>NC_141904.1:62840000-63465000 GCF_057802395.1 Ceratotherium simum simum
ATTAGGAAATATTAAGGAAGAGGAAGAAAGAGGGTCTGAGTATCTATTAAATTCAGGAAATAGTAGAACCAAATTCTTCATTTTGCTTTGACATTTAAGTTGAGAGATAAAGAGGAACTTGACGATTTTTTGTTTTGTTTTTTAATTATTGGAATTTTTCATGTGGTCTCATCTCATAGTAGTCTACAGGACATTCTGGGGCAAAGAATATATGTAATCAATGTTGATATCCTCAGTATAGAAAATGTCAAACATATAGCAGATATGCAATGAATATTTCCCTAAGCAAATTTTATTTACCTACACATACTTTATTTTCTAACACTCTATTGAGGTATAATTGACGTATAATAAATCATGTCGTTACCATTTCCAGTGCTCTTCATTTCTGTGCATAGATCCACATTTCCATCTGGTATCATTTCTCTTCCATTTGAAAGACTTTCTTTAACATTTTTTTGTGACGTGCGTCTGCTAGTGATAAATGTTTTCAGCTTTATATGTCTAAAAAAAGTTTTTATGTCATCTTTGTTTTTGTTTTTTGTTTTTTGCTGACAAAGATTTGCTCTGAGCTAACATCTGTTGCCAATCTTCCCCTTTTTTCACTTGAGGAAGATTAGCCCTGAGCTAACATCTGTGCCAGTCTGTGTATGTGGGTCGCCACCACAGCATGGCTGACAAGTGGTGTAGGTCTGCACCCAGGATCTGAACCCACGAACCTGGGCCGCCAAAGCAGAGCACACCGAACTTAACTACTGTGCCACAGGGCCAGTGCCATGTCGTCTTCATTTTTGAAAAACATTTTTGCTTCGTATAAAGTTTTAGGTTGTGAGGGTTTTGGCTCTCAGTATTTTAAAGATGTTGCTCCACTGTCTTCTCACTTGTTTTGCTTCTAACAAGAAACTTTCTGTAATCCTTATCTTCCTTCCTTTGTACATGATGTGTCTTTTCTCTCAGGCTGCACTTAAGATTTTTCTTTTTAGCGTGTGTTTTGAGCAATTTAATTGTGATGTACTTTGGTGTAGCTTCCTTCATGTTTATTGTGCTTGGGAATTCATTAAGCTTCTTGGATCCATGGGTTTATAGTTTTTATCAAATTTGGAAAAATTTCAACCACAGTTCTCCAATTTTCTTTTCTCTTCTGAGGGACTCCAATTCTTATATTAGGCCTCTTGAAGTGGTCCCACAGATCACTGATGCTTTGTCCGTTTTTAAGATTCTCTACGTGTTTCATTTTGAATAGTTTCTATTGCTATGTCTTCAAGTTCACCATTCTTTTCTTATATAATTCTAATGTAATCTAATTTTAACCAAAGATTGCTAAAGTCACGAATCTTTTCTTCCACAATTCTAATCTGCCATTAATCCTATCAAATATATTTTCATTTCACACACATTGCAGTTTGCATCCCTAGAAGTTCAGTTTGGGTCTTTTTTAAAAATCTTCCAGGTGTAAGGGCCGGCCCCATGGCTTAGTGGTTAAGTGCGTGCGCTCCGCTGCCGGCGGCCTGGGTTCGGATCCCGGGCGCGCACCGACGTACCGCTTCTCCGGCCATGCTGAGGCCGCGTCCCACATACAGCAACTAGAAGGATGTACAGCTATGACAGACAACTATCTACTGGAGCTTTGGGGGAAAAATAAATAAATAAAATCTTTAAAATCTTCCATGTCTCTACTTAACTTCTTGAACATCTGTAATATAGCTGCAGCTATTGTAATGTCCTTGTCTGCTAATTCTAACGTCTGTGTCACTTCTAAGTCAATTTCAATTGATTTTTCTCCTTATCATGGATTGTATTTTTCTCTCTGTTTACATGCTTGGTAATCTTTGCTTGGATGCCAGATATTGTGAATTTTACCATGTTTGATGCTGGATTTTTTTATTTCTATAAATATTATTGAGCTTTATTCTAGGAATTGGTTAAGTTACTTGGTAACAGGTTGGTCCTTTTGGGTCTTGCTTTTACGAGTTGTTGGTTAGGACCAGAGAGGTGTTTGGTCTGGAGCTAATTACTCCCCATTATTGAGGCAAGACCCTTCTGAGTATTCTACACAATGCCTATGAATTAAAGCTTTTCTATTTTGGCCGGTGGGGCCAGGCACGATTCCTAGGCCCATGTGACCACCAGATACTCTTCCCTCTAACCTCTCAGGTGGTCCTCTCCCCAGCCATGGGCAGCTTCCATGCATGTGCTGACCAGTACTCTACAGAATACTCAAGGAGAGCTCTCTGCAGATCTCCCTCCAGAGTTCTCTCTGTGCCCTGGTCTTTCTAGCGTTTATAGGAGCTATGGTCCCCTAGACTCTCATATGCAATGTGTGAGAGACACAAATAAATAAAGTGGCCTTCTTCTGCCTGATGGCTTATTCTTCTGGCTTTTTGTCTGAGGTGAGATTTGCATGACAATAGACTGCATCTTAAAGCCTTGTTCTCCCCAGCCCTTAAACCTGCTCTGCTGAGTGAATGTTTTGTCAAGTAGAGACCCATTGCCCAGCTGGGTTTAGGGAAGAGCTCCTCCGCATGTCCCACCTTCCACCTCCAAGTCCAAACCCCAGCTCCTCCCTGCAAATGCCCCAGATAGTCTTCTTTTTTCCTTTGATGTAGTTGAGATGGAGTCAGTCTCATCTCTCTCTCCATCAGCCTCTTAATTGTTTGGTTTCTTCAAAGAAGACCTCAGCTTTGAGGAAGAAGATGGACTTTTATTGTTTTGT
Organism: Ceratotherium simum simum; assembly: GCF_057802395.1. Taxonomy (NCBI): domain Eukaryota; kingdom Metazoa; phylum Chordata; class Mammalia; order Perissodactyla; family Rhinocerotidae; genus Ceratotherium; species Ceratotherium simum. Next base: position 62,842,714 of record NC_141904.1, read on the forward strand.
CATTTAAAAAAAAATAAAAGATGCAAACATGCTTATAAAAAAGGGAATTTACTGGCTTATGTGACTGAGAATTCCAGGGTTAGAACTGGCTTCAGGTCAGAAGTTCAACTCACGGTCATCACAATTGATTAGGTTGAACCATATGAACTTAAAACTATTTGACAATTTTGACTTTCAAAAGATGGAAACCTCATAATTTTTTCTCTCTGTCTCTCAGCTCTGCTTTCACCTGTGTTGGCTCCATTCTCAGACTGATTCTCACTCGTCTTGTCGAGACAGCTATGGCAGCCCCAGCCTATGTCCTCTCAGATCCAAGTCCAGTGGAAACAATGTCTGCTCTTGTTCTAAGGTCTCAGCACAAGGTTCATGCTGGCCTGTTGGCTCTGGTGGGCTCATGTGCTCAACACTGAGCCAATCCTGAGGCCACCGTGGGGTGGCTCGCTGGCTTAGGCCTGGGTCTGTGTTCCAGCTCTAGAACAAGTGGTAGATTCCTACCTGAACCATGTGGCATGAATATCACAAGGGCTGGTTTCCCCAAGAGAAATCAGGAAGGGGGCCCATGGGACGCACTTAGACCATGAGAGTATCTTGCTTTGGATGCCTGAGTTAAACACGTTCAGACCAGTGTGTTAAAGGGAATACTGATGAGCTGTTCCCTGCACTCTCAATTCCTCTAGCTAGCTCAAGGCCATCCAGAACACACAGACACATAAATGTCACTTAATGCAGGTGTCCTTCCCACACTCTTTCAAAAATCAGATATGTAAAGTTGAATGTGCGCAAGTGAACAGAGGACAAGAGAAGGTGGTCATATTTTTGTTATTTTGTTCTGCTTAAATGCCTCTTTGCTTTCTTTGTGTTTTTAATTAACTTCTGATTTTCCCCTTAACATAGAACTATTAAAAAAATGAAATGTAATTATATTTTATGAATCTCAATTGTCAGTTTGAGAAATTTCACCTGTGCCCCTGACTACCACTGGCTGACAGTGGGGATGATGATGGTGAAGAAATCACCTGACTGACTTCTCCATGAAAGTGCCCAATGTGGTATCTACAGAAAGATGTAGTCTCTAAGATAAAAGTAGATAATGTGTATAATACAGTCTGGATTTAAAGTTGTGTGTGTTGTCTGTGTACAAATATATACACATATACATATACATATGTACATACTTTGAAGTGTTGTCATCAAACAGGATATATCATTATCTAAAAAGGGCCTTCAACACTCATGTTAAAGTAGTCTTCTATGCATTATTTTATTTTATTTTTATTTTTTTAAGTTTCTTCTTTAAATCCTTTATTTTTTATTTATTTATTTTTTTTGTGTGAGGAAGATCAGCTCTGAGCTAACATCTGTGCCCATCTTCCTCTACTTTATATGGGACACCGCCACAGCGTGGCGTGACAAGCGGTGCATGGGTGCGTGCCCTGGGTGGGAACCCACGAACCCGGGCTGTGGAAGCGGAGCGAGCACACTTAACTGCTTGCGCCACTGGGCCGGCCCCTATGCATTATTTTAAATTTAATACTCTGTCTGAATTTAGCTTAGGAAAGACCCTTGGGTAGGAGTTAGGAGGCCTGGGACACATCCATCTCTGCAGTTAAATCCTTAAAAGACTTTTTAGAAAGGAACTTCCTCTTTCTGAGCTTCACTTTCCTCATCTTTAAAAGGAGAAGATAGGACAAGATGGTCCTTTTCAGATCTAGAATTCTGAAATTCTCTAAATCCCCTCGTTGGCAAAATGATAAATTCCAATGCTGTGCAAATATGAAATAAATCTAATAATGAAATGAGTCGTACTAAGTAATTCAAACGATAAAGAATAAAGTATACATCAAAATCACTCACTCCATAAGTAGTAGTGATTGACATGTTGATGAATTTTTTCTAGACATCTCTCTTTGCCTATGTGCCCAAAGATATATGCATATGATTTTACATAAATAAGATTGACTATGCTTGCTGTTCTGTAACCTTCTGGCCAAAGACTTAATTTGCTCTTATTAAAACTATAAATTCGCAACCTCCTACCGGCTGAGATCTACGTGCTGCCCAGCAATCTCGCAACTTCCTTAGTCAGCTCTCTCTGCTGATCTTCAGAGGGGCTATTTCAAACTGGGCCACACTCCTTAAACTTCAGCTACGTCCATCTCTCCCTGTCCTGTCAGCAGAGGTACCATTTCCTGCTTGCAGAGAGAAGAGAAGCCATTTCCTTCTACTTCCTGCAGTGAAACCTACTTACATAACTTAGCTGTGTTCATGCACATCCTTTTCTCCTTCCTTCCTGACATGATGAAGGATGTTCCTTATTCTGTTCGTGACTGATCCGTCCACCTGTGTCCTGGATCCCTGCCTCTCCCAGAGTGGCATAGCCCTATCCAGGTCTGTTGTTCTGAGCTCGCCAAAGCTCAACCCCTTCCAGGGCCACTAGCCTCATGTCAATTCTTTGAACAGAGCACCTCTTTCCTGTCTTAGGACTCTTGCTTTTGTCCCTGTTCCTGGAATGTTCTGTCCTCCACTCTTCCCAGGGCTGGCCACTTCCCATCGTTCAGACCTCCATTTAGATATCCTTCTTTTGCAAACGCTTCTCTAACAGTCTCAGCAGGTGTCTCTTCACCTTGATAGATTCTACATCAGCACCACACTTGTTTCTTTCATGGCACTGATCACAACAGACCTCATTGGATGATTGGTTTGCTCCTTTGTTCATTGTCTGTCTCTCTCACAAATCTAGAAACTTCATAAGGACAGAAGGTCTGTTTTAATCACTAAGGTATACCCACAGCCTAGCAGAGGACCAAATACTATTGTCATTTACTGATTGAATAAATGAATGAACGAACAAATATCTTCCTAACTTGGGAAGCCATTTCAGTTGAAGAAAAGTTGACCTGATGTTTTATCTGGGCTAACCTTGTAAACATGTAGAGATTAAACTTTCTGGTATTGCCTCAAAGTCTTCATAATTCTAACCTGGATCTTCTTTGAATAGTGTGTGCTATCTTCTCATAGCCAATTGAATTGTCACATACAGGTTCACGTGAAAAGTAAGATATGAAGAGACATTTTAATATATTATACGAATTTAGTCCTTTCCCTTACTTGTGTGGTGAGAAATTAATGTGGAAGAATTTCCTAATGAAATTGCCCTTATTTCACGGATATGATATAATATTGGAAAGTTCTGTTACCTGACATAAGGCTCTACAGAGTCAAGATTTGTTGCAGCCTGATACAAGAGGTCATAAATATCACATTTTCAAAGACATATGAATTTGGAGTTTGGGAAAAATTATTTAATTGTGTAAGGCTATATTATTTCTGTTACCACACTTTAAGACTTTTATTCCCGTCTATTGAAATCAATATAAAAAAATGGATTTGAAAATCCATTTATCTACAAAATGTTCCAAATAAACACTGGCACATGATTCAATCACTGATTAAGGAAGGAATACATTTCCTTGTAATTTACGTTTTTTACAGTGGTCCATCTAGCACACAGTAATGCAGTACTCACTCCTGGCAATTACTGATGGGGTGTTGTCTAACATTTAGTTAAAGAATTACAAAAAAGTTAAATGCTTAAGTCATCTGCATCTCCTGTTAAAGAAATTTAGCATTTACTGAAATAATTTTTATTGTAGAAAGCAAATTGGCATAATTTTTTAATCTAAATGATGTTTTTTTCTGATTACCAAAATGACAATCTTTGTTGTTAAAATTTGGAAAATACAGAAAAACAAAAAGAAAATAAACATCACTCATAATTACAATACCCAATGGTAATGCCTGTTTTTAGAACATATTGTGTATATATGTTTTATATAATTAGAATTATGCTATAAATATTGTTTTATAACCTTTTTTCAAGTTATACTGTGAAAAATTTTCTATATTGCTAGGAATTTTTCTAAAACATTACTTTTATTAATGGCATAGTACTATAACGTATTGCTGTACTGTGGTTTATTTAATCAATCTCTAATTATAGGGATATTAGGTTGTTTTTACTTGTGCAATCTTATAAATAATGCTATAGTGAACATGTTTAGCTATAACATCTTTCTGCACATTTTTCTTATCATTTCCTGATTGTAGCTTCTTAAAGTGAAGTTAATGAGTCAATGGGAAGTCAGCACAACTAGGCTTAGTTCTTTGAAAAGGATGGCAAGGTAAAATAGAAGGAAAAGATTCTCATTGTATGGCCGCCATATCTTTTGAGAATATTACTGTTCCTTCTAGTTGCTATTTGCAAACTAAGCTGAAGAAAGCCATATTCAGTTTTATAGTGGGACGCTGCAGTAGAGACATACCTTGTTAAAAAGAAAATAACTTGATAGAGAGAACTTGGAGATCTAAGAACTTATTCTATAGTTCTACCGCTCTGGACCAGGAGGGCAGGGACCAGGTATGCCTCCCCACTCTGTGTCCACAGAATTTAGAGAATTGCCTGGCATGTAGCAGTAAGTTAGGACATATCCAGTGAATGACTGAATGAGTGAATGAACCGTTATTAACTGATTTGTGTAAGAGAACTTGTAGACTCCAACAGCTCATCTATACGTTTCAGGAACTGTGATCCCTAATTTGTTTACTGACTTTCTGCATGGAAATGGAGTCGCTTTGAGAGGCAGATACCAATTTTGATCTCAGTTTTGTGCTGTACTCTGTGAACTTGTTATTCTCAGTTTCCTCCTCTGTAAAATGAGGATGCAGTACTCAGTTTTCCTGTAATTCTTGCCATTTCAAAGAAATGATAATCTAAAATCTGTCCTCTTTCCTTTCCTTTGATTACGTCAGTCCATTAGTTTTGAAAGCCAGGAGCATTAACAGCGCTAGAAAACATGTATTCCAAAAGATTCACGGAGGACAAAGAGCATTGCTTGGATGAGAATGCTAGATGTGGATTAGATTCTTAACCCAAAGTAACCTAATTATTTATACTGCAATTTTGAAGTTTATATCCCAGATATTTCTTTCGAATATAGAAAAGACCTTACATATTTTGGAACTTATTTTTTAAAAATATCAGTATTTTATGACAGCATTTTCATTTTGCCAAATTTGACTTCAAGTGGCTTAGTCCGTTTCTAACCTTTAAATATAATAACACTTTTTTTTATCGCCTTATTATAAAAGTAAACCATATTTTATTGTAGAAAATGTGGGTCCTGGAGAAAAGTTCAAAGAGGAAAGTGTGTTTTATTCTTTCCCTAATCTTGCTTTGTTGAGAATTATGGGGGTCAAATATTTCTGTAAAATCCATTTCTATTTCTGGAATAGATTAATGTGATTACTGTTATAAAGGTTATGAAAGTCAAGTTATATGTGGGCACAGAGAAAGGAGCAATTAAATTTTGAGCCCTTGAGGGATGAGTGGTATGTGTGTCCAAATCTCTTGCGAGTTTTCTTATTCCTTAAATATGAGGACTCTGCTCTTTTTTCCCTGTAGTCCGAATCCACGGTTCATTGCTTAGAGCATAGCAGGTGCTTATTCTTCAGGATCACTTGGGGAAGGAAAAAACTTCCCTGCTCCTCTTTTAGGGAGAAGACTCTAAATTTCCAGCCCCATGTATGTGCGCGAAGTTCTCCATGTGTTTACACACACCTGTCCCCTGGAATAAAATCAGCTGGAAGCCTCCTTGCGCCCCACATTAGAAAGCTCCCAGTGAGCCCTCTGAAGTTCCCCTTGAAGGGGTCGGCTGAAAAGCAGCCATGTGATGCTGGCTGGCAGGGAATTAGCAGTTCTCAGCTCTGAGAAGGTTGAAGGTGTGGCTTTTCCTCTAGGGTGTTGACAGCTCTCCAAGGGAGGCCTCTGTTGTTACTAACTTTACGAGGTCTGTTCCGACGGGCAGTGAGGGGAGACGTTGTCTTACAATGACTCTGCTTGGCCAGAATGTTAGGAAAGTCTTCTTGATGGAGGAGTAGTATGAGACTGACACTGGTTGGAGAAGTGGACAGCAATTCTCTGCATTCAATGCTTAGAGGAATATAGGGTTTTCATAATATCATCTGCAAACGCTGGTCATGAGCATTCTGTTTGTAAAGTACAGTGTAGATGCTGGAGATATGAACACATATGACGGAGCAGATGGACATACACTTGTGAGGGCCACATATGGACCGGGTCCTGTCATAGGCAGTTCACTTTCTCTAACTCTGATTTCCCATAGGTTTTCAGGGAAGTGCTGTTATCTCCACTTGAGTGATGAGGAAACAAAGTCTCAGAGAGGTGAAGCACTCTTCTGAGGTCACACAGTTGGAAGTGGATAAGAGAGAGCTTGAAACTACATCTGCCTGGTCCAAAACTCTGTGTCCTTGACCGCTGGTCTATACTGCCTTCACGAATGTAAATTTATTTAAAAATATTACATTACTGATTATATAGAGGTTTTTATTTAGAGATCTTTAGGTCTTTAATTCTCACAATGATTCTGTGAGCTAGGTGACCCTGTCACCATTTTACGAAGGAAAAAAGAAAGTGCTAAGAGACAAAGTCACTTGCCCATGACACTCAGCCTTTCAGTGTTAGAGCTTAGATCTCTGTGGGGCCAAACACCAAGCCCTTTTCACTCAATCTCAATGTCTCCCCTGCCCTGGAGCAGCTCATCACTGAGATGAGTATACACAGATGTGCAGAGATTTACAAGCCCCCATCTAATACTTCCTTGCTCATTAAGAGAGGTATTTTATGAAGAGGCCACAAAGTGAAGGTAAGGGCCATCTGTGCCATAGGGCATTTCTCCTGCATAAGCGTCCCCTTAAGGGAGGAGGAGAGGCTCTTCATTGGGATTATCCAGTGAGAGCTTCCTAAGGAAGAAAGGAGAGGAAGATAAGACCTTAAACCTCAAAGAGGCTTCTTTTTCAAGATTCAGGAAAGGCTCAAGCAGAAGGATGAGTTTATGCACATCAATAGAATTCAAAGTAGCGGCTCTGGCTGCAGAGTGGCTGTGGCATTTGTCAGGGCAGAGCTTCTGACATTTGTTTCTTTTGAAGCAACAACAGAGCTTTTGAATCATCGACAATGCTTTCTCCTAAGGGCAAAATGCTCGAAAACCTGCTCCAGAGGAAATAAGAAAGGGCCAAATGTAATACTATAGATTAATTCATGTATTAGCGATGCTCACTCCACAATTCTTTCTCTTCACTTAACAGCTTTAGTTTCTAACTTCTGGGTCTTTTGGCAAAAGAGATGGGAACTGGATGAAACATAGTCAGTTCCATGAGCATTTATTGAGCTCCTACCACGGAGGTGGTAGAAAGATGAAATAGACTGGGTCTCTGTCCTTGAACCTGATAATTTAGTCGTCATGATAAAATGTACACCGTCCAGAATGTCTCAGTTCTGTTAGAAAGGTGCTCCTTTATACTCCCAGAGTAATTTATTTCGGAAAAGTTTTTTCCTGCTGAGTCATCAGGAAAGGCTTCCTGGAGGAGGAAACATTTGAGTGTTTGATCTGGATTTAAAGACTATAGGACCTGGAGACTTATAAGTAAGAGAGTAAGGTGTATAGGGTGGCCTAGTATAGAAAAAACAAAAAAGCAGAAGATGCAAATGAAAGAATGTATATTCTAAGAGAGTATATTAAAATAAGCTCAGAATAGGACAGGAAATAATCCTTGGCTTTTCCTAAGTGCTTCCTTTGTTCCTAGAATTATGTTAAGTTTTTCACATGCATTCTCTCATTTAATACTCACAACATCTCAATGAGGCAGATATTGTTATCTCCATTTTACTGAGGAGGATGTTTAAGCCCAGATAGTCTGATTGCAAAATCCTAATGTTTAACCACTTATACTGTACTGCCTCAATTGGTAGTTCTTTGTGGCTGGAAAATCGGCCAATAGAAGGAAGCAATGTTGAAAAATTAATAGTAATTATTATAACTGTCACCTGCCTCCAATGAGTATTTGCAGTGTAAAGGTACTAGGCAAATTACTTTGATCTAATTTAATCCATGCCACAGCTGTGTAAGTATCATTAATCTCATTTTACAGTTGTGTGAGGATCATTAAGCTCCTTTTAAGGTGAGTAAACTGAGAGAGTAACTAACTTGATAAAAGAGTATTAAGGAAGTAATAGATCTGAGCTTTGAATCATCATCAGTGACCTCAACCATTACATTATATTGCTCCCCAAGAGTGAGACCAGATGATAAGAGCCTTGAATGCTAAGCTGGGAAGTTTGCATTTATCCTGTAGCAAACATGGAAATGTTGAAGGTGTGTGAGCCAGGACGTGATATGGCTTACTATGGGCTTTTGGATAATTAACCTGGAACTGGCATTAGATAGATTATAGAGTGGAAAATCAGAACAGTGGGACCAGTTATGGGACTACTGCAACAGTCCATGTGAGAGATCCTATCCAGGTGAAATGTGGGGTCCCGATGAGTGGACCTGAAAGCTCAAATATAGACCCTTAGGAGGAGAGAAAGGAATTGTGTGGTCTTGGGTTTGTGAATGATTAGGGTGCTCTTTCGTGCTTTGAAATCTGAATCTCTTACTGGACAGGGAGACTGCCTGTAGTGAAATCTGCTGGCCAGCCAGCCACTTGAGCTAGCTATTTAGTATGGAGAGAACCTGGAGCTGTGATTACCAGACACTGGGTTGCAGCTGCAGCCACCCAGAATTAGCCTGGCCAGATGGTGATGGGTGACTGGCTGTTCTCCACGGACCTCAGGAGAGAGCACAACAAATATCACAAGTGAGAGGCACATGGCTTCCCACGAACACAGAAAACTTGCGCTGTGAGTTTCTGACTCGCTCAAGGTATTTTCTTCTCATGTTGTCTCACTTCATTAACTCAGGTTGATACTGGTGAAGAATGCTTTGTACAAATCAGATTTTTTTTTTTTTTGATGTGGCCATCTGGTGAGTTGTCCACATTTATATCCTGATATCCAAAAAGTCGTCCCTGTAGGTTAGAAGCTGAAAAATTCTCTGCTCGTACAGTATTAGTAGAAACTATTTATAGCATGGCAGAACAGCCACTGCAATTACAACTTAATTCTTGGGTGACAAGAGACAGGATATTAATTAGATCTTCCAGATAATGGTAATGACCATTTACTTGTACCAGGCATTTTTCCACATGTAATAGGTATGAATTCTCAGCATCACTCACTTGGGGTATATAAGAAACATAATTTTAATAGTTTCTTGAATAAAATAATTTGAGCCCACAATCTACCTAGTGGTCAGAACATCATCTACACTCTTCCAAGAAAGGTCTGATTCAGAAATGTCTCAGTCAGTCCAGATTTGGAATTCAATCATGTTCAGAATCATCCACCTCCAATTTATTTCCACTTTCCACCAGGGATGGTACTAAGCCCAGGAAGTCTTACTCAGGTACCAACCCGGTGACAGTAGGGAGTATCCACTCCTCTGTCTGGACCTGGTGGCCCTCTGCTGGTCTCCTACACTCAAAGTAAATTCATTTAGTGAGACCTTGATGCACTTCCAATTGGAGACTGGACAATCTACCAGTTCTGACAGATCCCATTAGGCTCTTGGCTCAGATAACCCGGTGAGGTGAAGTTCAATCCTCCCTTTATTCCCAATGGAAACTATCCACACAGCTGACATCTGACACATAGTTCCTTGTGCCCATAGCAGGACCCTGTTCAGGTCCATGCATCTCTCCTCCTCAGCCAACTTATACTTCCCACTTAAGACCCATGGGAAGTTTTAGGTACCCCCTCCCCCAATACTACAGGGCTCTGGGAGTCTTGGGGCTATACAAGGGGATTCATTTTTTCTCCATATCCCTGTGTGTCTGAGATGGAATCAAAAGCTAAGAAATTGTCATTTTTATTCGTTGGCCCATTTCTGAGGAATCCCAGCCCCAGGGCAAATGGTGACTAATGTCTCACCACCTGAATGGGGATAAGGTGGGGAGAATAAAAGAAGAAATTGGTTAATACCTCAAATTATGGTTCTGCCACACACACACAATCTCTAATCTCCACAGCCCCTCTTGGTAGTAGGAATGATGACTTTAATAATGAGAATAATGAGACTTAGAAAAGCTAAGGGACATATTAAAAGTCCTACTGAAGCCAGCATTGGTACAGGAGTTTGGACACATCTGTCTGACTGCAGAGGGCAAGCTCTTACTCATCACTCTACAGTTAGCAGAGGCTGAGGCTGGCTTATGGGACCTCACTTAGAATTTAGCTCTCAGGGTATATATTTGGGACTGTTGTCTGAATCAAAATACCTTGCAATGGGTCTACTTTATTCTTCCATTACCAGATATTAGGGGCAACAATTAAGCCTATCTTTATTGTGAAAGTCTCCTTCATAACAAGTGGGATAATACCAAGATTCCAATGGACGTCACCATTTCTTAGGGATTAAAAGGAACTTCAGAAGGTCACTGGTTGGGACTGCACTTTGTTTAGTCCAGATTATGGAGTGGCTAGTCTCGTCCTAAAGGTGATATCCTGTCACGAAAAAATGGCAAGGCTGGAGGCCTAGTTTCTGGTCCTTGGTCTTCCACCTTCTCAGAGTGATGCCCTGAGACCAGAATCGTCATCATCTATTGGCTTCTCTCTCTGCTAAATAGCACCGAGAAAGGGTGTTGTGGTTGTTGCCACCTTTGAGAACTTCGGAAGAAAGCAGAAGTTCGTAGCAAGAACTGGACTCAGTAACTCATAGAAGCAGTTGAAGGGTTGTGTTTGTACTCTTTCTAATTAAGTTTACATTGGGCTAGTTTCAAGAAGTATAATATGGAAATATCTTGGATTTAAATGGACATCAGATTCATTTCCCTGTTCCTAAATTTTACCAAAATTAATAGCAATATTTTCTCAATCCATTAGAAGACTACATTCCTTATAGAAATAAAATGAACCACTGACACTTTATTTTTAGCTTTTTGTTTTTTTTTTTTTCAGTGACTAGCTATACATTAATTACTAGCTATGACAAAGTTGCAATGATCTGTGCAAATTGGGAGGGAAAAAGTAGTCACTGGCTATGACAAATGTATTCTATAGAATGGAGATAAATATACACACTATAAAAGGAAATATGCCCCCACCAAAATAACTAAAATGAAAAAGACAATATATAGTGATGGCAAGGATATAGAAGAACTAGAACTTTCTTACCCTGCTGGTGGGATTATAAACTGATATAACTTTGGACAACTGTTTAGTAGTATCTACTAAAGTGAATATATGTAGGTTGATATGGAATATATGTACAAGTATCATATATAAGTGATAAATGCAATACGTAATTATGTATATATAATATATGTATATTATATATTATTATTAATATTATTATAGATAATTATATTGTGTGTATATATATATCCAAGCAATTCTGTTCTTAGATGTCTTTCTCTCAAAAGACACAAATAAGTATGTTCATAGCAGATTATTTATAAAACCCCAGATGCCCATCAGTAGTATGACAGGCAAAAACATTGTGGTGTATTTATACAATGGACTACTTATAGCAAGACGAATGAACAGACTGTGAGTTCACAAACTTGGATGAATTTCACACACAAAGAATATTAAACAAAAGAAACCAGATACAAAAGAGAATACAGCATATATTCAATTTATTTAAAGTGGATTTTAAATAATACTCTGTGGTCTTAGAAATCAGGACAGTAGCTAACTTTGGTGGGAAGCGGGTAGGAAGGGACTTCTGGGGTTCTGAGAATATTCTGTTTCTTGATCTAGGGACTGAGTAGATAGGTGTGTTTGCTCTGTAAAAAATCATTGAGCTGTTTTGTGCTTTCCTGTATATATGTAATATGTCAAGAAATTTGCTTTAAAAAAGGCAATGTGTGAAAAGTATCAGGAGAGACACAGATAAAAAAAAGTAGGACAAACTAAATATTGTCAACAAATTAATTGGGCATAAATTGTAAAATGTTATTCAAATGTAAAATATCACATATGCTGAGCTTAAAATAGATTTTAATGGCCCCATCACTTGGTTTTAACATTAATTTTAAGAAATTCTACAAATCGCAAGTCTGTCACAAGGCCAGTTATATTATTCAAGATGCTCAATACTAAGCCATTAAAAAAAAATACAGAAAAGCTGTGATATAAGTGGAATGAGAGCTCCTTCTCACTCTTCCCTGTATCCCCAGGTTCTAGAAGCTCAGGGCCCTCATCTCCCTCCTTGGGTCTGTCCAGAATCTTTTATTCAGGCTGCACGTTTCACCACAATTAGGGGACCTGTTTAACATTAGTAGCCTGAGTCAGCCCATTTCGTATCAAATGAAACTGGACTATATTTAAAAGAAGGAATTCATAATGTAGCAGCATCATCTAGGAGTTTAATCACTGGGTTGAGCGCTCCAGGCCCCAGTTCCCCTAACATGGCTGTTCTCTCTGCTTTGACTCACAGTCATGTGTTTTTAAAATGGACAAGAGAATGAGCACAAAAGCAAAATTGCCAGTGACTAAGAATAGTAGCCAGCAGTCCTGGGAAGAATGCAGGGCTCCGGGGCTTAGCGGGAAAGCTGGGGAGGCTGGTGCACCGTGGTCCTGCACAATCAGCATCGGATTGGAGGACTGATGTGACCTCTGAAGAACTGAATTCCCCAGGGCTGGTGTCTGAATCCACTATGCCTAAATAAACTTGCTACATTTGTTAGTGGCTTGTGTTTAAACACGAGTACTGTATGGCTTTATTTTTTTTCTACCTGTTATTTATTATAATGTCCGTGAGAGGCTAGGACCTGTTTTCCCAAATGTATTGCCTCGTCTCTAGCATTTATCAAATAAGTTGTGCTTTAGTATAATAATATAGTGTAGTATAAGCTGTGCTATGGTATAATAATATAGTATGATAATACTGCACAATGTATTTATTATTTGAATGATTTGCATACAATCTATAAGACACATGCAACCTGAAGGTTATCTCAGCTATTCCAGTTCTGAAAATAGGGGCAGTCCTCAAGTCCTTAGATAGAGCAAAAGTAGCAACTATGATCAATGAGCCTAGAAAAATACACTGCCTGCTCGAGTAAACAAATGAAAAACTTCAACTCTTCAGCAAACTGGCTCCAGAGCTCTCAATTCATAATCGAGAGTTATTTATATATTAAAAATAATAGCTAGTAATATTTGAGAGTTTACTGTGTATCAGCCATGAAGCTGGTCACTTAACCTACACTATAATTTAATTATTGTAACAACCCAGTGAGGTAGCTACTCTTCCTAGCCCTATTTTACAGGTGAGAAAACTGAGGCACAGAGAGGTAACTTCCCCAGAGTGGCACAGCTGTTTAGTGGTCGAGCCAGGATTTGAACCCAGCATCTAAAATAGATTAATGTATCCAAAATAGCCTAGTCCTTTAACCAACCTTCTCTGCTAACCTTTCCCAAGTCATTATGATGTAGTAATTTTGGAGAAAATGGGATGAGTTTGTTCTTCATCTGAATAATTTCTTGAGTTGGATCAAATCTCCAAAATGTAATGCAATGCATTTTTTGAGAAGAGAACCATACCCACTAATGACTAATAAGGTTGGTCACATGTCTTAGGACTGTCCTGGTTTACACCTAGGCCCTGGAGCAATTCATAGTGTCCCTTTTCACTCACTAAAGTGTCTATGGACAATAAATCGTATGGTTAACCTATGAATATATTTGCCTTTGCGAGAAATGTCCAGGCTTTCTCAATTAAAGCTCAGGTGTCTAGAATATACGCTAGATCGAGGATGAGACTGATTTCTTCATCTGACCCAGGACTTTCAGGATCAAGACCAGGCTGCTTCTTGACTAGAAACAAGCTGTCCAGGCCCCTCTGGGTTTTACCCGCAAAGGGGTCCTTGCGTGGCCAGGCAGCCACCTCTCTTACCTTCCTCTTATTAGAGCAGGGAAGTAAATGCCACAGCACAGTCTTCTGAAATCAGACGGCATGCAGGAGGACATGTAATGCCTCGTTCCCGGGCTGTGGGTGTCCCTGTAGATATTTTAGCATCAGTTTGAGCTGGCCAGGCTGAGAGAATCCTGTGACCTGGCACGTGTAGGCTCAGCTGTGCCTGGTGCCATCGGGAAGCTCAGTGACCCTTTCTGGGCTCGCAAGTGCTTATTAGCCCTCAGGAGCCTTTTATCCAGCAACCGTGCCCGGTGGAAAAGCAGTCCTGGGGCCCAGTCAGGCCTTGTTGACGGGACTGGTCAGTCTCCTCTAGGTCCCTCTGGTGCATTCTTCTGGAACACATGACTTCAAGGACAGACCTCTCCATGGGAGTTAAAAGTCCCTTGCAGAATAGTGGGGACTCTGCTAATTGTGAGTGTCAAAAACATTCCTCAAACTGGCTTAGGCAAAACAGACAAATAAGCAAAAAAACAATTTTAAATCTCGGTTTAGTTTCCTGCATGAAGTTCGGCTGGATCCGGGGTTTCAAATGATGTCATTGGGATCTGCCTTTCTGTCTCCATCTTTTGTCTGTTCTTCCGTGTATGTGTAGACAGTCTCACCACATGCACCCACAATGATCACAACCGGGTCCAAGCTTCCGTGACTCTTCATGCTTGAGACCTCAGAAAGAGAGACCACTTCTCTCCCAGGGTGCAGCTCAGCCTTGCAATAAATGCTTTAACCAAACTAGGGATGAAAGAGGAGATGGTGAAGACTTAAAGAGTGCCTGTATATGCTAGTCACAGTTTAATACTTTATTTACATGTATTAATTCATTGAATCTCTCCATGAGCACTACAAAGAAGGAATTATTATTATTACTATCTCTGTTTTACAGATAAGGAAACTGAGGTATAGAGAGATTAAGTAACTTGTCATATATCTTGTCATTGGTAAGCTGATATTTGAACCCAGGGAGTCTAGCTATGGAATGCATGTTCTTGACAGCCCACTGTACCTACCATAGAGGCATGTAGTGGATAGCTCCACCCGATGAGGAAGAAACAGTTTCCTAAACTAAAACTTTCTGTTCAGACAAAAAATTAGAAGTAATAGAGGTCCACTAATCTTGTCCTCTAGACCTAGATCACACTTATACAGGTTGCTGAACTCTTTGATCTTTCATCATCATTGTAAGGAAAGTATCGGTCTGGAAGAGGGTCAGAAATACACAACACACATGCCACTGCCACCATTATGCCCATTCTGTTCCCATGGCAGACATTGCTAATCAGTCATCGCACTATTTGTCCCTTAAATCTGGTGGATGCAGCCTCAGGATCCTTCTCAACACCCTCATCCAAGCAGCCTTACTAATTGGACAGTTTACAAGTGAAAATGAAAACTGTTGCCATCCTAAGATTGAAAATTCTCTAAAGACATTTCCAAGGCTACTGTTTCAGAATTCTTTTGAGGTAGCTGAAATGGAAGACTTTTAGATAACAGGCATTGTCATAAGAGTTTAATAATAAACAAGAGTTTATTAGATGCTCATGAGCAAGTGCAGTCCTAAGAATTCTTCAAGAATTCTTTCATCTATGCTCCAGTTCATCCTACTGAACTGTTTGGTTTATTCTATCCATTTTTTTCTCCTCATCTTCTAATAAGAAGAGAAAGAGTGATAACATCCCATAAACCTCTCTTCTTATATGCTCACATACGCTTACACTCGCTCTCTAAAGTGCATTCCATCAGGACCACTGAGCCAGTCCAGTAGTCTAGAAGGGGCCTGGGGCTCAAATAGAAACCCATCTAAATATTTTTACCCAGGGAGCTTGAAAAAAATTCTTTACAGGGCCTGAACCTGTTCTCAGCAGCCCTGGGTAGTCCACTCTCCAACTTTTTTTTTTTTTTCTTTTTTTGGTGAGGAAGATCAGCCCTGAGCTAACATCCATGCTAATCCTCCTCTTTTTGCTGAGGAAGACTGGCTCTGAGCTAACATCTATTGCCAATCCTCCTCCTTTTTTTCCCCAAAGCCCCAGTAGATAGTTGTATGTCATAGTTGCACATCCTTCTAGTTGCTGTATGTGGGACGCGGCCTCAGCATGGCCGGACAAGCGGTGCGTTGGTGCGCACCCGGGATCCGAACCCCAGGCCGCCAGTAGCGGAGCGCACGTACCTAACCGCTAAGCCACGGGGCCGGCCCACTCTCCCACTTTCCTTATGAGGAAATTGAAACAGAGAGATTAAGAGACTTCTAAAGTCACACAGCTGGTAGTAACAGAATTGGATCCTAGACCTCAGGCTTCTAGCACCAAATCGACAAATACCTACTGAGCTTTTACAATCCAGCCTGTGGGCTAGAAGCTAGAAGGTTTGGAAGAGGCTTAAGCCAGTGTGTCTCTCCTGGCACATACTTTCTAACTGGCAAGACAGGACAAATATAAAACACTGATGAGATCAAAAGTAGGTGCTCTGTGGATCCTGAAGGTACCTTCAGCTGGTGGGCCGTCTTGAGGGTCATTCTTCCATCCCTCTGGGGTGTGTTCCCTTTCAAAATACCCATAGCATATAGATCTAGAATTAAAAGTTTCAAAACAAGACCTTCTGGGAAGAAGGAGGATGAGTTTTCTAATTGGACTTTGTGAAGTCCACGCCTCTTCCTGCCTTGGGAACCTGAGGCTTGTGGCTCTCTGGGCCCGGCTTTCTCTTCCTTACTCCTCTTTACTCCCTACTCTGACCCATCCTTTACATTCAGCTGCAATGTCCCTTCCACAGGAAAGTGTTCCCTGATGGCCACCGCCCACCCCTGCCCTCAGGTTTGGTCCCCCTCACGCTTGTGTGGATTCGTACAGCTCACCTGGGTTACACTCGTGGAGTCACTGATCTTTTAAGGACTGTCTCTCACACGGGTATGTAAACTCTGTGAGGGTCAAAATATGTCTGTCCCTTCTCCTGCTGTATCTCCAGGCCTAGTTCAGTTCTTTTCTCAGAGTACTCCCTCAATATATTTATTGGGGGCAGAAAGGAGGGAAGGAGGAAGGAAGAGAAAAGAGAAGTGTACACAGCTTAAAGTCTTAACCTTAATAATAATTATGAAAATGGAGACTAACATTTATTGAGCCCTTATGATGTCCCAGGCTGCTTCTCTCATTTCCCTGGGATATATCACAGGATATATTTCCTGGGATCATTTCATCATCCCTATTTATAAATAAGAGATCAAAGCCCAGAGAGGTTTAGTAACTTGCCCAAAGTAACTCAGCTATTAGGTGATACATCGAGGACTTGAACTCAGTGTCTCTGACTCCAAAGTTCTTTCTACAGGCTATATTATCCAAGAGCAGGGTTTCTCAATATTGGCTCTATTGAGATTTTGGACAGCATAATCCCTTGTTGTGGAGGCTCCTTCGTGCACTGTGGCATGCTTAGCAGCATCCCTGGCCTCTACTCACAGATGCCAGAGCACCTCCCCTCCCCCGACGCCAGTTATGACAACCAAAAATGTTTCTAGACATGGCCAAGTGTCCGCTGGGGGACAGAATCATCCCGGGCTGAGAACCAGTGCCCTAGTGTAACAAGCCACATCCTATAAAACAGCAGATTAAAACTCATACTTTCTCAAAAACAGGGTTTTTTCCCTAATCCTTAAGTTTATCTTAACCTTCCTTTGCTGAATTCAAATTAAGGAAACTTCCAAATCTGCTGAACTCTTCATTGGTTACACTCGGTCTCTTGTTGGACTTTTCAGAAACTTGACAAATAGTGAGTTCCTACTGCCGGCCTCCCCTAAGCCTGGTGTCATCTTTGAATCTGAAAAGCGCAGAGAATAGCCCTGACTTCAAGGGAAGGCAGGCACAAAAGTGATGGCCCAGATTTAGAGGGGGAATTTCTGATTTGCTCTCAACTTATCCCTTTTTTGTTCATGGCAGTCACCAGTCCAAAGACAGTGACAGAATTAAATCTGCAACTAAATTTTGTCTTTTCCATCTAGTTAATTTTTTATATGCTTATTCTCATTCAAGGCAAAGGAGAATTTTTTAAAAGCTGAAATATTTCTCTAAGAGATTTTCTAAACAAACTATACTAAGATTGAAGAGATGGTCTATCGCAAAGAGAAATTGGTGACACCTGGTGGTGGACCACATAAAACTTGTTAGAGTTTAAACAGGGTTATTACTATTATTTTTTTTAGAATAATCTGTGCTATTTCAGTCAAGTACTATAAAGTATTTTTGGCTCACAGCGGTTTTAATGAGCAGGGCAGGAGTGTATAATTGCAAATGGTTTAGCTGTGGAATTCAGAATAGCTAATACATTTTCTTTATTTTTTTTGGCATGTAAAAGCCTCATGAAGGCAGGAACAGGGAGGAGAGGCAAGTCCATATGCTTATAAGACCTCCATCAGGAATTGACTTGGGCTCTTACAATCAGAAAGTTAACCCTGGGTGGCTGTAGAATGTGGCCCACCTGGAGAGGCTGTGGCTTGGACATGGTTGCTATATGGGAGAGTCCATGAGAGGGGAGATGAGTGCTGCTTACCTGGTATGGCAAAGGATGTATCAAGACAGGCCAGGTACATACACATAACAGCCACTGTCATAGCTATCTTTCATTAGCTCCTCTGCTCAAGTTCAATCGAGTGTGTGTGTGTGTGTGTGTGTGTGTGTGTGTGTGTATGTACAGGCAGATGATGGTGATTGAAGGTCACTTCACTAGTCACGGGCACTTGGAATGCAAGCTGGCTGCCTCAGAGGGAAATGCTTCTCCTGGTTTTACAAACCCATGTGCAGATTTTGAATCCTGGGCTGATTGATAATTGATATTTCCCGGCAGTTGCTCCTAACCTGGCCTCTTGCTGATTTCCTTTGACTCATTGTAGCTGCTGAAATTAGTTCCACCAGGAGATGCTTAGAAAACCTGCTACTGGAAGATGGTTTAGTTCCAGAACAGGGACTGAGCCCCCAATATGCACTGTCTAATGTCTGGGATGTAAAGGCAACCGAGACACAGCCCTGTACTCAGGGGTACAAAGTCCGGGGGCAGACAGTGGTCACATCAGTGTCAGGTTTGGTGCCATGGAGACAGAGCCTAAAGCGCAAGTGGGGTGCGAAGGAGGGCAGGGCCAATAGAACCCACCATACCTGGAAGTCCATGAGGTTTCCATTTTCCTTGAGTTTGGTTTAACCAGTGTCCGAGGAGTGGTCATATCTTTGGGAAACTCTTCATCTGAGGGCTTCGTCTGATCTCAGTAGCCTTAATCTGTGTATGCGGTTGACACACAAAAGTCCCTCACCCTTCTGACCTTGCATCTTCTCTCTAGGCCATTGTTCTCTGCAAACCCCTTTGCTTGCCGGTCTTCTAGTCTTTAAAGGTCACTTTCCTGCGCACATTCAAGTCTATGATAGCTTCCTTTCTTGTGTCTCATTTAACAACAGATAGAAATATTGGAAACAACCTAAATGTCTGACCATTACAATTTGGTTAAATTCATGAAATAATATGAAGCAACAAAAAATAATGACACAGAAAATTGCTTGGAAAAATATTCACGATGTTTGGTTAAGCAAAAAAATTAGATTATAAAAGAGCATGAGTACTATTTTCCAGTGGCCACAACCACAAATTGCTGCTTTAGGATGAAACTAGAAATTGTCCCAGGAAAGTACTGAGGTGGGGGGGAGATCATACATAATAGGATTCCAAATATACAACATACACACACATACATACACACACACACAAAATGGAATAAAAGACTGACAAAATATTCACCAAAATGTTAACAGTGGTCACTTCTGGATATTGATAAACGTGTAATCTTTTATCACCTAAAAAAGTTTATTGGTAAAATTTAGCCTCAAGGCAGTCCAATGGAGAAAGGATAGTCTTTTCAACAAATGGTACTGGAACAACTGGATGTTTACATGCAAAAAAATTAATCTAGACACTGACTTACACCTTTCACAAAATTTAGGTCAAAATGGGTCACAGACCTAAATGTAAGATGCAAAATTATGTAACTTCCGGCCGGTGACATTGGAGAAAATCTAGTGACCTGGAGTTGAGTGATGACTTTTTAGATACAACACCAAAACCACAATCTAGGAAAGAAAAACTTGAAAAATTGGATTTTATTAAAATTAAAAACTTCTGCTCTGTGAAAGATACTGTTAAGAAACTGAAAAGACAAGTCACAGACTGGGAGAAAATATTTAAAAAACATATATCTGATAAAGGACTTGTATCCAAGATATATTAAAAAAAAACTTTAAAAACTCAATAAGAAAAAAAATCAGAAAACAACTCAATTAAAAACTGTATAGAGGGGCCGGCCCGGTGGTGCAAGTGGTTGAGTGAGCGCGCTCGGCTGTGGTGGCCCGAGGTTCGCCGGTTCAGATCCCGGGTGCGCACCAACACACCGCTTGTCAAGCCATGCTGTGGCAGCGTCCCATATAAAGTGGAGGAAGATGGGCACGGATGTTAGCCCAGGGCCAGTCTTCCTCAGCAAAAAAGAGGAGGATTGGCAGATGTTAGCTCAGGGCCGATCTTCCTCACACACAAAAACAAAACCTGTATAGACACCTAGCTAAGGAAGATAAGCAGATGGAAATGAGCATATGAAAAGATGGTAAACATCAGATGCCATTAGACAATTGCAAATTAAAACAACACTGATATACCACTACACAACTATTAGAATGGCTAAAATGCAAAACACTGACAACACCAAATGCTGGTGAGGTTGTAGAGCAACGGGAGCTCTCATTCACTGATGGTGGGAATATATACGGTGGGAAATTACACGGCCACTCTGGAAGACAGTCTCTACTCTGGAAGACAGTTTGTCAGTCTCTTACAAAGCTAAGTCTAATCTACCATATGATGAAAAAAGTATGCCCTAGATATTTACCCAAATGAGTTGAAAATTTATGTATACACAAAAAACTGCTCACAAATGTTTATAGCAGATTTATTCACAGTGGCCAAACACTGGAAGCAACCAAGATGTCCTTCAATAGTTGAATGGGTAAACAAACTGTGGTACCTCCATACAATGGAATATTATTCAGCCATAAAAAGAAATGAGCTATGGAGCCACAAAAGACATGGAGGCACCTTGAATATATATTGCTAAGTCAAAGAAGCCAGTCTGAAGAGGCTACATACTGTATGATTCCAATTATGTGACCTTCTAGGAAAGGCAAAACTGTAGAGACAGTAAAATCATCAGTGGTTGTCAGGTCTTCAGAAGGATTGGAGGGAGGGAAGGATAAATAGGTGGGGCATAGGGGATTTTTAGGGCAGTGAAACTATTCTGTGTGATACTGTTAATGGTGTATATATGACATTATGCATTTGACAAAACCCATAGAATGTACAACACAAGTGAACCCTAGTGTAAACTAAGGACTTCAGCTAATAATAATGTATCAGTATTGGTTTATCAGTTGTAACAAGTGTATCACACAAATGCAAGATGTTAATAGTGGGGGAAAATGTGTTTTATGGTGGAGGGAGGGGGTGGGGGAAGGAATATATGGGAACTTTCTGTTCACTTTTTATGTAAACTTAAAACTGCTCTAAGAAATACAAGTCTATTCATTTTCTTAAGAAATCTAGCCTCCACTAAACCCTTTGAAGACTCTCTTATGACATTTGCCCCTTGTGGCTTCTCATCCAGTCACTACCCTGTGAGAGGTGTTCATGAGAAGGCAAGTTGCAAATGGTGGGAAGTCTGGATGTCTAGTCCCTCAAAATACCAAATGAAGTTCCGGGGGTGGGGTGGGGTGGGGTGGGGGGCGGTGTCTGGCTTTCTTGGTCAGCTCTTCTCTCCTTTTTGGACATCTTCAAATGAAGAATCAAACTGATGGCAATAGAGTAAATCTCCACATAGGAAATCCGGCTGCCTTTAGATTCAAATGCCATCGGCTGCCTTTAGATTCAAATGCCATCTGAATATTTTTCAGAGGCTCCAGATTCAAGCTTATCACTGTCAACATCCTGAAGTGTAGGAACCATCAGAGAGCTGTGGACCAGATTCTAATGTAAGAGTGATATGCACATGGAGGTAGGGTTAATAATTCCATTTATAGCTGAGAAAAGCTGCAGCTCAAGGGGTCTGGGTAGTTTGCCCAGGGGCACCAAGGTAGTGAACACACGGTGACACTGCAGAGACAGGTGATCACAGCCTCTGCTCTGTTCAGGCAGGTTTCCCAGAGGCTG
The DNA here is from genome assembly GCF_057802395.1 of Ceratotherium simum simum. Lineage (NCBI taxonomy): Eukaryota > Metazoa > Chordata > Mammalia > Perissodactyla > Rhinocerotidae > Ceratotherium > Ceratotherium simum. The sequence continues at coordinate 62,864,799 of NC_141904.1, forward strand.
GGATGTTCAGAATCCAGCAATCCCACCACACTGCAGCTCCATCACTGTCCAAAGTGGGGTGACCATGTCAGTGAATGTTGGGGGACCCTCCTCTCTCCCAGAGGAGACTCTACTGATGCTTTAAGGTCAGGCAGACAGTCTCTCTTCTAGAATCCTTGCCTCATGCTTTCACTTGTAACTTCCTTGAAGACGATGACTTTCCTTGGCTTTCTCTTAATTATCCTGTCAGGTGCTTAGGCAGTGCTTGGAAGCTTCTGTTGAATGAATGAATGGATGGAATAACACATCTATCATGACAGTTACTTCATGCTGACATGTTGTCGTTGTCATTTATTAAACATATTTTTGTTGAGCACCTACTATGTCCCAGGCACCATCATGGGCATACAGCAGTGAACAAGGCAGGCAACGTCCCTGCTTAGGCAGTGCTTGCATTCTCCTGGGAAGAGACAGACAGTAAGCAAATTAACAAATTTTGTAGGGCATTTAATTTTTTTAGTTAAATTTTTATTGAAATAATTGTAGATTCACATGCAGTTGTAAGAAATAATACAGAGAGATCCTGTGTACTCTTTACCCAGTTTTCCCCAGTACAAACATTGGAAAACTATAGTACAATATCACAACAAGGATAGTGACATTGATACAATCCACCTATCTTTTTTCAGATTTCCCCAATTCACTTGTACTCGTGTGTGTGTCTACTTCTATACAATTTTATCACATGCGTAGGCTCATGTGTCACCACTACACTCAAGGTAGAGAACAGTTTCACCACCACACAGATCCCTCGTATCACCCTTTTATACCCACATTCACCTCCTTCTCCCACCTTGTCCTTAACCCGTGGTATTTAGTAATCTGTCCTCTTTTTTGATAATTTTGTCATTTCAAGAGTGTTATATAAATAGAATAATACAGTATGTAACCTTTGAGAATTGGCTTTTTTCACTCAGGATAATTCCCTTAATCTGGATTCCGCCAGGTTGTTCTATGTATCCATAATTCAGTCTTTTTTATTGCTGAGTAGTATTCCGTGGTACAGATGGAGCACAGTTTGTCTAAGAATGCACTCACTGAAGGAAATCTAGGCTGTTTTCAGTTTATGGCTGTCATGAGTGAAACTGCTATGAACATTTGTGTACAGGTTTTGTGTGACCCTAAGTTTTTTCTCTCAATATTGTATTATAAAATGTTTCAAACATACAGCAAGGTTGAAAAATTTTAGTGAACCTCCATATGCCCACCACCTAGATTCTACCATTATTTTTTAAATTAATAGACTTTATTTTTTAGAGCAGTTTTAGATTTACAAAAATTTTGACCAAATAGTATAGAGAGTTCCTGTATACCCCTTTTCCTCTGTACCCAGTTTCCCCTATTAGTAACATCTTGCCTTGATGTGGTACATTTCTTACAATTGATGAAACAACATTGATATGTTGTGGTTAATTAAAGTCCATAGTTGATACTAGGGTTCACTCTGTGTTGTACATTCTATGGGTTTTGTCAAATGCATAATGTCATGTATCCACCTTTACAGTATTATACAAAATAGTTTCACTGCCCTAAAAATCCCCTATTCTACACCTATTCATCCTTCCCTTCCTCCTCCCTGGAACCCATGGCAACTGCTGATTTTTTTACTGTCTCTGTAGTTTTGCCTTTCCCAGAATGTCAAATAATTGAAATTATACAGTATGTACCCTCTGCAGATTGGCTTCTTTCACTTAGCAAGGTGCATTTAAGGTTCCTCCATGTCTTTTGTGGCTTAGTAGCTCATTTCTTTTTATTGGTGAATAATATTCCATTGTGTGGAGGTATCACAGTTTGTTTATCCATTCAGCTACTGAAGGACATCTTGGTTGCTTCCAGTGTTTGGAAGTTATGAATAAAGCTGCTCTAAGCATTTGTGGGCAGTTTTTTGTGTGAACATAAGTTTTCAACTCTTTTGAATAAATACCTGGGGCACATTTGCTTAATCGTATGGTAGACTAGGTTCATACTGCCAAACTGTGTTCCAGAGTGACTACCATTTTGTATTCCTGCCATCAATGATTGAGAGTTCCTGTTGCTCCACATCCTCACCAGCATTTGATTTTGTCACTGTTTTGGATTTTAACCACTCTAATAGGTGTGTAGTGGTATCTCATTCTTACTTTAATTTGTAATTCTCTAATAACATTTGATGTTGAGCATCTTTTTATATGTTAATTTTCCATCTGTATATCTTCTCTGGTGAGATGTCTGTTCAGATGTTTTGCCCATTTTTAATTTTTTTTTTATTGTTGAGTTTTAAGAGTTCTTTATGTCTCTTGGATACAAGTTCTTTATCAGATACGTGTTTTGCAACTATTTTCTCCTATTCTATGGCGTGTCTTTTCATTTTCTTAACGGTATCTTTTATAGCCAGAAGTTTTGTTTTTTAATTTTAATAAAGTTCAACTTATCACTTTTTCTTTCATGGATTGTATTTTTGGGGTTGTATCTAGACAGTCATCACGAAATCCAAGGCCACCTAGATCTTCTCCTATGTTATCCTCTAGAAGTATTTTAGTTTTGTATTTTATATTTAGGTGTGTGAGCCATTTTAAGTTAATTTTGTGAAAGTTGTAAGGTTTGTGTTTAGATTCTTTTTTTTTTTTTTTTTTTTTTGCATATGGGTGTCTAGTTGTTTCAGCACCATTTGTTGAAAACACTGTTCTTTCTCCGTTGAATTGCCATTGTCCCTTTGTCAAAGATCATTTGACTCTATTGATGTGGATCTATTTCTGGGCTCTCTATTCTGTTCCATTGATCTATTTGTCTATTCTTTCTCCTACACCACATTGCACTGATTACTGTAGATGTTCTTTACCAAGTTGAAGAAGTTTCTCCTTAATCCTAGTGTGCCTAAGTCTTTAATCATGAATAGCTGTTGGATTTTTGTCAAACGCTTTCTCTGCAGCAATTGATATGATCATATGATTTTATTTGTTTAGTGTGTTAATGCAGTGAGTTATATTGATTGAATTTTGAATAATGAACCAAATTTGCGTACCTAGAATAATTTCTGGTACACACTTGGTCATAACCACTGACCAAGTAATGACCAGGTATACACTTGGTCATGGTGTATAATTCTTTTTGTACATTTTTGTACTCAGTTTGCTAATGTTTTGTTGAAGATTTTATGCCAAAGTTCACAAGATATATTGTTCTGTAGTTTTTTGTTCTTGTGATATCTTTGGTTTTTCTATCAGGGTAGTAATGCTGGCCTCACACTTGAACACGTTCAAGATGTATTCCCTCCTCTTCTATTTTCTGGAAGAGATTGTGTAAAATTGGTGGTAATTATTTTTTCATGTTTGGTAGAATTTCTGCTAAAACCACCTAGGACTAGAGATTTCTTTATCAGAAGCTCTTTAATTACTAATTCGATTTCTTTAATGGTTATAGTGCTATCCTGATTGTTTATTTCATGTTAATTGAGTTTTGGTAGTTTGTGATTTTGGAGAAATTGGTCCATTCCTTCTAAGCTGTAGAATTTATGAGTATAAAGTTATTTGTAGTATTTCCTGATTATCTTTTTGCATGTGCTTTTAAATAATGATAAGTGGTATGAATAAAATAAAACAGGATAATAAGGAAAGGCCTCTTGGGAGGTGATATGTGAGCTGAGATCTGAAGGAGCCAACTGTGGAGAAAATTGGAGAAAGAGCATTCCAGGCAGAGGGAGAAGTTGGTGCAAAGGCCTAGGGGAAAGGACAAGCTTGGCATGTTTGAGGAAGAAAAAAACAGCTGGAGTAGAAAAATCTATAAGGAGAGGGATTGGAGTTGAACCTGGAGAGGAGGGCAGAGGCCAGAGAATCCAGTGCCTTTAGCTGTGGGAAGGAGCTTAGATGTTATTGTAGGAGAAGTGGGACATCATTGGGTGGTTTAAAGCCAGAAAACCATGCCTGGATTTATATTTATAAAGGATCATTGTGGCTGCTGTGTGGAGAATGGACTGTAGGAGAGCCAAGAATCGGAAGACAAGTGATGAAGGGTTTGCAGTCTTCACTGTAAGATGATGGTGGCTTGGATCCTAGGGGCAGCAGCAAAGATGGAGAGTGGGCGCATGGTTTGAAGTTACTGTTTCTGTCCTTTTTTGCCCTGCTGTCCTCAACTCCTTCTCTTAAGGACCAAGAACAGCCATCCTTCTTTGCTGAGCTTCCAGCACAGTTAGTTCTTTTCAGACCATTGAAGTGCTTGAAGTTTAAAGTTCAGACTATCAAAAACTATCTCAGCTATATTTTATCTTTCTTCTGTCTTAGTCCAGTCAGGCTGCTATAACAAAAATACCGTAGACTGGGTGGCTTATAAACAACAGAAATTTATCTCTCACAGTTCCAGAGATTGGGAAATCCAAGATGAAGGCACCAGCATGTTTGGTGTCTGGTGAGGGCCTACATCCTGGTTTATAGACGGCTATCTTCTTGCTGTGTCCTCACATGGCAGAAGGAGTGGGGAAGCTCTCTGGGTCTCTTTTTTCTTTTTTTGCTGAGGAAGATTCTCCCTGAGCTAACATCCATGCCAATCTTCCTGTATTTTTCAGTATGTGGGCCACCAGCACAGCATGGCCACTAATAGGGCAGCGTAGGTCCTCTCCCGGGAACCGAACCTAGGTCACTGAAGCGGAGCGCTCTGAACTTATCTGCTAGGCCACTGGGGCAGGCCATCTGGGTCTCTTTTCTTTCTTTCTTTTTTTTTTTTGTGTGTGAGGAAGATCGGCCCTGAGCTAACATTTGCCAATCCTCCTCTTTTTGCTGAGGAAGACTGGCCCTGGGCTAACATCCATGCCCATCCTCCTCTACTTTATATGGGATGCCGCCACAGCATGGCTTGCCAAGTGGTGCATTGGTGCGCGCCTGGGATCTGAACCTGCGAACCCTGGGCTGCCACAGCGGAGCTCGTGCGCTTAACCGCTTGCGCCACTGGGCTGGCCCCTGGGTCTCTTTTTAAGGGCATTAATCCCATTCATGATCTAATCACCTCCCAAAGACCTCACCTCCAAATACCATCACGTTGGGGATTAGGATTTAACGTATAAATTTTGTGGGGACACAGACATTCAGTCTATAGCACAGACCATCTAAATCCATGAAGTTTAAACAAAGTTCAGACTACCAAAAGTCATCTCAGCTATAGTTTGGCTTTTCTTCTACAGTATAAATTACCCTAGAAGTTTTGTGCAGGCTCATGATTCGCTGCCTAACTTTAGAGGCTTTCTTGAAAAGGCTTCGGCCATTTGTTTTGTCAGGGGTTTAGGCCATTGTTCAGAGTGTTGAGAGATAATAAGAGTTCAGTTTAATGCGCTACAGATGTCTGGGACGGTGACTCAGGCTCCTGGCAGAATTCCAAGGCAGGAAACCTGCTGTTGCAATTCGTATTCTCTGTGTCTATGCCAGAAATGGCTCGAGCTGTAATTGCAGAGTTTATAGTGATGTAAATGCAGCCAAACCCCAAGTGAAGCCTCACAGATGTACATCATTAGGAGAGCTCTCAGCTTCTCTCAGATGCTGTTCAGAGGCGATTCATTTGCAATCAATTTCAAAGACTCTGTGGACGGGAAGAATGTTCTCTCATATTGTCTAGCTAACTTTGAAATCTGCCCTCCTGACATTTTGATAAAAGGTAATAACCAAACCTCTTGTGTTGAACAGAATGTGCTTATAATAACAAGCTTGGCATTAAAAAAAAAAAAAAAAGAAAAAAGACCCGAAGTATCAACAGCCCTTTAGAAATGGAATACACCATTTTCCATTTGACCCTGTTGTCCGATTGGCTGCAGCACCTCCCCTCTCCTTACCTATTTTGTGATTAGTAAGGAGGCAGACACTTGAGTTCACAAGTTAGAAAGCCCTGGGTACAAGTTTTAGAAACTCCACTCTATTCTGAATGTGCAAGTCAAAAAAAAAAACCCCAAAGTTTTTGGTCTACTTGAATGTATAAGCTTTTAAAAATATAGAGAAAACAGTTAATATGTAATTATAATATTAAATATTATGTTAATATTTAATTTAATTCCTTATTTAGTTCGGATCCCAGTGGGAAACAGATGCCTAAAACAGATGGTTTATTTACAAAGGGAGTATTAATAAAAGTGTAGCTGGGTGACAGGGAACCACAAGGGGTGGTGTGGTTGCCTAGGATTAGTAGCTGCAGAGCAGTTCCCACCCCTGGACCCATAGGGATACAGGAAGAAGCACCTCCAGAACCTGGGAGGAGGGAGCTGTCATGAGAGTGGTGACCTTCAGTGAGGGTCACCTGGTTGAGGTGACCTTGCAGGGAACAAGACAGAGGAATCAATACCCTGACCTCCCCCATCCTCTGATCTCTTGCTGGGCTCCCATTGGCTGAATCCAACCCAAACCGGACTCCAGGGGAGCCCATGGGTGTGGTCCATCCAGGTCATGTCCTGGGGAGAGGATAGGGGAGAGAAAGGTGGAAAATGGATCTGGAGGGGCAACTTCATATGTTTGTAAAGATTTATATCCTAATGCAATAATATTAATTTTGAAATATTGCCTTTGTCTACTGTAGCATTTCCTGAAACGATTTTATTTGAGCTCTTTTGATACATCAATTTTGTTTTCATCACTAGAGCCACCTCTAGTCACCTAATACAGTTTTAAGAGATCTTCACTTTTTACATAAAACTTTTAAATCTTTCCATGATCCTGTTACTGGAATTTTTACCCAAGTCACAAATACACATTCATGTGTATATAGATATGCACTATTATGACAGTTTTTTCATTTTTCTTGTAGATATATGTTTATATACTTCGCTGTATAACTACTTATTGTTTTATTTCTAAAAATGATTTTAAGAGATTATTTTTTTTATTGTGAAATTTTTGTGGTACATTATTGTTTATCAGTCACCATATAAGTGCATCCCTCCACCCCTTGTGTCCACCACCCAACCCCCTTCCCCTGGTAACCACCAAACAGTTCTCTCTGTCCATGTGTTGGTTTATCTTCCACATATGAGTGAAATCATGCACTGTTTGTCTTTCTCTTTAAGAGATTATTTATAATTTATAATAATATTTGTTTTTTGCACTTGAGAGGTCATATTAATAGAAAGTATGATGAAATATGTACTAACTTCCTTTGCTTCTCTTTTGACCAATTCTATCAGCGTACCTTAATAAGCATCCCGAAGTAGGATTGACTGAGGTCACTTCAGAAATGTTGTATCTTCCCCAAGTGGCACTTGGTGGTGGAGTACCCTATCATTTGAGAGACTTGATAAATGATGTGAATATAAGGCTATTCCTTTTTACTTTAGGAATAATTTTGTGGAGGGAAACATTCTTTTATTCAGGCAGACCTCATCTTTCCTCATCTGTAGAAAAAGAATAATACTAGTACTTACCTCACAGAATTATTGAGAAAAATTGAGATGTGTAATTAACACAAAATTGGGGATATAAGTGCTCAACTTCATTTGGTTTATGTTAATTATTTATAAAGTTTCTAAATGGCCCTAAATAATCTATTTCTTTAAAGAACTATCTTTTTAACTGATGATTACTCTTTTCTTATTCAACTAGTAGGTAGTAGATGAACGGTATGATTTGGCGATAATGAAAGGCAAACTTGGTTGAAAAACGTTTTCATCTGGTTGCTGTGGATAATTCCAGCATTTCCAGTGTGAATTTCGGCAGGGGGCAGGTGACTTTCTGGACAATTAAACGTAGTTTGTGAAGGCCTATTCGTCCTCTGCCTGAATTCCACCCCCATCCGTTTTCTTCTGTAAGCACACTATTGCTGAAACTACTCTTTTTCTGTTGGCTTGAGAACTGAAGGAACTTCTGCCTCATTTTGAGCAAGTGCATTTGCCCAGGAGGTGGCAGAAGCAGAGAAGGTTCAGCTGTACCTTTCTTGGGTACCAAATGGTGCCGTTTTGACTTCATTTTGATATTTGTCTTTAGTTTCACTGTGCTCCCTTTTCTTGTCTTTCTCATAAAGGTAAAATGCAGAAAATTAGAATAATCCATTGAGTTTGTCTAATTGTATTTAAGCTGATCAAAGCTTAAATATAAGCTGTTCTTAGTACCTTTGCATTATATTTCCAAAATGCAGGTCTTCTGTTGTCACTTCATAGTGAAACTGATAAGAAAAGCTAACGTATCATGATTTTACATTTCAGTATTCCAGCTGCAGCATTTTAGAAAAGGAATCTTAATTATAAGAAGACACTTTCAATTTACAATTATACTTAGTATTTCCAAATATTAAGGAGAAAGAGAAATATGTAGGTTAATCCCCTCCTACACACACACACACACACACACACACAATTATTAACTTCTGAGTGGAGAGGGAGATTTTTCCCTGCAATAAGTACCTGTATCATCCTCGCTTCTCACACTTGCTGGATCCTCTACAAACTCTGTGCTGGGGATGGGAGAAAAGGAATAAGGGAGCCCTGTCTTGTTCCTATTTTTTGGCAAATGAGGACTTCAAGTATGTCACGATGGAGGGAGAAAGAATATCCATATTGCTGAAGCCGTGTGTGTGTGTGTGTGTGTGTGTGTGTGTGTGTGTGTATGTGTGCGTTGGGGTGAAGAGGAGAGAGATGTTGCACCATTATGCAGATCATCCCAAAGGGATTGGGCAAAAGTGTGAAGTCAAAGGCCTGCAGGGGCCATGAAGTCACGTGAATGCAGGAAGCAGGCTGGCTCTTAGAAAATCATCAGTGTGCTAAATGGAAATGATACTTGTGCTCGGTACTGACATCATAGTCAGAGTGGGGCTGTGTGTGCACAAGAGACAGACAGATGGACCGTGGCAAACTGGAGAGCCCTTGCCCCTCCTGATTAATAGTTTAACCAGCAATGTGTGGGCCAAGCCGTGTCTGAATCTGCCCCAGAGCCCAGAGTGATTGCTTGACCTCTCAAGGGGCAGCTGCTCTATCGTCACGTCTTAATCCCTCCTTGCTTTAACAATGAGGAATTTGACCCCCACTGGGGTGACCTTAGGTCATATCCTCATTCTCTTGACTGAGTGCCCCTTCTGAGATACTTTGCTTCCTTCTTGCATATTTTTTCTCTCTACTTATCCTATTTGTTTTTCAGATTGTCCTTAAGCGACCAGTTATCCCTGATCTTTGTTGGTCTCACAGGAAGAAATGTGTTCAGTGTCTCAGAGGCCAGAATTCTGAGTGATCTGCCCAATTGGTCTTGGTGAATTTAACCCTCAGAACAGATAAGCACCATGAGTACTGCTCATTTATTTGTTGCCAGTCTTGCTCTTTTCATCTACTTGCTTCATCTGGTTTCAGGGGTAACAAGACACTCTGTGCCTAATGCGTTTGACAGTTTGAGTTCAAGCTGCAATATTGCATGCTTCCAGTAGAGGGCACGTGTGCTTTTCAAATCAAGTTTTGAGTGCGTTGTGGGCAGCGGATCATTTCAGCTGCCTTTTGCCTCACGCCCGAAGAAACGAGAATTCTTGGTTATTTGTTGCTTTAAGGAAATTTAGGCCAGGTTTTCCTCAGCTGAGGGAATTTAAAGTAGAAACAGTGGCTTTTTTTTTTACACTTTCAGGCAATAGAGATCAAATTTGGGAGGGCAGAGGACGATACAGTGAGGAATATTACCTGAGATGATAAATTTCTAAAGGTAAACGTGACAGTTGGTTTTCTTAATCCCAGCCTATTTTTAGAGTAATATCATACGTAGGATAGTGTTCAAAGATTATCTAATATTCATGGATTCCACTTATTCAACCATATTTACTAAGATCTTGCTGTGTGGTAAATAAAGTTCTAGGCACTGGGCATACTGCAGAGACAAGAGAAGGCTCATCTCTGTGGTCATGGAACTTCCTTTCTAAGGGGAAGAGAAGTAAAACAAGTAACCAAATAAGGAATGATGACCAGCTCAGATAGTGCTAACTGCTAAGGTGCTATGATAATACGTGTGTTGAGGGGCAGTGGGGACAGGTGATATGAAACGTTCTCTGAGGAGGCGGCATTGGAGCTGACTTGAAAGAGAGGAAAGAGCCAGTCATGTGAAGACTTGGGGGAGGAAGTTCAAAGCTGAGGGGACAGCAAGTATGAAGGTCCTGGGGTGGAAATGACAGAAAGAATGCCACTGAAGCTGGAGTGGGGTGAGCCAAGAGGAGAGTGGGATGAAATATGCTGAAAGAGGTGATGAGAAGCCATCATCAAGGCTTGCAGGCTTTGGCAAAGAGCTGTTGTTTTTGTCTCAAAAACTTGTAGAATTTTAATGTTGGAAAGGATCTTGGGAATCATCTCGTCCAGTTCTCAAAGCATGCAAAAGAATCTCCTGAGGAGTTTGTCAAATAGGCAGATTCTGCTGGAAATTCAGATTCAGAGGTCTAAGGTGAGACCTGTGGATCCGCATCTTCAAGCTCCATGGGTCAGAGATGCAAGTAGCCCATGGACCACATTTTGAGAAAATATTGATTTATCAGTTAGGGTTCTCTAGTTGCAAGCAACAGAATTCAACTCCAATTAACTGAAGTAAACAGAGAATTTATGGAAAGGCAACGGGGAGTTAATGGAACAAAGGGAAAGTTGATTAACAAAACCCAAAGATGCTCCAGGCATCTAGATTTGCAGAAACATTGGGAATCTTTTCAAGGCACTGCAATCTAGAGATCAACTCCAACCCAGGTTCTCTGCCTCCTGGTGCAGACTATTTAGTTATTCATTACCACATAGTTATTAGGTATCTACCAAGTGTTGGGCAGTGTGCTAGGCACTTGTGGTACAGTGATGAACAAGAGGGGCCTGATACGTTGTGCCTTTTTAAACCATACCTTCCTATCTCCACATTCATTTGTTTATTAAGCAAACATTTATTAGGCACCTAATGTATACAAGGTGCTGTGGGTGAAATAGAAATCCACAAACTAGTCTTCATCTTCAGGAAACGTATAATCTGACAAGAAAGGCCCAAATAGAATGTCATGGGATTCAGAGGAGTAAGAGGTTGCTGTGAACTCACGGGAGTTGAGATGTCTTCCGGAGAATAAGATGAATCATCCTTATTCATCTTCCTTGACAGTGAGGGAGACTTACTGAGGCTGCCTAGAGTTAGGAATGCCATGGGCTACTTGCTAAAATGGAACCTCTGACTTTGGTCTTGAACCTACTGTGTCTTAAGCAGCACATTCTGGGCTTATTTGACATTCTTGATGACATGTCATGATGACATTCAAAAGTCTTTGCCCATGCAGCCCTGGAGTGGAGGTTTGGGAATCAGCCAGTAGTTGGGTCACGTTGTGGGCAGATCAGTTGGATGATTCAGGCCCTCTGCAGTCACACTCCTGCCTGACTCACTGATGACTCCAGTCCACCTCATCTAGGCTCCACTTTAGGCAAACCACCCTTTGTACTTATAAAACGTAAGTTTTACACCATTCTGAGCTCTTAACACATCCAGCTAGGTGATTTAGGCAGGATGCTTAATGCTGGGGGTGGTGATGTGATAGAATTCCATGAACAGACATTTTCTTAGCATGAAGATATCTAATTTTTCATGTGAATTTTAATGCACAAAAATATAGTGCTGTCAGATCCTTGTTTTTCATTTATTTGCTCTTTATGCGTTGTGTTGCATTTAGAAAGACCAACTGGCACTGTAAATTGGAATGATTTGGCTTTCTTATGGGGCTGTGTGTATGAAAGGTGAGAACACAGATTCTAAAGTCAGACTACCTGGGTTCTAATCTCAGTGCTGACACTGATTAGCTGCAAGACCTTAGGCAAGTTGCTGAACCTCTCTATGCTTCAGTTTCCTCATCTGTAAAATGAGCACTAATAATAAGAATCATCTTGTAGAGTGCATCAGTTAGCAATTGCCACAAAATTGTTACATAACGAGCTACCCTAAGGCTCTCAGGTTTTAAACAATGGTTATTTGGTACTGCTTGCGTAAGTTGGAGTCAGTTGGAGGTCACTGGATCAAACTGGGCTTGGCGAGGCTGGTTCTGCCCCACACTGCAGGTTAAGGTTTGCTTCACGTGGCCCTCATCCTCCTTGGACCAGCAGACTAGCAGGTGATGCTCTTCTCATGGTGATGGCAGAGGCATAAAAAGGGCAAGTGGACGCACATGAGGCCTGTTAAGACCTAGGCTTGGAATTGGCACTCCGTTATTTCTGCCTTATCCTGTTGACCAAAGCAAGTCACGTGGCCAAACCCAAACTCAAAAGGCAGAGAAAAAGACTCTGCCCCTTGAGCGAGAGGCACTGCAAAGTCACGTGGCAACGAGAGTGGCTACAGGGAGGAGTAAAGACTAGAGGCAAATAACACACATAACACATAGGGTTATTGTGAGAATTGCACATAATAATATATGTTAAGTGCTTGGAAAGATGCCTGGCACATAATGAATACTATCAGTACTTGCTTTTATCATTTTTCTTTTTCACATGTCTTCTCAGTCTAGAAAATATTGCATGAATGATCATTAGCATCTTGAGACAGAAGGGAGCCTGCTTTGTAAGCTATTGACATGCATGTTTATAATAACCACCATCAATATTTGTTGAGTGTTTTCATATCCATTATCTAAATTGACCTTCACAGCAAAGCTAGGGAGTGAGTATGACTTTACCTTTTGCAGGTAAGGAAGCAGCAGCTCACAAATGCAGAGTGACTTACCCCAAATCACAGGACAATAGATCCTAGGATTTCACCCAAGGTTCATCTGACTTCAAAGCCCACTGCAGCGAGACCATCATCTGCTGTACCCCTGGGCCCGTACCTCCCAGACACTGCAGGCCCTGGGCCTGTACCTCCCAGGTACTGCAGGCCCTGGGCCCCTGCCTCCCAGGTACTGCAGGCCCTGGGCCCCTGCCTCCCAGATAATTCAGATTTTCAGAACTAGGATAACTGCCATTGGCGATGGCTTCCCCACTAATTATCCCACATCCTCACTGGCCCCACTTCCCAATCCATTCTATGCTTATCAGCCAGGGTGATTCTTTAAAAATGCAGTTTTGAACACACTACTCACCAGCGTAAAATCCAGAATAAATTACAACTACTTTCAGAAATCTTAAGGTTCTCAACATATCCTACAAGGCCCTGATGGTCCAGCCCTGCTTTCCTTTTCATCCTCCATCTCCTCCCGTTCTCCCTCACCTCTCAGTGCTCTGGCCTCCCCAGCCTTTGCTCAGTTCCCTTCCCTCGCACGGGAACTTTGCAAATGTTCTTCCCCATGCCTGGTCCTCTCTCTCTCTCTTCCCCAGCTCTCCACCTAGTTAACGTCGACTCATCCACCATGTCTAAGCTGGAAGACCATTTCTTCAGGAAAGACGGCCCTGACCTCACCGAAGGTCCACTCCTCATTGCACGTGTTCTCTTAGGGCCACCCACTGTCAAAGCTGTGACCCTCTGTTGGCAATTGCGTGATTCTGAATATCTTGAAAACTCACATCTCTGCTTCAGGGTCTTTAGTACAGGGATGGCGTGGCTCCTCTGCCTGTGATCTCTGCACAACACCCAGCCTTGGGACTCCTAATTCCCTCCTACTCACCTTTAGTCTCAGCTCAAGTCCCTCTCCTTGGGGAATAAGACATGGCATTGTTAGTCCTATGATGCCTCATCCTTCTCCTCTGTAGTGCTTTACATACTTATAACTTTTTTTGTGCACTCTCTGCTTTTTGTGGAAGTCTGTAAGCTCCATGAACTCAGCAATGACTGTCATGTTCATTGTATTCCTAGCAGCTAGCACAGAGCCTGGTGAGAAATCTTGGTTAGAACTTGTTTAACGAAGTGACACTGGAATCTCAAGGCATCAAGAGTATATGAACCACCCTGGTCTATTTGGCTAACTTCCATGATGTTGTTTGGAGCGTTGTTCAAAGAATACCACAATAACATGACATTTATTAAACACTTACTTTGTGTTAGACACTATGCTAAATGCTTTACAAACATTATCTCATTTAATGATTAGAATAACCCTATTAGGGTTTTATTATCATTATCTTTACTGCAGATGGAATAAAGCTGAGATGGACAGGTTAAACAATTTGTTCAAGGTGAATAGGCAGTGGTGTCTTTTCTGAATCCCCGACACTGGGTCAGTGCCCTCCTCAGTTTTCCCTTTTCCCAAAGGACTCATTGCATTCGTCGTTGTCATAATTGCCCCTGTCCTCATGACACTGTGAGAACCAAATGATCTCACTCACCGTTTTGGTCCCTATGTCTATGTTCCTGGCATGTATTAGGTACTCAACTAATGCTTATTGAATATGAAGTATATTTGTCCTGATACAAACCCATAAGCAGTTTTAGAAATGGGAAAAGAAGCATTTTCCTTATAAATTAAGGCAAATAAAAGAAAGCAAAAAAATCAGTTGATGTGAGCAAAGCAGAAGTCAAGTGTTACAACGTGGAGGTTAAGTGGGCTGGTTCTAGAACTCCAAAATCTATGTTCCGATTTTGCCTCTTTCTCCTAGCTGTGTGAATGTTGACAGGATATTTATTTGCTCTATGCCTCAGATTCCACATCTGAAAAATGGGAGTAATAATACTATCTATACTCCCATAGAGTTGTTGTAGCATTAAAATGTTTTAACATGTGAAAAAAATGCTTGGACCAGTGCTTTTGACGTAAAAAACGTTCTACAATAGTAACTATCATTATTACAGATCTTTGTGACATGGCCCAAATGCTAAACATCAGTGCCCTAGTTTCTCACGTCTCTGGAATTGGAGTTGACGTTCCTGGCTTTGGCAGAGCCCAGACCCTGTGTCCTAGGTCTGTCCCTGGCTGAGCCCTCAGCTCTACCGCTCTGGGACTCTCACACCATCTCTGTTCCCTGGCCCCATGGGGAGGTACTTTCCTAGTTGAGACCCAAAGATCCCTCTCACTCTAGCTGGCTTCTTACCAGTCTCTCTGGAATCTCCATTTGTACCCTGGAACCTGGCATAACTAATTTCTCTCTGAGCTAGAATGGTAACCCAGGCAGTTTGACATAGAATTGTTGAGCATAAGCACTTTACTATTACTATCTACCTCTCCTTCCCCAAGAGTCTAAAATAAAATTCCTATAATACCATTTAATGTTCCTCCATTAACTTTTTATGATGCCAAGTATTTTTAAAGCCTTCTATTTTTTATTAAGAAATTCAAATATTTTTCATGTTTTTATTCAAAATATACACATTAAACTCCTGAGTACTAGGCACTGTGTTGGGCTCTGTGAGCACTTGAGTGAGCAAGAAATCACCTCTCTCCTTCTTCTAGATAATAACTCGTGAGGGCCTGGCCTTATATAAGAATCCACAGAACCTTATATTTTACTTCATGCAGATAAATTTTATCAGATTCTCCAAACAAGAGAGTGGGTCAGCCTCTGGGAATTTCAGTGTACATGAAATTTCTATACCTGGCCACAGAGTAATAAGTTCCCCCCTCCTTGTCAACCCAACTGTTCTGTTGTTAGGAGAACTCAACCCAGAGTTGGGTTGTTGGCATATTGCAACAGAGACTCAGTGTAAAATCACAGCGTGCTACCAAAGAAGAAAAAGCAAACTCCCCATCGCTTCGAGATGCCTCTTGCAATTTCAGCTCGGCAACTGCTGGCTCTCCCAGAGAGATGCCCTTTTCTGTTTGAAGTTGTGCCTCTCCTCACCACTGTGAAGTCACTTTGAACAGCACCTGTGGCCCCAGGCCTTTGAAGACTTCTTGCTAAGGAAACCATGCAGGCAGCTGCTGTACAATGTTCTGACTTTAGAGAGGTGGTATCTTACAAACACACCTGGCTTTAAGTCCCAGCTCTGCCCCTTATTATCTTTGTGATTTCAGTCAAGTTTCTTAACCTTTCTGAACGTCCATCTCCGTATTTGTAGAATGGAGATAATGATAATAATAATACGTAATAATAAGTTCTGCAAGCAACAGAAACTTACTTTGGGACACAAAATGTAGAATTTATTTGAAGGTTATGAGGTAACTTGTAGATTTAGTGAAAATATAAAGAAGCAGATTCAGAAAGAATCAGAATCAAGTAGCCCTGGGGATTTATGAGTTAGGAATTAATAGTCAATCTCATCAGATTCTCAGATGTACATTCCAGCCCCTGCCCCTCTCCTGAAATCCAGACGTATATATCCAACTACCATAAGACATTTCCACCTGGAGGTATAATAGGCATCTCAAGATTAATATTTACGAAATAAAACTTCCTTGTCCTTCCAAATCCTGGCAATTCCTATTTTTGTAAACGTACCTCCTTTTACTCAGTTACTGTAGCCAAAACTCTTGTAGCCATCTTTGCCATCTTTCATTCAGACCTCACATCCAGTCCATTAGCAAATTCCTTCAGTTGTGCCTTCACCCTATATCCGATTCTGACCACTTCTCACCTCCCAAGTGTCACCGACACACCAAGAAACACCCTTCTCTTAACTGGGCCATTGCAATGACCTCTTTTCTCTTCTCCTAATTTCACTTCTTGCCCCTGTCCCACTTCTGTTCTACACACAGCAGTCAGATTAATTATTTTAAAAACAAAATCAAAACATGTCAATCCTCCTTGAACCCTCCAATGACTTTCTGTTACATTAAAAATAAAATCCAGTGTCTTGATTTTGACCTATAAGACTCAACATTATCTGGACACTGGCTACATCTCCAAACTCACTGTACAGCATTGTCCCCACTGCTTAGCACATTAGCCTTGTTGATATTCCTTGAACTGACTAAGGTCATCTCTATCTTGAGGTCTGGGTACTTGTTATCGCCCCTTGCCCTAGAACTCCCTTCTCCTGATATTCTCATGGCTGACTCCCTCACTACATTCAAGCCCAGAGTCACCCTCTTAAGAAGCATTACTGACTGTTCTATGTAAAACAGCACCCCTACTTCCACTATACGTTATGTTTACTATCCATATCCTATCCCCTTACATTTTTGTTCATAGCACTTATTGCTGCCCAAAATCATACATGATATATGAGTGTGTTTGTGTTTATTGCCTATTTACTCACTAGAATGTAAAACCATGAAAGCAGGAGCTACATGTATTTGGTACCCTGCTGAAATACCAGGAGGCTTCCTGGCACATAGTGGACAATCAATAAATATTGAAATAAATTAACGAATATGTTAGAGTGTCCTTACTGTAGTACATAGCTTCAGCCATTTTCCCACTCCACCCCTTGGAGGTTTTCAAATCTGCAAGAGTCTCAATGACCTATTCTGAGTTATATGCCCCTCCGTTGATCAGGGAAAGACAAGCTTCTGTTACAGTCACATCTGCAAGGCTACATGCAATGAAGGACTTGTGGTTCCCTGAAGGTAAATTGCAGTGGTCTTGCCAAGAGAAGGCAGAGAGGATACCAGGCTCAAGCAGCAGCTGTTCAGTTCACGTTACCTCCTCACAGGGTTATTGTGAGGGTTACCTGAGATACTGCATGTAAACCATGCCGTGCAGTACATATGAATGGTAGCTTTGGTTGCAATTATGGTTATTATGGGGCTCTAATAACTTGAGACTTTAGCTATATCTTCCTCTGTAGGAACATATATGATTATACAAAAATACCGTATACAAACCTATTGTTTTGTAAAATAAGAAATTGGTCGCCTTATGGGGCAACTCAAGAAAAATAGCGAATATTCTTAAAATATGTTTGATAATTGTTTTGGGGGTAGATTATTTGTTTACCCATATGTAGTTCTTTCATACTGAATACAGGAGGAGTTCTTTGCCTATCCCTTTGAAGTTAGGTGTAGGTAATTGGCTAGTACGGCTGACAAAGTGTGACTGAGGCTGGAGTATGCCCCTTCTGACAGAAGCCTGTAAGGGCTGGTGCAGCTTCTCCCTGCCGTCTTTCCCCTGCTGCCATAACCAGAGGCGTTTCAGATGGTGAAGCCACAATCAGACTGTGTCCCTGAGTGAGTGTGGGAAGCAGAGCCCCCAACATGTGATCAACATGTAACATGGGGAGAAATAAACCTTTGTTGTTTTAAAACCAATCAGATTTGGCAGTTGTTCATTACTGCAGTATAACTGCACCTATCCTGACCTAACAGGGAGCTTTAATTCTCTTTTGCTCATATTAGCTGAGCAACCACTGAGTGACAGGCACCATATCGGGAAGCAGGTTTCTTGAGATAAATAATACAGTTATCTCTCTCTTCTAGCTTCATGGATGGGTTTATTAAAAAAAAAGAAAATCAGGGGGCCTGCTGGTGGCACAAGCGGTTTAGTGCACGTGCTCCGCTGTGGTGGCCCGAGGTTCACCGGTTCGGATCCCAGGCGCGCACCAACGCAACTCTTGGCAAGCCACACTGTGGCGGCGTCCCAAATAAAGTGGAGGAAGATGCGCACAGATGTCAGCCCAGGGCCAGTCTTCCCCAGCAAAAAAAACAAAACAAAACAAATCAAAACAGAAGAGGAGGATTCGCAGATGTTAGCACCGGGCTGATCTTCCTCACAAAAAAAAAAAAAAAAAGAAAATCAGGAGCCTACCAAGTTGCCAAGACTGCTGCTAAGCCCTGGGAAAGTGGAATTGAATAGATATACTTGCGTTTACCTTTAAGGACCTTGTAGCCTGGTGGGACCTACACTGAATAATCACACAAGAATGGCTCCATGATCACAACTGTGATGAATGCTATCGGGAGAAAGCACTGGATTCTGAGAGGGGAGCTACCCTAGCTTTGTTAAAGAGGTAGAGTGTCAAGGAAGGCTTCCATGAGGAGGTGACGTTCATGCTCAGACCCAAATAATGATCAGAGATTTCTCAGTCTTTAACTAGAGATGCCAATGTAATGATCCTACTTTCTAAAATCTGTTCCTTTCAGTCCATTGATTCTAAAATTGCTCTATACCTTCAGCCTCTTACTAGACAAGTAGTAAGACAAAATTTTGTGGGGAGCCAAAGTCTTTATCTGAATGATTCCTGAGGAAAGCAACTGTCACCACCAATAGAATTATCCAAACAATTCCCTGAATATGGAGACTGGATAGTAGTAAGTATGATACAAGAATTTCTGTAATATTTATATGCAACTAATCTGCATAGTAGCAAATACAACTTTTGGTTTTTACCCATCTAGAGTAATGTTCTCATGTACTTAACTATTGGAAACCAGCATCATTCCCCATAATTATTACTTGTCTTATTGTTACCTGGTGCTGCAATTCTTAAAATTTTCCTTTGCACAGCGTCTATATTATAGTAGGAAATATCAGCCCTTTTACATTTAGATATTTAACCATTTTATTATGGGAAGATTTGAAAGATAATCATCATAATAATAATTCTCATGTTTAACTACACATTATCTCCTTTGAGTTTTAAAACAAAATTTTAAGGTAAGCAGGGTCAGCAACATTTATTTCTCTCTTTTGAATGAGAATACTGGGACTCTGGAAGTTTCTGAGACTTTCCCAAGGTCTACAGCTGGTAGGTGACCAAACAGTGAAGCAAACTCAAATCTCTTGCTACTTTGGTTTAGAGGCAGATGAAGCATATTCATGATCTGGCAGTTGAAATACGTGAGCTTGGGTTGCTGTTCTTATACTGACTCTGTGATCTTAGGCAAGTCACTTAGCCTTTCTAGCCTCATTTTACTCACCTATAAGGCAGAGAATGATAGCTAATTCATGAGGCTATGGTAAGGATTAAACAAGATGAGCTGCTCTGCATTAATGTAACCATTTATTTACTTATTCATGTAGATATTATTTGAACCACACTCACTGCCAGGTACTGTCTAGATACTCAGAATACATTCCTGAATAAGACAGTCTTTGCTTTTATTGGAGTGTCCAGACCAGCAGGCAACAGTGAAAGTAAAAGGCTCACCTAATAGTATTTCCTTCTGCCCAGACTCTTTTTATAACCTCCTATATGGACTCACTGCCTGCACCAATTATGATAACTTGGTGATTATGAGGAGCATTAAGTGTTAAAAGGAAATTTATCACCACTACCTTGTTACTCTTACTGCTGCTATTATCCCTGAAGAAGCAGGTTCCCTGAATCGGAAGGATAAGAAAATATTATCAAATAATACTACTAATAATATTGGAGTTACTATCTGCAAAAGCTTTCCCACACTCAGCTCCCGTTCTTTTTTCCACTTTCTTTGTCAAAGAGATTGACCATTGGTCTAGAAATGTAAAACAGACCACTGCTAAGGATATTGAAGCTACATAAAGGTGAGTGGCAAAATCTAGATGAATCCATTTGGCCTGTTCTGGATGAATTGTACTTTGTGCAAGGTATTAAGAGAGCTTCTCAGTTTGCTTATATCGGTGATGCTTTTAAAAAAAAAAGGGAGGAGGGGGCAGGTAAGTAGATAGTACAACTTAGAGATTCAGGAGCTTAATGTCGATCTGGTGCCAAATTCTAGGACAGATAATTAGATAGATGGATTATGAGCACATAGAGAAGGAAGAAGGCACACTAGAAGTATCAACTCCACTGCCTCTTTTTAAAGAATTGGGTTAGATCAGAAAAACATTTTGAACAGATATATCTGAGGGTAAGTAAGGTATTATTTGGGAAAGTCACTCAAGAAATTCTTGTTGTCAGCTTGGATAAAAGTAATTTAGAAAAGGATAAGAATCTGTGAATTCTTAATTGGATGAACTATCAAGCATAAATTATGAATTAACATCAACCAGGGGTCAGGTGGTCTCTGTCCTTGGTCCTGACTCATTCACAGCTACCGATGACTTATATTAACACCTCAAGGAGTGGTTCCCAAACTTCCAAATCACCTAGGGCTCATGGGAAAAATAGAGCTGCTGATCTACTATTGGAGATTATAATTCAGTAGGCCTGAGATGGGACCTGAGATGCTCTGCTTTAAACAAGTGACCCTCATCAATCTTGTAAATGACATTAGATTGGAGGATAAATGAATACATTAGGTAGCTGAATTATGATCCCAGGTGACCTGAATAAATTGAAACAAGGGCCAAGTTTAATTAAATGACATTTTAAAAAATAGGGATAAATGAAAAGGCTTACTTTGGAGGGTTTGAAAATCATCTGCAAAAGTACATAAAGGGGGAGTGATAGCTTAAAATCAGTAATTACAGAAAATATTTAGGAGAAGTTAGCTGATTGCAAAGTATATATGTGCCAGCAGAGGGCTGTGGCTTCCAACACAGCTAATGTGAGCTGAAGCACGGGATATTGGCAAAGGGGCGGTAGTCAAACTATATAATTTATAATTCACCTCGCAGATTCTACCAAATGACACCATATCTTTGAAGGTTGTTTTCAATAACAAGAATGTCATAGAAAAATAGAATTTAGAGCTTAGAATGGTCTATAGCCATCTAGTCCAGAGGTATTAAACAGGGTTCCACGGATCCCAGGATTCCACAGGGAGTCCTTCTGATTGGGAGTGGAAGGGGCTTGTGTGGGGGAGGGAGGGGGTGGAGCGCAACACTCCCACCGCAAAGGAAGCTCCAACCCGAGCAGCTCTGCTGTTGCCTCTTTCACACTAGGTGTCCAAATAGAGGTTCATATGGTAAATCTAATTTTAAATTTGGTTGATTCAAATTTAACAGGGGACATATAGCTGAAGAATTACTGAAAAGATGTCAGCATTACAAATTGCTGTCAAAAATATCATCAGGGTGTATTCCTCGAAAAGATGCTGAAAGAGGAAAGAAACATATTCAATGCTCTTTTTATTAATTTGAGGAAGAACTGTTACCTATGGCAAAAAAGGCCTGTATGTATTGAAAGGATATATATCTCTTGTATATATATGTGTATATACACACACACATACATATATAAAATATGATATATATATAATTGGATATATAAAAATAATTGGATATATATATGGTTATATATATAATTGGACAGACAAAAACATTTTTTATTACATTTTGTATTCAGTTGAGAAGCAAGGCAAACATTCTGACCCTTGGTACCACTTCAGTGTGATGAGTCTATTAATAGGGACATGCCTCATATTCTGATTATTTCTCACATAAAAATGGTGAGCAAATGATCTGTGGGAAGCTTTTGATGTTCTATTCCCTGATTTCCTTTATTGCAGCCATAGCTCTTTGCTGTTTTAAATGATACTGAATGTTGTCTGTATAATTTATAAATATTTGCATTTAGTAATTATATCAATAAAAGATTTGGAAGACAGAATTATGCTGAATCCATTTCATTTTCTGCAAAAGAGGCAGAATCCTAATTAGCTTTACTTCTGGTACTCATTAACCCATATATAATCTCTGATTATGTATTGAATTCCTGTAGAATTTAAATCTTTTAAAGACTTTCTTGGGATAAAATTGAGGATTTTTTTTCCCCTACTGGTTTCTTTTTCTTCTAAAATGCTAATTTTATCTGGGGGTGGGGTGAGAAGAGGAATATTTATGGTCTTGGATAAATTTAGACAATCTTTATCACTACAATTATAAGGCTAGAAGAGAGTAACTACACTATGCTTTGAAAGGAAAAAGGCCAAGTATGATATAAACCAAAGAAGAAAGGCTACCTCTGAGAAACCTTCTAGATCACATTTTCAAGTAAAGAGCACGCATCTTTATGGATAACAGTGTTACCTGGTAATTCATTCATTGTCTTTCACTGAGCAAGGGTTTATTGTGTTTTCTATAGGCTGTTTGCTTCTATTAGGAAAACAGGGTAAATATAAGACACAGTTCCTTTTTGCTGGCAGTTCATCCATCTAGGTTAGGAAATAGGAGATGGATACACTCGTAGCACACTTACTTTTACAGTCTGTATCCAGGAGTTAGAATGAGTGATGCAGAGTAAGAGCTGTAGTACCATTAGCGAGAACTTACTCTGTGCCAGACACTGTAATTTGCATGTATTATGATATTCATTCCTTACAACACCCCATTTTGAAAATAGAAAACACCTGAGCCGCAGAGTGGTTAAGAATCTTGCCCCGGCTCGGCCCTGTGGCCAAGTGATTAAAGTTCTGTGCGCTCCGCTTTGGCGAGCTGGGTTCGTGGGTTCAGATTCCGGGCATGGACCTACTCCACTTACCAAGCCATGCTGTGGTGGTATCCCACATACAAAAAAATGGAGGAAGATAGGCACAAATGTTAGCTCAGGACTAATCTTCCTCAAGCAAACAAAAAAAAAAAAAAGGAGGATTGGCAGTGGATGTTAGCTCAGGGTGAATCTTCCTCAGCCGGAAAAAAAACCAAAAAAAAAAAAAAAGAATCTTGCCCCAATGTCACACAGCTAGTATACAGAGTGACGATTAAATAAGCTACGGAATAGTAAGAGATAGTCACAGTGCCTGGCATGTGGAGTGCTTCATGAGCATTAGCTCGTAGACCAGGTGGTGGCAGCAGCAGTAGTAACAGTGCGTACCAGTGTCGTTCATAACAACCCTATGAGCTAGTTAGCAATTTAACCCTAATATTTCAATTGAGAAACAGGCCCAGACAGGATAAATGACTTGTTTGAGGACACCAAGCATTGCAGTGGCAAAGCAGGAATTCAAATCTATCCTTTTCTTCCAGCCTTCCCAGCTCTGGAGTTTGGGTTTTGTTTTTCAGAGGGCCAGTATGCTCACGGAAAAATTTCTGCAGGGAGTGACAGTGCCAACACTGGTAGTTAAAGGCTAGCGTTGTAGTGATATTCTGGAGAGATCGGGTGGTGAAGATTGAGTAAGGTGGAGATTGGAGGCATAGGGTCAGTTTGGAGGTATCACATCAATCCAGGTGTGATAAAATTGATGCAATGAGAAACAAGATGTTGGTTTTGACAGTAAGGAACTGTAGAAAAGGAGAGATGGGCCTGAGTGATGTTTAGAAGGAAGGATTTCTGGAAATTAGTGAAGGCTATGGGGCATGAAAGGGAGAGTTCACCTGGACCAAGAGCCATTGTGAGGCTCAGGACTGTGCCTGTTTCATTCACCTGATATCTGCATTGCTTAGCACAGTGTGTGACTCCTAGCAGGGGCTCTGTAAATACTTGCATAATATATTAATGACTGACCAGAGGTGACGCCAGGCTTTGAGCCTGAGTGTCCTGCACTGAAGCAGAGAGTGCAGAAAAGGGTGCCAGTTTGAGGGAAAGAGAAATGTGATTTTACATATGCTGAGTTTGAGCTGAAAAAATTGCAGATGAAGAGCCTAGAGTTGAATGTGGGAGACTGAAGTTCTAAGGCAGTTCAGGTCTGGAGATGTCACTTCAGGGCCACCTGTGTAGGAAGTGGTGGTTGAATTAGCCACAAGGGCAGAGTTTTCTTGAAGAAAGTGAGAACAGAGCAGACCAGAAGAGTGAGCCTGGACCTCAGAGACAGGAGCAAAAATAGAAGGGGGTACGAGGAAGGGATAAGAGGATGGAGCCCTTTGGAGTGTAAAGTCATAGTCCCCGAGGAAGGAATGCATTTCCTAAAGAAGGCGGCAGTAACCGTGTCCAGTGCTGCGTATGAAGCAGGGGAAGTGAATGGAGAAATGGTCCTTGAATTTGGCCAAAGGAGTTTTTTAACAGCTTTGGAAAGAGATGTTTTATTTATATGGTGTCGCTTCAACTCATATTGCAAAGACTTGATGCAGTGATTGTGGTGTGAAAATGAAGACTGCTTGTTGATACATGTTCACACCAGACTTGAGCCAGGGGGTCTCTCAGAGTTGAGAAGAAAGTCCTATATGAAGAGGCTGTTATTTTCGAGATTAGGAAAAACAAATCATCCATGTTTATAGTCTGTGTTATGGGCTGAATTGTGTCCCCCCAAAATTCACATGTTGACGTCCCAACCCCCAGTAACTCAGAATGTAACCATATTTGGAAATAAGGTCTTTAAAGAGGTGATTAAATTAAGATGAGTTGTTAGGATGAGGATCAAATCCAAGATGACTGGTGTCTTATAAGAAGAGAAAGAGACACCAAGGGTACATGTGCACAGAAGGTGACCGTGTGAAGAGACAGCAAGAGGATGGCCATCTGCAAGCCAAGGAGAGAGCCCTCAGGAGAAACCAAACCTGCCAGCACCTTGATCTTGGACTTCCAGCCTCCAGAACTGTGAGAAAATAAATTTCTGTTGTTTAAACTCCCCAGTCTGTGCTATTTTATGACAGCCAAAACTGACTAAGGCAGTCTGCAAGATGGGGATAAGTGTGGAAAGAGGGATAGCCTGTGTGGGGGGAATAGACCACAGAGAATACATAAACATGCATAAGCAATATAAAGTCAGTCAAGAAATTAAAGCAATTAAGTGCTTATTGCCAAATAACCTAACCTATGTGATATTTCCTGATCTTTTACTTTTCTTATAACATTTCAATATTTTTTTTCCACTGAATACACCAGTCCAATCTTTTGAAATTTAGAACTTGGTGTTCAAGCTCCCTAAGATCTAATCTCTTTTTCCATTCTGCTGCCTTGTTGTTGTTGCTGTTATTTAATACATCACTAGCTCCTGGTGTGAAGGTAAAGGAGAGAAAGAGTGTTGATCTCAAGGCCTCCCATGTCTTTATTTTCTATTTGATTGCAATTGAGATATTCATCAATCTCTAATACCATATTTTACTTATTAGTTTTTGTGTGTGTGTGTGTGAGGAAGTTGGCCCTGAGCTAGCATCTGTTGCCAATCTTCCTCTTTTTGCTTGAGGAAGATGGTCCCAGAGCTAACATCTGTGCCAGTCTTCCTCTACTTTGATATGGGACTCCACGACAGCATGGCTTGGTGAGCCGTATGTACGTCCGCGCCCAGGATCTGAACCCGCAAACCTTGGGCCGCTGAAGTGGAGCGGGCAAACTCAACCACCACGCCACTGGGCCAGCCTATTTACCTATTGTTTTAAAGAATTTTTAGACTCCCTTTTTGTTTCTTTATCACTATATGGGATTCTGAGATTGATTTGGGCTATTAAAGGCTAAGAAGAGTTTCCTTCCTCACCTATGGCATCCAAAGATTCAGAAACTCAGAGCTTCTCCAAGTCCTTTTCTTGTCCCATGACCATTTTGTGAAGAGGGTTGTGGATGCACTCCTTCAAGTTAGCTCATTTGAATCTTGCTAACCAAAGCAGAGAATAAAATTAAAAAGCAGTTTGTGTGGCTCTGTCTTTGTGGATTACCCACATTCTTTCTGATTTTTGAAGGCTAAATAATCAGCAAGTGGCTAAGTAGATGGAGGAGGCGTGTAAATGAGTGCTACATTTGTAGATGTCCGCATGAAGTGGATGTGTTAATCCCCCTTTATCCTCTGAGTTCTCTGCCCTATGGAATAAGCTTTCCTCAAATCTAGCCCAAGATGAGAACAGTGATATTTTAAAATACTTGGCAAGATTTCATTTACAAACCAGGCCCTTATAGTGTTCTGAAAAGATTGACTCTGCCTCTATCTGAGATTTCTTTAATCCTTTGATCATCCTTTAGGTGAGTTTTTAAAAAATATATTGACAGACTGTCTAGTGTGCCAATAAGGAATCTATTGGATACTGTCTTTTAATAGAACTTCATAATCTCTCTTCTGTAGAGGTCTGAAAATGGAATTTGTGCTCATCCAAAAAATTGTACTGGAACTTAACTGTGGCCTTTTCACACTGTGATATTTAAAGTGGACCAAACCATGTGGCCTTTTGTATATGATTTGTGGGCATAGCTGGAAGTTTCTAGGTCAGAGGCAAAACTTCAAGATGGATCTCTTAGCATATTGGGGGTTTAAAAATACGTATATCTTCTACTTTCCAGCAATTTAGAGATTGTTTGGATTATTCAGGCTCATTGGGGAAAGTAAGGAGGAATTTTATATTCTATACTATCAGGTTGAACCTTGAATTCATGAGTGAGAGCTTTGTAAAAATTTAGCGCGTTGAGTTAGGGAAAGAACCCTATATAAACAGAGTAGCGCGTTGAGTTAGGGAAAGAACCCTATATAAACAGAGTGCATTCAGAAGCTCAGAAAAATCCTCCAAGCCCCATTGTTAAATTAGAATGTAAATAATCCCATTTTGATTGTGTGGTTAAAGCACTTTCAGATCCCGAGTCCTCGAGTCCTTCAGAGTTTCCAGTTACACTTATACGATGTTTTGACTATAGTTTGTGAAAATGGAAGAGCCAACCATCAGTGTTTGCTGAGGCCTTAGGTTTATAGTTAAGTTCTATTCTACACAGGCTCCTTGAAATGATATTTAGTGTCAGTTTAGTGACTTCATTTAGCACCACTTAAAAAATGTTAGCTGGATGCCGGTGTCCAAAATTCCTATCTCCAGCCCTGACCTGCCCTTTAAACTCCAGACTTAAGTATACAGTGGCCCACCAGACTTGTCCACTTGGATGCCTAAAGGCATCTTGAAATTAACATATCCAAACAGGAACTCGCAGCTTCCACTGTAAAACCTGCTCCTCCACTGTTCTTCTCCTGTCAGTCAATAGCACCATCAACCACCCAACTAAACAAGCCCCACTCTGGGAGTCAGCTTGGGTTTCTCTCCTCTTCTCTCCTCCATCCCTTTGAAATTCATCAGCAAGTGCGATCAATAGCACTTTTTGGACATATCTCAAATCCGTCTGCTTCTCTCCATCTTCACTACTCCTACCTTAGTCCAAGACATCAGCATCTTTCAGGAGAGCTCCTGCAATAGTCTTCTAACTTGAACCTTCTGCTAGACTTGCCCCTCTAAAGTCCATTTTCCATACAGCTGCAGGAAGGATCTTGTTGGAGTTTTAATCACTTCACGCCTGTGAAACCTCTAGTGGCTTCTGCTTACATTTAGGATAAAATACAAACTCGTTATTATGGCCATAGAGTCCTACATGATATGACCACTTGCATATCTCTACCTTGTTATAAACCTGTCTATACCTGAGTTACTGTTCCCCCACCTCCCTGAGCTGCTTTCTGTTTCTATAAAGGGGCAAAACTTCCCGCTCCAGTCAGTACCTTCACACTTGCTGTACTCTCAGCCCAAAACAATGCCCTGCCTGCCGCCCCCTTCTCCTCCAGATCTTCATGTGATTGGGTCTTTTTCCTCATTCAGGTTTTAGCTCAGGTACCAACTTATCAGCGACCTTTCTTGATCATCTCATCTAAAGTAGCTACATACACCACCTTCTCTTTCTATCACTTCCCTTTTATTTGATTCATGCAACTACTTACTGTCTGAAATTATTTCTTTATTTACTTTTTTATTGACTCTCTCCTTCGCTACTCTCCAATGTAAGCTGTACAAAAATGAGGACCATACTTGTCTGGTTTGCTATTATATTCTTTGTGCATAAAACAGCTCCTGGCGCATAATGAATGCTTAAATGAGAAATCATGTCAGTATTGTATTCTCACTATAGTATTTTTTACAAAGTCATGCCTTCGACTAATTTCCCTCCTATCATTCTCTCTTGAACATTCCATTTTACCAAGTACAACTGACTTAGCTCTGTATAAGTTGAGGCGATGCTTTCATTTTTAAAGACAAAAAGGTTAAAAGAAAAACCCAAACTAAAATATATTGATAAAGCTGATAGTTTCTGATGCTATATAATAGAGATAGCGTTTATTAAACACTTCAGTTAAATGAGTTAAACATTTATTTCATGAAGAGCACATGAAAAATAAATGTTCAATTTTCTTAAAAGCACAAGAAAAATGTTTTCTATCAAAATATCTCAACAGGATGTGGCATTTTATTACTAGCTTTTTAGCCAGTGGTTCTCTAGTCTCCTGACACTTAAACAGATGAAGTTTGCAATTCTAGGTTTAAAAGGCAACTTGCTCCTATGTTAGAAGTCACTTTCAGGTAAGAAAAGAAGACTTATTTTATAAGCATAATTATCAGGTTTAAGTGAAACTGACAGCCTGGAAAGGTACTATAAAATAGCTTCATGACAATAGCAAATTTCAGTAAGGTAATGCTAACCTATCATCTTTAATGAAATCACGTACTTTGAGTTAAAGTCTTTGTTTTAGTGTACTTTAATAAAAGGTGAAAAAAATTTTAAAAAGAATCAAACAGCAAGGATGAAGCAAACCAAGTGAGATACATTTTAGATACTTAAAAAAAAAATCCTGGTTCGTGAAGACACAATGCTCCAGAAAATTGGAATCTATGTTATTAAACAAAAACATTACTTACATGGTTTTATACTTAGCAGAGCACTGTCAAGTTATACAGAATGTTCTATGTTTCATGATTTTTTTCCCGACTGCCAAGTCGAATCTTTAATAAAACAAGTATAATGGAAATTAGAGGAATATAAGAAACTTGGAGTAGCAGAATAAATGGGCACAAAATATTAAATAGATCAACTTCACTAAGAAGTCTCATTAGTATTGGTTCAGAAAGTAAAGAATAAAAAGTTCACATTATGATTCTTTAGAGTGGATCGATGGATCCATATTGCATTTACTGTAAGAGCATAAAATCAAACAT
Source organism: Ceratotherium simum simum (assembly GCF_057802395.1). Lineage (NCBI taxonomy): Eukaryota > Metazoa > Chordata > Mammalia > Perissodactyla > Rhinocerotidae > Ceratotherium > Ceratotherium simum. The sequence continues at coordinate 62,894,173 of NC_141904.1, forward strand.
TTTATAGAGAAAGTTGTACAATATAGTGGAATATTTTCAACAAAAAATAACTCCATATGTATTTTTGTATATAAATTATAGATATTTAGAATATTAGTATTACAATTGGATGGATGCTTACAATTTGTCTAATATTTCAAGATGTGGCTTTAAGTTGTCCAAAGGCATAGCATCAAATAACTTTAAATCATACAGTGGAAAAGGTATTCACTTTCAAATTCTTTCTCTCTTTAAAACTCTTTATTATGAAACTGTGTAAGCACACACAAAAGAGAGAATAGAAGAACAAACTGCCATATACTGATAACCCAGGTTTGTGTCTCTTGCCAAATTTGGGAAATTTTCAGCCATTATTTTTTCCAGTATTTTTTCAACTCTATCCTCTTTCTCTTCTTCTTCTGAGATTTCAATGATATGAACATTAGGTCTTTTGTTATAGCCCCACAAATCCTTGAGGCTCTGTTCAATCTAGCAAGACAGAAAGCTTTTAGACAATAGCTACTGTATACCAGTCAAACACCACTGAAAACAACTGTGGTCCCCACCTCCACCCCACCAGCATAGGTTGAGTTGGAAGCCTAGACTTCCAAATTCGCCAGGCTATAATGAGGAACCCTAACCACCTGCTGCCCCCATCTACCCCACCCATGGTGACAGAAAAGGCTGAGTAGGGAGCCAGGACTTTCATGCCTACTGGACAGTAACAAAGCCCCAGCCCCCACCTACAGAGTCAGAGAAGACCACCTGAGGAGCCTGGATTTCCATCCTCACCCAGCAGTCTTGAGGCACGTCTCCTTCTGGAGTGATATCAGAAGAAGCCTAGTAGAGTCAGGACTTTCACCACTGCCTGGTAGTGATGAGCCCATCCCACTCCATGGTGTCAGTGGAGAGAGCAGTAACAAGGCACTCTTACTCTTCCAAGCCAGGAAGGTATTATCCAAGACCTAAGGGGAGGCTGGATTCCCACTCCCTCTCCTGCCAAAACTAACAAGTATCCCTTCTTCTGCTTAGGTGTCAGTGGAGGTCAGGTGGGGAACCTGGACTTCTATTCCTACCTGGCAGTAATGAGGCAGCATCCCCCCTTCCCTGCCGGAGCAGTATTGGAGGAAGCCAGCTGAAACAGATGTTTTGGGTTTCATGCTATGAGACTGCTCTTTGCCTGGTCCTTTGTGTAGAGAGAGTAGGGCTTCTTTTGTCTGCATCCTTTGGTGTTTTCAGGTTGTTGGTTTCTTCATCTCCATATCTGGGATATAGGAGGCAAAAAGAAAACTCAGGGAACTCACCACCATGTAGTTTCTTCAGTTCCAAGGTGCTAAGCCAGTCTGCCTTTTTCTTTCCCCCTTTCTTTTCCTTTTCTTGTGTTTGTTTTATACAGTCATGCATCACTTAACATGGGGATACATTCTGAGAAATGCATCATTAGGCGATTTTGTTGTTATGCAAACATCATAGAATGTACTTACACAAACCTAGATGATATAGCCTACTACACACTGAGACTATATGGCATAGCCTATTGCTCCTAGGCTACAAACCTGTACAGCATGTTACTGTACAGAATACTGTAGGCAATTGTAACACAATGGTAAATATTTGTGTATCTAAACATATCTAAACATAGAAAAGGTACAGTAAAAATATAGTATAAAAGATAAAAAATGGTACACCTGTGTAGGGCACTTACCATGAAATGGAGCTTACAGGACTGGAAGTTGCTCTGGGTGAGTCAGTGAGTGAGTGGTGAGTGAATGTGAAGGCCTGGGAAATTACTGCACACTACTGTAGACTTGATAAACACTGCACACTTAGGCTACACCAAATTTATTAAAAAATATTTTCCTTTCTTAGATAATATATTAATCTTAGTTTACTGTAACTTTTTTACTTTATAAACTTACTAATTTTTTTTAACTTTTTGACTCTTTTGTAATAACACTTAACTTAAAACACAAATTTTTGTACAGCTGTACAAAATTCTTTCTTTTTTTATATCTTTATTCTATAAGCTTTTTTCTTTTTTTAAAATTCAGTTTTTTACCTTTTAAACTTTTCTTTGTTAAAAACTAAGACACAAACACACACATTAGCCTAGGCCTTCACAGGGCCAGGATCATCAACATCACTGTCCTCCCCTCCACAGCTTGTCCCACTGGAAGGTCTTCAGGGGCGATAACACGCATGGAGCTGTCATCTTCTGTGATAACGATACCTTTTTGGAATATCTCCTGAGGGACCTGCCCGAGACCCTTCTTGAGGAGGTATCAGGCTCTTCAGAAATATGTCCATGGCGGTTTGCTTGGTTTATTTCTTTTTTCATTATAGATTTGCTTGTAAGCACATAATGTACAATGAAACATTCCTCTGTATTAATGAAAATCTTTCAGTGTTCGGGTCCATGTTTTCAAACATTTTAAGGAGCTTGTTGAGGTCTCCAGAAGCTTCTGTTGAACCCTTCACTGTGAATTTTCTTGGGAGTTCTTCTTTTTCTTCTGCAGTTTCCTTTTCTCTTGCATCTTCTTCAGCTATGCATTCTTGTTCCAATTTCAACAACTCCTCATTAGTCAATTCCTCAGGAACCACCTCTAGGAGTTCCTCAATGTCATCCTCATCCACACACAGGTTAAAGTTGTTTGCTTTCTCAACCACAGCCTTGTTGATTTTTGCAACCCCCTCATCTCTGGCAAATCCTTTGATGTCACAGATGAATCTCTTGAATGTCTTCTTCCAGGTGCCATTCCTACACTCCTTGGTCATATCACTCCAAGCAAAGCAAGTTTCTCGATGCAGTCATGGATGTTGTAATCCTTCCAAAATTGTATCAGTGTCTTCTCAGTGTCTTCCTCAGTTGCAGCAATAGCTTGGGCAAAGGTCCTCCTCAGGTAGTAGGCCTTAAAAGCTGCATAACTCCTTTATGCAATGGTTGTATCAGAGAGGTGGTGTTTGGAGGGAGAAACACTGCTTTGATATTGGGATGAAAATCACCAATAAAAGGAGGATGTTTGGGAGCATTATCAACAATAAGCAAAATCTTGAAAGATATGTTATTCTCCAAGCAATGCTTCTCCATTTCGCTGGCAAAGCAATTCAGGAGGGCATCTCAGGAGAGGAGCTGGGAGATCCATGACTTCTCATTGCTCCTGTAGTACTGGCAGTGTGTGCTTATTGATATGCTTGAAGGCCCTGGGGTTCTCTCTGTGCTAGATCACAAAGGCTTTCCATCTGTAGACTGCAGCGTTACCTCCAAGCAAGACTGTTATCCTGTCCTTAAAACCTTGAAACCTAGCATTGACTTGGCCTCCTTATGGATGAAAGTCCTATCAGGCATTCGTTTCCAGAAGATGGAGGTTTCATCCATATTGATTATTTGCTCTGGTAAGTAATTTTCCTCCACAATCAGCTTATCTAGTTTCCAAAAAGTCTTCAGCTGCCTTCACATCAGCACTCACAGACTCACCATTGATTTTCACATTATATAATGAATAATGATTCTTGAATTGTTTAAACCACCCAGAGCTAGCAGTAAATTCAACATCATAGTTGAGTCCAGCCTTTTCTTTCAACATCACAAACAAACCTTTTTGCTTTGGCCATGACCATCATGGTTCTGAGAGGGATATGCTTCTGTGTCTGGTCTTCAATCCAGGTCATTAGAAGTTTCTCCGTGTCTGATACAGGCCCTTCTCAAATTTTTTCAGTCTTGTTGCCTTCAGTGAAGAAGACCCTTTAACAGCTTCCGTCACTTTGTTCTTGTTCTTCAAGATCGTAGCTATGGTGGAATGGGACATGCCTGGGGGGCAATAACCATCATTGATTTTCCACCTTCATAGACCTTAATCACTTCTAATTTTGTTTCCAGGCCAGTCACTCAACATGGCCTCTTCCTGGCAACATTAGCAGTGGATTTTGTACACTTAGGGGATATGATGAACAAAACAACATAAGATTAAATCAAGCACAAGCAATAATGATGCCATCAAGAGACGCTGTAAACAGATGTATGAAGCTGCTGCCAGTATAACACATCATACTGTTTTACAGTAAACTTTCTTTTATAAGTAGAAAGAATATACTCTAAAATAACGATAAAAAGTATAGTATAGTAAACACATAAACTAATAACATAGCCTTCTATTATCATTATCAAGTACTATGTACTGTACATGATTGTATGTGTTACACTTTTATATGACTGGCAGTGCAGGTTTGTTTACACCAGCATCACCACAAACATGTGAGTAATGTGTCGCACTATGATGTTACAATGGCTATGACATCACTAGGTGATAGGAATTTTTCAGCTCATTTATAATCTTATGCGACCACTGTTGTATATGCAGTCCATCTTTGACCAAAACGTCATTATATATTGTATGACTGTATAATTTTCAGAGTTTGTAGTTGTACTTAGCAAGAGGAATAATGAAAAATATATCTACTCCATCTTTCCACTGGGCTGGTTTTACTTTCTCACCTCTCCTTCTTTTCCTGACATTTAATTACTGGAAAAAGGAGGGTTTGGGGTTTTTTTATTTTGAAGAATTTTCAACATTCTGCATTGCTGATTGCATTTTTATGTATCACTTAATAGGTTATTCTGTTTCCTTTATTTTCATAAACTGCTAATTAGCACTAGAGACTTGATTAGGTTTAGGCTTAATTCTTTTGAAGAATATTTTATGGATGGTGCTGTGACCTTCGCACCAGGAGATGCTAACCATCTGGGCGTCCCACTTTTAGGGAGGTAAAGATTGTCAGAGAGTTAGGGAGTTGTTGACCTTACTCATCCATTGTATAGTTTCCCATCAATTCTTTGATGGCTTTCCCATTCAGTTTTCCTTCAGTCATAATAAAATAGCACAACTTTTACCCAACATTTTTTACCCAACACCTTTTACCCACCAATTTTACCTACATTCCGAACAAATTGATAATTGATAATAAAATCAAAGAGTAGCACATGGAAGCCAAGGGTTGAATTGGGGAAAACAGCATCGAGTGAGACTCAATAGTTTATAAGAGAAAAGTGGATCTGACTAAGATTGCCCTTTATTCTTCCCGCATTTATTAAGCAAATAAGTCAGCCCATCTCTCCTGGGACAGCATGAGAAAAGGAATGAAAGAGGCCCTGAGTTACACTAATAGAACTCCTGTCATAAGAAGTGACAGCACTCCTCCCCACAATGATATCAAGAAGCACACCTTGGCTTCATGTCTATCTCCTCTAAATAGTTTAATAGATAGGTGGCAATAAGATTTTTCTAAACTTTAGTAAAATCTTTGTTTTTTACAGATGACTTCCATTTATGTCATAATACCAGCTTTTAATTATGATAGTTATATAAAATTTCCTTTGAAAAATAGATTTATGGAAATAAAAACATGAAATAATTTAATGAATAAAAAAGTAAAGAATAGTATGGTGGAATATAGATATGACAACAATTATAACTATATTATATAAATGCTTAATATTGGAGAAACCCTGATTAACCATCTAATGACATGGTTGTATCCGTGTAGACACTCACAGAAGCAAAATACCTTCTCCAAAGCATCACCTCATTTGAGGGCCATCAGTGCTGGATCTGAAATCCAGTTACCTAATGCCTACTTGGTTGCTCCTTTCTAGCTATGCATTTTCCTAAACAAGTCCTAGGAAGACTGTGTGACCTCAGGGCCGGAGTTCTGGAACATTTGATTGCAGTGCTGTGAAGGCAGGGCCTGGGTCTCTCTTCTTTATTGCTGTATCCCCAGCACCTAGTAGAGAGTACAGCACAGAGAGAATGCTTAATAAAAATTCCTAAAATTTGTTGGATACTAGTATGTATCCTGCAAAATGTTATCTTTTACTTCTAAGTAGAACATCCTTTGTTAAGATTCAGTTAAGGTCAATTTCTCACCTCTTCCCCTTCCCCAAAGTCTAGCTATTTATGACAATATCTTTGCCTGACCAAAATGTGCAATTTCAGGTTTCCTGTATCTCACCTCGTCAGTCTCAGGAACAAGTCATATAATTCCCTAATCATGGTTAGGGTTCGTCCTAGAAAGGGAATGAACAGTATGTCCTAAGATGGACTGGTTCCTGGTGGTAAAAACAATCTCTCATTATAATGCTAGAATGTTCAAGCATTTGGCAGAGTTATGATTTTAAGCCTTTCAATAAATATTCTAAGCCTTTCAATCAATATTTTTTACAATTTTTTATTGAGGTATGATTGACAAAAATTGTATATATTTAGGTTGCCCAGATGATTTTTTTTTTTTGTGAGGAGATCAGCCCTGTGCTAACATCTGCCAATCCTCCTCTTCTTTTGCTGAGGAAGACTGGCCCTGGGCTAGCATCCGTGTCCATCTTCCTCCACTTTATATGGGACGCCGCCACAGCATGGCTTGCCAAGCAGTGCGTGGGTGCCCGCCCAGGATCCAAACCAGCGAACCCCGGGCCGCCGCAGCAGAGCGCGTGCACTTAACCGCTTGCACCACTGGGCCGGCCCCGCACACATGATTTTTTAAAGGTGATTATATATGTATGTATATGCAGTGAAATGATTACCACAATCAAGTTAATAAACATATGTGTTACTTCACAGTTACCTTTTCTTAGCAAATTTCAAGTATACGACAGTATTATTAGCTATAATCACCATGCTGTACATTAGATCCCAGAACTTATTCGTCTTATAACTGGAACTTTGTACCCTTTGACCAACCTCTCCCCATTTCCCCCACCACCCAGCCCCTGGAAACCACCATTTACTCTCTAGTTCTATGAGTTCAACTATTTTATATTCCACATGTAAGTGAGATCATACAGAATTTGTCTGTGTCTGGCTTATTTCACTTAGCATAATGTTCTCTGGGTTCATCCATGGTGTTGCAAATGGCAGAATTTCCTTCCTTTTATAACTGAATAATATTCCATTATACAGATATATATATATAGATATATATATATATATATATGAGAGAGACATATATATGTATATATATATGAAATATATATATGAATATGTATATCTCACATGTATATAACAGATGAATGAATAAAGAAAATGTGATATATTTATCACATATATATATGATGGAGACTTTGATTATTTCCATGTCTTGGCTATTGTGAATAATGCTACAATGAACATGGGAGTGCAGATTTCTCTTCGAGATACAGATTTCATTTTCTTTGGATATACACCTGGAAGTGGGATTGCTGGCTTACATGGTAGTTCTATTTTTAATTTCTTGAGGAACCTCCGTACTGTTTTCCGTAGTGGCTGCACCAATTTACATTTCCACCCACAATGTACAAGAGTTTACTTTTCTCCACACCTTACCCAACACATGTTATTTTTTATATTTTTTAGAATAACCATCCTAACAGGTGTGAATCTTGTTGTGGTTTTGATTTACATTTCCCTGATGATTAGTGATGTTGAGCACATTTTTGTGTACCTATTAGCCATTTGTATGTCTTCTTTGGAAAAATGTCTATTCAGGTCCTTTGCCCATTTTTTAATTGAGTTAGTTTTTTTGCTATTGGGTATAGGAATTCCTTAGATATTTTGGATGCTAACCCCTTCATATATATATCATATATACAGTTTGCAGATATTTTCTGTCATTCCTTAGCTTGCTTTTTCATTTTGTTGATGGTTTTCTTTGCTGTGTGGAAGCTTTTCAGCTTGATGTAGTCCCACTTGTTTATTTTTGTTTTTGTTGCCTGTGCTTTTGATGTCGTAGCCAAAAAATTATTGCCGAGGCTAATGTCAAGGAGCTTTTTTCCTATGTTTTCTTCTAGTATTTTTACAGTTTCAGGTCTTACATTTAAGTCTTTAATCCATTTTGAGTTAATTTTTGTGAGTGTGTAAGATTGGAATCCAGTTTCATTCTTTTGCTTGTGAATATCCGGTTTTCCCAACACCATTTATTGAAGAGACTATCCTTTTCTCATTGTGTGTTCTTGGCGCCCTTGTTAAAGATTAGTTGACCATATATGCATGGGTTTATTTCTGGGCTCTTGGTTCTGTTCCATTAGTCTGTGTGTCTGTTTTTATGCCAGTACCATACTATTTTGATTACTATAGCTTTGTAATATAATTTGAAATAAGGTAGTGGAATGCATCCAGCTTTGTAATCAATATTTTGAACAGATGTTTATGGAGCTCCTATGTGCATGGGACTGTGGTAAATACTTGATATTGATTTTCTCATTGAAACACCATAATAACCCTATGAGTTAGGTGCTATTATTATCTCCTTTTCTAAAAGATAGAGACTGAGAGTTAGAGAAGTTAAGTAACTAGTTCAATAATGCATATCTCATTGTAGTTTTGATTTGCCTTTCCCTGATAGTTAATGATGTTGAACATCTTTTCATGTGCCTGTTGGCCATCTGTATATCTTCTTTGGAGAAATGTCTGTTCAGGTCTTTTGCCCATTTTTTAATTGGGTTGTTACTTTTTTTGTTGTTGAGATGCATGAGTTCTATCACCTCACGCCCGTCAGAATGGCTATAATTAACAAGACAGGAAACAACATGTGTTGGAGAGGATGTAGAGAGAAGAGAACTCTCATACACTGCTGGTGGGAGTGCAAACTAGTGCAGCCACTATGGAAAACAGTATGGAGATTCCTCAAAAAATTAAGGATAGAACTACCATATGATCCAGCTATTCCACTGCTGGGTATTTATCCAAAGAACATGAAAACACCAATGGGTAAAGATACATGCACCCCTGTGTTCATTGCAGTGTTATTCACAGTAGCCAAGACTTGGAAGCAACCTAAGTGCCCATCAAGGGACGAATGGATAAAGAAGATGTGGTATATATACGTAATGGAATACTACTCAGCCATAAGAAACGATGAAATCCAGCCATTTGTGACAACATGGATGGACGTTGAGGGTATTATGCAAAGTGAAATAAGTCGGAGGGAGAAGGTCAAATACCGTATGATTTCCCTTATTAAGTAGTAGGTAATAACAACAACCAACAAACACATAGAGACAGAGAATGGATTGGTGGTTACTAGAGGGGAAGGGGGGCGGTGAAAGGGATAATTTGGCACATGTGTGTGATGATGGGTTGTAATTAGTATTTGAGTAGTGAACATGATGTAATCTATGCAGAAATAGAAATATAATGATGTACACCTGAAATTTATACAATGTTATAAACCAATGTTACTGCAGTAAGCAAAAAATTAAAAAAAAAATAAATGCATAGCTACTGGCATTGAAGCTAGATTCAATTTCAGATCTTCCTAACTAGAGAGGAGAGCTCTTAACTTTTTTTCTTAATCAAACTTGTTCTTGAAATGATTTAATAATTTAGGAAGCATTCTTGAGGTGGAAAGAGCACAAGATTTAAATTTGAGAGGACCCCTTGGACCCAGCTCTCACACTTACAGCTCTATGACTTGATGCAAAGTATCAATATAAACTTCAGTCATCTAAAACACTTCCTCGGTGTTTGCATTATGTTGATCTCTCCTGTACTATTATTTACTTAATATATACTTGATACTTTTCTTTAACTCTGAAGATAAATACAACGAAGAAAACAGTATTATTAAATTCTTCTTAAATGCTGCACAATGCTTCGAAGGTGCCAATTATGTGTTCCCCCCAACTCCTCCATTGCCTTCCCTCCTCCTTCCTTCCCTCCCTTTCTCTCTCCGAGTTTGTTAGTAAGTATTATGGAGGAGTTAAGGATGTGCTACCACCAAACTGAGACTTTCTCCTGGATGAAATAAGAAATGTTGAAAAGTAATTGAAAAGGGAGTAATTTTCAGATGGTGTGAATCATTGTCATTTAATATTGTATATTACCTAATGTCACCTCTCATTCTAAGCATGTGCCCCACAATTTGAGAATCACTGGCTTAAACTCTTTGTGAATTTTTGTGAAAATCCAATGGAGGAATGGACATGAAATTACTCAGTAAACTGGAGTGTTCTTTTGCAAGTCTTCCCTTTGGACTGAAGAAACACAAACTCATAATTTGGCTGTAACATTAATAGCACCTCTAGCTCTTCTCCCTGCTAACATTAATTTATATTTTTCAAAAAATTATCTAGAAAATGTTTTCAAATGATGTAGTGGTTGAGGACTGGGGGTATGTGGTTATATGAAGCCAGGTAGAAGAAAGCCCCCTATTGCAAGTTGGAAAACAGATATGATGCGCCATTTACTCTTTTAATGATGGAGTCAGTCAATAGCAATTTTGAAGCACATGCTACGTGTAAGTCACTCTACAGAGAAAAACCAAATATGATTTTTAACCTCACAGAGCGAAAAGTCTTGCATAAACTGTCAAAGCTAAGAGACTGAAGACCAAATGTTTGCCCTGTCAAGACCTTGCTGGATGAATACTGAATTCTATTTTGGGAATTGTAAGTAGCTAGAAGTTCCTTCACCTTTATTTCATCTCGTCTGACACCTGCTGGGCCCTTATAATGCATCAGGTCTATGGTCAGTACTAATTATTGTGGTAGCACACAGCTAACATACATAGAGAGTACTTACTACACATGAGGCTCCATGGCGGGTGGCTTCACACATTTCTCATAGCCATCTGTTATTAATCCTTATTTTATAGATAGGAAATGGAGGCACAGAACATGTATGTGCTAAGTGGCTGAGTGGGATGTGAACCCTGTTTTAATTGACCTCACAGCTTCTGGCTTAGCTACTAAGCCTGATTGTCTCACCCCTAAAATAATGAAATAAATTTCTTCTACCCTGTAGGAGTCCACGTGTTCCACCGCTGCCTGCCATCTTAGAAGGCATGGGGCAGTGCTGAGTTCTGGAGTAATGACAAGGTGTCTGCCTTCCTCGTTAACAAGCTTTGTTTGAATCGTTTGGATGGCATTCTTAAGGTTCCTGAAACCTGCTTTGTGTTTGTTTAATTATAATATAGTCTGGCACTTTGACATTTAATTTTCTTGTTTGGTTGTAATTATCTTCTATGAGAGTAAGAGCAGAGTTGGATTATATTTACTTCCTTTCTTCTTTTCTTTTTTTTTTTTTTTTTTCTCAGCATGCAAATGTGACTGTGACTCACTGTGTTCCGATGGGCCTCCGTTCTGGGTGACTGGGCTGGGATCAGCCTTAAGGGATGTGGCTGCGGAGCCAGCCGGGGTCAACCTGGTGGGAGCTGGAGGCTGGTCACGCAGAGCACAGCATGGTGCTGCCCTGGGTCAACACGTCAGGCTGTCCACAAAGTACACTGTCCGCCTCAGCGGCTGATGGTGTGCCTCAGGTCACAGGAGAACCTCTACAAGACAGCAGCGACCCTGCTGAGTGGCCTCTGCTCTTCTTACCTGATAATTAGGGTCTTTTAAAACAAATGGCCTTGTCCCTCAACAATCCCATTCCTCTGGGGTCAGGTCTTATTTGGCTTGGCAGTCCTCTTAGGAAAACTGCCATCTCTTTAACTCGGGACTATCCTTTAATAGATAGTGCAATGTTTCGTAGAGCAAAACACACATCTTCCACTCACGCATGGCGTTTATGCTTGCATAGTGATTTGACCTGATTCCACAACAACACCATAAGAAAAGGTTTCCTATAATTTAGTAATTTGCATACCACCTTTGCAGTTTTCACCATATCCATGTACTACCTTATATCCAAGTATATGACTTTACATTTTTCTTTCAATCCCTCTATTTTTTTAAATAAATGTAAAAATTTTTACCACATAGTTGTGTTAGAACTCCAAAATATTTAGAAGGGAGGGTATAAATCTGTGATTTTCTCATAGATGGGCTTCAGATCTCTTAACCTTTCAAGTTTTCCACTGGCATGTTCAACTTAATGATCTCTAAATGTTACCATCATTGCAGCCCCCACCTCTTCCCGTTCTTAAGTTTACAGCAATGTAAAGAGAACATGAGCGTCGCTGTGATCCTATGTGAATTAGAACAACTTTGAGTGTACCCTCCTTAATCTTCCCCATCCCTCTAGCCAGCCAAAGACTCCTCTTTACCAGCCCAGTTTCAGAATTTGGAGACTGGATAGAGAAAAACAGAGTGGGAAAGAAGATAGGAACACAGTCATAGTCAAAGAGGCCAAGTTTGTCAAAGAGCTGAGTCAGAAGGAGGAGTGAGCGAAACAGGAAGAAAGGCTTATGGGGCGGGGGCTATTGAAGGAGTTCGGGGATTTGAGGTCAGAGGTTCTGAAGCAGCTGTGGGGTGTGAGAGATTGAGGAGGGGGAAAAAGTTTCCAGGATATACTGCTGTATGTTAAAGGTTGAGTTTCCCAGGAAGCTGATCCTGAGTCAGAGACTAGTTCTCAGGACATTTATCAGACAGGATGTGGATCAACACCTGGGGAGAGGAAGCAAGATGGGGTAGAGGAAGAAGAGCCACGGTATAGTCACAAGACAGACTTCAGCTGACCCTGTCAGGAGTTCCTAAGACAAGATGACCCTTCAGAGCTGTGCCCAGTTGGGATGAGGGGCCTGGACCTTTGTGCCCAGGATCAGCCATTGAATGTGGGTTGTCCCAGGAAGACAGAGTGACTTTGGGTAAGGCAGTCATCTTCAGCTGAGGCAAGTGCTGGAGGGGCTGACAGCTGGGTGCTGACCGCCAGCAGCACGACCCACAGCTGGGGTAATATGTCCCTTATTCCTGAAGGAGAATCTGGGTGGCATATGAAGCATCCATCACGCTGTACGTTACAAAATGGACCCCGTTTAATATTTTTCATAAGCCCAAGTAAAGTTTGGAGTTAGTTTTTAAACTATATGTATATTTTTTGAATGGTACATTTAAAATGTGACTGTGCAGAGCATGAAGTCTCAGGAGTTATTAGATTTTTACCCAGAAACTTGATATTAGATTCCCAAAGCTATTAATTATACCTGCTCACACAACACAAATTCTCATAAATAGAAAAAGAAGGGGTAGGGAGGAGTGGTTTTTATTATATTTTAATAAAACAATTGTCCTGGCCTCCAAAATTAGATCTTTTTGGCCTTTGCATGAGGAGATTTAGAATTTTGGCTACATATGGGCTTTTATTGCTATCACATTATGATCAGCAAGAGTTTAGAGTGGTTCTCTCTTTGAAGTTGCCATTAGAGAACTCAGGAATAAGAAAATATGTTTTATTGAGCCCACCTTGTGCATAATGCATTGTGAAACAGTGTTTTAAGTGGATAAAGTATGAGTTTGGACTCCATTTTTAGACAAGTGCTTTTGGCTCAAAAACATACCTTAAGCTTAAAAAAAGGGGGAAAGAGGGAATTGTTAGGCTCAACATGACTGGGGCACAGTCCAAATGATGTTATCAGGTTGGCTTCATTCTCAGGCAGAGATTCTGCCTGACTCTTCATTCTCAAGATTGCTGTTGGTAGTTCTGGGCTTACATCATCCCAGTTTAAGTAGTGAGCAGAAAGACTGTCTTTCCTACCAATGGTTCCAGCCAACTCTGTGGGACTGATGCCCTTTGGCTTTGATTGGCCCACTTAGGTCGTGTGCCCATCCCTGAACCAATCACTGTGGTTGGGGAATAGAGTATCCTTATTTGCCAGGTGAGTATAATGTGCCATCCTGAAGCCAGGACATCCCATCAGCCCCTCTAGACTGCGTGGATTGAGAATGTGGTAGGGGTGATTCCCAAAGGAAAATCAACATTCTGTCAACAAAAACACGGGTATATGGATGCCAGTCAGACAAAAACACCTAATATCTACTACCTTTTCAGACCAAAGTGAAAATTATGCCTCTGCCACTTTTATTTGACAAATTACTTCCATTCTCTTTCCCTCACTGTTCTCATATATAAAAAGGGGCTGATAATTCTGACTTGGAAGGATGAATGTAAGGATAGTTGTTAATGTACAATAAAAGCTCTTTGGAACATAGGAGATGCTCGCTAATTAAGAGCTGTCATTATAGTTAATAGCAAACACACTCTGGGCTCTATGCTAGCATTGGTACAAGTATTATCTCACTTTTGATTAGGAACCTATGAAAGCCTTTAAATTGGACCAAGCACTAATGACTTCCACCTTTTCACAGGATATATAATATCGTCCTAGCACCATGAAGAGAAAAGCATGTGATATCTTAGCATTTTCCACCCTGCACATAAATTGGCAACAGCGAAATTGTTCTCTCTCTAAGGATCATGATAAACAAATGTGTTTTATAGCCCAATTTTGAATCTTAGTCAAAAGATTGAACAAAAGTAGATAGAATTCCAGTCAGGCCTTTCTCTTGAGGGTACATTTTGCAAATCAGAATAGGAAGAATGCATCCTCCCAATGGTACCCAGGTGGCTGTTAAATACATCAAAGGCAGGAAACCCAGGAAAGGATGAATGACTGTGAAATTCAAGTGTGATGAGTTTTGATGTAACTGAAGGTTAGAGATAAATGAGACTGTATACCTAAAAGAAAGGGATCTGGGCTGATCCTTAGAATAGGATATGGTGTCATTGCTGATTGCTTCCTGAGGACATGTATCTCATTTGCCATTATGGGAATACAATGCCAACAGCACCATGTGAGAGGAAATAGAGCAGTCTTATGGTCAGACAACCTTGGGCATGCATCTTGTTGTGTGAACTTGGACAAAATGTTTAATACCCTAGACCTCAGATTTCTCATTCCTTTACACACTCCTAATGACACTCTGGCTCCAGCCTGATTGGATTTTTTTTTAATTCTCTTAAAAATGCATCTCTCCCCAGGGCCTTCTCCCACAATGTTTCCTCTACCTGGAATGCTCATCTCTAACTTCTCCTGGCTACTCGGCCAAGCCCTCCTCTTTCTTATAAGTTCTCTCTGCTCTCCTGGGTTTCTTATATCCCCGCAGCTCACTGTACTCTCTTCCAGAGCCCTCTGCCCTCTTTCCTGTGTTTCCCCCTAGACTGTCAGCCCCGTGAAGCTGGGGATCATATCGTCTGTGCTTTGAGTTGTATGCCTAGTGCCGAGGATAGTACTGGCCATAGTAAGTACTCAGTATTTTTTGAATGGATTAATTAATTATCATTAAAATGAGATATACTATATTTCATCAAGGCCCAATTACTTCTGA
Source organism: Ceratotherium simum simum (assembly GCF_057802395.1). Taxonomy (NCBI): domain Eukaryota; kingdom Metazoa; phylum Chordata; class Mammalia; order Perissodactyla; family Rhinocerotidae; genus Ceratotherium; species Ceratotherium simum. The sequence continues at coordinate 62,909,222 of NC_141904.1, forward strand.
TAATAAGCTTTTGGCTTATTTATGGGAGAAAATATCGGGGATAACTCTTCTTAGAATTCTCTCTATCTCTATTCAGAGCTCTAGCCAGGCTTGAAAATGGTCTAAGGGAGCTCCTATCTCCCACCTGTCCTTCCCAGTCTCTCCCTGAGGCCCACCCTAGGCCACTGCAGACTCTGCCTAACTGTGACGTGGGAAGTCGGTAAAACCTGCACCAATGTGTCTTTGTGACTTTATGTTTCATATAGGCATTTATTTTGGCTTCCTGAGGACATTTGTATCTGTTAGTCATTCCAGTAATGAATATCTACTGAGTATCACTTTGCACCTCTCCCTGGATGGAAGACTCTGGCCTCACGTTTGTCTGAGTCTGAAAAATTCTCTTTCTGAAGGTCAATAGTATCAATAGCACCATTAGCATCCCCTACCATTTATTGAGGACTTACTATGTGCTGCATAGTATGATAAGGGCAATAACAGTTGCAAATACCTATAAGAATTTATGTGCCAGACACACACACACACTATATAGAGAGAGTGCATACATAATAACTCAATTCTCACAACAACCCTATAAGATGGGCAAGATTATGACCTCTCGTACAGATTAGAAAAGTGAGACAGAGGAAGATTATGTAGCTTGTCCACCATCCCATAGGAAGATAGTGCCAGAGCTGAGATGTGGACCAAGATGAATGGGTTCAGAGTCTGCTTTCCTAACCAACTCCTATGCTAACCCCATTTTACAGATGAGGAAACTGAAACTTACAGAAGTAATTTTAGGTACCCAAAGTCTCATGGCTAGTAAATAGCAGAGGCAAAATAATAATTCAGGTGTGCCCGAGTCTAGCTCTTTGGTCTTTGATGCCCGTTCCTAAGCTGTGCTGCCTCTCATCAGATGTGAGCAGTGAGCAGAGCCTTCTAAATGTAAACTAATATTATAAGTAATCTCCAACGCCATTAGGACTAACAACTCTATTGCCTAACTAAAATACACTATCAATAATTAATATTTGTGTAATGATAAATTTATCATGGAGAAGAGAAAACAGGAGAATCCGTCCCAGAAATGGTACCACAGGTCCCTCCTTCTTTGAGGTCCTGCATTAATATACTCAAAGTGGAATATTAGATTGCCTAATTCCAGGCAATAAGAGTCAAGTTTTCAGAAATGATACTGCTCTCTGGTTTCAGAGTCAAAAATCAAGTAGATTCTCAGGCTACACCATTGTACACAAACTCTCCATCCCATCTTTGCTTGATCAAAGGGATGGCCATATACACAAAAGAACCCCTAACATAGGCTATTAATGATCCTTGAGGAAATGGCATTGTGTGTATGTATATGTCTGCTTATGGAATCTTGGAAATGTGTTATCTTTCCTGTGCTCTTGAGCATCATCTGGGGAATAGAGCTGCATCCTCATAAGGCTGTTGTGAGAATCCAGGGACGTAATGTATGGGGAAAGTACTTTGAAAACTGCCAAGTGCTGAAGAAATGGAGAGTGGTATTATTATCGTCCGAGGAATTCAGTTACACCCCAGATGCCTAATGGTTCAGCTATAATATCCGTAATATCCAAGCAGAAACTCTTCTTTTTCTGGAAAGTGATGATACACTAGGCCTCCATTTCTTATTGGGGAATGCTGTCACTCAGTAGCAAGATTTTCTTCTTCTTTTTGTTAGCTTTTATTTATACAATTTATGAATGAATTATTCTTGGGAAAAAACTGTACTAAAATATCATAGGTAAATCTCCAGTTTTTCTTGACTCACACCCCAATTCTCATCTGGCCTCCTTCCTCAGAGGCAAGCAGAATAGTGAGTATATTGTGATTCTTCTATACATTTTTTGAGTTTTTATACAGTCATATGGAATGTATGAAAAGCTGAATGGTGTGGTTGGGAGTCTTTAGCATAAATTATATCATTTTGTTTGCATTGTTCTGCAACTTGGACTCAACCATAAATCACTGAAAAATATGTCTTGGATATTTATTCTTTTGTTACATGTAGACCTAAATCACTTGTTGGAAAAGCTATGGGATATTGAACAGGATCAAATACACCAAAATTTATTTTACTCCTCCTCCTACTGATGAATAGCTGGGTTCTTTCTTCCTTTTTTCCCCTATATCTTCAATAAGGCTAAAATAAACAGTCACATACATGTCTCCTTGTGCATGTACGTGAGTGTTTTTCTAACTAAAAAGTCACAGAGTATACAGGTCTCCAAAGTGGCTGCACATTTTATATTTACTGCTTTCATTAGTGTTAGAGAGTGACTGTTTTCCCACATTTTTATGGAACAACTTCTTCATGTTTGCTAATTTAATGAATACTAAATGATACCATTTACTCAATATTCTGTTGAGGTCTCCTTGTTGATGGAGAGACTTTTTTGTTCATAGCTTTTGTTTATTTGTCTATGGAATATTTTCTTTTTCTTATTGATTTATAGAAGTTCTTTACATATTATGGCTACTAATTTTTTGTCTGTTATATATATATTCCAAATATGTTCTAAGCAGGCATAATTTTAACACCTATCTAAAAGTGTATATATTCATCTTTCATGTCCCTACATAAATGTCTCCTCCTTGGGGAGATCTTCTTTGGCCTCCCGGATCAGATCAGGTCCCTTGATAAACCCCTTCATGACACAGTCTGCTTTCCTTCATTGCATCTGGCATAATGCTAATTAATTATTTGCCTAATCATTATTTTTGTATCTAGTTCCTCTGTCAGAATGTAATCTCCCCAAAGTCAGGATCGTGTTTAGTCTTAGTCATTACTTTTCCCCAGATCATAGCACTAACACATAGTAGGTACAAAATAAATATTTGCTCAATAGTTTGAGCTTTGGAACAGGACAGGTCTGAATTCCAATCTTAGTTCTTCCCCTTTCCTAGCTCTGTGACCTTGAACAATCCCTTAAACCTCTCTTAGCCTAAGTTTCTTTACCTGTAACACATTTTGTAATTCTATTTTCTGCCCATTCTTCCTTTTTTAAAAATTTGACATTGGAGTCTAGCTTTAACTCTCTTCATTCTAACCCAGGATTTGGTGTAAATTAAATCTTGTTTTGACTCTATCGAAGGGATTATTACTCGAAAAACCAGAAAACTCCGTTCACATTGAGGATCTCCTGGTTTGGTCCCTGAGGACAACATTAAATGAGGTTCTAAGTGTACTTAACCTTTTGTTCTTGCTTTCTTAAAATTTGGGCCATTGCATCCACAAGTTTTTTCTTTATCATGGCAAAATCTCTTACCTTTAAAGCAAATCATCCTCAACCTTTCTGGATTAAAGGAGCCATTCAGCTTTCTTCCAAAGAGAAAATGTTCCCCAGATTTCTCTGGGTAGCAAGTATGTTAAATTGCTGTAGGTCACACTGCCAAGATATAACCAAATAAAGCTGAAACACCAAGTCTCATTCTGTTCAGAATCACTTCTCCAGAATTTTAGTTCTGAGAGAATAGAAATAAGTTCAAAGAAACAGAAATCACTTAAGTAATCATGCTTTCAACAATTTTTAACCAAAAGCCAATATTAACAACTAAAGCAATTCTGAGCATTAGTATCAGATAAAGTTTGCAATTATCTCATATTTATGCGGCAAAATTTATCTAATAAAAATCTTCAGTAAATATAGGTGCATCCATCAGGCTATGGATCTACTAGTCTATACCACCATATGAAAAGCAGTGTACTGTTATAACCCACACATGGTGGGTAATAATAAGTGTAAAAGCTATCAGTTAGAGTTGCTTGAGGGCCTGACCACTGATTATCAAACAATTCTGATACTTGAGGCGAAAATCATATTGGGTGCTGGTTTCTGGCTCCAGGCTCCATGTTATTCAGAGAGCTATCGATGGACATCTTTCTTTGCCTAAACCACAGGATTATTGGAGATAATGCTACCAAAGGCAATTTGTACATTGCTTCTTGACTCTGTTGAATTATTTCTTTGTAATAAATTTCCAGAAGTAGAAATAAGCCTCTTTATGACTCTGTGCTGCTGGCAAAATATGTGCAGTAATAATAGGCAGTTACAAAATGGCTAGTTTCTGTTTATTGAGTGGTTGTTGTCTGCCAGGCACTGTGCTAAAGCACGTTACACACATCATCTTATCTTATCTGAACCTCACAATAATGCTTTGTGGTTGGTACTATGATTATGCCTATTCCCAGATGGAGATGATGAGATTCAGAGCATCAGAGAGGCTAAGCAAGTTGCCTTGCCAAGTTGCCAACAGCCCATGAGTGTTGTCTCTCTATTACATGTGAAGTAATGGTAGTAATAACGAGCAATAACAGATAAGCATTCCATGTTTAATATATAGCAAATATTGTAGGTATATACATTATATATTATATTGCATTAACTCTTTAATGTATGTAGCTTTATCACTATAACTTTATCTGCATCAGGTTTTGTACTTCAAATTTTCTTTCTTCTTTTTCTCTTATTTAGTGGGTACAACGTCATCCCTTGGGATTTAAAAAATTGTTTCTTTTTGTTAATTGTGAAGATGAGCATCTCTTCTATTTAAAGCTTCAATTATTAAAACCTTAGAAATGCAGGGCCCAGCCCCGTAACCAAGTGGTTAAACTTCCGTGCGCTCCGCTTCAGCGGCCTGGGTCCCTGAGTTCGGATCCCAGTGCGGATCCGATCCACTCCACTCACCAGCCATACTGTGGAGGTGTCCCACATATAAAGTAGAGGAGGATTGGCACAGATGTTAGCTCAGGGCTAATCTTCCTCAAACAAAAAAAGAGGAAGATTGGCAAGGGATGTTAGCTCAGGGCGAATCTTCCTCAGCAAAAACAGATCTTAGAAATGCATTGCATCTATCTAAAGCCCAGCTCTCTGACTTACTTAATCTCTCTTTATCTCGATTTCCTCATCTTTTTTGAGGATTAAGTTAGTGAAAACATGTAAAGCATTCAAAGCAGTTCCTGGCGCATAGTAAGCAGCCTAATAAGGTTGGCTGTTACCTCATAATAACCTAATAATAACCACACAAGCACAACCAACCATCTACGGATGAACTCCTGCCCAGACAGGAACCAGCCATCGCTGGTTGCCTCCTTACCTCCTTGGGTGATTACACCTACGCATTGGACAGTCCCTGTGTGATGTCAGCTCCACAATTATTTAATTCTGGAGCTGGCATGCCCTCTCTATGAAAGGACTCTCTAATTGCCCTTCAATTCAATGATTCGTTGTATCACAAGGCTCCTCAAGATCTTTCTTCTAAGAAAAGCTATAAGCCTAAAAACGAAACTTCGAGTGCTCCCTTTCTGACAAAACAAGTTTTATAGAAGTGAAACCAGAGGAAGAAAACTATAAAACCAACTCTGTGGGCAAGTCAATATCCCATGTCTAGAGGGAGAGAGGGAGGGAGAAGTTTTCCATTACTCCTTCCCGAGACATCCCAGATCAGCATCCCTTTCAGAAGCAATAGTAGTTCAGAGATTGCCTCTTTTTCAGTTATCTATTGCTGCATGACAAGTTACCCCAAAACTTAAAGCCTTAAAATAAGTATTTATTATCTCACACAGTTTCTGAGGGTCAGGAATCCAGAAGCAGCTTATGAGAGAGTCTGACTTAGGGTTTCATGTGAGGCCCCTGTCAAGAATGCAGCCAGGCTGTAGTTACCTGAAGGGCTGGATGATTCACTTCCAAGATGGCTTATTCACATGGATGGCAAGTTGGAGCCATCTGTTGGCAGAATGCTTCATTTCCTTGCCACGTGGACTTCTCCATAAGGCCACCTGTGTGTGCTCACGACATGGCAGCTGGCATTCCCCACAGCAAGAGATGTCTGGAGAGAGACATAATGGAAGGAAGGCACCGGGCCGTTTTTGAGATAGCCTAGGAGTCACACACCATCACTGTTGCAACATTCTATTCTTCTGAAGAGAGTCACTAACTTTAGCTCACCTTTAAGGAGAGGAGAATTAGGCTCCACCATTCAAAAGGAGGAGTGTCAATGAATTTGTGTATGTATTTTAAAACCACCACAGGCAAGTACTAGATTAAGTAATGATTGAATTGAACAAAATGGGAGAGAGGCAGTTTCCCAAAATAAAATAACGTAATCCCCCCAAGTAAAATATTTGGATAATTCTCCAAAATAAAATGCTGTAGGAAGTGGCAGCAGAGCAGTCAAAAACAAATAAAATAAAATAATAAAATAAATAAATAAAATAAAAAACCACAAAAGGAAGAACGTCCTCTTGAAATATCATGTAAAGTGGGCTTGCACTCATTTGGTATGACCCGAGGAAAAGGACTAGGGCCAATGTGTGTAAGAGCTACAGCAAGACAGAATGGCTTGATAAATGTGATGGAGCAACCTCAGAGATTGCCCAGAAGGAAAGCATAATTGGCAGTAGAGCAACCAATGGCAGAGGCAGGGTGGGGGTATAGGAACTAGATGTAATACACACAAAAGATTTAATTATGCTAAGAAGAGGCCCCAGTTTGAGAGGGAGAGGTTTGTAAAACGTACAGTGCTTTGAAACCTATAATGCAGGTGGATAAAGGAACAGACGTAGAGAGATGGAATTCACTCACTCATAGACATATTAGGAGGAAATCTAGGAGGGGAGCTACACTTGAAATGGCAAAGCAAGCACCGAAGAAGATAATTGGGTTTGCTGATGAGTGGCCTGCGTGGGTACGCTCAACAGACTGGCCACAATCAAATAAATGCTTCATGAAAGCCTTTCAGTCAAGAGCATGCGATTGCTGTGGTCACCTAGAAGTAAGAAGAAAATGATGGTGATGCTCATTACATTTACCACCAAGTAGAACTGTGAGGTGAGGCTAGGAAGTGCTACTCCGATCACAGGCCATTGGTGGTCAGGCCTCAGTACCTCCCACTATGTCGCGGGTGAACTGGCCTCAGGACAGACAGCAAGAGGATAGAGAGGAAACAAAATAAAGCCTAGTTATCTGAGCACTGGTTTACCCTGGTTGTCTGTGCAAAGTTTGAATATCATTAACTGTGAACATGTGTCTAGCCCAGAGCAGAAAACAAACTTTCGGATCAGGTTAACGGCAGAACAAAGACTTAGCTATTCTGTTGTGAAGGGGTAGCACATACCTGTGCATATGCCTGTGTTCATACTGGGCATCACTAGTTGACTGCACTTTTTTGCAAAGTCTGAATGTGGCCTTGGGAATCCTTTTGGGAATCAAAATGGTGCTCCAAACAGCTGCTACCAATGGGTCAGAGTAGTGCAGGTTGAACCCTATTTGCCCTCCCTGGGATCAATCTCTCTGAGAGCTGAGGAATTCTTGGCCAGTAGGAGATGAAGACAGCAGTGCCATTGGCAAGGGAGACACTTAGAGAACAAAGTATTCTCCAGTCTACTGATTCTCAGAGACACACACTGCTCCCTTGAGACAAAGGGGCCCCTGCTGTTCATCCTTAATTTCATATATTCAAGCCTATCTGCTCATAAAGGAAGAGCACCAGTGCAGGGGAAGGAGCCCCTGCCGTCCTGGTTAAGGATAAAGTCGGAAGCAGGGAGCGGGGTTTGAAGAAGACCACTTTCTAGATCAGGCAATATTGGCATTTGGGGCTGGATAATTCTTTGTTGGGGGGGGGGCTGTCCCATGCATTATGGGGTGTTTAGCAGCACCCTACTCTCTAGATACCATTAGCATGCCCCCCTAAGTTGTGACGATCAAAAATGTCTCCAGACATTGTCAAATTTCCCAGGGTGGGGTAGGGGAGGTGGTGCAGAATTTCCCCCAGTGGAGAATCACTGCTCTAGATGATAAAAATCATGGAATAGAAATCCAACATGAATGCCAGTTCCCATCTAAAAAATAAGGTAGTATTTTACAACCCAGTGTCCATGCTGATAAGAACCCTCAAACTCTGTTCTTTCACCATTTTATCTGTATTACCTCTCTTTATGGCAAAACCTTAATAGGAAAAGGGACAGCCTATGACTGTGATCAGAGCTGGGGAGACGCCTTCCCATTCTGACAACTCCAAGATAGAGGAAGTGGGGGTGTGGATTGTGCATTCACTGAAGGAGAGGGAATAAGTGGTACCACAAGGCTTAGGTCAGTCCCACCTTCAAGCCTGTGCATTAGCCCTCCCTTCTTCCCTCAGATCTGTGTATGGCTAGTTCTTTTTGATCAAACAGGGCTCAGTTCAAATGTCACTATTTCAGAGACCGCCCAACTGAAGATAGTGCACTCCCTCGTCACTCTTATCCCATTATACTGTTGCATTTTCTTCATAATATTAATATATGAATTTGTTTTCTTAATTTGAGCACATACTTATTTTAGATCTCCAGGCACTCACCGGGGTATAAGCCAACTGGAGCAAGGATCTTATCTCTTTCATTCATTGCTGTATTCTCCGTGCATGGTACCACATGGCAGCTCAAGAAATATTCGTTGCACAAATGAATAAAGCATGGTGTGCTTGACACAGTCATTACAAGTGCGGTGGTAATGCAAGTGTGGAAGCACAGGGGGCTGTGGGAGCACACAGCGTGGAGACCCAAACTGTCCTGGAATATGCGGAAAGGCTTTCTAGAAAAAGTGGCCTCAAATATGAGACCAGAAGACTCTAGCCAGGAGAAGAGACCAAAACAGTAAACATTTATAAATATGTATATATATAAAGATATAATATATACATAATGATATATATAATGATATATATATCTATGTTTGTATTAACACATTTAATCCTCACAATAACCCCATGAAGTGAGTACATGTGTTGGATCACCATTTAACACCATCACCATCACCAGTTAACAAATGAGATAACACAGGTACCCAGAGGCTAAGCTAACTTGGTCAAGGTCATACTGCTCGTAGTATGGAGAGCTGAGATATGAAACTGGATGATCGAGTATGAGAGCCCACACCCCTAACCAACATGCTAATGGAGGAAGACAGAGGAGTAGCATGGTTAAAGTCCCAGAGGTGAGAGAGAACATGGTGTTGGGAAGCTGGAAGGAGTCCGGGATGTGGAATGCAGGGAGGACAAAGAAGAGGGTGGGGCGAGTGGTGAAGTCAGTCAGATAGAAAGGAGCCAGATCAAGGAAGGTCTCCTCAGAAGACCATGCATTAGCAAACTTGGGGAGTCCTCCTTAATCGACCACAACTCTTAACATTGCAGGTTAACATCAGCAACCCCATAAACCATCAGATAGATTTAGTTTCTTATGGCAAGGTCCAATTTTTCAGTTGGTACTGTTTAGAAAAGTGTTCACAGTAGCTATCCTACCTCCAACCGTCATTTACGGGGAGAACAAAAACACTGAGCCCAGGTGTTTAGCATCCTGATTTGTTTTATTTTTTGAAGAAAAGGGAACAGAGCATTAGTTTTTATCCTGGAATAGATAGTTTGTCCAGCTGTAGATGCTGTAGAAAGGAAGCTGAATGTTAATTAGATGTCAACAGTAATTATGGTGATTATGTTTTTTGAATAGCTATTGGGAATAGCTAGATCCACATCTAGAGTGTGATGTGAATGACATTTTAATAGTTTTTAAAAGAAAAAGAGAGCAGCCTGTTACCAAGGAAATTACAGTGAATAAAATCATAGTAAAATAGATTTCTTAACAAATAACTGTAACAATGATAAGAGTCACACATGAAGTATATAGTATATATTGAGGAAAATCGTGAAAAAAAGTTTTTGAGACGAGATCCCTTATTTAAAAGAAAACCAGTTACCTTAAAATCTTTGCCTCAAGGTTTCCCTGGAATATTTTAGGCTGTATCTTTCTAATTTTCCTTAGAACTGGGCCAGATCACAGTTTTTATACACCTATCATTTTAATGAATTTTAATTACATGCTTTTTATCTACTACAGGGACTCTGGTACCGCAATAACTGGCATGATCATCCACTTCATAAGACATTTTTATTGAATTTATTTTAAAATAAAAATCACAATTTGGAGTATCAATATTTAAGGTAGATATTTATCCTGTTTTTTATATTGAAGGAACTCTCCCTTTTACTAGAAAAAGAAGTCACTTGATTCTTTTAAATAGAGCATCAGCTTCATGTATTTAAGACGTTTCATATACATCTTGGGGTTAGTAAGGCAAGATTAATGTGCCTTCTTGAGCCAGAAATAAAAATCTACAGAAAGGAGAGGCATTGTACTAACTCTTTGTAATCACAAATTACAAGCCAGCAGTGTAGATGAACATACTAGCATTTATTTAGTCATTCATTCAACAAATATTTGTTGAGCCGCTACCACATGTTACATATCAGGAGACATGAGTGGGCAGTAATCCACACTATTATTTGGTGACCTTCCTAAAGAAAAGGACATGTTTCCATTAGCATTAGTGGCTCCCTACCTCAACTACTGCAGCCCAAGTGGTGTCTGTCCCTCCCCCTCCCAGCTGAGAAACGTGGCTGACATCCAGTGATGAACAAGATAGGCTCAGTCCCTGTCCATAACCATCTATGGGAGGTCTTCCAAATTCAATGGGCAAATAGTAAACAGTGTGATGAATCGTCTAACAGAAGAAGTACATGAAGCTGTGAGGTCACATGGAAACTTCCCAGAAGAAATGTCCTATAAACTGATAGAAAGGTGGTACCAAATGCAGAGGTAGGGCAAGTGTGAACAGCAAACACAGAGTGCTGAAGGCAAAAAAGTACAGCTCACATTCAAGGAAGTGAAAATAGTTCTGTATGGCCAGATCATAAAGGATGGAAGAGGCTGTGGTTAATATTGAGTCCAGATAAGTTCAGGGGCTGTGGACCATATTAAAGCCAGGACTTTATCTTAAGAGCAGATGAAGGGTGTTGAGCAAGAGAGTGAATGATTAGATTAACCTTTGAGAAAGATCTATTAGGCTGCCAGGTGGAGAGGAGTTTGGAGAGACCAAGACTGGCACTTAGGAGGCCACTTATTGCAAGATTCTAGGTAGGAGACAGGGGTGGCCTGGGCTAAGGGATAGAAAAGAATACATGGATTTGAAAAGAACATTAGGTAACAGAATCTACAAAACTTTGTTTACTATAGCTTGAATTCTGTGTTACTGGAGAACATTTCAATGTGCTGGGTTCAATAACAATAACAAAATCATAATAGCAATCAAAGTCTGGCCCTTATTGGGCGTTTACCCTATGATAGGCACTTGATCAGCACTTCTCAATTAATCTTTATGACACCACCATGAATTAGATATAGTCATGTTATTCTTGCCTGATAGAGAGAAAACTGGGGATCAGAGGAGGGGAATTTCTTGCCCAGGATCACACTGGCTAGTTGATGGCAGAGCTGGAATTTGGACACTGGCAGTCTGACTCCAGAGCCCCTGCTCTTGCAGGAAGTGAGTGTTGGAGAACAGTAATGGGATTTGTATAATATCCAAGTCTTGAGGTGTATAGGTTAAGAGTGCAGCTTTTTACCACCAACATCCTGTGTACTTGTCAGGACCAATATCCTTCTGTTTTCAGAGAGATTTGTCGCTTTTGCTGTAGAGAAAACATAGGTTTGGGGTAAGAAAGAGAAAAAAGAAATCAAATAATGAACAGTATAAGCACGGGCTAGGTGTCCACTACCTTCTCTATACCAGGTCCTCGTCTAGGTGCTTTATTTTTATTCCTCATTGCGCTGGGTGCAGGCAATGTATTATTTTTAATCTTCCAAGCAACTCTAGGAGGCAGGTGGTGTGATTCCATTTGATGAATTCCGAACCTGAGATTTAGAGAGGTTTAGCTTTATGTTCAAGGTCATACCAGTAGGACAGGGTGGAGCCCAGCCTGGCTCTGATTCTCTTCCCAGAGCACACAGCTGCCTCAAAAGAGAAAAAGAAGACAAAGATGTGCAAGGCAGGTAGACATTCGGGCAGAAAGAATTGAGGATTCAAAAAGTGGCGACAACATGGATGCACCTTGAGGGTATTATGCTAAGCAAAATAAGTCAGACAGAGAAAGGCAAATGCCATATGATTTCACTCATGGGGAAGATAAACGAACAAACACATAGGTAAAGAGAACAGGTTAGTGGTTACCAGAGGAGAAGGGGACAGAGGGAGGGCAAAAGGGGTAAAGGGGCACACATGTATGGTGACAGATAAAAACTGGACTGTTGTTGGTGAACACAGTGCAGTCTATACAGAAGCTGAAATATAGTGATGTACGCTTGAAGTTTACACAATGTTGTAAGCCAGTATGACCTCAATAAAATAATTTTAAAAAAAAGTGGTAAAAAAGAAGGAAAACTTCACTGAGTGTATAATTTGGAGCTGGGCAATCTTAGAAGAAAGTCTCATTGGAATAAGAGGAGTCTCTTCTCTTCACATTGTTGCCAAGTTCCTCGATAGTGGGAATGTGTTCTATTAACTTGAGTGCCCCACTTTGAACTCCACAACAGTTAGAAGTCAGGACCAGAACATAAGTTGCAGTCTAGATATTTTTACTGCTGGAACAAGTGATTTGATGCCCTTTGGATTGTCACGCATCAGTCCATGTTGAATAATTGAGACTCCAAGGAATGTAGCTTGCCTCTAATTTTCTTGGACTGGATGAGACCTTAGACTCACAGTCCGCCTGTCCTAGTCCCAGGACCTTGTAATTGGAGGACTGAAAATATCTAACAGATAACAAAGCACAGGTAGTTTAAATGATTTATTTACTTACCTAGAGTCACACATGTACCTGGTGGTAAAGTTTACACAGAGTTATTCGCATTGTATCTTGGCTTTCCATGGAGAAATCACAGGAACGATTCAGGACTGTAGCAGTAATGCACTACTGCAGCATAAACCAGGAGTGAGTGGTAGTAATGCTATGTCCAATTGGCCTCTTTATCCCTGAGATTAACACAGCAAGCTCTCAAAAAAAAAAAAAAAAAAACGCTTGAATGAACGAAGGATAGCAAGAGTTATGAGCAACATATTCCTGTGTAATAAAGGGGCAATGTAGTATAGTGATCAAGCCTATGGATGCTGAGCTCAGACTGTCTGAGTTCAAATCATCCTAGTTACATGTTTGACATTTAGCTCTCTTGACTTCAATTTTCTCATCTATAAAATGTAGATAATATTGTTGTAAGATATTCCGCTTAGTAGGGCCTGATGTATAGTAAGTGCTCAATAAATGTTAGCTGTTACTTATTTATCAGCATTAATAACCTACAAAGGAAATGCCTTACTTTGTAATCTTATATCATTTCCCAAAGATATCTTTGCTCAAGATTAAAAAAAGCATACACATGCAGAAATCATTCCTTTAAGATGTGGATCCAGAGATATAATCCAGTCTTGTTTGGGAGCAAGACAAATGGTGGGGTGAGTAGAAAGGGTACTCAGAAGTTAGACTGTAACCCAGAGTGGCTGTCTCCATTATCCTACCCAAGTACAGATGCTAGGGCTCTCTCTTCAACACTACCAAGTTTATATTGATCGGCTGTCTTTCAGAAGGTTAGAGTACCCGGGTACATTTGAAGGGGATGAGAATGCCCACTTGGGTGGCACTCAGCAAAGATGCTGGACATACTAAAGGCATCTTTCTATTGCTTGATGCACAGGTGTTTTTAGAACACTGGCTAACGTGGCTCCACAGTATGGCAACATGTAGTGCTCACCGAAATGGCAATGGAGGTCCTCAGGTTTTGGCTTGGCTTACCCTTGACTGCTCACATAGAGCCTTCAACAGTCTCCATGGTGACTCTGCCCTCCACTCCTCTCTGTGAGGTCTCTCCTCTCTGACCCAACAAACCTCCCCCAGGATTTTGAGCCTTCCTACTCTCTTCTTCTTTTGTCTACCCCATCGAGCCAGATGATCCTTGTCTTGTCTCCCTACAAATTGATCAGTCTGCAGCTTTCTTTCTTCTTGATCCAATATGGTCATAGCATACACCCTGTAATACTCATTCCTTCCTCAGGACCTTCCATTTTGATTTTCAAAAAACCTTTTCTTCTCCTGATAAAACTCCTTATACATCAAAAGCCATGGCTATCAAAGGTATTGTTTCTGATGTGGGCTTCAAGAACATATTTTGGAATTCAGAAAAATTAAATATCGATTTTTTTGTTCTCTTTACATTTCTGCTATAACCACACCAGTTCTCCTTGAGGCAACATGGTACTTCTGAACAGAAGGAAAGGTCATAATCAAAGAAGGGAAGAGAAGCACAAAGATTGATGCTTCAAGGTCATATCTTGCTATATCACATCCATTCATTGTGAGTCCCATTTTCAAGTTTCAGCAAGTTGGCACCTGTCTTGGATTCACTGCTGACATTGATCCTGGGCTCTGCTGTCTTGGCCCTATGAAGATGTAAAGTAAGGACCGTGGTGGTAAGGTTCTTCTGAAATTCACACTCGTTCTTCATGTCATAGTGCTCCTTATGCATTTCCCAAAGTTTAAATATTGCTCCTTAGATATATATTGGCTGCTTACTAAGTGTGTCTCATTTAGTCTTCACAACAACCCTATGAGGCAGATGCTAGTATTATCCTTATTTTACAGACGAGGAAACTGAGATTCAGAAAAGTTGAGGCCATCATTTCTGCTATTCATCACATATTTCTAATTGTCCTTTTAAGCACTACTCTACCCTCTTGAAGTTAGGTGTGCCTATATAATTTGCTTTGGTAAATAAAATGCAAGTAGAAGTGATACATGTTACTTTTGGGTGGAAGCTCTAAAAGCCAATGCACAATTCACCATACTCTATTTCCCTGTGCCTCCACGATATGTCAGATAGTGGAAACTCCACCCACTTGCCTCCTGGAATAAGGATGACATGGAGCAGAGCCCCACCCATTAGTGGACAAGTAGCAACATGCAAGGAAGAAAACTGTTGTTTTAAGCCACCAAGTTTTGGAGGTTGTTTGTTAACACGGCTTTCCCTTGCTCATCCTGATTAATATGATGGTCACTCATTCATGCAATTATTTATCCATTTATTCATTAGAAAAATAATTGTTGAATATCTGTTGTGTGCCAGTGCCAGATGTGGGCTAGGTACTGCAAAAGCAAGTCATGATACTCTTCTTCATAGCCTCTGATAACTTGTCCACCAAAGTCATGCACTTAATTAAATGATGGAGTCAGGTTTCAAACTCAGACCATTGGATTCCAGAGTTTGTGCTCTGAAATACTGCATTCTGTTATCTCAAATAGAAATTTCTAGAATACTTACAATTGGTTAAAAAAAATTTCAGGTTCTGGGTCTGGTCTGTCTCAGACAGCATAGCAGGCTAAATTCCTTATGAGTTGTCAGCACAGTAGTAAAGGGCAAAGCAAACTGGCTGAGGCTCACCATCAAAAATAGGTTGAACAAGATGCCAAAATTTTGGCCATGATTTATGGAGTGGGCATTGGTCATATTTGCTGGTTGCCTTGCATCTTTGGAACACCTTGTTACATCTGCAGGATTTTTCTACTTGATGTGTCTCACCTCCCCAATGTGGGAGCCTGAAAACTAATTTCCAGACTCCTTTGCAGCTAGAACATGGGCATGTGACCATTCTCCACCAATCAGATTCACCCTGTCTAGTCTTCAATTCAAAAATAAGCAATCTGAGGGAAAAGGCTTACTGTGGAGTCCATTTGGTTGGAGAGGGGCAGCAGAGGTCCCTGGCTGTAAGAAGGACAGTGATGGCAGAGCTGAGTGCCTGGCATGTATATAGCATCTGTAATGAGGCTGCAGTGTTAAAAGTAGCTCATTTAATAGTACCAGTGCTGAAGGGAGCCGCTTTCTTCTCATTAGGCTAGTTTTGGAACGTGATTTGGTGTGTTGTTCCTGGAAATTTGGCATTAAGCCCAGTTCTCTAAATCTCCCAATAATTCTGTGAGCTACCCACTATCCTTTAATGAACTTGTTTTCTGCTTAATCAGCCACAGTCAGCTTCTGCCTCTTGCAAGTAAGAACCCCAACTGATACAATGTGAAAGCTGAGTCAGAAAAGTTTCAAGCCAGATCCTGGGAAAAGAGAACAGCAAATGGCTAATCTAAAGGTGTCTAGGTGGGTGGGTGGAGAATTAAAGTCTGGGACATAGGACATCAAAGGTGGAAAGGATTGAAAAGGAGGTGAGCTTCAGTTCTACCTTGAACAAATTAATGTGGGCAGCATCCTTCTGCAGCCCCATGTCCTCTTAGATCTGTGCATTCAGTTATTTAACAAATATTTATCGAGCACGTACTGTGAGCCTGGCCCCATGCTAGGCAGTGGGGGATATGGTGATGGATAAGCCAGCCATAATTGCAGTATTTTTATGAAATGGGAAGGCTGATCATAATCAAATGATCACATTAATGAACAAATATATAATTACAAACTGATAATAAAAGAAAGTTATATTCTAAGTGTATGTAATAGGATGACATGACCAAGTGTGGGAGATCAGGAAAGCATTCCTGAGGAAGTGATCTTGGAGCTGAGATCTGAAGGGTAAAGAAAAGCAGGGAGTGGGAGAGAGCAGAAGAGCATGCCAGGAGACGTGAACAGTGTGTGCAAAGTCCCTGGAGACAGAGTGAACGTGGCACATTTGAAGAACTGTAAAGCTGATGAGATGGAAGTGAAGAGGAGAGCTGAGAATGGAGTGTGATAAGGCTGCAGTGGTCCTGGGGAGTACGGGAAGATCATGCAGAGTGTGGAGGTTCTATTAAGGGTTTTGATCTTTTTTCTAAAACCAGTAGGAGCCTATTGGAGAGTTTTAAGTCATGTGGTGACACTGTTAGATTTGCATTCTGAAATGCCATGCTGACTATACTGGGGACAGTGGGTGGAGTACGGGAGTAGAATGAATACAAGGAAGTGAAGTAGGAGGATATTGCAATAGTCTAGGCATGAGTGGGTTGCTAGATCAGGCTAGAGAATGGGCAGGAGAGATGAAGAGGAGTAGATTGATTGAGAGGTGGAGAGGAGGAAAATCAATGAACTTCACAATGAGTTAGAAATGGAATGTGTGGTGACTCCAACTTTTCTGACTTGGGCAACTTGTGCAAGGATCATTGGAATAACATCAGATTGGGCAGCAAAAGAGTGGGATAATGTCTTCAATCTTGTACATGCTGAGATTGGGGTGTCTTTTTAACATTCACGAGAAGACAATAAGTAGATAGTTGAATATGAAGGTCTGAAGATCCATGGAGAGTTTTGCACGGAAGATGTCTCTCTATTGATCGTAAAAGCGGGATCTTCTGAAGCCAGGATTTGACTAAATCCAGACTGATTGGAAAAACCTAAGTTTGGTACATTTTAGCAATAGGAGCTGCACTATCATATTTTAGCAATCTATATACATCTTGCACCAAGCATTGGGGATACAAAGTCAAGAAGGGGGCATTGACCTAGAGGAGCTTATAGTGTAGCTGAGAAATAGAAGAGTCAATACACAAACCTAATAAAATGTAAGTAATGGAGGTTTGTGCACAATTCTTTTAAAGACTACATTTTGGAGAGTGTTTTTTGGTGCAGGGATGAGTTGTATTCTCGGAAGGGGGGACAGTACTGCAAAGGCTTAGAGACATAGAACATTGTACATTGTTCTTAAGGAATCACCAATATTAAATATAGCTGAAGCAAGGTAATTGGGGGCTGGGCAGTAGTAGAAGATGAGGCTAGAGATTTAGGCAGAAAGCTGGTATCAGCAATCCTATAAGCATTTCGAACTTTAACCTAAAGATTACCAGGTGTCACTGAAGCATTTCATGCAGTGGGAAAATGGAATCAGATTTGTGTTTCGTGTAGATAACTCTGCTGGAGTCATGCTGGATGGCTTTATTAAGATCCATATTCAATATCCAAACTTGCTATCTGCATCCAGTATCCAAATTTGCTATCTGCATCATTTTAGTAGATGGGTTTTATATTTATTAGTACCTTTAGGGTTCCAAGTGTTCATATCATTATCTTATCTCATTTGAAGTATGGCAATTGGAAAATGCTACAAATCAGTGCACTATTATACTTTATCCTTTTCATGGTAAAATTAGATAATGATCACAAAATGGCATTGGCTTGCTCACTACTATAAAATAGCCTTCCTCATTAAGTAACTATTTTCCTATCACAAAGTAAATTTGGAATGAGGTACAATGTGTCTTTAATCTCTCTTTAACTGACATATATTACCTTCTATCATATTCCATGACTCACTATGTCTTGACTATAGGTGACTTGAACTAAAATGAACTCTTAGAACATCTTTTCATGTGTCTGTTGGCCATCTGTATATCTTCTTTGGAGAAATGTCTGTTCAGGTCTTTTGCCCATTTTTTAATTGGGTTGGTAGTTTTTTTGTTGTTGAGATGCATGAGTTCTTTATATATTTTGGAGATTAAGCCCTTATCAGATGTATGGTTTGCAAATATCTTCTCCCAATTGTTAGGTTGTCTTTTCGTTTTGTTGATGGTTTCCTTTGCTGTGCAGAAGCTTTTTAGTTTGATGTAGTCCCATTTGTTTATTTTTTCTATTGTTTCTCTTGCCCGGTCAGATGTGGTGTTTGAAAAGATGTTGCTATACTGTTGGGTATTTATCCAAAGAACTTGAAAACACCAATTTGCAAAGGTACATGCACCCCTGTGTTCATTGCAGCCTTATTCACAATAGCCAAGACTTGGAAGCAACCTAAGTGCCCATCAAGGGACGAATGGATAAAAAAGCTGTGGTATATATACACAATGGAATACTACTCAGCCATAAGAAACGATGAAATCCAGCCATTTGTGACAACATGGATGGACATTGAGGGCATGATGCAAAGTGAAATAAGTCAGAGGGAGAAGGTCAAATACCGTATGATTTCCTTCATTAAGTAGTAGATAATAACAACAATAAACAAACACATAGGGACAGAGATTGGATTGGTGGTTACCAGAGGGGAAGGGGGGAGGGAGGAGGGTGAAAGGGATAATTGGGTACATGTGTGTGGTGATGGGTTGTAATTAGTATTTTGGTGGTGAACATGATGTAATCTATGCAGAAATAGAAGTACAATGATGTACACCTGAAATTTTTACAATGTTATAAACCAATGTTACTGCAATAAACAAAAAATTAAAAATAAAATAAAATAAAATAAAATAAAATGAACTCTTATCTTTCTGCTACAATTTGCCTAATGCTCAGAGGATAGCTGTCAATGGGAATGTTCAGGGAAAAGTTTGGGTTTGTTTCGTCTTAATTTAAATAATGAGTAAATAATTGAGAAAGAATTCTAAGGGGGAGTCCCTGAAGGCTATTGTAATGGCTTATTTGGTCCACAGATAGAGCAAGATAGAAAATCAAGTCGTGCTACTTAGACTAAAGCCATTTTATTTTCCTTCATTAACAGAGTTGATGAGGACAAAAATCAAGACAAGATTGTTGGAACAAATAGAGTCCCAAGTACCACTTCAGCAGAGAACAGTTATGCTAAGCTAGTACTTTAAACAGCAATGCTGTGGATGCTTTTGGCTTACCCCATTCAAATCACTATCAGCTATTGTCTTATTGTCTGTTACATGTAAGTTTTGCTGGCAATTGCTGCTAATGGTGATTGCTGCTTGGGGAAGAGCGACTGGGAAGAAAGATCCCTCACCAACTGTGTTTTCCATGCTGCGCAGATGATAAAGGTTCTAGAGCTGTGGAAGGATAATGGGGGAGTTGAGCATTAACAAAAGAAATGATATTTTCAAGGCTAGAACTGCAGTAGCATCAAATAAGGAGACTTTCTCCATTTAATTTTTAGTAACAACTGGAGGTGAGAATAAGAAACCACAAGAGGAAAAAATACATATATGCCTGAAATAAAAACAAAGACCCTTGGTTGTTTCTTTCTCAGGCAGTAACTTGGGTATGTTGATTGACAACCTCTGTTATGAAGCCAATATTGTGAATAAAATAATGACTCGTGGGAAGAAAAGCAAAGAAGGCTTACAGTGGTTTAATAACAGGTTTCTGCTGGCTAGATAGCTGAAAACTTAAAATACAGTTGACAGTAATTTGTTTTGTGTTTCCTTTTTCTTTTAAGAAGCATAAAACATTAAATATCTTTCTTAAAAACCCACACACAATAGAGACCCATCTGATGAATTCCATACTCTTTGGAGTTCTATGAAGCTGTGAGTGTTTCAGTTCAGCCTGGGGTCCAAGTCTATTGAATTGGAAGAAATGTAACAAGAGACTTGCGCAACAATCGGCCAAGCACCTCCTTCATCCTGGTAGCAGTGAGAGTGAGATGTCAGCAATGCTGCAGAAAAACCTCTCCCTGTCTCTTCATTACTGCAGGTCAGAAATAGTGTGAAAACTCAAATTGATCGCAAAAACTTTCAAAACCGACCTCCAGGAATGAAAGACTGCAAAATGTATCCACTAAATATTTTGAAACAATCAGATCAAATTCACCTGCTATTGAGTTTATTTTTATTGAAGTTAAAAGGAAATTTATTTGCGGGTGGAGAATATGTGAGTCTGATTGCCGACTGACTAGATAAACTGCGACTTTTCAGCTTAGATATCTTCTAATTACAACCAGTATCATTTGCACATACAATGAAGTTAATTAGCCAATATGTTCATCCTTAAGTCTTTCCCTTAAGTATATTATATGTGTATACTTTGAAATTTACCACTGTCTAACTTACAATATGGTACTAACGTAATTTCCTTTTATCTCTAAGCAGTGAAAATTTCCTAAACTCAGTGATGTGCTGCAGGAGGCTTGTACTGGCTCACAAGAGCCAATGGTTAAATTTTCAAGGATTGTGTGAGTTGGTTGTTTAGCATAGTCATTATTATAAATTAAATCATATAGAATTTGTGATTAGTAGCAATTGAATAGGTTATATTAAAAAAGAATAATAAACAGTTAAAATTCACCATTTTCTAATTATTTTACTAGATCTTCTGTTGTCAGTGCTCTTGAGGTTATTCACGTGTGCTGTGTCTGTATGGTGAAAATCCTAAGAAACGGCACGCTACCGCCCATCTCTTCTCAATACTGTGTTTGACGATGCATGTTGGTAGCTTGAAACTGGTCATGCTGGGAGTATTTACATCATGGACATGGGCAAATGCTACAAATCAGAGTTTGATTTATTGTTTTGTTGATTGTCTAGACCAGAGATTGGCAAACTATGGCCTGAAAGCCAAATCCTATCCCAGAGAAGTAAAATGTGTTTTACATTTTTAAAGAGTTGTTGGGGAAAAAAAAAGACAAATATGTGACAGACCATATGTTGCAAACTTTTTCTGTAAAGGGCTGGTAGTAAATGTAATAGGCTTTGTGGGCCGCAGCGTCTCTGTCACAACTACTCACCTCTGCCATTCTAGCACGAAAGCAGCCACAGACACGATGTAAGCAAATGGACGTGGTTGTGTCCCAATAAAAATTTATTCACAAAAACAGCTGGTGGGCCTGATTGGACCCACAGGGCGTAGTTTTCCAACCACTGGTGTAAGTTTTAAACAAGAATAATTGTCTGTGTTCTGCAAGTGTCCTTCTCATCAACAATAATAACTGTAATAATAATCTTTGAATCTAGGCAATGCCCTGAAGGAATTAAAAGTATCAATGACCTTTCCCTGCAGCAAATTGCAGCACAGCTAATTTGAATTACTTTGCAGTTCCATTAAAGGAAAATTCCATCTCTGAAGGCTCTTTGGTCAATCATGTGATGGCAGTTGTGAAATGAAGCTTTGTTGTTTTAAAGCCCTTTAAAGTTGCCTGATTCACTAAGCCACACAGGTAACTCTCAAACAGCAATAGAAGGTTACAAACAAGACACAGACATGTCTGTTTATTCAACCCACTGTTCTGGTAAGTGATCCAAAGCCAAATGTTGAGGATGTGCACCTAACTTTACTGAAACTCTTTTCTGTTGAATCATTGAACATTACATTTCAGTTCACACGGCTATCTGTAGTAAGAGGCTTGGCATTGTATTGTATTTCATTCTATTTTATATGAGCGTGTTTGTGTGTAGCCACATATACATACTCATACACAGGATATGTATAAAATATGCCTAAGGCACAAATGTAGTTGTGATACTCAATCCTGCTACCCGATAATCTGGAACGTCTGGTTACAACTGCCCAGATTTTAGGCCCATGAACCACTAGGAATTAATGGAATATTTGGTTTAATAGAGCCTTAATAGTTTGTATGCATTTTTAATTTCCTCTTGGAGGGCAACATTATGTACCTGTACCTTCTGTCCATTTTGTCTAGAGTTCCTCCACATGCATCTCAGAAAGGAACAGTCCCTCAGTAGTACCTCACCTGTCAAAACTGTTATTTATTTGAGGCCAGAGCCTGTCCCTCGAAGGCTCTGTAAAATAATCAGACAGTGTAAGTGATGGTAAGCCTGCAAGTGGCTGGCGCAGCCCACCTGAGCTCTAGGCCTGGCCTGGCCTCTAGGCCCTTGTGTCAGCCTGGGTTAGCTGCTCCCCAGCCTTAGCCTCGAAATTGCTATAACCATCAAAAGTGAAGCAGGATTAGACAAACTCTAACATCCTTTATAGTTCACACTCCGTGAACCAGATACTTAGACTTAGAAGGTATGTCCCGGGCACATTACTGCCCTGCCCACCTTCATGGGCTAAAGGAGTGTGGTGTGAGGGAGAGAAGCCAAACTGAAAGTCTCGTGGTAACAGAACTGCTCGAAGGTTGAAAACTGGCAGCCCTTGTGGCGTATCATGTCCCATATAATGTTCAGTAATTTAAAAAATTATTTGCAAGGTTTAAAAGTCAAAAATTTTCATGTAAAATTCAGCTTTTCTAGAAAAATTGAAAGATCTTGGTCCCCACATTTCCCAATTGCAGTGTGATCTGGAGCCTAGTAGCCGCTGCCCCAATTAAGTGGGTCAGGCAGGTTGTAGAATATCCACATCCTGAGTACAGACTGTGCAAGTTGATTTTCCAGGAAAGGCATGTGAAACTCTCATGTGCGGGATCACGGTGAGCTCTGCCTTCTAAACAGAGAATAGAGAAAATGTCACTGTAGACATCAGCTCAAAAACAATACTAGCAGTAGGTTCATTTTCTTTGTTGAAAGCAGTTCACTTGTGAGATTCCAATTTCTTCATGTTATAACTTTCCTAGGGAAGTAGCTATGATGGTTTGCATAAAAATTTAAGACCATATCTACCTAGGAATAAATCCTATGAAAGAAGTACAAGATCTTTATGGAAAAAAATTGCAAAATGTTATTAAGACATCTAAAAGAAGACAAGAAAAATGGGTTAGATGTAATATGCTCATGGGTGAGAAGACTCAATATTGTAAAGATGTAAATTTTCCCCCATTAGTCTATAAATTCAATGCAATTCTCATAAAAAATGCATCAAAATTTTTCCGGTAAATTTATTCTCAACTTTATCTAAAGGAGTAAAATCCAGGAAAGGCCAAGATAATTCTGAGAGAGAAGATAAAAGAGGAGGAAATGTCATAACACATATGAGGCTTATTGCAAAGATATTGTAATTAAAACAGCGTGGTATTGGTTCAGTAATAATCACATACACCAGTGCATCAGAAGAGAAAGCTGAAAAATACATCCAAGCACATATGGGAATTGCTCTGTCCGACACTGGAAATTAGTGGAGTAAGGATGAACTATTTGATATGTAGAGTTAAGAAAATTGGCTTTCTATAAAGAAGAAAAAATTGTATTCCTACTTCCCTCCATTCAAAAAGAAATTCCAAAAAGATTAAAGACTAAAATATGGAAAACAAAATTCTAGAACTGTGATTCAGAAAATTAGGAAAATATCTTTATAACCTCACATCTGGAAGGAGTTTCTTAAAACAAATAATAAAAGCAAACATTATTTTTTAAAAAGACAAATTACTTAGACTTTATTAAAATTTAAATTTTTGTATGACAAAGGATGTCTTAAACAAAGTTAAAAGACAATAGTTGACTGAGAAAAGACATTTTCAATATATATAACAATAGGCAAAGAAGTTATATTCAGAATATATATAGAACTCCTACAATCAGTGAGGAAAAAAATTCAAATGACCCAATAGAAAAATGGGCAGAAGATAATAAGAGGCAGTTCATATGAGAGGACACACAAGCAGGCAATAAAATATAAAAAGCTACTCAATCTTACTAATAATCAGGAATATTTAAATTAAAATAAGAGAAATGAAAACATATGTTCACACAAAGATTTGTGGTTTTATTTATAATTGCCAGAAAACTGGAAACTACCTAAATGTTCATTAACAGGTGAATATGTAGAAAGAATGTGCTATATCCATACACTGAATAGAAAGAAACTAAGTACTAGTACACAACAATGTGGATGAATCTCAAAAATCATTATGCTGAGTGAAAAAATCCAGACCAAAAGAAAGTATATACTGTGTGATTTCATTTATTTTAAAAATCTGGAAAGTGCAAACTAATCTAGGGTAAAAGAAAGAAGATCAATTGTAGCCTGGTGTGTTAGTTTTCTATTGCTGCATGATAAATTATAACAAACTTAGACACCTAAAAAAACACACAGTTATTATCTCAGTTTCTATGGGGCAGGGTTAGCTGAGTTATCTGCTCAGGCTGAAAGCACGGCTGCAACTCGTCTGAGGCTGTGGGTCCTCTTGCAGGCTCTCTGGTTGTTGGTTGGCAGAATTCAGTTCCTTGCAGCTGTAGGATTGAGGCCCTTAGCTCCTACAGGCACCTGTCATTCTCTGCTACATGCCCCCCCCCCCCACAACATGGTAGTTTGGTTCTTCAAGGCCAACAGAAGAGTTTGTCTGCTTTTTCGAATCTTTGTGGCTTCTCTCTGACCTTTAGAACCTCTCTTAAAGAGCTTGCATGATTAGATCAGGCCCATCTGGTATAACCTCCTTTGATTAACTTAATCAAGTTGATTAACTTGATTAAGGACCTTAAGTCAACTGATTAGGGCCCTTAATTACATTTGCAAAAATCTCTTCACCTTTGCCACATAATGTAACCTAATTACTAGAGTGCTGTCCCATTGTATACACAGGTCCCACTCACATTCAAGGTGAGAGGAATACACAGGGAGTGTACACCAGGAGATGGGGAGAGCCATTTTAGAATTCTGTTTAACACACCTGGGGTCAGACGTTGAGAGAGAGATGAATTGTGAAGGGGCACGAGGAAACTATTGGGTGTGGGTGATGGAAATATTCTGTATCTTGGTTGTGGTGCTGGTTTCATGGATATATACATCTGTCAAAATTCATCAAATTATACCCATTGAATATGTGCAGTTTATTATACATCAATTTTGCCTCAATAAAGTTGTAAATTAAAAAAAAATTTTCATCCATCAGATTGGCAAATTATTGAAAGTCTAAAAGGAGCAAGTGTAAGCAATGATGTGGCATAATGGAAACACACATACAGTCCTGGGGCAGAGGTGTGTAAACCCAGAGGGATTTGGTCACACCTAGAAAAAAGATGAATATGGCCATGTCTTAAGACCCAGGAATTCCACTGATAGGTATGTATTGTAGAGAAATTCACCCATCTCCACCAAGAATGAAAATAAGGATGTTCATTGTATACTGTTGAAATAACAAAAATTGAAAACAACTTAAATGTCTATCATCAGAAAAATGGATAAACATAGCATATTCATATACTGAAACATCTACAGGCATTTAAAATTCAATGGACTAGGTCTATATATATCAACATAGATTTCAAAAATCTAATGTTGTCTAAAGAAATCAAATTGCAGAATAATTGTTCATTATGATAAAATCTATGTAATAAAAATGTAAAATATTGCTGAATACTATTTATTGACAAATATATGTAACAAATAAATGTGAAATCATAGATGAGAAAAATATAAATTCATGAATTTGAGACAAAAGGGAATGAAACTGAGGAGGGACATAAAGGGGACCTCATCTTTTTTCTTATTTTTATTTTAGAAATTATGAAGCAAGTATTGAAAACATTAAGATTTATCAATTTTGCGTGGTGGGTATTGAGAGAATTTCATTTTGTTTTGTTTTTAAATTACCACCTATAAAGCCTGTCTAACCATCAGAAAAACATCAGAAAAATCCAAACTGAGGTATAGTCTATAAAATACTTGACCAGTTCTCTTCAAAATGTCAAGGTCATCAAAAATAAGGAAAATTGGAGAGACTGTCACAGTCTAAAGGAGCCTAAGGAGTCATGAAAACTAAATGTAATGTGGTCTCCTGAATGGGACTCTAGAACAGATAAAGAACATCGGGTTAAAAACTAAGGAAATCGGAATAAAGTATGAACTTTAATTAGTAATAATATATCAGTATTGTTTCATGACTTTTGACAAATGCATCCCAGTAACATCAATAAGGGAAACTAAGCGCACGGTATTCAAAAACTCTCTGAAATATTCTTGCAACTTTTCTGTAAATCTCAAACCATTCTAAAATAAGAAGTTATTTATTGTTTTTAAAAAAGTGTTCCCTATAGCACCAGGGAAAAAGCTTAGGGGGTTGGGGGAGATGTGGAGAAATGCTGCTTTGAAGGCAGGCAAGTCCACATTGAAATCCTGGCTCTACCACCCATTGGCCCTGCTGCCTTTAACCAGTCATACAACTAATTCCAGCTTTCACTGCCTCTTTTACAAAATGTGGACAATCCTACCTTCTAGAATTATCGAGGCGTTAAATGAGACAATGTGTAAAGCATTTAGCACATAGTAAGGGCTCAGTAATAATTACCTATTACTCCAATTTTATTATAATTATTATATTATCATTACCTCAGATGTGTTTATATCAGGTAAGAAAACCATTGTATCCAGAATCCATATTTATTTAATTAAAAAATTTAAAAATAAAGAAGCAAGCTTGAGTTGTCTGAGTTTAATATTCCAGTGCCCCGGGACAGGTCTGTAATCACTCTATTAACAAACATGAAAAAATGTACCTAATATTAACAGTCCCTTTGACAATATGGGGCACTTTGGAGAGTGGGGGGCATAATAGTAAGTTATACTGGACATTACGCTTAGGCAGGAGTATTTTCTTTTCCACTCTTCATTAAGTCCAAACCCAAATCTCATTACACCACTTTCTATCCAATGAGAAGAGAGAACATGAAGGAAAAAGTGTGTACAATGATGATTGTCTCTTTCAGCCAAATTAAGGGAGGAGGCTGAAGAGAAAGCAAGACCGCTGTGTGTAAATTTTTAACACAGTAATTCTTCTTACTAGTGTATGTACCCAACCCCAATCACATTAGATCCATCCCCTTAGGCAGGAGGAAGAATGGGAAAGGGCAGAGTCTGCTTCTCTCTCTCCACGGTTTATCTATAAAATGAAATGTCGTGCCAACATGAAAAATCTTGTTTTCACAGAATAGTACATGAGATGGAGAAAATGCTTACGATATAATCATCAGGGAGAAAAGGCAAGATTAAACCCTATTTATAGAGTAACCGACATTTTGGTTAAAAAAAATGAGCAAATATTCGTTTGCATAGAAAAAAGACTGGAAATATACACTTTTCACTAAAACAGTGGTCATTTGAATTGTGTGATTCAGTAAACTTTATTCTTTATATTTTTCTTTATTTTCCAGACCATAATAGACAATTATTTGAAAGAGAATGAACGGAAGCAAGTATAAATTAATTTATTATCATGAGTATATGCATTGGGAATCATTAAAGGCAGACATGAAGGTGCTCACAGCTCTAGCAGAGGGCTCCTCACATAAGCATACGACTCGAAGTGCTCCTCTGCCAGTAACGGTGTTAGAGTCTCCATTTTTGTGCTCTTACTATTTCCAGGAACATTTCCAAGCACTTGGTAGAGAATATTTTATTTAATCCTTATAGCAACCTCATAAAGGCCTATCCACTCTAGTTTAGTTGCTACAGGCATAGGCTCTGCAATCAGCCTGCCTAACTTCAAATTCAGGCTTTATCCCTTACTACCTGTGTGACCAAGCCAACTTATTTAACGTCTCTGAGCCTCAGTGTCTGCATCTGTAAAATTGGGATAATAATAGCAACTACATCATGGAGTTATTATAAGTAATAAATGGAATAATGGAAATGAGTGTTTAAAATATCTTGGCATATGTTAAATGTTCAATGTTCAAGAAAAGTATGCTATAATTATCCCCATTACGTGGATGAAGACATTAACATCTTCTAAGGTCACATGCCTATAAGTGGGACACATTCAAACCCTTGTCTTCTCAGATGTTAACCTTTTAATCATTATACCAGGAATTATGTTCATTACGAAGCCACATGAAGCTTTAAACTTTACAGACAAGCGACTTGGGCTGGAGTTTTTCTTTTTGTCTCAATAAATAATTTAAGTTGCTTTGAGCTTGAATTCAACTTTCATATTAATTTAAAATAATTTTTAAATAACTCTAAAACTCTATCAAGCCTTCCAAGTCTACATAAATATGTTTGTTGAGTATATGTATTCTGACGGCTGCATTTTTTGAAGAAATCACGTGACAGAAGAGTGTCCTCTCAAACCTCAAATTTGGAAGACAAAAAAAGTCTCATTCTATTTGTTTGAAAGGATGAGTTATACAGAGTGGTAAGTTCTTTATCTAAAAAAAAAATGTATTACAAAGCCCCAAGGGGACAATAAAACCTAAAAGAATCTGTTACTTAATTTTATTTACTGCTTTTTTTTTGGAAAGCTAACACTGAGCTGTATATTGATGTATAAGATAAACCATTTCTTGGTATATTTCAACTTGTCTGAAAGGCAGTTATTTTGGTTACAGTTCAGAGGACATGTTCCCAGTGAAGAATAAAAGATGTATTCACATTAATCATTTCCCCAGCATATAAAGTGTGTATGTACTAGGATGAGGTAGAGGCTGGCCTTGGGAAGAAAAGTAAGTACTTAGAAAAAGGGTCTCAGCAGATTTCTGTCCTTTGACAAACTCAGGGTAATCTCCCAGTTGTAAGCCATATAGAATCGTGGCTCAGAAACCCCAAGGCCTGGGTTCCAGTCCTTGCTCAGCCATTGATTGGCTCCCTGGGGAGCTTTGAGCTTCTTATTTAATCCTTCTTGGTCTTGATGTCCCATCTGAAAAGTGAGGAGTGGATGGATAATAAAGCAGTGGTTCCCCAAACTGGCTGTGCATCAGAATCTCCTGCGGGGAATCTCAAAACATACAGATTCTTGGACCCAGCTCCAGATCTACTGAATCAGAATCCCTGTCTATGGGGCTTGAGAATATGTATATTAAACAAGTTCATTAGCTCATTCTTATGTAGCCCACTTAGTTCTTGCAATGCACGGGTGTTTGGTAACCACCAGAGTGATGATTTCTGATTTCCAAGGTCCAGGCCAATTCTACTGTTGCAGGACGCTGATTCTTTTGAGTGCTTGTCACCTGGAGAAATGGAAGCTGAGTAAATCCATCATTACCTCTAGGCACTGGTTTCTTCATCTCCATTGTAGTCTTTCTGCTTATTTATATTTAACCTGTGATATTGTGATATCACAAGAAATGTATATTTGGTCTTCAACCCCAGTACCTTGTACAGAGCTCCTAAAACCTTATAACTTGCTGAATGATTGGGGTGATAGGAGTATCTTGCACAGAGCTCCTAAATCCCTTGGAATTTCCTGGGTAATAGGAGTGTCTTTTGTTCTAATGAGGCAACTCTTGGTGGGCCGCTAGATAGCATCAGGATCTGGGCTGGTCACCAGAAAAACCAAACATTGATTGGAAGAATAATTGGGTATTCAACCACACTCCTCAACCTCTGGGGAGTGGAGAGGGGCTGGAGATTGAGTTAATAATCCATCATGCCTGTATGATGAAACCTTCATAAGAACCCCTAAACAATGGGGTTCAAGGAGCTTCTGGGTTTGTGAACACATCCACATGCTGGGAGGGTGGCACACCCCGAATCTACAGGAATAGAACGTCCTGTGCTCAGGACCCTTCCAAACCTCGTCCTATGTACCTCTTCATCTGGCTGTTCATTTGTGTCCTTTATAATAGATCAATAATAATAAAGTGTTTCCCTGAGTTCTGTGAACCATTATAGCAAATTAGAAGACTTATAACCTATGCTCCTTGCATTGTACCATTGCCTTTCCTATGTAACCGTAGACAATTTAAATATCCAACAACAAAGGGAACATTTAAATAAGTTATTGTATATCCACTGTATGACATATTAGCCATTAAAAAGCATGATTTATAACCTAATTACTACTAGCTCAACTATATGCATGCATATTGTATATTGTATCAGCTATTGCTGCATAACAAACCACATAAAACTCAGTGCTTAAAACAATAGGCATTTATTATTTCCAATCGGTCTATGGATAAACAGGCTTGCTAATGATCAGCTGGACTTGCTCTTGTGGCTGTAGCGAGCTGTCAAGTCAGCCAGATACTGGCTGGTCTAGGATGACCTTACCGACGTGTTTAGCGGTCAGCTGGCTGTTGGCTGGGCACTTGAGGTGACTAGACCATGTGTCTTTTCAGCGTCATTCAGCAGGATATCCCAGGCTTATTCACACACTTGCTTAGAAAGTTCCAAGAAAGAGAGTGGCAACTGCAAGAGAGACCTAGACGCAAAACAAACACAACTTCGCTTCTGGCACATTCTATTGGCCAAAGCAGGTTATAAGATGAGCCGAGATTCAAGGAGTGTAGAACTAGATGCTATTTCTTGTATAAGGAGAGCTGCAAAGTCACATTGAATGAGTGTGGATACAGTTAAAGGAATAAGAGGGTCGTTTTCTTGCAATCAACATACCACCTATAAGAACAAGAAATGGAAGGCATATAAAAAATGCAAAGAACTGATGTGCTGACAAGTTAGGGCCGGGGTATTTTTTCTTTTTCCCTTAAATCTTTGTTATTTCGTGTAGGTAGCTATAACATTGACGGTGCAATAAACAATGATTGAAAGCACAAAAACAGTAAGAGGAGCCATGGTGAGAATAAGATCAACAACTTCATTACTCACTCTATTGAGAGAATTGTATCAATAATTTGCATATCATAAACCAATATAGCCTTCTGTTCTGTAGTGCATGCAGGTGAGTCACAATGGAAAGATCCTCAAACTGCCAAAGCTAAGTAGTTCCCTAAAATATATCCATTGGCCTTGGATCTCAAGTGGAATTTAGCCGTGAGATACTTAGCACTTTTGTACACAATGCATATTACCAGGGCTTGCACCATCTCAGGGCTGTAACACTTTAGCAATTTCTGGAACCCCTAGGGAACAATTCTTTCTTAATAGCTGTGATTCCTGATAGTTGGACTTTTGCCCATTTAAGAACCAAAATTTTAGGTTTTTTTTTTAAAAAGATTATAACTATTTTGAATAGAAGTTTTTGTTTAAAAGTGTAAGTTGTTCATGTCCTTTTGTTTTAAAATAGAGTTGATAGAAAACATATTAACAGTTTTTGACAATATTGTTCTTTGCCATAACACAATGATATCCTCAGAGCCTGTGGAGCAAAGTAGGGTTTCTTTGCCCTTACATAAAATATTCTGAGAATGTTATGCTTTCAAGTTCTCATGTATGCCCCGGTTATTATTTCTGTGCTCTCTCTTGCTCCCATGGGCTCTTAAGTGTGCCTGTTCTGACAGTCTGTTCCATTTTACTTGGCTTCTTCTAATATTCTATCATCTTAGAAAAACCAACCTTATTAGGATTATTTGTAAAGTAAGAGTAATTATGCTCTGAGTAAGAGCCCAGGGGTCTCTAATCTGAGTAAGGTGCATAACCTTTAGTGCACAGAAGCTCGACGACATGTCCTTTGGCTGATTATTTCCTGATTCTTGCCTATATCTAGAGACAGACAGGAGCCAGGTTGTTGGGAATACAACACCTTGGCACATTGCCAGGTGTCAAGGAAGTAAAGATATGAGTGACCTGAATGAATAAATAAAATGAATACATTCTAGATAGGCTAACTGTGCTCAGGATGCTAAGCGGTCCATAACCTTACATTGTCAAAGGTTAGTTTGTCATATAAATCATGGACTTTTTCAAAGCATTGACTTATTTTTACATTATATTTTAGGGTGCAGGGTGAGTTTGCTTGTTCATTCATTCCATACCTGCATTCATTCACCCCTACTCTGAGGATGCATGCATGGACACACAATGATAGAAACACTGTTCTCGTGGAAATTATATTCTTGTTTAGAAGATAGAAATATAAGCACATAATTGTAAAATATTAAGACAAATACTGTAACTGAGACAAGTCAGCCACTATGGAAGAACAGAAAATGGAGACAGAAAAAGACCCTCTAGACCTCTGTGTCCCTGCAAATTGTGGTTGATAATATCCAACTAACAGGTTCATTGTGAAGGTTTATTAAGACCCTAAGTGAAGATACATATACTCAAAACAAGTCTGTTATATAAAGGATGCAGGTGGCAATAAGGACTAGCAGAAAGTATGTGCACTTTGCTGTCCGAGAAACTTGGATTCAAATCTTGATTTCCTCACATTTGAATTAGGTTTTTGCTTAGCCCCAATTTTCTTTTCTGGAAAATGGAGCTGATTCCTGCCTTGCATTATTGTTAGGAGAATAAAGTAAAGGAACATAAGTGAAGTGCCTCACACAGTGCCTGAAAAAGAGTAAGTGCTCCATAAATGTCAGCTTCTTTCTCTTTTTCCTCTTCACAGAGGGAGTGACAAGTGAGCTGGGTTTTGAAGGATGAGTAGGAGTTCACAAACCAAATAACAAATCCTCAACAGGAAAAGAGGCCATTCAACAAAGAAAATGTGGAGATTTGCTTTCGAAAGGAGGATGATTTGTGAAGCTACTGCCCCCTGCCCAGCAGAGCCAACAATGCTTCTCTATTTCTTTCTCTGTCTTCAATAATATTAACTCACTGACCTAGTGGATTTGTCGACTCACCTGTATCACCTCACTAATAAAACATACGTGAGCCCTCATTGCAATCAAACAGTGATGTGGCATTTGTGAAGGACAGAGAGGAAAACACTAGAAATCAGTAACACTGAATGAACTAAGAGAATTTTGAAAATGTACAAGGAGGAACAAGATATCCCTTCCACAGCCATAGGCCCAGGGTCTGAAGTTAAATCATATGAAGAAGCTTGAAATCTCTTTATTTAGAAGCGGTCTATCCATCTATTCAATAGCCATTTATTGAAGACATCACTTGCAAAATATGGGGTTAAAAGGAGGAGACAAATATGAAGATGGCTAACTATGACCCAGAGAGAAAGAAAGACAGGCTGTAAATGAGACAAAACTAAAAAGGATAGCAGTGGCAATTTAGGTCATTAAAGGGCAAGTAGGGTGTTGGTTATCCAAGAAGAAAGGTGAAGGCATTCTGTTGGAGGGAACAGCATATGCAAAGAGGCAGAGGCACTAAAGCAAATGGCTGGAAAGAGAAGCCTGGAAAGAGAAGTTACATAAATCACCAAGCCCGTTAAAAACAAACACAAAGAAAAATATCACGCAGGAGAAGTAGAGCCAGAAGCAACATAATCTTTCCTTGGAGCCCTCATAAAAAGGTTTCCTTCTTCCCTTTCTTCCTTTCCTGTTTGTGACTTAGGCCTGTCAAAGGTACCTGTAGGCATTGCAGCATCACTGCCAAGGCCATGCTGTATTCCCGAAGCACTCATTGCTCTAGCACTGGCCTCAGCATCTTCCTGCAAGGACTGGATCTCTCAGCCTGAAAGCTTTAGGCTGTCAAATGCGATAGGCCTGGAAGGCAGAGGATTTAATACTTCTGGGAGCCAACAGGGGAAGGGAGCTGGAGGATAAATGCACCAGCACGTTGTGGTAACCTGATCACGAATGCATCCTTTGTTAGTAGCTTTCTTAGCTTCCCTATCTCAATCACCCACTCCCTTCCCTGGAATCATCTTCCAAATAAACTGCTGGCACTTATATTCTTGTCTCAAGAGGAACCTTCTTGGGGTGGGCAACCAAAGAGCACTGCTTGAGATACTGGTTGTACACAGGGCACCAGGGAACTGACATGGAAAAAGTTGAGGCTGATTTGAGGCAAGAGAGCAGAATCAAAGCTGGTTCTAGGAAACAGTTCAAGGAACATTTCTGTTGGTCTTTGGACTCTGATTTTTTAGTAAGTTGTATTTTAAGGAGGATGAAATGAGTTAATTCATATGAAGTGTTTAGACAAGGGCCTGGCACATAAATATCAGCCATGGTCATTGCTGTTATTATTTTATTTCATATTTTATTTTATTTATTTTATTTTATTATTTTATTATTTTATTTATTTTATTTTATTTATTTTTATTTTTTGAGGAAGATCTGCCCTGAGCTAACATCCATTGCCAATCTTCCTCCTTTTTTCCTTTTTTATCTCCAAAGCCCCAATGCATAGTTGTATGTCCTAGTTGTACATCCTTCTAGTTCTTCTATGTGGGATGCCACCACAGCATGGCTTGATGAGCAGTGCGTAG
Organism: Ceratotherium simum simum; assembly: GCF_057802395.1. NCBI lineage: Eukaryota > Metazoa > Chordata > Mammalia > Perissodactyla > Rhinocerotidae > Ceratotherium > Ceratotherium simum. Next base: position 62,943,616 of record NC_141904.1, read on the forward strand.
GTCCGTGCCCAGGATCCAAACCAGCAAACCCCGGGCCACAGAAGTGGAGCACGCGAACTTAACGGCTACCCCACCAGACTAGCCCCTGTTATTATCTTTTTTTTTTTTTTAAAGATTTTATTTATTTTATTTTTTCCCCCCCAAAGCTCCAGTGGATAGTTGTTTGTCGTAGCTGCACATCCTTCTAGTTGCTGTATGTGGGACTCGGCCTCAGGATGAACGGAGAAGTGGTGCCTCGATGTGCACCCGGGATCCGAACCCGGGCCGCCAGCATCGCAGCGCGCGCACTTAACCACCAAGCCACAGGGCCGGCCCATGTTATTATCTTTATATTGGTCTCTCCTCCTGTTTTTATGAGGGAGAGCATGCTTCCTGAAAGAGGAAGACCCAAGACACAGAAGAGGTGTGAGAAGGAGAGGTGGGCATGAGGGCTCATCAATCATCTTCCACTCACATGGCACAGATTCCAGAAGGCAGCCTTTCTCCCTCTGGAGGAGACTCCTCTTTCTACTCAGAGCGTTTGTGGAATATGGAACTAACCTTGTGTGACAAGCCGTGGTGGCCTTGCTGACGATAGCTTAATCCAAGCACTGGCTTCATGCACTGTGCAGAGCTTCCCTAAACCCTGTGCCCTGTCAAATTCACAGTGGGAGAAGAGAGTTGGGGACCCTTCTGGCTTATGATTTAGGTGGTCTGGGTTTGGAACTGGTAATTAAGGTGTTTTTATAAGCTGCCTAGGTGATTTGGATGTGCATCCAGGTTTGAGAACCCCACTGCTAAGTGGCTTTTGTCCCCAGGATCCATATCACAGATCATTGGTTGTCATAACAGAAAGGGTGGACTTTTTTTTCCTGAGCAGAGTTTAAGCCTCACTCTCCTTACACTACAACTAATGTCAGAACAAATGGTGTTATAGCCCTTTACAGGGAGTTTCTGTCTCCACGCTTTCATAGGGAGGAGAGGAAAAGGTTTGCACTTGGACTTGAGATAAGTGACATTCTAGAAATACCAGAATGTCCTGTTCTTCAGATTCACTCTCTTAATTTGTATCATTTAACAACTTGGGGATGGTTCAAGGAGGAACTAACATTTTAAGGGAGACATTGGTAAAGCATTCTATTTTAAAAATAGATACGCAGCTGAAGAAGAAAACTGGTTTCTGTCTGTGTGAGTGCCCATGGCATTTTGAACTGTTCTAAGCAGGCTTGCAGTAATAAATAATCAACTATCAGAGGGCGATACTGAGCACAGAAACTAACAGGAACTATTGAAAATTTCAGTTCTCAAAGTACTTGAACAGGAGCTGTCTCTGGTTGGCATCACAGCTGCCCTGTGAGCTAGCCAAGGCCACAGCATCTCTCCCTGTAGCCCTGAATCCAAGGGTTTGGGGAAAATATAAATTAAGAATGCAGGAAGAATCCCCCAGATAGGAGGGATTTTTTGGTTAGTAAAATTGTAGATTTGATTGGCTAAATGGATTTGATTGGCCAACAAATACTTATTTGTTTTAAGCCAAATGGCCAAATCCCATATCATAGGAATCCAGAGACACCTCTGGCGTGAGACATATCAGGCAAAAGAGAGAAGTTTTTCAAAGATTTCATAAGCCGTCAAATTAAAATGAGGTCCTTTTGACCAACTCGATTCTCTAGCTGCACAGCATCATAACCATACACATCGCTAAGAGTGGGGCTGGGGTGGGAGGGTGGAGCAGAGTCGGGAGAGTGCTTTTGGATGGAATCATAACCAAACAGACCAGGACTAGTGTCCTTGGAGCTCCATAGAATCACTCAAACGCCGTGAATTCTACATTTTGTAAACTACATGGGGAAAACAGACTTTCATTCTCTTTCCTACCTATGCTCTGCTTTAAGAGCTCTAATTTGGTCTGGGTTTTGGAGGAATGTTTCTTTAACAGAAGAATTTTAACTCAGTTTGTTGGGAGGGAAAGGAAAACTAGATAGCCATTTTGCAGGCATTTGAGTCTTAAATCTATCTGGCCTTAAGCATTATCAGGGAGAGAGAATGCACAACACTGTGTTGTTGTAATTACCATCAGGCGTCCTGTGTTATTTATATAATAGCATCATCATTCCCATTTTACAGGTGAAGAAATTGAAGTTTAGAAAGGCGGAAAGGGTCACACAAGTGTACGCGGTTGGCTATGACATCTCCCTTCATGGGGAAATTATCAGGAAAAAGTCACGCAGCTCTTGATCTAATTTACTATTCATTTCTCAGTGTACTGGGCAAGATTATTGAAAATGGTCTCCATGTTTTTCTTCTCTCGCTCTTAATACAGTACTAACAAGATTCATGTAAAAAAATGGACCTCAGGGATTCTTTCTGATATGAAGTCTTAATCCTTAATCATAGCAACAACTATTCATCTTGTGGTTCCATACCAGGCTTTAAGAAATGTGTCAGGAGGAGCCACACTTGTAAGTCATCTATTTGCTGATAGAGCTCTCTCTGTTATACAAAATGATAGGAGGAAAACAGAGAGCTGTGTCTTTGCTCTTCCTGATTAGAATTATAAATGTGGGCTGAAGAAAGTTCATTCATTTTCTCTTCTTTCATTATTTAGCAAAGACTTACTTAGTACCTACTGTGTGCAAAGCAATATTGGGTGCTATGCAAGAGAGCAGCAAGAATGATTCTACTGTCCAGAGATCTATGGTAGGACCACTTTTAACCCCCTACACCGGAACAGAGTTGTAATCATCAGAAATTATGCAACTGAACTACATCATAACTTTTGCTTTCTGGTAAGTCTAAGCTCAGTCAGAGAGGTGATTTTCAGCTGCCCACCTTGTATGTGCTAAACTTGCACACATTAGCAAGGCTGGTATTGTGGAGATTTCCAACCAGAACTATTGAGTCAGACAACCCAGGTTCAAACCCTAGCTCTAACACTTATCAGCTGTGCAGACTTGGGCATGTTACTAAACTGCAGTAAACCTTAGCTTCTTCATTTGTAAAATGAGGATAACAATAGATTCTAGATCACAGGGTTGAGTGATCGTCAAATGAGATAGCACATGAACAGAGCTTAGGCTCAGGAATAAATATTAGCATCATTATTTGTATCAGAAAGATCCACTGCAGGAAATGACAATTGCCAAATTCCTCTGTTAGATCAGTGGTTCTCCATGCTTTTTGGTGTAATACATAAAACTTTTTGTTCAAGTGCAATCATGTACAGAAGCCTAGGCTATAGAATAGCCAGCAGTGGAGTGGAGTGGAGTGGAGTGGCTCGAAGCAGAGCGGGGTGTGGAGCCCCTTGTATCATCTTCCCGCCTCCATTGTGGGCCAAGGAGCATCTCCATGGAATTCCCGGCATTCAACTTAAAACCTATGATATTAAAGATTATACTTATAGTTATACTGTGAACTGAGATGATTTGGTCATTTGAATAGGTCATCTATATTCTAGTACATACAAGAATTTCACCCAAATATTTATTTTAGGGTCATATTTTACATTTTAAAAATTGTGAGGCTAGGCCAATATGTTCATGTGTTCACTTTTATAATTAGGAAATACATCATAGTAATTCAGCATTATTCATTCAGTCATTCAACAGACCTATTGAGCATTATGTATACACCAGGCTCTGGTTGGTTCCTGCCTTATGCAGATATAGGTTCCCCTGCTATCCGAAAGCTCACTTCATGCCCCTTTGCTTTCACAAAAGACCCTCATTATTAGTACCCGTTTTCGCTAACTGAAAGAAATTTGAAGATTTTCACTTTTATGAAAAAAGTCAAAAGGCGAAAATAGCATTCAGTGTTTGTTTTGCAGTGACCTGTTATAGAGGCAGCTCGCCCAGTGGCGAGAGTGGTGCCACCAAGCTCCTTTCCGGGGAACTACGCTCAGCATCTCAGCATCAAGCCGCTGTGACTTGGAACTGTCTGTGAGCATCTGTGCTTTATCTCCATTTATTTTGGCAGGGTACTTTTTGGGTCTGGGAACGCTCAAAAATTTTTCACATATAAATTAATGGTAATTGCTTCTTTGCCTTATACCATTTTGTTTCTTATGAAAGTTTTCTTAGGAACATTTTGGATAGCTGGGGAAACCTGTAAATCAGAAAGTTCCTAAGTCCTTTTGAGTAGGGACCATGTGTATCTTTTTCACTGCTATATCCACAGAACTTAGGAGGTACCTGGCATATAGCACATGCTCCATAAACAATTTTTGAAATGAAATTTTTAGGCTAGTGAATGATTGCCCTTTCACTTTCGGAGATTAACACAGTTCTCATGGATTTGAGAATCGTTCTTCCCTACTGAGAACATAAGCACCCAAGTAGGCGTTAGCTGTGACATGTAAAGCATGAGTCCCCTTCTCTCCAGAGTCAAAGTCTTCCTGGAATATTGAGAGAGTTTCTAAAGGGGCTCAGCCCCTCCATTGGATTGAAATATTTAATTAGAGCAGGAATGAAAGCAGAAGATTCGCCAGCACGTAATAATTCTCGGGTTATTGCCTGAGGTCCAGGAGATCATGGATGGACATCCAGGAATCCATAAACTGCCCTCCACCAAGTGTCAGAAAGAAACAACTCTCCACAGACCTGCTTTATAGACTGAGTGGATTGACCAGTGTCTATGCATATTCAGAAATGTCAACACTTAAAACCGTTTTCAACAAATATTTATTTGCTTTAAGCCGTGTGCCTCAGTGTCATTTCTATACTCCCTCATATTCAAGAGAGAGAAATCTCTAAATTTTTCTCAACAAGGCATGGACTTTGTTTTCCTTTCCAAAACCTGACAAACTCATCCCTCCAGAGGAGAAATGAAAGAGCTATCCATCATGTCTATAAAGCAAACAGAAACTGGCTAAGAGCATCACTGCCATGATCATAACTCTCATCATTATTGTTACACATCGAGTGTTTGCTACGTACTTAGCAATCTGCATGTGTCAGTTTATAAGTCCCTGATTTTATAGGTGAGGGCATGTGACAAGACTGCATAAGTAGTAAGGGACAGGATTGGAACTCAAATCTACCTGTTTGTATAGTCAGCTTCCAGGTAGGAAAGAGCTGGCACACTCAAACTGAGTTATTAAGTGGAGTTAAAAAAAATGGGAGACGAATTAGAAAGGAGTCGGCAGGGTTTAAGTAAAGCAAACAGGGATGGTGCATGTGCAGTATTTAGTAACTGAGAGGCTCTGTTACCACCCAGCCCTGAAGGGTCAAAATGGGGGAGAGAGAGAGAGAAATTAAATGAAGGCAATTTCACAGCACCTGTAAGCTTTGATAGAGGGATCTAACAATCTTAGGGACCCATCAGAAGGGACCAAGAGAATAAATACCCAGACCTCAGTCTCCTCCCACTCTCTGATCTCCTGGCAGTACTTCCCATTGGCTGAACCTCCCATCAGGATGCCTCGGGAAAAGGTTGCTCATTGATGTGGTTCTTTTAAGTCAGCCTGCTGGGACACAGAGGAGGTGGGAAAGGGGATCTAGAGTGTCAAACAGAAGCATCCAGCATAATGTCTGCCTAAAGGGGAGTGTACTTAACCATGCATATTCTGCCCCCAAATGCTTATGTCCATCCCTCATTCAGCAAATTGTCCTTGCTTGGCTGCTCTGTGCCAGGTGCTTTGCTCTGGGCTAAGAATATGGAGATAAATAATAAGAATGTCTGCCCTTGAATAGCTTAGACTCATGGTTTTCAAAGAATGTGCCTTGAACATTTTTGACTTGCTATTTTAACTACCATTTGTCTCCCTTTTCCTCCCAGGTGGGGCTACATTTCCACCCAAATATCCTAGCACTCCTCAAATCTTATTCCACTATATTTCTTAGCTTCTCTTGTTTCTACAAACTTCTCTATGTTCAGCTTCTTTTAGCCAGCCTTGAACTCTACTGAGGAAAGTTAATGACCCAATAAATGTTCAAGTGATGTCGATATTATTTTATCTCATTAGGTATTTGAAAAAGAAGAGACAGAGTTGGAGAAAAACAGCCTTTCTCCTACAAGGGAAATAAAAGACAAGAAACCTAGAAAGTTCTGCTTTGACTCTATATACCTGCCCCTAAAAAATTGCATTTTACCCCTGCTAGGAGCTGTGCTCAGTCAGAGGAAGGAAGGCCCCATTAAAGATTTCAAGATTGTTCCATAAGTGGATTGAATGTAAGTGCTCTCGTTGCTGTAGCTTGAAAGAGTTGAAATTGTTTTTGGAGCAAAATGGAAGAACCTTAGCTAACTCCCTTGGTCATTTATTAGCACAGCCAAAGTAGTCTTCTTGTCTTTGATTACCTCCCTTCCCCCACGGCAATAGAGAGATCTTCATGGCGCTGGAATTTTCCTCTCAGTGTTTGCTAAATGCTTAGAAAGCTAGGCCTCCCACTGGCCAACTCCGAAGCAGACAGGCCTGAAAGGACTCCTTGTGAGCAAGCCAGATGTTTGGGAATAGAAGCTGTAAGGGAAAGGAACTGTTGCATTACCAGGAGATGTGTCCACCAAAGGGGAGACAAGCTTTTCAGTTCAGAGAAAAAAAAATTTTGTTTGAAATTGTCTGAAGGCCGTGCTCAGTTGAAAGATCAGAGCTGAAGATCTAACCATATTGGAAATTAGCATTGCTAATGAGGTTTTTAGAAACTCACAGATTATTTCAATCTACTTAACCTTCTCTATAAATACCCAATGTAGAAAACTCTGTATTTCTATTTTTAATGGTCTAATAATGGATGAATGTTATTTTTAAGGCAGTAGCAACAATGCTAATATCATTTTTCAAAAACGAACTATCAAATAATGGCATATTGCTTTATTTTTGTCAGTTTCAATGGCATGTTAGAGAGTGGTAGCCAACTGTCTGAACTGTCTGATAAATTGGAAGGTAAGGACAGTTTAAGTGGCTAGCTGACAAGACTACTTGCTCTCTAATGACAAATGTACAGTCAAGTATCCAAATATCAGCTGTTCTACATGGCCCTAGGTGAACTGAACCCTGGGAACCCACACTCTATAGAACATCTGATCAGTGTGGTTTACAAAAGAAGCTCTCCACTATCTTTGACATGGCTTCCACTTAAATCAATATGATGCTGAAATCCGCAGCCTTTCAAGAATGTTCCCTGAATGAGGAAGTAAAAACAGTCTGTATCTATTAATGTGAATGAATCAATCACCCTTGTTCACCTGCTTTGCATTTCAAGGCTAAGCTCCTTAGATAAACTTAGGTTTCTTTGCCTCTGTCTCAAACTTAACTTGTTCTCATGTTGACTGATTGATTCATTCATGAGATGCTATTAAGCATCTTCTATGTGCCAAGTATTCTGTCAAACACTGAGAATATGGTGTTATGCACAAAAAAACAAGCTTCTCACTTTTATAGAAGTTATTTCCTAGTGAAGGAAGATAATCAATAATCAAATGAACAAATAAATAAACAAGAACATATCAGATAAGAATTACAAAAAAAAAAAAACCCCACATCTCACACACACACACACACACACACACACACACACACACACACAAAACAAAGAAAATACAGGGTAATGTGAAAGGGAATGACTGGGGAGAGAGAGGGTTTTTTTAGGTTACGGCATCATGGAAGAAGGACTCTCTAAAGAGCAGACAGCAGAACTAAGAATTGAATGACAAAGAAAGAGACAGTAGACCAAGATCTGAGGAAAGAATGTTCCAGGCAGAAGGAGCAGCAAGTGCAAAGGCATGGAAGGCCAGTGTGGCTACAGAGTAGGCAGAGAGAGGGTTGGAATTAGATAAAAAGGCAGATGGGAGCCAGGTCACCAAAGGCTTTGAAGGCATGGTCAAGAGTTTGAGTTTTCCTTTAAGCCTACTGGACCACTATATTTTTCTCCAATGAGTAATATGACCTAATTTATATCTTAAATAGCTCAATCTGGATAACACATGGAGAATGATTTATAGGGATAAGAATAAATGCAGGGAAGCCTGTTGGGGGTCTATGGCAGTGGTCCAGGTGAGAGGTGATGGTGGTAGGGTTGTAGCAGGGGAGACATAGAGAATGTTAACGCTTTATCTGGAACAAAATATGAGGCAGGAAAAGCTAACCCAACCAGCAGATTAGAATCAAACTATTAGTCTTTGAACCTTATCCAGTCAAAGGTGACCCAAAAAGCCCTTTAGAGATCCTTCAGTGGAAACCTTTCAATTTAAACATGAGAAAAATTGAAACATGGAAAATTAAGGGATGCACTCAGGGTCACTGAGCAGACTGCCAGCAATCCGAAGACTGAGCCTCACACCTCCTGTCTTCCGGGTGTTAAAGGGTACCCGAGTCCATATGGAATGCAGCGGAGCCAGGGCCAGGGCCTTGTCAGCTTGGTAGACCCTGTGTCTACACCTGGGGCTCCCAGTCTCCATGGTGTGCATCCACACAGTGGGAAGAGCTGTGGAGTTATTGCAGGGTCCCTGTATTCACTTATGAATTACTCATACCCTGTAGGCTGAATAAATAAAAGTGTAAGGACCACCAGGTGACACCGAGAGCAGTGTCCTTAACAGATTGGAGCCTGGCATCGGCTCCGTTCAAATCTCGGCTTCAGCAATTATTGATTGTGTGCTTTTGGGTAAGTTACTTTACTCTCTTGGTCTTGGTTTCCTCTTTGGTAAACTGGAATAAAAATAATAACTCTGTAGTTTTGTGAGGCCCATAAAAGGTAATAATACTCTAATGCAAAAAACACTTAGAATAGTACCTGGCATGGAGCAGATATTCAAGAAATGTTCGCTACTATTATATGGAAGACAAACTTTTTTTCTTTTACTTGAAATGGGGCTCTTAATATTCAAAACCGATGAGAATGACTCACTCTCCACCCTGAAGAGATTATTAAGTGTGGTTCTCCCCTAGGGGTGGGCGGCTGGAACAGCGATGTCTTTAACTCTGCTCTAACACTGCTTGTCATCAGCCACCTGGCAGGAACTGTGGCCTTCAGCACAGGGACATTATTCCTTCAGTCAGTCCTTCATTCATTTATTCAGCAAATGCTTACTGAGTGCTAACTTAAGTGCCTGGTGGTTCTCAGCCTCTTTTTTCTGCTTCAATTGTGTTCACTTGCTTAATTTACTCCCCTGAGTAACTTCTCTGGTTGAAATGCAGCGATTTTTCAATTGGCAGGTGAGGGGTGGTGGTGGGGAGAGTTGAGAGTAGTCAGATTCCTATTAGAATTTCAAAGGGGCTGTGGGGTATATATAGTTTGAAGCTTTCATAAGTACTCTGCAGGCTTATGTGTAAGGAACAAGCAGATCACACGAGGAGGAGAAAGCCCGCTGGAGGCCGCTGCGCCCGGGTTGCATGTGTGTAGTGTGGGTTTGAAAGTACTGCCTTAGCCATCTTTTATTTGTTCCCCACCCCTTCCCACCAACAGCTCTATGAGATGTTAATGTGCCCATTTTACAGAGGACAAACTAAGACTCAGAGACTTTAAGGGCCTTTCCAAGTCACATGGCTAGTAAGTCGAGGGCCAGGACTAGACCCCAGGTTCCCTGACTCCTCATCCTGTTTTGTTTGTTTGTTTAGTCTCACAAACCTCCCATATGCCCCGCCCCCCTGCCCAGCAAGTTGTTTATGTGTATGGAAAAGAAAGAAAGGGAGTGAGGGAGGTGATGGTGATGGTAATGATGTGGTGTGGTGGTGGTGTGTGTCTGTGTGTGGGAAAGAGAGAGAGGGACCCAAAGAAAGACTCAGGACAGATTCTGAATTATCCACCACCAAGAAAAAACATGGCCATCCAAGGTGAGTTACAGTCGAGCCATCACCAACTGCACCAAAGATAAAGCAGAGACGCCTGGGCTGACCTAACGATATCTCTGTACCGAGTGGGGTCCTGAAGTGGGGACTGGGGTCCTGAAGTGGGGACTGTGAGGGAAAGAGGCATACAGGTTTCTTCCACCTTTGCTGCGGTCTAGGCTGCTGAGAGAGATTGCCCTCAGGAAGCCAGTGTGAGGAGAGCATGTAACCTGTGGGCAGCCTCTCCATGAATTCAGTGCCAGTCCCCCAAAAACATGCTGCCTCAGCCCTTGAACTAGTCAAGCTCAACTCTTTCCTGCAGAGGTCCATTTGTAGAAAAAGCAAACGCAGCTCACATTAAACCTCTGAAACCTTTTCAATTTTAAGATTTTGCAGAAGTCTTTAAGTAACACTCCTGCAACAAATGAGCAACCAAGTTATAATTTGTCTCTTCCACGATGGCCAGAACCCAGAGAGCCTGTCTTCCCGTCCCGTGACCTCAATGATTATTTATGGGTGGTGTACGAATTTCCCAAAGAGGGGTCATGCATAACATCCAGGCATTTCCATAAAAATGAGGGCAATATTTTTTTTTAATTTTTTGTTTATTGCAGTAACGTTGGTTTATAACGTTGTATAAATTTCAGGTGTACATCATTATACTTCTATCTCTGCATAGATTACATCATGTTCACCACCCAAATACTAATTACAACCCATCACCACACACATGTGCCACATTATCCCTTTCGGAGGGCAATTTTTTTTAACAAACATATCAACATTTACCTAATCTATGCAAATCTATTCATAAGGATTTTATAAAACCACCACTTCCCTCGCTCACCCCCAACACACAAAACCCTGGCTCCTTTTTATTTCCCAGTTTGTTTGTGAGTGCTGTGTTTGTGGGAGGAGGGGGCACCCGGAGTAAAAGGGGAGATGGTGCTCTCTTCATGATGCAGCCTGCTTGCGGAAAGCAGTCCCACACTCGCAATTGTGAGCAAAGAGCCAAGTGTGGGAGCTCACCATGGTGGTAACCATCTCCCCACAAAGCAGGCAGCCTTTCACCAGAGGGAAGTATCAGGTTGCTGTACTTCGGCTGTGGGTTGTCACTGTCTAATAATATGACCGTTTTGCCATCTCTCTGCAAATAAGGCAGAAGCTGCTACCTGATTGGTATAACATCTCACTTTCCCTCCTCATTGATTTTCTTCTTCTCCTCCTTTGCTTCATAAAAAGAGGGACAAGTGGCTGGTGCTGTGGACAGAGAAGCTTTATTTTTAGTATGAGACAACCTCTATTTTCTTTCAGGAGAGGGAAGTTGGATTATCAATTCTTTTGTAAATGTGTATGGTGATATTTGCTCCGGTAAGTTTATATCTCTCTTGATTTACAGCTGCGTGTGTGTGTGTGTGTGTGTGTGTGTGTGTGTGTGTGCGTGCATAGGTACATTTAGGCTGTACGGTCAATTTTCTTTCCAAATATTGTTTTTGAAATCTTTAGTGATAACATCTTTTTTTCTTTTTGACTTTGCTTTCTTGTGTTCATCTGTTTAAGCCAAAGAGGCTGTGCAGTGTGACAGTATGATGGTTACCTTAGTTGTTGAAGGATGTGCTGGGTTTCTTTTAATATAGTAAGGAAACTATTTAAGCAAACTTATATTTGGCTTTGTAAAAATGTAATGTCATTCTACCCAACCCCCTTGGAGTGTTTAATGTCCTAAGTATATTCATTGTGCTACAACCTGCTTACTATTTCAATTAAAGTTTCTTCGCCAGTGTCAGAGCAAGAATTTCTTAAACTCCATAAATAGCTACCAAATATTGTATGCTGTGCCGAAAGGGGTGTGCTAATTTCATAAGGTCTTATACCAAGATAGAGTGAATGAGATGAGTTTCCTCTAAGATCAGGTTCATGCACCTTTAAGAGAACTGAATTTATGAAAAGTATTCAGATTATTAAAGTAAATCTCTAGCATTCCGTGAAAAGCTGTAATTACAAGTGGCTGTTGCTTCTCTTCTGTCTTTCTTTGCACTGTGTATTTGTGCCACCATCTGTCAAATGCCCAGCCCTGGCTCTCGTGTTTATATATCTGAAGCTGATCAAGAGAGAAGTTGCTGTTATTAAATTCAAACTAGTGCAAAATGACTATGTGGTCACCACTGCTAGTAATGATTTTTAAATGCATTACCTGGTTAACTGCATTTTTCTTTTTTTTTTCCCAGAGAGTCTTAGAGGGTCTGAGTTCTTTGTTGTTAATTTAGAAGTCTGGGAGAAAGTCTATTAATATAATTATCCTAGACAGAGATGATAAGATGGTTAAGACATTGCTCTAATGGAAACAAACTGATGCTTTAATCTTCCTTTTGTGACACAATCAACAAATCTACATAGTCTTTTTCATGGTGAAATGAATTAGAGAATATGTTTATAGTGAAAGTTAAAGGCATTATTGAATGAGCAGCAAGAGGAGGTCTGACTGTATTTTTTCAGAGATTTCTGAAGGTGAAGTTGGGAATATCATGCATGCCTAGACCTCTTAGGCGTAGAATCTTCTTCAGAATAGCAATTATTCAGATCCTGAAGTAGTCTAGGTGCGGTTCATGGAAATAGTAAGGAGTGTCTAGGAACGCACTGAACCTCACAGCTACCTCCTTTTGGGCATTCCATCCCTCAGACACCCTTTGCATGCTGGAATGAAGCTACTCTGACAAACAGAATTTTGAGTTTTGATTACTCTCGTTCAGCCTCAACAATAGTTCACTCTCAAAAATCCTACAAACCTACATGAATTTGTGTTGCCTATTATTGGTCACAACAAGCGTGTTCCTTAGATGCCGTAAATCCTCACCAGGACCAAGTGTTCCTTAGCAGATAGTTTTTTGAGAAAACAAAACTCTTATCCTTGAGCTGTTGGCATTTGCTGCTAAGTGGACTCCACAGCACTGAACATCTCTCTCCCTGCCCCCAACACCCACTCCCCCAACATCCCTTAGTATTTTTTGTCATCATTCTCCTTCCATGGCTGTTGTTACAGGTTATGTACAAAGTCATTAGCTGTAAATGGAGTTTATCATTGTCTGAAGCCATTCAGTAATATAAATTAATGAAGATGTGAGGGGAACAGCAGCCCACAGCTGAAAGCATCTGTCTTTTCCTCCAGGTTGCCAGTTTACAAAAGCGCAAAGGCTCCGAACACGCTCGGACCCATTGACATAGGAAGGACACCAGGGCATGTGTATCTTAAAGAGGTCAGGACCCTTAGTATGACTTAAGGTTACTGTTCACAGTCTTTAAAAGCATCACTTCAGAAAAGTCCAGAATGCCATAGCCAAAAAACTGTTGTAATCTATTCTGAGGAATAATTCGTGCCGTGTTGGGAGAATAATAAAGGGAATTTTTATTTCACAATGAGATTACTTGTTCTTTTTTTAGCAAAATGAAGAATGCAATGGTTGTTTCCACTTAGTAAGTACCTACTGTATGCCTGGCCCTGTGCTAAGCATTTTACATGGTTTATTCCTTTAATCTTCACAACCATTGCATGAGAGAGAGAACATTACCTCCCATTTTACAGATAGGAAAATGGAGACACAGGACAAGTATGTAACTTGCTTGAGGCAACACAGTGATGATGATGACGCTCAGAACTAGGCAGGGTCATTCCAGAGTCGCGCCTTTCATCTCTCCCCTCTGTCAAGGTTTTACTTCATCGGTACAGTCTACAACAAACCCCTAGACTAGACTGATGTGAGGGGCTTACAATGACACACCATCTTTTTATTAGAGGTTTTCCCCACTCTGACACTGCATAACCTCCTTCTTCTCAGACTGTGCTTTTGTGACTTCAAGCTAATTATGTGTTTGAAACTGGAGAACGTGTGTTTTATTTCCACTCAACTTGTGCAGCTGCAAAGATGTGGATGTGACGAAAGGGAGCCAGCCTAGGGAGAGAGATATGCAGAAGTGGCTAAATTAAGGTAGCTTTCTTAATTGATCAAAAGAAATCCATCCCTTTGACTTTCAATCTCTTGAACATAGAGTTAAAATGAAGATGCGACAGTAACTTAGAAATATCAACGTCTCAAGGTATCTGGTTTGCCATTGATGCAAGGTAGAGAAAGCAGTTGCAACTGAATTGATTTATTTGTGGAGAACTTTGTAGAATTCTCATCTTGCTTTTACATACTCCCGCTTAAATTTTTTTCCTTCTTTGGCTAGCTGGAAAGGGCTGAGGTGGCACTTCAGGTAGAGTATTACAAAGCGTCTGTACCACCTGGGTAATTAAAAAATGAACACAGCTGCCGATAAGCATGCTGAGGAGCGTGGCAAAGTCAAAATCCAGAGTCCCCAAATGCATTCTTTTGCACCTGAGCACTGAGCTCCCCGTTTGAAATCCATTTAAGCCAATGAAATTCAGATGAGTCTTCTAGGGGGAAAATGCAACTGACATAGAATCAATATGTTTGAAATTTCTCCTCAACTGGCAATTTTCAGACTGGAGATTGGGCACACCAGTCATGAGGTGAGTCTGTGAACTGCTGCATTTTCTTCCCTCCAGTGAGAGAGAAAGGATTACGAGTGATGAAAATGTTGCTGGAAGGTCGAACCTAGCTCAGTTCCCTTTGCTATATTTCACCAAAAACTAGAGGGATCTGAAAAAACAAACAAAGAAACAAAAATAACCCACCACAAATTGGGAGCACTAACGGGCAAGTGTTGAAGTGTTGACACAATATTGACTTCTTGGTGTGATCTGCCGTGTCTAATAAGCAATAGCTTTGGAAGTACCCCTGGTGTAGACACTCAGTTAATTAAAAAGAGCTCAGAGTGCAGTACACAATAAAATATGTTTCCAAAATAATAGTCACTTTTGTCAGAGGCAAGCTTAGTAATTTATTGATTCTCTATTACCTCTTTTTCTTGCTCTTAAAAAAATAACAATTGGGTGGTTTTATCAGAAAGTGTGGTATCAGAGCCAGTTAGGATAAAATCAATCTGCTTTTTCCAACAGCATTTATGAGGGTTCTAAATATATTAAGAGCCATGTAATGAGCACTTTAATGAAATATGTTATGCTCAGTCACAGTGCTCATCAAATATAGGCAATTCCTTAAAACTAAACTTAGACACAATTTTGTAAAGCATATCATATTTCAGTCTCATCTATAAGATACAGCTTTCTTCAGAGATATGACCAAATCCAAAACAAATAGCATCAGAGATTGTACTTTATCTTACCTATGTTTCCTTTTGCCTTTTCTTTGGCCTTGGGTGTGTATACTTAAACATGTTGATCATTAAGAGCTTAAAACTGATCTATTAAGTATGGAGAAAGCAGCTGGTGTTAAGACATAATGAGCGTTGGACTAGTCTTGAATTTGTTGTCAAACATTCTAAGCTGGTGTACAAATAGAACTGGTGGTCCTGTTCCATGCTTGTAGAAGAAAATGGAATCAGTGAGGATTTTGAGCCAGAAATGAGCACATGGAGTATTAAATCCTCTAGAAGAGGCTCTCAGTCATTGGCGTGTCTTTAAATGTTTAAAGATTAGGGATGAGTTGAAAATGGAAACACCTCAGTCTCTCTACTCTGCAGACTAATGGATCTGCATAATTAATATATTTCACAGTGATCGTTTTTTAACACAGATCCTAGCCAAAAGTACTAATGGAAAATTGTTCTGGGGCAACTTCAAACACATTCCAGTACAGTTTCTGGGAAGCCTATTCCCAACACTGGGCAATCAGTTCACTGTGGAGATTTGGGTTGGCCAATATAAGTGGATAATCGTGTCATTATAGTCCTTTAGGGGACTGGTGTGTTGGGCATAAAAGGCTTCTGTTGATTCTCCCCACATGACTTCTTTCGCCCTACTTACAGAATCTTTAAATGCACCCAAATTATAGCACCTTGTCTCAGCATAAACTTTCTGGCAAAGAAGTGACAAATATTTTAGACTTCTTTTATTTCTGGTAAAACATGGCTTGAAGAATGTTTGTGTCCAATATAAATTATTACTGCAAGGACTTTTTAAGTCACCATACCGAGATCCACCTCTCAATGATGAACCCATATATCTTTATCTGACTTTGAATCTCCAGAACAGAAGAAAAACGGATACAATTTTTTAAAACCTATGGCATTCACATTGCCTTCCTATGAAATTGAATGGTTGAGACAAAAAAATGTTTTTTTTTTTAATTGGGGTCAGATTTGAGGGAAGGGTTGGAGTGTTGACTTCACCAGTGTATCCTTTCATTCATCAAATATTTAAGGATACCTACCACGTGCAAGGCACTGTGCTAGGCGCGGGAGATAACACTGATGAACGGATAGACATGATATCTGCACTCCCAGAACTAAATGCCTTAATTTTCCATTTTCTCACCTAAACCTAGTTTCTATTTCATAGGCTAGGATGTATCTTCTTAAAAGCATAATTGAACTATTCTAGTGAGACATTTGCAGGAAATATATGCTTTGGGTCCTATGTGTTCATGCTCAGTGAAGGAACTAGAGTGAATCCATTTATTTACTGATGTGATGACTATCTGGCTGAAATGGAGTGGTGTGAAGTGGGGAGCTGGAAGAGGTCTTGCAGTGTTTGTGTCCTAGAAGCATTATTTATCACTCGTAGGCATTCTCAGATTTGATAGGCTATTCTCATTCTTGCCTGATGTTGGGAGAGGAAAGAAAGGGAAGAAGCTTTGACAGGACAGAAAAGTAAAGAAGATAGAAGAGTAAATCGAGAGGGTGCCTAGGAGAACTAAGATTTTACCGGTAATGTGAGTTAGATCTAACTCACATTACCTGGTTCTCTGTGGGTGTTCATTCACTCACCCATTTATTCAACAAATATATATATATATATATATGGTGTCTAATTTATGCCAAGTGCTAGATGCTAGGGCACAGGAATAAACAAGATATACTAGTTTCTGAACTCATGGAACTTCTAATAGGTCAGGATTTCTCAACCTCGACACTATCAACATTTTAGCCCAGATAGTTCATTGATGTAGGGGCTGTTTTATGCATTGTAGGGTGTTTAGCAGCATCCTTGGCCTCTACCCACTAGATGTCAGTAGCAGTCTCCCCCCAGGTTGTGACAACCAAAATTATCTTTAGACAATGCCAAATAACCCCTGGTTTAGAACCACTTCAAGAAACTTAGTAATTACCACTAGCTTTGACTTAATCCTCTCATCACATTTCTACTTTTCTTACTTTCAGATACTCTGTTGCATGATTTTTTTAAGTAGTTTTCCCCAAATATTCTGGTACAACTTGCCTAACAAAGACAAGTAAGGCATCTTACTATTATTATCCTTTACTTTCGTTTAACGCTTTACCGCATTCACTTGGCTTACAGTGTCTCATTGGATTCTAGCAATCAACAAATGAGGCAATATTAAACTATTATAACCTTTTAACAGATGGATGAATAGACATTTATAATGGTTATATGCCCAAATTCTTGCAACTAATAATGGATAGAACCTGGATTCACACTCGCATGTCCTAACTAAAAATGCAGTGTTTTTCTGCAAAATTATAATATTTAATGAGAAAAACAGATAAACATGTTTAAAGCACACCTCTTCTCTTTGAGGCTGCTTTGGAAATAAAAGCGGCATAGCAGTGGATGGAGGCTAGGGCATTGGAGGGCCACAAGCTTGGCTTCCTTACTGAGTAATTATTACCTGGATGCTTTTGGACTGTCCACTTAGAATTTCCTCAATAGTTCAGAGAATGTAGAGTGATACATTGCAAAAGCCACAGGAAGCCCTAGAGATCAGTCTAGCAGGGTGGATAGAGCACAGGTTTTGAAGTCAGAAGGATTTACTGTATGAATCAGCATCCCAGCAGGAAACAGATGACACCCTCAAATCATCTGACCTCTTGCTGGTGACTGTAAAACATTAAAACTTAATTTCTGTAAGTCAGAAAATTGAAGCCCCAAGAAGTGGGTTGAGTTTCCCAAGGCCTTATGGTGCATTTGGTTCAGAAGTAACAAAAGCAGAGCTCAATGCCCTCCCAGCCCAATGAGCGGAGGAGTCATTTAAAATGGAGGAAGGCCAATTGATGGATCTGGCACATACCAGAAATATATGTATTCTGGGTTATTACCAGATGTCTAGGTACCTGAGATAGGTCCCTGGTTTATCAAATTGGGTACACCCAAGAATCTTTGGGGTTATTTTAACCACATTTCAGCCTCATTATAGGCTACAGAGACACGGGGCCGCTTGATGATCTTAGAAGAGAGGTAGACATGGAGAACACATTTAAGGCGGGTGGTAGTTTGCAATGGCGCTTATCTCTTGTGCTCCTGAGCAGGGATAGATGCAGAGCTTTCCCGGGAGAGGTGTCCACCCTGTACCTGGGCCCGTATCCTTGACCATCTGATGAGCTATTAAAAGGTATCTGTAACTATTGAGACCCTTGGCGCATTTGCCAAGATAAAAGGCTTTCCAAGCATATTGCTGTGACAGAATGCCCATCAAAAAACTTTCTTCTGCCTGCACTGTCTTGGAGAACTGAACTTGGAATGAGAGGAAACAGGTCCAGATCCTGGCTCTGTCACTTATGAGTTACGCATGGCCTTACACAATTCTTTAGCCCTCTCTGGGCCTCAGTCTCTTCATCTGTAAAATGGAAATAATGAGTCCCCTCCACAGAGTTACAGAGAGGATTGCTGTTATAGGAGATAATGGGAAAAACCTTTTGAGACCGTGCAGGCTTAGACAACAGTATCATTATTTCCTTCCCTCTGTAGTCAAAGTCTATTCTGCTATCAGTTTTCACTCCATGCCCTCGATGAGTGCATGAGGTTAGGGGAAATGTTTCCCCAGTCTACCAGGAAAATGACTGTAGTTATGGGATGGGTATAAAGTAGTCTGGAAATGTTTTGATGGGTAATTCTATCTCAAGGGGATATTTATGTCCATATTATAAATTGCAGAGACAGTACCATCACTGAACAATATCTATGATAAAACTAATGCAATATGAATAAAGCAGTTCCCTATGATTAGCTCATCTTAAGGAATGCCCCAGAATTTTCCTTTCTACTTCCTTGGAGCCCTTTCACCTCCATGTATCCTGGCATAGTCCATTTATTGTAGTCGGGGGAGGGGATTGACATGACCTCTGACCTCAGCCCTTCACGTTCTAATACTGTGTGACCCTCTCCTCTTTCCACATGATTCTGGAAGCTCCTCAGGTGAATTGACAAATCCTGATTTTCTCCTTTCTGAGGACTGACGCTCAGGGAAAGCCTCTCACTGCCTGCTCCGGGTTCCTCATTAGCCCCTGATGCAGGAAATTCAAAGATTTCTCATTTCTCATATTTTATTTACCTCAAAGCATCTCCTGACACATCTGATCATAAAACTGAGTTAGCTCATATTTTCTCCAAAACCATTATCTGCCAGCAGTCCTCTCCCAGACTCCTTCCCCTCGGCTGACCTCTTTACTCTGGCTGGTATTTATAAACTCTTCATCCTCTGAGGAATTTGGAAGGCCACCCCTTCTAACCTCCCCCACCCCAGTTCCCTGATATAATTTTTTTCTCCCTCTCCTACTGCCTCTATACTCTAAGAGAGTGTTTCTCAAACTTTTTTTCTGTGGATCTCTTCAGGAAGGCAAGAATGTTTTCTCATTCATTCACTCATTCATTTGTTCATACATTCATTCATATATACCTTCTGTTGTATTTATTGAGCAGTGTCTGATGACCAGGCCTGGTGTTAAGATTGGGGATACGGATGTGACTAAAACAGATGTAGCCCCTATTCTCATAAGACTTGCAGGGTAATGGGGAAAGAGTCAATTTAAAAATCCCTAAAAAGTGATTTAATTATCATTGTAGTAAGTGCTAAAAATGAAAGCGAAGCCATCTTGGGTACTAATTATGTGACAGGCATTGTTCCAAGTGTTTTTTGCATATTAATTCATTTAATCCTCATAACAACTCTTTGAGGGAGTTAGAAGAGGAAAGGATTGGAGCCCATAAAATCCTGAAGGGCATAGACTCCTTTAATAAATCTAGAAATGCTGGAATGAAGGTCATACAACAGGACAAGATGCTAAGAGTTCACATAGCTGACCTGTATGCAGCACTACCTGTTTATGTACCAGGCACTGTGCTCTGTGCCTCACAGGGTCTGAACCTTCACAACAGCACCATGAGGGATCACTGTTATTATTTCAAGGATAGGGAAAAGGAGATGTAGAGATCTGAACCACTTGTCCAAAGTCACACATTTTGTAAGTGGTGATTCTGAGACTGTAGCTTAGGTGTGTTTGACCCCAAGCCCAGGCTTTTGCATGTGTTAAATTGTGAAAAGCTGACCTGGAACATTCCTCATTTGGTTCATATCCTGGAAAATACTGGTAGAATGGGGGAAAAGAGGATCATTTTAATGTGTATCTGAGTAAGAACTACAATAATCCCTCTTGGGGTAAAATGGAACTTTGTGGGACCAGAAATACTGAATCCTTAACCTTCAAGCATATTTCAGGGAAGACAACCAGCTTCTTCTGAGCTTCCTAGTCAAAGGGCGGATTGAGGACCAGAAACATTGGCATCACCTGGGAGCTTGTGAGAAATGCAGAATCTCTGGTTCCACCCCAGACCTACTGAGTATCAGAATCTGCATTGAGATGATCTCCAGCTGATTCACATGCACAGTTAAGTTTCAGAAGCTCAGCTCTAGAACAAGTTAAAAGATGGGGCTTCCAGCTCTGGTTGCGATGCTAACTGACCAGTTGTTTGAATTCCCCAGGTTTTCTTTGCTCTGCCTCTTCAGTGGGGATGATTTCAACTCTCCTCATGGATGGAATCAAGGGTCCTCCCTCAAAAGAGTCTAGATCTGTTGGGAAGAAAGATTCTGTAGAAGCTCTGAGTCTCTCTTTTACCTCCAGAAAGAATTCTTAACCATTGGGAGGAGAGAGGGGCTGTTGTGAGGTTCTCAATAGTGTATATAAGTGTGCAGCACATGTACTACACTAAATTAATCAGGACGATTATGACTGGTTATTAAACAGAATGAAATTTCTCGAAATCATTCTCTCGAATTATCTGTATTATCATGGCATAATCATGAAATTATAGATCAGTTACTGTAAATAGAAACCTACTTTATCTGAATACTTTAGAAGTGAAATTTAATTTAATTTAACATACAGATCTTCTCATTTCATTCATTCATTCATTCATTTATCTATTCAACAGATGTTTCTTAAGATTTACTAAGTGCTAGCAACTTTCCCAGGCACTGGGAATGCAGCAGTGTTATATACTACCTAGAGGGAGGGAGATGGGGGACAATTAATAAACGAAAGAAAATGTTAGATAGTGGTTAAGAGCTTTTGAGAAATATAAATCAAGTAGAGGGGATGGGCCATTCTTTCAAACTCATGTTTTTATAAATTGAATTAAACAATAAATTTATCAAAGGAAACCTACATAAAAGTTTTGGAAGTGTAAATGAGTATTTTTCATCTTTGTGAATTTTAGGATTTTCTCTCTAGGTTTTCTTTAAAATGAAGAGTCACCCTATTTGAAAAATTTAAGTTGATTCAAAGCTTGATGACCAACTGGTACTACCTTTCCATCTTCCCACAGAATGTATGACCATTGCAGGTTCACGGTGCTTAATACTTGACGAAGTCTTGCATCGTTCTATGTGATACTGATAATAACCCCAAGAAGCAGATTGATTGTTTAATGAGTTTTCCATCAAGTAAGGGAAACTGTGGCTTGGAAAAGCCATTTTTAATTGACCAGGGATTTTTACCACTGTTAGGTGGTGATGCAAAGACTCAAACTCAGGTCTTCTCTCTCCAGATTCAACATAGACTCTCCCATAGAACCTCTCCTTATGTAACAGTCCCTAAAAAGCCTCATAAAAGAAAAGGTCAGGGCTCCAGGATAGTGAACAGCTCTGTGAGATGTTATTGCTCTGCATTGTGGGAACTTGTTGAGGTTATTTTAGGTTTAAGCTCTTACCATTGTCTAAATATGATGGTGTTGAGGATGAAAATGGAATAAATAATATAATGGCAAGTGGAATTTATGAGGCATGAAACATCAGCTTCAAAACAATTGTATATATATGTAAACCTGTTAGGCTGTTATGGAATTTTCCAAAGCAACTTTACTTAAGTTTTGGAATGGGCATTTTAAGCATTTCACTCTGAATACCTCTCTTTTAATAACTTCTGATTTAAATTTAGGAACAGTTTTATTCTTACTGGCCCAAAATTGGAATTATATCCCAGTGAGTTCTACCAGCTAAGTGTCCAAATGTACCTTAAAGATGTAACATTCTTCCTTCTCATTATCTTTTTTTTGTGTGTGAGGACGATCAGCACTGAGCTAACATCCATACCAATCCTCCTCTTTTTGCTGAGGAAGACCGGCCCTGAGCTAACATCTATTGCCAATCCTCCTCCTTTATTTTTTCCCCCTTTTTCTCCCCAAAGACCCAGTAGATAGTTGTATGTCATAGTTGCACATCCTTCTAGTTGCTGTATGTGGGATGCGGCCTCAGCATGGCCGGAGAAGCGGTGCGTCGGTGCGCGCCTGGGTTTCGAACCCGGGCTGCCAGTAGCGGAGCACGAGCACTTAACCACTAAGCCACGCGGCACCCCCTTCTCATTATCTCGCTAGTCCACAAACAATACTACAATCTAATAATGAAAATATTAGAGGCAATATGTTTAAAGAGAAAAAATATCAAAACGAATCTAATTATTATGTTAACTCTTCCAGCACAATTAGAACACAACTGGGCTCCAATGGAGCCATGTCCAGCCCTGGACTCTAGAAGAGCCTCATTAATTTTCTCGTTTTATTACATTGAGGTTGAAATTCACATTACACTGTTCAAATTCTGCTTGCAATTATTTCTCTAATGAAATAATGAAATTTTCTGCTGTCATAACTGGTCATGCCTTTGTTCCACACACACAGGGCTACATTTTTTCACCCAGCTACGTTTGGAATATAAAATTCAGGACACACCCCAGGATATTTGACCACGCTCTATGGCAGGACCAACAACTAAAAAGGTAGTTAAAGTGATTTTCTAATGTATGTGGCCCCGAAATTCTGACAGGGCAGATATTTATCCAGAAATGTGTCAACTTAAGTATAATTTAAGATTGTCATTAGTTTATAAATTTACAGCCTGATTAAAGGGTAGTTGTCCCTGTAATCATAACTTTTGAGATGGTAGCATTCTGAAAGCATCTTTCTATAGCCTCATTCTTCCAGGTCCTCAAAGCTAAGAGCCATGGTTTATCATGAGTTAGCCACGGTGTCTGCCATGTGCAGATGGGTTGGAGCTAGAAATAAGAACATATCAAGAGTAGAGGGACCTGGGCGTAAAGTTTCAGTCAAGCAAGATGAATAAGCTCTAGAGAGCTGCTGTTTAACATTGTACCTATACTTAACAATAAAATATTGTACACTTAAAAATTTGTTAAGAGGGTAGATCTCATATCAAGTACCCTTTCCACAATTAAAAAAAAAAGAGGGGCTGGCCCAGTGGCCTAGTGGTTAAGTTTGTCACATTCCGCTTTGGTGGCCTGGTTTCGTGGGTTCGGATCCTGGGCACAGACCTACACATCTCTCATCAGCCATGCTGTGGCAGTAACCCACATACAAAATAGAGGAAGATTGGCCACAGATGTTAGCTCAGGGTGGATCTTCCTCAGCAAAAAAAAAAAAGAGTATAGGGACCTCATGGTGTTAGAAAATAATGTTTTATAATTTGCAAACACAGTAGAAGTTCTTTAAAAAAAAACCCTACTCATTGCACTTGTTGGATTAATCACTGTTCTTTAGTCCCTCTATTAAAAAAAATTATTAATACTCTCACGTTGAATACTCATGGAAAGTTGGCACAGCCAAGCCCTGCTGAATCTACCTGTTGAGTTGTATATTTACTCACTATTATATATAGTTAGTTGTATAAACCTCAAAAAATACGTTTTACCTTTCTATATAGTTGTGTGTGTGTGTGTATCTTCAAATGATCTCAATGCCAAATGTCAATTGTTTTATCCTGTTCCCATTAAATTGTTAACTCTGAAATAGACCTCAAATATCAAGGCCCTGCTCTTTTTGCTGTCACTCCCTAGTGTCTAATACATGATGCATAGCATAGAGTAGACCCTCAGTAAGTGTATGTTCAGTGAATAAGTGACAGACGTTTAGAATTCACTCCTCCAGCAGGACCATTCTGTTGCATCAGTACCTTTAAGCCTCCTCAGGCAAGCTCGCCAAGTGAAGAGTAAATAGTTTCATAAAATTGGTCAGAAGGATGTGAGACTAGGAGGAGACGGGTAAGAATTATAGCTCCCATTTTTGTTTTTTTTGTTGTTGTTGTTCTTTTTTTGAGACCTTACTGTGGACCAAGACTGGGACAGAATATGTTAAATACATTCAATCATTGAATTCTTACTACAGTCCTGGGAAGTGAGGGATATCACCTTCATTTTACAGAGGAGAAAATGGAAATCTTGACAGGTTTAGAAATTTGTTCAAGGGCATAGAACGAGGCAGTGATGGTCCAAGCTTTACCCACAGGTCGACCTGAATCCAAAGCCTGTGCTCTTAACCACTACGCATATTGTTTTGGAAGGAGCAGATCTCATTCATGGTCATGGTTGTTTCCCTGAGGTCTTGCTGCTGATCCCCATCCTCCTGATGAAGCTGCTCTCCATCTGGCCAGTTTCTCTTTGATTTATTTGTTTGTTTGTTTCCCTGCCTTGACGTCCTTTTCCTCAAATCCATCTTGGGACCCCTCTCGGCCTTTATAAAGATTGGAGCCATCCACCCCAAATGAGGACCAAATACAAATACCCACAAAATTTCTGCCAGAATCGGTACATCCAGGGAAGCTCCCCTTCTTGTTGAGGGGCCCCTCAACAATGCGCTCTCCTGGACTCTCTTTACTCATATGCTTGCTGGGGCAGCCCAGCTGGGTGTTAAGAACTGCTTATAGCCCTGTGCCTTTGCTTGTTTCTCCCTATGTGGGCTCATCACTCTCCAAGAATGCCTTCTCTAGCTTGCCTAGAAGTTCCTCTCTGGGAGCTATCTGAGTCTGTGATACGTGCGCAGAGCCCTCTTGTTTTCCCTCTCCCAAGCTGAGAGTTAGCTTCCTGCTAAACTCCTCTTTCTCTTTAAGTAAATTCTGACTTCTCAAGGACAGTTTTCAATTCCAATCAGTTATGTTTTTTATAATAACGCCATTCTATTGAACTGATATTTCCACTTAGAATGGTCCTTTTTTATTATTTCGTTTTTCTTCCTTGAGGTCCTACCAGGTCATTGTTTTCCCTCTAGAACTTAAAGACATCTAAGAACTCCCCAATAGGCATAGCATGAGAAGCAGAGAAGGTGCATTTTAATGAGCTCTTCGGTGATGTTTCTTGCATCTGCTAAAATAAATTGGGTCAGAATAAGATTGAAGAGAGCTTCAAGTGCTTCAACATCTAACAAACTGACTTTATTATCTAGAAAACAGGAAGAACTGAAAAGAACCTGCAGAATAAGAAAGTTGTTAAACTCCTGTGCTTAATGAAGTGTCAAAAGTCCCAGTGGAGCAAATTCTAACTTGTATTACCTAAGAAGAGGAGAAAAGGTCCCTAAAGAACTACACAGGCCCACAGAGCTCAAACCATATCAGGGACACATTGAATATTTAGCAAGCGTTGGTCCAGGAAGAGGGAAGACTCTACTACCTGGACTGGGTTCATGCCTGGAGAATGGAAGGTTACATATTACCTTACTCCCGGCTGATGCTCTGGGTATTACTGATAACATCAGACTTGATACATTTTGTATTGACTTGTTCCTCTTGCCTTCGTTCACTCTAAATGGTAGAATTTTCAATCAACGTCTTATGAATCATTCTCTCCTTTCAAGACACTCAATTAATTTTCTTCTTACCTTGTCCCCTCCTAATCCAAGTTATGCATGAAAATCAGAGTATTTGGAGCACTAAAACTTTGTTTGCCTTTGATATATGATAAAGTAACTGAATTGTTGCATTAATAAAGTCTCATAAAATCTACTAACGAGGTTAATTCTTCCTTGAATTTATGTGGTTTACTTAGATAGTACTGCTGTCTGCTTTTCTCTTTCTTGATACTCTCTCTCTCTCAGAGTTCCTGTAGTTTTTGCTGCATAAGAAACCACCCCAAAACTTAGTAGCCTGAAACCGTACTATTTATGTAGCTCATGATTCTGTGGGTCAGCAATTTGGCCTGAGTTCAGCTGGGTAGTATGTCTGCTGGTCTGACTGGGATCTCATGCATCTATGGTCATTTTCTGGTTAATAAGGTGGCTCTTGCTCTAAGTGTTAGCTATCTGTCCTCTGGGAAAATGGGGATGAGTGGACTACTTATCTCTCATCATCCAGTAATCTAGACTGGGTGTGTTCTCATGGCAATCTTGGGTTCCAAGAGAGTGAGCATGGAAGCTGCAAGCCCTTTTAAAGGTTAGGCTTGCAGCTCACAGAATGTAACTTTCAACACAGTCTATTGATCAAAGCAAGTCATGAGGACATCCCAGATTCCAGGGTTGGGGAAATAGACCCTACTTCTTAATGGGAGTAGCTGCAAAGTATTATAGCCATTTTTGCTGTCTATCCAGTACTCAGTCATCATTTCTATGACTATGTCCCTGAAATCTTGAGTCCAATTTTCTTACCTCCCTTCCAGAACACGCTCAATTGATTATCCCAATCTCACCTGAACTTAGACCTCTTCAAAACAGCCCTAATTATTGTCTCTGTTTCCTCATAACCTGTTTCTGGCAGTAAAACTCTCATTTTCCCAGGCTCTTAGTTGAAAACCTTGTACTCATTGTACTCGGACTTCTCTACACATTCTTCATAGCCAAAACCATCAAATTCTATGAGAATTCTCCTAGCACTCAAATTTCTCCTTGATCTCCTTGCCTCCAGTTGTTCTTCCATCCAAATCATCCAGCACACTTTCTCCCCAATGATCATTACCTCTCTCTTCTCTCTCCTGCTGCCAAGATCCACTACACCAAGCTGAAGCTTCTCTGCCAGGCCCCACTTTCTGAATTGGCCCCAAATTTACCTGTCTATATTTACTTCCGCTATTCACCAATTTGTTTTTTCACATCTCAGTGAAATGAGACACTTCACTGACCCCAACAACTCTAAAATGGCTTCTGTTCCTTTATCCACACTACGTTTTTCTCCATCCTTTTTGTCTTTTAAACTCTAACCCACATATAAGACTCAGATCAAGTTCTCCTTCCTCTAGAGAGGCAAAAGGCAATATCACAATGATTTCTTATCTTCCTGTCATTCTGTTATGTATTTAGTCATCACTATATATTTTGCCGTGTAATTATGTCTGTGCTAAATAATCCCAATATTCATGTGCACTAGTGTTGTCTTCTTCAGCTAAGTTTGATATCTTTAAAAGTAAAGAAACACATCATGTCTTCCTGTGGGAATCTCCAGATCTCATAGGACAGGGTATGAGCAGAATAGATATTCAACAAACACTTGTTACATTGAATTAAATCTCTAATTTCATTTAATTGCCTCCTTTGTGAAGGTCGTTTTCCTGTAATTTTAGGAAGCAGAAAGGCTATGTGATTTATCATGTTCACACAGCCTAATACGTATGGTGCCCAGATGGAAATATGGGACCCTAAACTCTGAACTGATCCAGTGTTCTTTATATGGACTCTCTAGTCTCTTAATCCTGAGAAAATGATTTCTACTTCCAAGCATTAGGACAATGCTGCATTCCTTCAACAAAGTCACCCTTAACAACCTCCCTTATCCAGCTCGGCATTAAATCCTGTCAGTTTTACCTCCAGAATATCACTCAATCTGTCTACTTCTCTCCATCTTCACTCTTAACTCTGTCTCCCTCTTGGACTATTGCAACTTCCCATAAAAGTTCTCACTGTTGGGGCCGGCCCTGTGGCCTAGTGGTTAAGTTCTGCTCTCTCCACTTTGGCGGCCCGGGTTTGGTTCCTGGGCACGGACCTACACCACTTGTCGGCGGCCATGCTGTGGCGGTGACCCACATACAAAATAGAGGAAGATCGGCACACATGTTAGCTCGGGGAGAATCTTCCTCAAGTAAAAAGAGGAAGATTGGCAATAAATGTTAGCTCAGTGCAAATCTTCCTCAACAAAAAAAAATGAAAATAAAAAGACCATAAAAAAAAAAGTTCTCACTATTTTTCACTTTTCTGCCCACCCACATCTTCCTTCAAGCCATTCTCCACGTAGTGTCAAGAGTGATCATTTCTAAATTCGAGTCTGCTTATCCAACTCCCCTGCTTAAAATGTTCCAGTAAATTCCCACTGTTGTTAGGTTAAACATCAATATCCTTAACAGGACCCATAAGACCCTGTAGCATCTAGTCCCTGTTTGCCTCTCCAGATCATGTCTTCCCATAATGCCCCTTACTGAACCTCTTCATCCAGCTCAGTCCCTCAAATACACCATGCTCCATCTTTCCAGAGAGCCCTGCACATTCCAATCCTTCTGGATACTCCACCCTGAGTACCTTTCATCCACTTTACCCAGGGTCCAATAGAAGCTTAAAGACAGAGGGATCAATTTTCCCTTGTAGTACAGGGAAAGAAGGACAGGGAATGTGCATTCATTTCCTATTGCCACAATTACCACAAACTTAGTGACTTAACACAAATTTATTTTACAGTTCTGGAGGTGAGAAGTCCTAAAATCAAGGTGCTAGTGGGGCTGCATTCCTTATGGAAGATCTAGGGGAGAATCTTTTTCTTTGCTTTTTCCAATTTCTAGAGGCTGCCTGCACTCCTTGGCTTGGGGTCCCTTCTTCTATCTTGAAAACCAGTAGCCTGGTTCAGCCATCTTTAAAATTCTCTCTCTCTCTCTCTCTGACCTCTGCTTCTGTCATCATATCTCCTTCTCTGCCTGTCTGTTCTATCTGCCTCTCTCCTATAAAAACCTTTGTGGTGGCATTGGGCCTGCCCGGATAATCCAGGATAATCTCCCCATCTCAGGGTCCTTAATTACATCTGCAAAGTCCCTTTTACCGTGTAAGGTAATTATATAGCAGGATATTAGTACATGAGCATCTTTGAGGGGGTCATTATTCTGTCTACTACAGAATTATAACGGAGTGATATAACCATAGCTTCACGGAGAAAGTGGCACTTGAAGTGAGTCTTAAAACACAAAGATGGAGAAGGTACTCCAGGAAAAGAAAGAGCATAAGGGCTTGTAGGCAAAGAATGGCCAAGATTTGGCGGGCTGGGGGTGTTGTAAGTAATTTGTTGTTCACAGAAATCAATGAGAGATGAAGCTAGAGAGGGAGGCAAGGACTGAAGACAGAAGGGCTTGCATGCCATGCTAAGGAAGTTAAACTTAATCTGGTAGGCAATGGAGGGCTATCGAATGGTGATAAGTGGGAAAAAGGAGGCAGCATAGTCAAACTTGCATTCTGGCAAAAGTACCCTTGCAGCTGAATGTAGCCTGGATGTCCTGGGCAGGGCTGGAGGCAGGTACAGCTGATAGGAGATCACACCGTTACTCTGGGCAAGTGATGACAGTGGCCTGGGCCAAGGCAGTAGCAGGTGAATAGAGAAGGGAACAGAGCTATGATTAATATTAAGAGTGCAGAGCCAACAAAGTTAGGTGACAGAATGAATGGATAAGATGAGAGAAAGAAAAATGCTGGATGGCTTTCAGGTTTCTTACTTTGGTGAGGGGACAAAAGGGGGTACCATGGACTGAGATTGAGCATATCTCAAATGAGGTTGTTCATGAGTTCTAGAAGTCACCGTAAAAGGAACACAGCCTTTAGATGCTCATTAAGCCCTGTGTCCTAATGCCATACCAATTAAATGGGTTTGTTGTTTCATTTCTAATGTTTCACTGGACTTGCAGCATTAAGAAATGAGAACATTATAATAATCATAATCATTAAAGAGATCTGCTTCCATTGAAGCAAGCACTACATTACCCAGCTCTTTCTACTTCCCTCTGGCATTTGTCTACCAGTTCTTCCCAGGGAGCATAAACACATCAACTGATAAAAGCCAAAGGCGGCAGCTTCTTCCTTTTACTTGAGCAAGTCTGACGCGTTCTTACATCTTCGTTCTGGCCTTTTTCTGGACTTGTGTCAAAACATTGCTTCTAATCCTCTCCCCATAGACTGCAGGTTCTGTTAGGAATTTGGATTCCATCCCAGCATCTGCCAAATACAATGGTGAAGCTGAGTGGGATCAAAAGGAGCCCAGGTCCCCCTCCAAGTTCTCGTCCAAAAGCAGGTTCTGTTTGTCTTACAATTCTTTAAGCTATGGATAAAGTTCAAGAGAAGGAGTGTGTCTCTGGATTTGGCTAAGAACTCAAGTCGGATAGTCTAGGGTTCAACTCCTGGCTTTACCACTTACTCGCTGTGTGATGTTAGAGAAGTTACCATGCTATGAGCCTCAGTTTCCCCAATGTAGAACAAGAATAGTACCTATCTTGCAAGCATCTTGGGAAGATCATTTGAGATAATGCATGCAAAGCACTTTATTCAGGTCTGCGTGTAATAAACGCTCCCTAAACATTAGTTACTCTTTTGATTATGGGTATTTTACTATTAATAGTTACTATAATGTGATTTGTAAATAAATAACAAACAGATTTCATTTGGTAAATCCAGACTCCTTATGAGGACTTGCCTGAGGACTTGTGCTCCTTGCCTCAAGCCTCATTGCATGCTGTTCTTCTCCTTGCCCATTGCAGCTGCAATAGCTTCTTTCCATTTCCTCAAACATGTGAAGCTCTTGCCCTTCTCAGAATCCTCTGCCCAGGGTTCTCCCTTCATCCATCTTTAACCATTCCCAAGGCTAGCTTCTTTTCAGTCTTTTGGGCCTGAGTGTCCCTCCTCAAAGAAGCCTTCCCTGCTCACCTTATCTACGAAGGGCCCACTGTTATTCTCTATCAGTATACCTGCTGCTACCTTAATTTCCTTTATCACAGTTTTATATTTGTTTATTCATTTATTGCTTGTTGCTCCCACCATAGTTTAAGCTCCAAGAAAGCATCAACCATATATATATATATAGATACATATTTATATATACATATATATATATATATATCACCCTATCACCCGCACCTACTGACCTGGCACTTAGGCAGATAATAAATATTTACATTTAGAAGATGCTCATTTTTTTATTTTAAGGAAAAAGTCCACGTATCTCTGATAAAGTTGCATTGGATAAAAGACAGTTCCAGGAAGAGTCATATATCAAATAAAACCTTGAATCAGTGGTGTGAATTTATACTCATTAACCTCTAATTTAGGTCACTGAGTTACACTTTATTCCCAGAACATAGGGTACCAGCTTCCTAGAGTCGTTGATAACAGAGGTCACAGAAGGTGCCCTTCCTACATTGAGCATTGATACAAAATGAGCTGAGACTTATCTCTTTCAAATGATGATATCCTTTCACATCTATTATGACTGGCAAGAGATGAAAACATTAGACTGGGAAAATATTCTTTGCATACTTCAGTGTGCATCCATTAAAATATGCATTTCCAACCAATCTCTTCTAAGGAAGTCAAAACACCATAAGGTTTTGATGCTCTCAAATTGGCCTCTTGGGCATGCCTTTCGGTTTCCTGTAAGGGGAAGTGTGCTGGTGTGCGGCATCTAGACCCAGTGCTGTCAGGGAAATGAGGGGAGGCTGGGCTCCACCATTCCTGGTGGGCTCCTCTGCTCTGCAGACACGCAACTTCAACTGCCGCCCACTGCTAACCACATTCCTCGGAGACCAAGTTATTCCATTAGAAATCAATTCAATGCCACACATAGTCATTGAGGTCTCCCAGAAGGATTCTGCCACTTTTTTATAGAGTTGAGGGAACAAGCTAAAGTCTCTGGCTTCATACTTTATCGTGGAGCATTTTCTAGTTTACCTTTTCAGTGAATTGATTTTTATCCAGGTTAGCCCTCTTCTAAGAAGCAGCCTGCCTCAAAAAAAAAATCCAGATCCTGATTTTTCATATTAGGCAGAGTTTTAGTGCACATTGAAATAACAAAAAAAGAATTAGATAGTGACATAATTCTACAAGTGATTTATGATAAGTGTTCGAGAAAATTGGAAGGTGTGGAATCAGAAACCTAAGTAGGGGGGTTAGTACTTGTGCCTAGGAAATAGTAGTTGCCTGAAAAATCACTGTTGAATGAATGTGAGGGCTGGAGGACGTGTGGATCGTCTGTCACCAGCTGTGGTACCTAAGTTGCGCTTCTTTTTAAGAGCAGTGGTTCTTAGCCTGAGGCCCTTAGACCCTGGATATGATCTATTAGAAAGCCTCAAGCGGTCTCTGAATCCACCGAATCCATATGATAATTTTTAAATATGTATGGAGATGAGCATTTTTCTATGATATGTCTGTAGCCTTCAGTAGTTTCCCAAAGGGTAAATAGGTAAAACCCTAGCCCACAGATATTCCCCATGTTACCCCATCAGAGCTTTCCTAGATGACCACTATCAAATTCCTCCCAAAACAAGTTCATCTTATTCTAACTTCCAAGATGATCTCACACCTCGGAATGTTGTCATTCAATTATCATAACTCTTATTTATCTATTTTTGTCATATTGTTTCTGCGTTCTTTCCCTTATATGACTTCAAACTTGGCTTTTCTTCTAACTTCTAGTTCTCCTTATTTCCTTCTAGACTCTTACTTGAACCACTTCTGGTGGATCTTCCTAAGTACTTTGATATAAAATTGTGGGTTCTGCCCTGTTTGGAGGGAGATAAGGGATGTATTTCCATTAATTCAACAAATTAATATTAAATGCCTGCTATGAGCCAAGCGTTGTGTTTACCCTGATGACAGTTCTGTCGTGTTGGTCTTTATTCACGTTCATCCAAGAACTTTTCCTCTAATTTTTTTCCCTACTTTTTGGCTTACTGCTCTGCCTGTCTGACTTAGGTCCTGGAGGTTTGCTCTGGGTGTGCTTGCACTCATGAGGAGATTACTTAATTTACAGACATGATGAGAGCACTACAGCAAGGGGCATGTGGAGATAACCAAGGGATGGCCCCTGCTCTCAAAGGGCTTCCAACCAAGCAAGGAAAATCATGTAATGGCGTCGTACCTTTTTGTAATTCTGGATTGTTTCATTTTTAGTTAATTTCTTTCCATCTCCTCAGTAAGTATTCCAGCTTTTTTTCCTAGTTCCTCAAATTCCAAATCTACTCCTTCGCTTCCATTCATTATTTGATCTCACTTCTTCAGTTACTAAGAAAATGAAGACCCTTCCACATAGGACCCCTCAATTTTCTTTCTTTCCAACTCAACATAATTCTCTGGAGCCCCATCCGGTGCCTTCCTCTTGCCTCTTAGGGGAAGAATTATCACTCACATTCATTAAACACATTTTTACTGGGCAACTACTATTTGCAAGGCACTTTCTACTTACATTTCTATTCCCACACCTTCCAATTTTCTCCAGCCCATGCAAATCCCATCTTTTAGAACGGTGTCACTATTTTTGGCATAATTGTTTTTGGTTCCCGTGAACAAATAAGGTGACTCTCTGATAGCATTTTAACCTTACTAGATGTGTTAGGACGTGGTATAAGTTTAATTTGGGAGCCAGAAGCTAAAAATTTTAGAAAAGGTCACTCACTCTGTCTTTTAGTTACAGAATCACTAGATGGCACCAGATTTGTGGTCTCTTCTGCAGTGCTGGAGTTGATGGAATAATATTTATGTGTATGTTTATCACTATGGTCTTTATGAACTCCACGTAAAACCATTAGTACTCAGAAACTGAAGCCAATATGTTAAATAATAAGTAATTTGATATATTTTATTACCTCTTGAATTTAATCAATAGAAAGACATTATTGAACGATGGTGGGGATTATTGTCTAGGAAATATGTCCTTTACATGGAATATACAGTCCTGTAGGCTACGGTGATTTTTCATCTCATTAAAATATAATGAGAAAAGGCTGCTTTCTCATAATGAGGCAGAACTAAGTGTGTTCTTAAAACAATCAATAAAAGATTATTAAGAAAGAAAATTTTTGTTAAAGAAAAGATAATGTATTTTCTACTGAGTCATGCAGTATTATAATATTAAGAGCAGAGTGAGACTTCCTGACTTTAAAAAGTTTTCCTTTCAGGAATTATTTTTTTGCTCCCCAAAGCCCCAGTACACAGTTGTATCCTAGTTGTAAGTCGTTCTGGTTCTTCTATGTGAGCTGCGGCCACAGCCTGGCAATTGGCAGACAGGTGGTGTGGTTCTGCGACTGGGAAGCGAACTCGGGCTGCCGAAGTGGTGAGCACCGAACTTTAACCACTAGGCCGTCAGGGCTGTCTCATCTCTCAGGAATTTTAATTAAGATTATTTCTGAATATCCTCTAAAAAAAAAAGAACACGAAAACTATTTACATATATATTAAATGAAAAAAACTATAGCATTTTGTCTATACATATACATTCATATCTAGATTGGTTTATAATATGATCTCAATTTTTATAATCTTTTAATAATGGAAAATTTCAACCCTATATAAAGAAACACAGAATAATATAATGAACCTCTATTTTGTCATCGCTCCAACAATTATCAACTCAGAACCAATGTTATTCCATTTATACTCCCATCATTGCCCTCTCCCCAGGCGTCATATCATTTCTCCCATACATAAATTGGTATGTATCTCTCAAAAGTATTGAAAACAAAAACACCATAATACCATATCACACATTTTAAAAATTAGCAATAATTCAGTGTCATCAAATATCTACAAATTTCCAAATGTCTCATTTAATCTCATGACTATCTTTACAGTTTCCTGAAATCTGGACAAAAAAGAATCCATCATTGGATTGATATATCTGTTAAGACCTTTTAATCTAGAAGCTCCTCCCTCACCATCTTCCCTTCTCTATCTTTCTTTCTTTGGGCTGTTGGGTGCATTTTTCTAGTTTTTTGTTGTTGTTCTCGAATAAACAAGGTGTTTTCACCTGCAGAGTTTCTCAGGGTCTGGGTTTTGCTGATGTCATCACTATGGTGTCATTTTACTTGTCCCTCTCTCTCCTGTATTTTTTGTAAATTGGCAGTTGGACGTAGAGGCTTGATCAAATTCAGAGTTTGCTTTTTTTTTTTTTTTTGCCAAGAATACTTCAAAATTGGTAAGCTCTTCTTCCAGTAGAGGCACATAATATCTGATTGTCTCTCTTTCTGTGTGATTAGTCATCAGAGCTTAGATTTATTAATTCATTAAAGATTGTGTCTTAGCTCAGGCTGCCATAACAAAGTACCACAGACTAGGTGACTTAAACAGCAGAAATTTATTTGTTGGTTCTGGAGACTGAGGAGTCCAAGATCAAGGTGCTGGCAAGATAGATTTCATTCTGGGGCCTCTTCTCTTGGCTGGCAGGTGGCTGCCTCCTTGCTGTGTGCTCACATGGCCTTTCCTTGGTGAGTGCATGTGAGGAGAGAGAGACAGACCAAGCAAGCTCTGATGTTTCTTTTTATAAGGACACTAATCCTGTGGGATCAGGGCCCCACCCTTGTGACCTCATTTAACCTTAATTTCTTCCTTAGAGGCGACATCTCCAAATACAGCCACACTCGAGGGTTAGGGCTTCGACATAGGAATTGGGGAGGGGGGACACAAATATTCAGTCCATAATAGGCTGCAAAGTGGTTATATTCTTATTCTATCATTCCTTCTTCATTTTTAGGTAAATAGTTTTATAAAGGAAAACTTCCTCTCCTCTACTGTTTGGTCACTTACTAGTAGCACTCTTAAAGAAAAGGCAAGATAAAAGATCGATGCTTCCCTTTTCATTACTAGTTTTTAGAATAATGGGTTTGTTCACTAATATCCTCTAACAGTGACCAATTAGATTTTTATGGTTAATTGTTCCTCTTAGTATAGTTATGAACTCATGCGTTCAAACTATCATTCTCTATCTGTGGAGTCTTGGATGCGTCATGGAACCCCTCTAAGGAATAGTTTACCTAGCTCTGAAATGGGGATGATGGCGGTACCTACCTCACAGATTTTGGGAGATTTCAATGAGAGAGTGTCTGTAAAGCACCTAGTGCATTGCTGGACACAAATGGAAGCTCCCTAAGTAGCAGCAACAGTTGTGTTGTTATTATGAGTAGAATCATAATCAGAAAATATTGCTTTACGATATACTTCAAACTGTTCCTCTAGAACTTCTACTCTAGTATTTTGAATATTTTTCAAGTGAACAATACGCTACCTTTTAACTGCCTATTTTAGATTTGCTTCTTTTCTATTACATAATCAAAATAATACACAGTAGCAAGTTCCCTGTTATTAGAGCGGTGATTTGATGACTATGCATTATGTTTGGGAGGTTCAGACATTGATTCCCAGGTCAAGAATCAGAATGATCAAACAATTTCACGAATGTCTTGCAGTATGGACAGTATAGAGACATAATTTACCAGTGAGGTGTTCAAAGGAAGCAGAATGTAGAAAGGTCTTCAAATCTCTATACACAGTTACTTGTGTGTTTCAGAATTCTCTGGCAATAAGTGGTTCTATGACTAATTCAGGGTTGCCAACTCTTAGACCATGAGCTTAAACATGATGCCTGTGTGTACTCGTGGCTTGTAGGTGATAAGCTGTGGATTTTATTTAATACAGCCAGAAAGCACAAAAAATGCAAAACAAAAAAAAAAATCAACTCCTACTGTTCTTTTCATGGGACTCTGTGCTTGTCTTTCATTAAAGTGAAGCTGAATTTAAAACAAAAAAAAATTTTTTTTTTTTTAAAAAGAGAGGGAATGAGAGAAATTTCTCTGCTTAATTAGGCATGCAGTCTAGTGAAAAGAATTAATTGAATGTTGCCAATTGGTTACGGATCAATATTTTTTGTCCAAAATATCCTGTTATTCTAATTTGCTTTATGGATACAAATACAACTCTAGTTCATGAAATGTTTAAATTTTAAAGAAGATATGTCAAATTCAGGGAATTCAACCAGAATAGAATCCCAACTTGACTTTTATTTTCTATTCAGAGAACGCTGGACATGATATCTAAGGCCTACTCTTAAATAAATGCTTTTAAAAAATACTTTTTAAATACTTTTTTAAAAACTGGGATTTAATGGTTGTGACTTGCTTCCAGTTTTAAAAAAACTCTATTCATTCTACATTATCATAAAAGCATGGCTTCTGACAAGGAACGGTTCATGCCAGCATATTCAATACCTATTACTGAACCACAGAACAGCGGCTGTGTGCCATGAGCTTATCTTGCTCTAATTTTCCTATCAAGCAGAAATATACAGTTAAAATATCTATCATCAGTGATTTTCTTCAATGCTCTAAGACGTGGTTATGGTAGGTAAGAAAATTCAGGAAGTCCATATCACAAATTTACCCTGGAAAAATGTCAAGTTCAAAAACACTACAATAGGCAAGAAATTAATTCACAAGACTCTCTAATCAGGTGTCAGAGAAGTGGTGTCAGTTCTAGGTGAGAAACTCTGTTGAATTTTTATTTCTTGTTATTGCATTCTGACAGATATGAGAGAATTGGATTTGAATCCTTTAAAAGTAATGACCCTCACTGAATCTGATGAAAGATAAATTGCACTTTTTACTCAACTAATGATTGACACTATATTTGACCTGTATGTTCCCATGGCATATTTTGAAATATTTTTACCTTGATTCTAAAGAGTGACTTTGCAAAAACATTTTAATAAGTAAGCAGGTCAACAATGTTATTCCATTCTCTGCAAAAGTAAATAATTTGAAAGTATTATTGGAGATAATTCCAGAAGGGAGTGGGTTTTCTTTGATTTTACATTTTTTTCATCCAAATGAAAGTTAAAAACAGCACAGCCATCTACTGACAGGCTTGAATTTATTTTGCTCAAGTTACCCAGAGGTTGTCTAAATTTGAAGTATTAATAAAATCTCTTTTTAGTTACAAAAAAAGAGTATACATGCTTATTGGAAGAAATTGAAACCATACAAAAATAATTAAAACTGAGATTCTGCCTCCAGAGTCCACTCCTTAATGGTAACAAATGATAATGCTTCAATGCTGCCTCTCCAGACCTCTACATGTCCATTAAAAATA
Organism: Ceratotherium simum simum; assembly: GCF_057802395.1. Taxonomy (NCBI): domain Eukaryota; kingdom Metazoa; phylum Chordata; class Mammalia; order Perissodactyla; family Rhinocerotidae; genus Ceratotherium; species Ceratotherium simum. The sequence continues at coordinate 62,981,529 of NC_141904.1, forward strand.
TATATTTGTATAAATATTTCCTTTTACAACAACGCAATGCATGTATGTCATACTTGGCAATTTGCTTTGCAAAAGACTGCGTATACCTTTCTATACTGCTATACATGTTTTTTAGCTATTGCATAATATTCCATTATTGAATACTTCAGAATTTATTTGATTATCTTTTAATAGGCATGAAGATTGTTCCCAATTTATTTTTACTATTTCAGTCATGCATTGCTTTAAAGGTTTGTGTCAGGCTTTATGTTGGAAAATAAAATTCAAGCAGAAATTTGCATTTAAATTCATGGGTAGGTGTTAAGTTTAGCATATAAGGCACAGGACTTTCTAGGCACTGTCCAGGGAAGAGAAAATGACCAGATGCTGAATGGACTTGACTATGCTGTCTTGCCTTTAAAAGATGCCACGAATGCTTGTTTGACTTCTGCGCCTTTATCCCGTAAGTTCCTGTGGCTGACTTTGGAGACTGACTGACTCAACAATCATTCCCAGCCCTTATGCCCTTGCCTGCCTCCCCTATATAGCCCAGGAAAACTGAATATTTACTTCTCAGTCTCCCATGCATCTAAGAACGCCCATGGACACAGCAGCCATTTTGTGACTATGAGGCAAAGACCATAAGAGCCAAAGAGATGTTGGCCCAGACATCATCAATACTAGCACCCACTTAGTTCTGGACTTATCGATATGCATGAAAACCCAACCCCTATTTGTTTAATCCATTACACATCAAGGTTTCTGTTGCCTGTGACCAAATACTTTACTAACTGATCCAGTCTCCAGGCTGCAGGTTTAAGAAAATGAAAACAGAAGCTTCTTTTGCTCTATAAGTAATTTGGAGTTCTCCTTCTGCAGGGCCTGGTCAGAATTCCTCAGGTGATGGTGTGAAGTACCAATTCAGTAAGGCTGCTTTTCCCTGGGAAGATTTCACACAAATCACAAAGCAGCTAGAATGGCACAGTATCCAATCTTTGACAGGTAGCGTGAAATGGAATGCAGCGTGGAAAGTATTGGAGCTGGTTAAGAACACAGATAGTTATATACAACCACAGGAAAAAACCCCATATAGCTCTGTGGGGGAAAGCTTTCTGACAGTGGTTTTCAGTGCCTCCAAATAAGATACAATTATATTGTCTTCTAGGGACAACTTGCAATTTTTATCTTCACATGAAGGTCCCATCCAAGGTTTTACAGGATTGTTCACAAAAGCCTTTTAGGTCAGAGTGTTGCAGTAAATCAATAATTGATGGCTGAGAAGGTGCTGGGTCCATTTCCTTGGAAAAATCCAATTACAGCAGGAGTAGAAACACTAAAAGAAAGAAAAATTAGACAAAGATGAGTAAAAATGGAACATTAAGTTTTAGAGGTGTTCATCAGTCTGCTGGGGGCCTCCTAGGTAGCGAGTAGGATGTGAGGGAAGCCACAGTTAATCAGACACTCCTTTTGCACCGGAAAATATCCTGACAGTGTGTGTTCCTTGCTTTTCCAGGACTACTATTGAGGTAATCAGCTCCCGTAATCAACTGTGTTTCCAGCAATGTTCCTCGGGGATATTGAGAACAAATGGCTCATCAGCCCAAGACAAATCGTAAAAGAGAAGGGACAATAGGGGTTCATCAGAGGAGGGGGGAGGGGAAGGGATTGGGCCTATTTAACCTATAAACTGTAGAATGATGGAGATGTATGAAAGTGAGAAACCCACCGCCCCTTGCTGTGGGTGGCTGACCATTAGGAGGAAAGACTTGTCAAGTGTAATTGGCATAACATACTCACATCAGACTTTTCCAATGTCCCTATCGTGCCAGATTCTAACTTTCCTTCCCCTGATGTCTTGTGATGCTGTAGAGTGAAGGCTCGTGTTGCTGAGGCAAAATACATGAGCTACCGCTGGCATCCATTTGGATGATCAGGGTTTCGTCTTCCAGATCCTCGCTTAGTCCTCACTGGCTTTCTGCACATTGATGTGACAGAGAAAGCCTTAAAAAGCCAATAAATGATATTTCTGTATTAGTCTTTCCATAGCACGCTCCAGTTAGAGAGACTCCTTCACAGCCCTGGGAGAGTTGGGAAGAAGTAGAGACAGGCGGATCCGAGTTCAAACCATGACTACTTCACCTACCAATAGACCGTGTGACCTTGGCATGCTGTTTAACCTCAGTTTCCTCGTCTGTAGAAGGAGGGATTATGTTTTTACTTTAGAGAGTTGTTGAGAGGATTAAATGAGCTCGTGTAAGTAATGTACTTACTGAAGAGACTGACACAGAGAACCGACTGTGGTTGTTTTATTATTACCATCATCATCGTCGTCGTCGTCGTCATTATCATCATCATCATCACAGTGTTTATTATTCTGTTCTTCAGTGCCAAAAGTACTTTTCCGAGTACTTCTTCCTCTCTTCTTCTCTTTCCCCATCATTCATATATTTGTTCACTTGATAAAATTTAGGAGCCACCTACGACGTTTCGACACAATGAGGATACAAAGATGACAGAGGTGTGGTCCTGTTGGCAAAGGGTTTGCAGACTATGGGGAAGCAAGACTCTTGCGCATCTTCCAGCATCTAGGCCCGCTTTCTTTCAGTCCTGCTCTCCACTGTAACCAGTGTGGCCTTTCTGAAATGTCACTTTGTCATGCTCCTCTCCCACTGAAAACCGAATCACCTCATAAAACCCAGGTTTCTTCACATTGACAAACTATTTCTGTAAGGACCCAATAGTAAATATGTTTGGCTTTGTGGACCATAGGGTCTCTGTTTTTAGTACTCAACACCACTGTTGCAGTGTAAAAGCAGCCATAGACCATACATAAATGAATAGATGTGGCTGGATATGGCTCAGGGCCATAGGGTTTTTTTGGTGTTTTGTGTTGTTGTTGTTGTTGTTTTTGCTGAGGAAGAGTCACCCTGAGCTACATCTGTTGCCAATCTTCCTCTGTTTTTGTATGTGGGTCACCACCACAGCATGGCTGTCGACAAGGTGTAGGTCTGCACCCAGGAACCGAACCCAGGCCACGGAAGTGGAGTGTGCCAAACATAACCACTAGGCCACGGGGCCGGCCCCCTTAAGGCTATAGTTTTTGATCCCTGCTAGACCATACCTGACACATCCTTGTCTCCTCTTGAACGGAGTCACTCCCTCCCTTCACTTTACAATGTCCACTTCAGTCGCACCAGCTGCACAGCCCAAATGTGCCTCACTTGCTCATTTGAGTGTCTTTGACTAGCTGCTCTCTCTGCCTAGAACATTCTTCCTTACCCTCCTACCTGGATAAATCTGGCATGCTTTTCTGGTTTCTGCTTAGCTATCCATTCCTCCAGACAGCTGTTCCTCATATCCTCTGCACTCCTCTGTAAGTATGTACCATATTTTCCTCTAACGTGCTTCAATTATTGCCATCACAGTAAAATGCTGTCACAGTGCCTGTTCATGCACTTATCTGTACCCTCAATAGACAGCAAGTTTCCTGGCAGTGGGGGAGGGGAACATATTTACTTATTTAGTCAACAGGTATTTAGGGAGGACCTGCTTCGTGCCAATTGCTGTGCAAGGTGGCAAATTCAGCAGTAAACAAAGACAAGGATATTACTTTTCCTCAGGAAAGTGGTCAAACAAAACACAAACAGGTAAATAAATAATACCAAACAAATACAGATTTTAAAACATCTGCTCATGTAAAAAAAAGAAAAAACAAAACAGGAAATAAAGGGCAGGGTGTAGGTGGACTGGGGTCAGGAGTCCTCCTCTAGACTGTGTAGGCAAAGAAGACTTCCTGTTGGCAAAGTTGCTCAGCTTATTTAGAGAGGGCTGGAGAGGTGAGAGTGTGGTAAGCCAGAAGCTGCGAGATGATATGAGACACGGTGCACTGGCAGGTAACGATTCCCTTTATTAATGTAATCCTAGGGCCCATTGCAGTGCCTGAGAAGTAACAGGTGCTCGGCCAGTGTTTGAAAGCCGTCTCAGTTGCATTTCCCCAAAGCAGATCCTGAGACAACAATTTAGGCTGAAGAAGTTTATTTGGGAGGTGAGTCCAAGAAGCACAGTAATGTTTGGGGAAATTCAGCAGGGGAAGGAGGAAAGCCAACAGGGAAAGTAGGAAAGCCAGCCAAGGGTGGGTTAATGAGCAGATGTTGCCCTGAGCAACTGGGGCTCAGTCCCAGTGGGCATCCTCTGAGAAACTGTATTGAACATGCCTCAGAATTTCCGCATGGAGGGGCGAGGACACTGGGGTTTTATCCACCAATTTCCATCCCACATTGGTTGGAAGCTGCCAGGGGATTGACTCCCAGGGACTTCCACCATGCCCCAATCACAGGCCGAGCTCATCCTGCTGCCTGAGAAAGCCCTCGGCAGAGACTCGGGCGTTTGAGGAGGAAGCCTTCAGTGTGTATGAAGACTGTCCCCTGAAGCTTCAGGTGGCCTCTAGGGTGGGCTAACAGAATCTGGGCAGGGCATCAACAGCCTCTGCTATACTAACTAAGAGAATAAGTGATTGAGTGGATAAATGAATGAAAGAATAATTTTACCTGATGGAAGAGGAGTGAAATCAATGTAATAAGCCAAAGGTTCTTGCCCCAGGGGAGAGTCAGGGACAGTCCCTTGGTGGCAGTGGTAAGCTGGAGCACAGCTGACTGTGCAGCTGTCTTCCCAGTCAAGGTTCAGAGTTATCCTGTTGGTAGCTTGGAACTGGCCCCAGTGGGAGTATTTACACCATGGAAATTGGCAAATACGGTAATCAAAGCTTTATTCTCTGGAGATCTGATTGTCAGCACACACAGCATGGTGGCAATATGAGAACCAATACTTGGTCCCAATCGCCCAATCTCTTTCCTACCAGCCTCTTTACTCTTCCTTATTTCTTCCAAGGCATCCTTCATGCCTGGGTTGCATACCAGGCCTCGGGAGATGACCCCTCCCTGACTTCACTGCAGACCACAGAGCCCCATGGGAGCCATTAATCAGCCTCACTTCCTGTCCTCCTCCAACCTATTGCTTTCAACTATGCCTTGCAAATTAACTAGAAGGATTAATAGCAGCTTTCATTGATATTCCTTGTGTGGTTCAATTAGTTCCAAGGAGGGAGCTGCTTGCCCTCTTTCGAGGGGAAAACCTTTGGTATCATTAACTGTGCAAAGATATTCCCACTTTGGGGGATTTTGGTTTATGGATGCTTATTAAGCCAGAAAATGCAAAGCAACGCTTCTGTTCTTTCACCTGAATATATTTCTAATCAGGCTGCATAGAAGGGAAATCTCTGCTGGCTAATTTTGTCCATTTAGAGAGTAATTTTTTTGTTGTTAGGAACAGAGCCATAGATGATCCAACACAGTAGTGAAAAGAGAGTTCATTGCAGGAGACTTATTTCAGTCTCCTCAACTCAAGGGAAGTGAATGATTGGGCCGGTGGTTATGATATTGATTATCTTAGGACATGCTGGAGAGTGGGGTAGCTGCTGTATTTGAGGAGAATTGGGAGCTTGAGGAAGGATGGGAACACAGAGGTGTCATCATTTCACTTGATTGGGTAAATGGACTTTGGCCGCTGGGTTGTGCCCTCAATGTCTAGAAAGATGAGCAAGAAGACTGCATTACCAGAAAGAAGGCAGTGTTGGCTGAGGATGAACACACGGAGCCCAGAGTTTGGAGAAAATAACACGCACGTGCACGTGCACACACACAAACGCCATGTCTTTACGTCTGTCATCAAGTCGCTTGTAGTCATTGCAGAGTCAGCCTCAGACGGAGGTCTTTCTCTCTAGTCCCTCTCTTTCATCTTTCTACACCCCACACATCCGGTCTCCTCAGGCTTTCTTCCCTCCTTAGACTTCCAGGACCCACCTCCAGTTCTCATTCCATCTTGGCTGCATAACAGAGTTTTCCCATCTTTTCCATCTTCCAGAAGGAAGTCTGTCTTAGGAATCAGCATTAGTCTTGCAGAGCCAAGCATCGACAAGACACACAAACCTTCCTCTTGCTAGGATTAACGGGCCTTAGAGCAACAGTCGTCAATCTAAGGAAGTTTGTGTCTCTCTCTCTCTCTTTTTTTATTTATTTTTTTGTGAGTGAGATCAGCCCTGAGCTAATATCCATGCTAATCCTTCTCTTTTTGCTGAGGAAGACCAGTTCTGAGCTAACATCTATTGCCAATCCTCCTCCTTTTTTTTCCCCCAAAGCCCCAGTAGATAGTTGTATGTCATAGTTGCACATCCTGCTAGTTGCTGTATGTGGGACGTGGCCTCAGCATGGCCGGAGAAGGGAGAAGCGGTGCGTCAGTGTGCGCCCGGGATCCGAACCCTGGCCGCCAGGAGCGGAGCACGCGCACTTAACCGCTAAGTCGCTGGGCTGGCCCCAGAAGTTTGTGTCTCTTTACAGCATCTTCCAAGATCCTCCTGCTAAAATCCTCCCCCCATCAAGGTGAAAAGAGGAAGGAAAGAAGGGAGGGAGGGAGGGAGGAAGGGAGGGAGGGAGAGAGAGAGAAGGAAAGAGAGAAGGAGGGAGAGAAGGAAGGGAGGAAGGAAGGAAAGGAGGGAGGATGGAAGGGAGGAAGGAAGGGGAGATTAAAGGGAGGGAGGGAGAGAGAGAAGGAAGGAGAGAGGGAGGAGAAAGAGAAAACAAAGCACCAGTCCTGCTTGGCTAGTGAGCTTGCAGGTATGTGTTTGTGAGACACTCAGGGGAAACATGGAGAACCTCAGACAACTAAAGCACCATGGTGCATTTCTGAGCGAAGAAGACTGGACCATTTGTCGGTCAGCAACTTCTACCAGGTGGTCAGAGATTGTTCTTCCTGTTGTTCTAGAGCTAATTAGAATGCTGATACAGGGAGTCTAGAGACCAGGATTCTATTTCCAATTCTGCTCTAGCTGATTTGGGGCAAGTGAATTTTCCTCTCTAGTTCCCAGTTTCTTCAATAGTGTAGTAGTGGGCCGGCCCCGTGGCCTAGTGGTTAAGTTTGGCATGCTCTACTTCAGTGGCCCAGGTTCAGTTCCCGGGCACAGGCCTACACCACTCATTGGCGGCCATGCTGTGGTGGCGACCCACATACAAAATAGAGGAAGATTGGCACAGGTGTTAGCTCAGGGCCAATCTTCCTCAGTAAAAAAAAAAAAAATAGTGTAGTAGTAATAGCAGTAATAGTACTAGCAGGAGAGGGAGAGGGAGAAGCAGACACCTGAACGTTTATTGAGGGCTGTGAGCCTGATGCTTTACATGTGTTCTCTCAGCTAATGTACGCAGAATCATGTGAGGGAAAAACTATTATTCTCAACCTCTTTCACCATCCAGCTGCCGCCTTGACCTTCCACTGGCTCCTTGAACTTGTCAAGCTTTTCTTCTCTTGGGGCTTTCACTTAAGCTGTTCCCTCAGGGCACTTCCCTCCACCCACAACCCCCCCCCTTTTGCTTCCTGTCATTCATCCTCAAGGTCTTAGCTTAAATATGACATCCTCAGGTATAACTCCCTGTCTAGAATAGCTTCCCCTCAAAACACTTAACATAATTTGTCATTATTTCATTTGTATGTTCTTTGAGTTTCTGTCTCTCCCATCCAGCCTTAAGCTCTGTAGTGGGCAGGGACCTTCTTTATCTTTGTCTTTTCTCTGACTTTTTTATGTTTCTGTTCCCCACCAGCTGGCACCTGGTAAGTACACCATTAAACATCTGCTGAATGAACCAGTGAATTAGCCCTGATTTAATAGATGTAGGAACTGCGGTTCGGAGAAGTTAAATAACTTGGTCAGTGTCAGACAGCTAGGATTGGACTCAAGCTCGGGTCTGTCTGACTCCAGAACTGCCCCGCTCTGCCACCTGGGGTGGAGCGGCTGGGCGGGCTAATGGAGGGGGATCGGTGGGAGGATTTCCAGAGTTCCCCCCCCACTCTACGTGTCTCTGCCACACCAAGAGAATTTTGACCCTCCGAAGAGCTTTCAGCCCCTCTCTCCACTGGGTCTTGATGTATTCTCATTCTAGGGCCAGGACCCTACCTGATAGACTCTGAAGGAGTTGATTTCACTGTCCCAAACATGAAATCAACCATCCCTGTGATACGTTATTCACTCAGCAGGATCTGACTCTTCCGGTGTTATACAGACGTTATCTGTTTAATTCTCATCAAACCCATACAAATTTGATATTGGTCACACAGTATGATTTCCCTTTAATCAATGAGGACTATGAGGAAGGGAGAAACTTAACCAGAAAGCCCATAAATATCATATTTAACTCGAATACAATGTCTTTTGTTTTCAGAGCTCAATAGAAGTTAGAAAAATTAGTAGTGTGTGTGGTTTCAATAGTCTAATACCTTCCTTCCATGCATCTCACATTTTGAACTAGTTATATACGTAATTACCATTCCATCTTAAGTTCATTACATGGTAGTGTTAATAATACCTTGCTGTATTTAAAGCACTTTAATATAAGATGAAAAACCAAGGGTGGTTTCTTTATAGCCGTTAAGCACCGAAATTAACAAGATTCGTCTTTATGCCCATCAACTCTAACTTTATACATTTTAATGTTTCAAGGAATTTTTTTAAATGCAACTGTTTGAAGTCATTATGCTATTCTGCCACATCTTTAATATAGGAGTAGTAAGCTTCATACACACACATATATACAAATGCACACACACACGCAACATTGTTGTCAAGAGGAGATATGATTGCATATGTTAAGTCCCTCAATACCTGGCCCACAGTAGGTACTTACTAATGGCTACAGTGGACAGTTCCTCCTTACCTTCATGTGTACAAGGGCTGATTACACACTTAGGACTCTTGCCCCAGAGAAGTGCACATGTGTAAATACCACACAAATCTCTGCAGGAATTGGGGGGGAGGGGCTACACATAAACACATACTCCATCTCATTTAATTCCCTCAATGATTCCAGAAGGTACAGAAGATATCTCTGTTTTACAGGTGAGGAAGCTTGGACAGGGGGAGGGCCATGTCCACAGCTGTAGCAAGGCTTTGGGCTCCATTACTCCATTCTTTCTTCTGGAAGAAGTCTTAGCAAAGGCGCTATCATGACATGATGCAAAGGGCCAAGACATCCAGTGTTATATAGTGAAACCTAGATTTAAGCATTGAACAATTAAAATCACTTCCTTCTGTTCCTGCCAATACTAAGAGCTGACAGAAAGAGAGCATTTGGTCATGAGTGGTGAGCAACTCCACGCCACAGGGATAAAGAGCAGGTTCCCTTCAGTCCTGGTGTTCTGTGTGCATCACCCCCAGATTGCGGAGTGGGTTGGAGTAGCTTCTGATGCCTCCTCAAGTGCCAGCAGTGAGTCAAACTAGGAGGAAAAGCAAACAAAGCAAAAAAGATCAGTTTCTCTGGAGTGCTCGGCTGTTGGGTCACTGGGGCTGATGTTCGTATAGATTTAGCTAGGGAGTAAGTCTAAATTTCCTATTTTATGGCCTGGAACATCTTACCAAGGAGCTCATCCACATCTATGTACAGTAACATTTATTCATTAACATTTATTGAGTGCTTATTCTATGCCAGGGTCTGTTCTAAATGCTTTACACACATTAACGCTTACTCTTATTACATCAACTATATCTTTTGGTCAGGCTGTTTCCATTTTTAAAATACTGGTTTTTAAAACTAATAACAAAACTGCAATACACACACAAAAATGGTCCAAAAAATATTGCTTTCCCTGTGAAGGTTTTATCATTAACCAGTCTTTTCCTATTAAAGTTAAATAGCCAATCGAGACACACAGCTCTGAGGCTCTTCTTCCACCGCTAAGACCGAGGTGGCAGGTGTTATGGATAATATTCCTTTCACCTTCTGAACTTTCTGAACGGACTTGGTGACACTGCCAGCTCCAGCCGCCTTCTTGCCCATAGCAACTCTCTGCCTCATATCTTGAATAGCAAAATGACCCAGAGGAGTTATCAACGCTATTTTCCTATAAGGAAAGCAAGGCATGGGGAAATTAAGCATCCTTCCCAAGGTCACATTCCAGAGCCCATGCACTTAACCCTTATGCAATAATTCCCCTCATTATGCAAAGTGAGCTAATGTTCCTAATAGGGACCTTAAGCTACTGCAAGAAGCTGAATTCCAAAATTAAAACAAAATAAATGGGAGTATTACAGCACGGGTTAGTGTTAAGTGCTCTTGGTTGACTTTCTTGGGAAATGAACAGGAAATTCTCTTGAATTTAGCCAAACTAAGTGGACAAAGTCTGGCGTTCGCTTACTTCCCATCTTAGGCCATCCCCATCCTCCCAGATGTATCTTCTTTCTTGAAGACTTCTCTGAATTCCTGCTCCTAATTTTCACTATCTGATTCCCACAGATCCATGTTCTACACGAGGATAGACTGTGACGTTAATTGGGAACCAGTGGAACCTTTTAATAGCTGACTTAGAAAGAGCAACTAACACAGAGATGTAACTACTAAGGGGAGTTTGAGCCTGACATATACTGAGATCTTGTGCTCTGAAATAGCATCTCTTAGATACTCACCTGTTCTTCCTCCACCGTTTAGCTCTAAAATTCTCTGACTATGCCTTTTTAAAAATCTATATTATTCCAAAAGATAAAACATGTTTATTGCAGAAAATTTGTTGTTAGGGCCGTGGAGTCCATTCTGACTCCTAGCGACCCTGTGTACAGCAGAGCGGAACCTTGCCTGGTCTTTTTGAGCCATCCTCTCACCTTCCAGCACTGTACCAGACAATGCTCTGCTGCTGTTCATAGAGTTTGCACAGCCCATTTTTTCAGAAGTGTGTGGCCAGGTCCTTCTTCCTGCTCTGTCTTAGTCTGAAGCTCTACTGAAACCTGTCCACCATGGATGACCCTGCTGGCATTTGAAATAGCAGTGGCATAACTTCCAGCATCACAGCAACATACAGCTGCCCCAGTATGACAACCCACAGACGGGTGGTGTGGTTCCCTAATTGGGAAACGAACTCGGGCCACAGCAGTGAGAGCGCCAAATCTTAACCACTAGACCACCAGGGCTAGGCATTGCAGAAAATATAGATAAACAAAAAGAAGAAAGCAAGGAGACACCCCAAATTCTTCCCACTGGGAGACATCCATCATTAATACTTTGGTGTGTAGCTTTCCAGACCCTTTGATGTGAGATTATATGTCTACCTTCTGAGGCATGGCAGCTCTTTACACACTCAAACACAGTTATTTTGTCCTTGTGTTTAATATTTCTCCAGGCATAGTTACTCCAGCTTGCCAGACACCACCTCCCTAGTCCCCACCATCATCCCAGCCTTCATCTTCCGGCCTGAACCAAATATGATGCCACATTTCAGAAGAACAATAACCTCTGTCAATCCAGACACTAAGCTCCTATAGATATATCTCATTAGATCAACATCATTCTAATAGCTGCCTTTGCTTTTGTTTCTTTGTTCTCCACAGCTTTTTGCAATCTTTGCATTTGCAACATGCGGTGGCTATTCTGGAGGCCTGCGGCTGAGTGTGGACTGTGTCAACAAGACGGAAAGTAACCTCAGCATTGACATAGCGTTCGCCTACCCATTCAGGTAGGGAATGGTGGTTCGTGCTTGCTGGCCTGACAGAGAAGGCACTTTCTTTTTCCTGTGGTTTCTCAAAAAATAATGCAGTCTCCCAGGGACTTCTGAGTAAACAGAAAGGATTCTACCTGAGCCCACAAAATACCCGAACAAGAAAAATGCCCACCTACCACTGCACCCTGGGAGGATTTATGAGTTGTACCTTCAAACCACAATTGACTTTCCTCCAAAAAAAATGCTACAAATGGCCCAGTACTGGGGGCTATCAATACAGAGACCTCAGTTATACAATTTCTTCCTCCCCATCCATATTTCCAATCTTAACGTCTCCCAAATTCTCTCTAGAATTAGTGTCACCTCTAATTTCATATCGACTATGCAATCTTGGCTGATAATGTATTTAATAGTATTATTATCTTTTTTTTTTGAGGAAGATCAGCCCTGAGCTAACATCCATGCTAATCCTCCTCTTTTTGCTGAGGAAGACCGGCTCTGAGCTAACGTCTATTGCCAATCCTCCTCCTTTCTATTCCCCAAGCCCCAGTAGATAGTTGTATGTCGTAGTTGCACAGCCTTCTAGTTGCTGTATGTGGGACGCGGCCTCAGCATGGCCAGAGAAGCGGTGGGTCGGTGTGTGCCCGGTTTCTGAACCCGGGCCGCCAGTAGCAGAGCGCGCGCACTTAACCGCTAAGTCACGGGGCTGGCCCAATAGTATTAATATCTAATATTGTTTCCATGTGCCAAATACTGTACTTGGCTGTTTACTTGTTTCATCTCATTTAGTCATCACAATGACTCTTATGAGGAGAGTACAATTACCATCACTATTTACAAAAGGGGAAACTGAGGCACTGATATGTTTGCCCACATTCCCTCAGCCAGCAAGTGGCAGAGTCAGGGTTTGAGCCCACCTGGGTTGAGCCCAGGGCTCACATCTCCAAAACTATACTTAAATTGCTTGAGATGATTCTTTCAGTCTCTTTATAAATTCACTCTGAAAGATAATACCTTATCTTTATCTGTGCCCTGTCTCTAAAATGATGACTGGATACCTACTGGGGCTTATCCCAAATCGGACATCTTGTGATTCTGATCCATATACCCAAAGAGGATTAATCAAATTTAATTTTAAAATAATTCATTTCTGTAAAACTGCCAAACACTTGGCACCAAATAACTGGTGTGATTTTTTTTTTTTTTGGTGGGGAAGATTAGCCCTGAGCTAACATCTGTGCCCATCTTCCTCTACTTTATATGTGGGACATCTGCCACAGCATGGCCTGAGGAGCGGTGCGTAGGTCCATGCGTGGGATCTGAACCCACGAACCCCAGGCCACCCAAGTGGAGTGTGCAAACTTAACCACTATGCCACCAGGCCAGCGCCTGGTGTGATTTTTGGAAATGACTTTCAACATAATGTTTGGCGTCTTATTAATATAGTCTTTTGTTCACTTCAATGTAACAAACATTTATTGAGTAATCACCTTGTGCCAGACATGGTGCTGGCTTTGGAGTTACAGAGAAAAGTAGAAATTGACCCCTAAAAACTTTACTTAAATAGGCAAGAACAGTGTTTTCCAAATCTTTCCCATGGAGTCCTAGATATTTAATATTTCTAAGAAGAAAAGAAGGAAGGAAGAAAAGAAGGAAGAAGGGAGAGAGGAAGGGAGAGAGAATTTAAAAATTATATGATCAAATAAGTTTAAGAAATACTTCTAAGCACTTTGCTCTTCTGATATACATTTTGAATCACCAAGAGAAACACAATGTTTGACCACAAAAACTCTCACTGAACATCTCAGAGGATTTGTATATCATGAAACACAGCTTTAATATATGGATTTAGCGAACTTTTCCTAGTCCAAAACAAAAGTGCCTCGGTTCATAATGAATGAATCACAGGAAAGTGGCTTTTATACTAATATACTGAAGAGTTTCTAAGTTGCAAACCCTCTGCTCAAGTAGATACTCTCCTAACTAAGTAATAAAACAGTCCAAAGCTCAGAAATATTAAGCATAGAATCCTTGGTAATTTTGTAATAAGAGCTTCCTGTGCTGGTGAAAATGGGGGTGGGGGTCCTGGGCACCACCCTTCTTCTGAAAGTTCTGGATGAACTCCTTAGCTTTAATGGAGAATGGCCAAGACAATGTGTACTCATTGATCAACATGTTGGCTCTAGGATAGGAGAGAAGAATCATCAATGGCTGGGATCTAGGATAAGAGATAAGAATTGTCAATGGCTGGGGTCTGAGGTAAGAGATAAGAATCCTCAATGGCTGGGATCTAGGATAGGAGATAAGAAATGGCAATGGCTGGGCAGCAAGGGTGGGATGCTTAGTAACATTATTCATGAAATTGTAAGGCCTGCATTGCCTTCTACAATGGTTTCCCACCAAGAGATGTGGCAGGAGCAGAGGACTTGAAGGTCAATGCCTTAAGATTTGAAGAGCAGCACGTCACTAAACATTGAGCACAAGCCTCTCTGTCTGTTTCTCAAACTGGAAGAGAGCAATCAAGAGACCTGCCTAGACAAGAAACCAGTGCGTGAGTTAGAGTGAGGATGGTGAGCAGGGTAATATTTAATTTGATGCAATCCTTGGCTAAGTGTACAATTTGAAAAGACCCTTCAAGCAAACAGTTTCCAGCATTGGGCTTCTTCATTTTCTTCCCAAGGCATATTACTGGCCCAATTAAAGGCAAGTGAAGAAATTGGATAAAACGTTTATTTCCATCTCTAAGTATAGTGGCCCGCTCATTTGAAAGATTTTTACTTGGGTTCTGAAACAAAGAGGAGCAACCACTCTTTTTTTCAGTAGCAGAACTTTTATTCCAAATATTACCTGGCTCAGAAGCTCTGCATATAAAACAGATATGAGTCATTGAGAAAGTTGAAGCAGGGGAGGAAAGGAGCTTGAAGCATCCAGCTGGTCCTCCACAGCCCTCTCCCTGCCACACACAGTGCCCATCCCCTGCTGTGCAGCCCCCATAACATCTCCTCAGAACCTTAGGTCTCCTAGAAGCAACTTAAAAACCACTGTTCTGAAAGAAAGCAAGAAAGCTCTTGCCACTCTGCTTACCACATCTATACAACATTTACTGTCTACTGTTAAGGAATCACGATTAGCCTACCCATCCCACAGAATGTCTTGCACTTTTGTCCCATTAATGTCCATCTAGGAGGACATACCACTCCAAAAAGGCTCCATTTTACTAGAGCTGCAATTTCAATGGTTCATTTGGATACTTTAAAATGTTGTGCAATTATCTTCTTGGGAAGGATTTCAATAGTAAGAAACCACATCTAGAATTTATACGGATTATTTTGAAGTCATTTGTTTTAGAAGAAGTTGGGTAAGCCAGATGTTAGTGATGTAAATCATTAAAAAGTTATTTTCTCCTAAAACTTCATAAGCCAATGCCAATGATTTGATCATAATCTTAGAAATAAAATAACTGCATTCACCAGCTTCTAACTATTCAATTTATTGCAAACACAAGGATGACAATAAACTCTAATGCCAAGTCATTTCAACAAAAACAAATAGTCTGTAAATGACAGATCAAAGAAAGCTACTTATCTTTCTTATCAGATTATAAGATGTAGGATAATGTCAATTTAGAAAATGCTAGATAATTTACAAAACATTCATGTACTGCTTCTGATAAATATGCCAAAGTGTGTAACTCCTTTACATCACCACATGTACGTATTTTTGACTCATACTTATATCAAAAGGAACTTACATTCAGTAATGTATCATTTTACTGTGGAAATAAAACATTTGTCTCCTGACCTTCCTTTTGATTTGTGATTAAAATGAACAAGTAATATTTTGCTGTTTTCTCATCTACTATAATGTGCTAATCTGGAAAAAATTTATTTGATAATTTGGGGGGGTTCTGGATTCAATATTTTTAGCACTTCTTTTATACACAGAAGTGTGAAGTAGAGTTTCTTATTTTAAGGAATTTAATATATTTGGAGAAAGCCTACTCAAAGAATGCCAGCTAACGCTTCGCATTTATACACGATGCATGTCAGATGAAAGACAGAGGAGGTCAGAGTAGAGAGTTTGGGGGCTATCAGAACAAATGTTTTCATAACAAAGGTTAGTTTTGAAGGATGAGAGTGAGGAATGAATGAATAGATATGCAAATATTTATTGCAAGCCTATAACGTGCCAAGCACTGTGCTAGCCACTTTCATGTGTATTATATCATGCAATCATTACACCAACTCTGTGAAGGTTACTATTATTCTGATTGAGAAGACTGAGCTGAGAGAAATTCAGTCAACATCACGTTGAAAATCAAATCCAGACTTTTGGATTTCATATATTCTACTAATAAATTTCATATATTCTACTAATTTGAGTAAACACTCAAGAAGGCAATGTTCAGGCAGTTTGAAACACAATGAGTAGAGCAAAAAATTATGGCGGAGAAAAGTCATAAATAAAATTAGAAAGGTGGTTTTTGGAAAGTTTTTAGAAGACTTTGCATTTACAAGTGATTGAATAGGGAAAAGAAGTTAAAGATGATAAAAAGAGACTAATAAGGAAAACCATTTTGACACAGAGAGTATAAATTTGGATTTGATGGTGCAGAGTGTGAGGTGTTTTCTATTAGGAAGTTTTATGCTAAACTCAGTGTAAGAAGAGAGAGGTGACCCTTGAATGGAGCTGTAAGAGTCATCTTCATGGAAAGAAAAGTTAAGTCCTGGAAGAAGAGAAGGTCACCAAGAGAGTGGAAGAATGGGAGCACAGGGCTAAGCTGTGGGGGAGGCCCACACTTAAAAGAAATGAAGGAGAGGAGTGACTGAGAGACCTAGAAGAACCAAATGGAGAAGAGGTGGGACAATCGGGAAAGTGTAGGCTTCACAAAAGTAAGAAAACTTCATGCATGGTACCACTCAGCACTTCAAAGAAGCAGAGGAGTGAAAACTAAGAAAAGGCCAATGGATATAAGTTAATGGTGGTTATTAAGGACTTTCGTGAGATATTTCAGTAGGAAAGAAAGCATTCCAGGCTGTTAGATAATGGGAAATAGAATTCGGTATATTTTCCCTCAGACAAGCAAAATGTAAAATTCTAAGGACTCTAACCATCTTACCTTAAGCCTGCATGAGATGATGTTTGTGGAGAAAGAAACCAAGTTTGTTAATGAGCTTCTTATAGAGAAGGTGTTCACCTCTTGCTTCTTGAAGTAAATAAACTCATTTGATGATATGGAGATAAACTTGTCACCTTGGCTAGATGATAATAAAGGTTTCCAGTATAACAGAAGATTCATAATGGAAAATAAGTTATGTCACTTCCAGGTCTTGAGACCCCCATCAGGATAAAAAATATTAAGTTTTCTGTCAATTTCAGCCATGGAATTAGTAATCACTGCTTTAGATAATTACCAAGATTGTCCCTGATTAATTTATCCTAAAGAAATAACTAGAGATATAAGAAAGAAGTGTGTACAAAGGTATTTATTATTGAATTATTTTAAATACTGCAAAATTAGAAACAACTTATATGCCCCCAAACAGGGAATTGGTTAGATAAATTGTGGTATAGCCATAAAATGAAATGCTAGGCAGCCATTAAAGGTCATTTTCTCAAATAACATTTAAAGATATGTGAAATTCTCCCAGCATTGTATTAGGTGAGAAAGAAAAAGATTATATGTATGTGATGATTCCAATTTTGTTTTATTTTATGCTACCGGGCTGTAGCAGATACTTCCGTTTCTGCCCATACATCCTAGTCCCTCACCATTCACACCTACACCTTTTACTGCAAGCCCCTATGACTGTTAAAGGACTTTCTCTAGCCACAGGAACTTGCTTGGTCAATATGCATGGCAGGCCAGAAATGCTGGGGAGTTAATGTCTCCTGGAGCAACTCGCATCCAATGACAAATGTGAGTTGGAGGATAAATATCCCAGCTTCCTCGCCGCTTACGGGTTACAACTTTAAGGCATGTTCCATACAATTTCCCATAGGTATCCAGCAGGATAACTTCACCCACAGTGGAAACCTAGTCATTAACACACCTTTTATTATCTTTACATTTCCTGCCTCAATTCTCCACTGCCCTATTGGTATTACCAGAGATGAATTCTCCAAAAGCAAATTGCACTCAAATCTTGATCTCAGGGTCTGCTTCTGGGAAATTCAACCTCAGAAGCTAGCATTGCTTGAATTACCAACATTAAAGAAAATGGATGGATGAATGCATAGGTGAATGGATGGATGGATGGATGAATGGGTGAGTGGGTGGATAGATGGATGGAAGGACACATGATAGATAGATAGATAGATAGATAGATAGATAGATAGATAGATAGATAGATGGATAGATAGATAGATGGATAGATAGATAGATAGGTGGATAGATAGATATTCCTATTCCTGTTGCTCTAAATCATGTTATATAATGTTGTGCATGTGAAAACCAGTGTGGTTGGAAATCAATACTTTCAGTTTAGAACATCTCCTCTTGTGGTTTTCAGTTTAGGTCTCATATATGAAGCCACAGTTGGTTTTCTCTATCCACGGTATTGTAGCATATGTGGTAGGTCTTTTCCAATTGACAGTCACAGTAGCATGTGCTTCAACCTTAGTTTCAGATTTTCTGAAAATAGATGATTGCTCAGATTTTGGAGACACTCTATGGGGCCTGCAAAAGAAATTTTGTGTAAGACGTGGTCTATATTTTAAGTCAGTCCATCCTAAATATATTCCTCAAATTTGGTGATTAACCATACAGCCTTTCTCATGGGATACCCAAACAACAAAAACTAAATCATATTTATAGAGATTATGTCATGCTCATTGCATCAAAATGTTAATTTATTTCTAGGTGGTGAGATTATGCATGAATCAAATATTCTTTTTTCACTTGTCCACATTTTCCAGATTTTCTAAAATAAGCTTTTAAGACGTTTTATACTGTTAATCTACTGAGGCAACATAGTGTAGTTTGAAGTCTAGAGACAGATGCCTGGGTTCAAACCCCACTTTGTTACTTACTAGCTGGGTGATGTTGGGAAAATTGCTTACCATTTCTGTTCTTTATCTGTAAAACAGAGACAATGTTACCTATTTCATAGCAGTTTTGTATTAAATGAGTCATATATGCAAAATGCTTGCAGGCCTGGCATTCAATGAGTTCTCTTTCAGTATATTATTTTTACTTTCATAATTAAGAAAGGGTAATCAAAAATAAAGAGCTAAAAAAGATAATTATCCAGGTTAATCAGAAAAATTACCCTCAAGAGAACAAAATAACCCCTTTATTATGTTATATTTTACCCAGAATGGAAGCATCCCCAACCCTCTCTATCCCAATAGGCAAACATTAAAAGGTGTGCACATATTTAACTGTCTCACATTTATTAACTTGCTTTTAGCTCTTTTCTTTAAAGAATTCGACAAGGGGTCTTCTGTATTGAGGGAAGGGCCAGCTGGAGCTGCTTAGCTGGGCACTGCTGCATGAGCACCGTTCTCCTCTTCATGACTATAGCCACTTGCTCTGCAATTCCCCCACTCCTGTTGGGCATGTGGGGACAAGCAGTGGTAGATACCAAGAAACTGTGGAGTTTGGGCCATTATCTAGTAATGCTAGCTTTGTCAGAGGGGATAGCATTTTTCCCCTACGATCCATACCCTAGAGCAGTGGTGCTAAACAATTTTATTTTTTTTTACCATAAAGGCCAATTTGGGGAAAATGAAAGTGTTAAGGGCTGCAATTTTTTATATCTTATGTTCAGGAAATGCTGCATTTGCAATTACATTTAAGCATTCATTTATTGTCTCTCATTACCTAAGGGTTTCACTCTTTTTGGCTAAAATGTCAGAAACTTTATAACTACAGTACTTCATTTTAGTGTTGTGCCTTAAAATAAATTTTGAGTGTGATGAGACCTGGTGGTTCTATGGGGCAGAGAGTTGGGAGATTTGAAGGTGGTGTAGCCAAAAGGTTAATGGTGGCTCTCCAGCCAAACCTGCAGCTTCAAATCCAAGCTCTGCCATCTAGCGGATGGGCAAGTTATAACCTTCCTGGGCCTAGGTTTCCTTATTGTAAGAAGGAAATACTTTAAGAAGGAAACGGTTGACCCTTCAATTAGGTCATACAAGTTATTTGTGTAACACAGAGTCTGGCACACATCAAGTGTTCACTGAATTGTATCATCCTTGTTTTTGATATTATTAATAGTATTATTAATAGAATCTAGTGCAAGGAACTAGCACCAAAGTACACCTATGGACCAATGACAAGGACAGCCCTCTTTGGAGATTTCTGCGATGAAGAGAGGAGCTACCATTTGTAGAGAATGTCTGCAGGGATCACAGAAAACATGGTACAATGGCTGCTGACATGAAATGGGTTAAATGAAAAAATTAGTGAATGACAAATTAACTTGCTCCACCCCCATCCCACTGTTCCCCTCCCAACCTGTATAACTGATAGATCGGAACACTTATGTTGCAGCACTTGCCCAAAAGGAGAGTGGTAGTGGGGAATTAGATAGAAGGATGTCTTAGTTTAGGTTCTCCCAGAAGCACATCCTGAGACAAGGATTTGTAGTTTCCTTGATCCCTGGAAGCACCAGTAAGGAATGGGAAGTGAGACAGGGAAGGGAAGAAAGCCAATAAAGAGTGGATTAGTGAGCAAGGTACCACCGTGGACAACTTGGGTGACTGAGACTTCTAGGAAATCGTGGATAACGTGCTTCAGAGTAATTCCATGAGGCAAGTGTGGAAGCTGGAGTAATTATCCACCAACTGCTGTTGGCCCTTGGTCAAAAGCTGCTCCTGCAGGTGTGAACCCCCTGGCACTGCATGCTGACCACACATGCACGTGCAGCCCAAGAAAGCTTTCAGGCAGAGATCTTGGATGCTTGCATTAGAAGGCCATCATTGTATACAGACGTGGTGAGTACCAGAGAGATACAGCGGGCGACCGATGGCCTCTAATACAATGGAGGGACTCTTTAATCATCTTTCATAGATCTGTGAATGACCTCATGTTGTATCATTTATTCGTTCTCTCAATAAATATTTGTTGATTACCTACAGTGTACAAGGCCCTGAACTATATAGGCATTTGGTAAGTATTAGTCAGTAAAGTGGACAGAGCCCCCTCCCTTGTAAAATTTACAGTTGTACAGGGATGGGAGGAAGACAGTAAAGAATTAGACAAAGAACACACACACACACACACACACACACTTACAGTAGTGGTAATTTCTAAGAAGTAAGTGAACATTGTACAGAGATGCAAAATAAGTGTCAGTGGGCGTAGAGAGGGTTAAAGGACACTTATTTATATGGAACAATCCAGAAGGGCCTCCCTGAGGAGATAGCATTTAAACCAGTCTAAAGAGAAGAGGAAAGAATGTTCTAGGCAAAGGGAACAGCATGGGCAATGCTGAGAGGAAATTAAGAAGATAAAGGGCTAGCGGGAGAAGCCATGCTATTTTGGGTTAGCTGGATGGGGGACTTCTCCCTGAAGAAGTGATGTTGGAGTTGCAGACCTGCAAGAATTAAGAGGAAGGGAGAGAGAGAGAGAGGGCATGCACACTGCGTACCTGAGGGGTATATTCCAGGGAAGGAGAAGAGCAAGTGCAGAGGCCTGATGTCCGAGCTTGGGGAGAGTCTGAGAACCAGCAAGGAAACCAGTGTTGCTGGGTTGGAATGAGGAGGAGGGAGGGAGGCAGGAGATGAAGTTGAAGAAGCAGGCAGAAGCTGCATCGTGCAGGGTCTTGTGGAATAATGTCAGGAATTTGGATTTTATACTGAGTGGGATAGGAAGCCATTGGAGTCTTTGAGCAGTGGAGCCGTGCAATTTATGTTTTAAAGATCTTTCTTGAGGCTGTGAAAATAGGTAGACTTAAGGGAGCATGGGGCAGGGGTAAAGTCAGAGAGGCCAGTTAGGAGACAGCTGCAGCCCTCCAGGGAATTGATGGTGGTGGCTTGGACAAAGGTGGAGGCAGTGGCGAGGGGAGGGCGGGGTATGTAGCATGTCATATTTGCATGGTCATCCACACCTCACCTCCTATGGAAATTTGCATCTACAACCCAGCCCTCTTTGTCAGCTTTTTCCATCACTTTTGCCAGTGATGTTGGGTAGCACTTGGGTAGACCTATGGCTACCTATGGGGAGCACCTTCAATATTTTAAGTTTCTTGTCCCTGACATTGGCTTTTGGGCACCCCTTGGGGCCACTAGTTTTTCAACACTGCCTGAGGGCATCAACCAGGACAATCAAAACACAGGTAGGCAGGAAGCTGACCTAACTCAAACAGAAACCTACATGATTCCATTGAGACATGTTTGTGAATGCATTTCTGAAAGCAATAAGAAATTTATGAAGTAGATCATAATTCCACTTTGTGGAATATGGTTTTAAACAAGACATTGCCAGTATCATTCAGGATCTAGTCAAGAAAAGAGAGCTCATGCCAGGTAGACAGGGGTGGGTAGACAGGGCTTGGATGATTGGAAAGGGGAGCAAGAGGCAATGCAGAGGTTAGCGACTGGGGGAAGCCACCACCATCCCTAAGGCTAGAGCAGGGGTTGGCAATATAAGGCCCTTGAGCCAAATCCAGCCAGCCCACTGCCTGTTTTTATAGGGTTCATGAGATGAGTGGTTTTTATATTTTTAAATGATTACATTTTAAATATTATATAAGTACCTACAAAATATCCTTGGTTTTGCCTATTGGCCCATAAAGCCTAAAGTATTGAGTATCTGTCCCTTTAAAGATTTTATTTATTTATTTTTTCCCCCCAAAGCCCCAGTAGACAGTTGTATGTCATAGCTGCACATCCTTCCAGTCGCTGTATGTGGGACTCGGCCTCAGGATGGACGGAGAAGTGGCGCCTCGGTGCACGCCCGGGATCCGAACCCGGGCCACCAGCATCGGAGCGCGCGCACCCAACCACCAAGCCACGGGGCCAGCCCCGTATCTGTCCCTTTAAAAAAAAAAAGTTTACTGACCCCTGAGCAAGAGGCACAAAGGGAGGAGGTGGTCTTATGAGAGCACAGGATGGGGCCTGCGAGGCAGAAGCTGGGACCATGGACAGAGGAGGCGTCCAGAAGGAGCATGGACCAAGACAGAGATGCAGCCACTGCTGGAGATGCTACCCGGGCAGCAAGGGAAAGAGGGGGAGAGGTGCCCTGGCTTCTCCCTTGCTTCTGCCCTTCAGTCTCCCACCAGAGCTTCCCATTGGCCAAACCTAACCGGAGGCCAGTTGGTAAGGAGATCAGGCCCCTGACATACAGAACAGAACAGAGGAGGCGCAGGGCATGGAATCGAAAACAAACAGGCAACGACTAGCACAGAGTTCCTCTCTGAACCTCAGTTTCCTCTTCTACAAAATGAGAAAACTGATTGAAGCTTCCCTAAGAGAGAATTAGACCTCTAATTCTATGAAAATAGAAATACATTGAATTCCTTTTCAGGGAAACAGCTGTACTTGACCTTGGCCAGGAACCCTGAAAGTGCCCCAGCCACTGCTGCTTCAGAGAGAGCAGAAGGAAAGGTAAAAATTCGATGAAGTTACTTTATACAAGTCTCTTTCTTTCAACCTCACAAGGTTTGCACTGATATTTGTCCTATTTAGGTAAAAATCTGAACAGGCTTTTAAAGACCAGGATTGGGGCATTTATTGAAAATGATTGTAGGTTGTGTAATCAAGGCTGTTGTTTCTGTTGAGCACCCATAGGGAGGTGACAAGCGGCAGAGATTAAATCAGTGTACGCTGAGGGAGCCTTTTGTGTAGTTCCCGGTCTCTCTGTGTGTAATTTTATAGAGCGGGCATGGGGGAGTGTTGTGGGCAGAACCTCATTACCTGGGAGAAGCTCTACAGTCTAGAAGAATGCAAACATTGCTTTTTTCAAAGTTATAAAAATAAGTTCTAGTTCTTCCTTTCATCTGTTTTCTTTCTTGGAATTGGAGAGAGAGAGAGAGAAACTAACTTTGAGTTGCCTAGAAAAGGACAAAGGAATTCAGCTATAATAACAGCCCAGGATGTCAAAAGGAAACATCCTACTCATCTATGTGTATGTCCTGTCCCTTGAAAATGTTAGGTGCCTGCTCCACGGTCCCATTAACCTCCATCTCTGCCTCCTTCTCTTCCGGAACCAGAGAAAGGTTAGAACATTCTTTGTGTCCCCTGGAGCTAGCAAGCAGTTGGCCAGAAGTCACACAATATACTCTACGAGGTCAAGCTGGTGTCAATTGAGTGGTGGAGACCTGTGTTGCCTCTCCTTCCCCACCCCTATCCCTGACAGGATGGCATTTAGTGAGCCACGAGATGAAACGAATTCTCTGGGGGCCACGAGGTCAAATGAAACAGAGGCGAGTGCTCAAGCTGCCTGCTTGCCAGATGCTCCACAGTCAGAACTGAACAGTAAAAGCCTCAGGGCCTGGGGCGTCAGAAGTGACAACCGTAAGGCTGAGATTCACATTCCTGATTCCCCTTGCAGGATCCAGCTGTGGGAATTCAGAGCCTGGACAAGAGTTAGGACTTTAGACTCTCTCTCAATGTGAGGTTTGGGGACCCCCTACCTGCATCCGTATCCTGTAGAAAGCTTGTAAAAAACGGAGATCCCAAGATCCTACCCCAGACCTACCTAATCAGCATTACCGCCAGTGGGGCCCAGGATTGGCATTTACTGAGTCCCCGAGTGATCCTTAGACACTCGGAAATGGGAGAACTGCTGACCTAAGGAGAAGTTGGTAGAGCTTCAATTTGCAACGGCCTGATATTTTGTGTTTGAACATTGATAGATTTTTTCTAAATATTCAAGATTATACTTTGGTTTAAGCAAACACTTGCCTTATTTTTTATACTTAACATGATAAAATAGAAAAAGTACCATGAATAAGCAAATGGGTGTTTCTATTTTCTGTTATTCCCAAATTTTCTGTTGTGTCATATATTCCTCTTAGAATGAAAAACAATAAACAATGAAAAAGCAAATGGTAATTTAAATTTGGTAGTAATGGGAAAACTGTAGCAATTTCACTACCCCCCCATAATGTACTTTTGAGCATGTCCCCCCAAAAAAGGCTGAAGGGCTAGTTGCCTTTCTCCCCTAAGCCAAGTGGAAATGAGGATAGAAATCAGAAAGTAGGATGGATATGTTAATTCTTTTATTTTATATATGTATGTGTGCGTATATACACACATACATATGTATAATATATATATAAAATCATTGACAATTATTGGTATGGTTATTATTCCCTTGATTGTTACAACAAAACTGTAACAGAGGCAGAGCTGGGATATTTCTATTCCCCTTTGCACAGATCAGCACACAAAGACTTAAACTTTATTCAAGGACACACAGCTAGTAAATGTCAAACCTGGAAACTTATCCAAATCTTCTGACTTCCATGGTTGTCTCAATGGAGTTGTTTACTGCCACCGCGAACTCACTTCTAACAGTGATGATGATGACAAGATGATGTTGAAGATGATGATGGTGATTTATTGATAATTTTATCATATAAGAGGAACTGTGCAATGCATATCACACACATTATACCCTAACATCCCTATGAGATAGTAGTCTGAACTCCACTTGACAGGTGAGAAAACTAAGGCTCATTGAGGTTGAATGACTTGCTCAGGGTCACACAGCTGATAAGTGGCAAGGGTGGACTGACTATCTGGGTTTATCTGGGTTTGGCTTACCTCGAAGACCATGCTCTTCACTATCACTGTAAAGAGCAGCACTGTAAAACGATGTTCTTGAGTAGACAAACCCCCACAATTGTAGAGCCTCCTTTTTTCACTCCTAGATTTATAGCCTGCTCCCCACAGACAGGCAAGCTGGGCAGGCGAGAGGGATTTAGGGAATGGTTCTCAGGGACACCGTGTTCCTTGGGACTCAGAATTACTGGCATTTACTTTCCAGTTGATTTCCCAAGTCCAGGAATAAACTGTGAAGAAAAAACAATTCCAGGCTGGAGCTGTAATGATCACCCTTTTTCCTTTTTGCAACTGGCTAGAATTTGAAATAAATGAGCTGTTGCTGATAAAGTTTGTAGAACTTTTTACTTTTTTATTTTGAAAGATTCTGTGCCAAAGTAGCAGCTGTCACTTGGAGGCTAAATGTGAAGGAGTCACATAAATGACAGGGTTTTCTAAGAATAAAGTTGTTCCAAAGGGCTTAGTGCTATGGCAGATTCTCATTTCCCTGGCAAAGGGGTGGATTGCGGCGGGAAGCAGGAGATGAGGAGTTGAGAGTTCCCAGATAATAATCATGGGACTTGAACATCTTTGATTACAATGAAGGATCTTTAGTTATAACATTCTCTAAGTCTAGCACTGCGATATCAGAAATAAGTGGACAGTGCAGAGAACCACTTTTCCTAAGTGCGGAGTTTGGACTTCTTCCAAGATGTACTTGATTAGCTTTTGGAATCTTTAGAAATTAGCTGAGAATTATGCTCAAAAACCTCTACATTCGTGTTTTTTTTTTTTTTTTGGCATACCTAACAGGGGTTTCGTTTTTCCATTCTTTCTTCCATCGTCTTACATACCATCATCTAAGACAGTTAAACCTTCTGTTGTTTATAACCACATCTTAAAATATCTTTTTGTTATTAGAAAAAGGAACGCATTTTCTTTTCTGTTCTATAAATACCCATTGTACAGAAGTGAATGAAGTAGAATATCAGCATCTCCCTTAATGTAACTTCTCAGAGAGAGTCGCTATCAAGAGTTTTGATGTATATCATTTCAGGCTTTTTGTTTGCGTGTACTCATTTTTTATGCAAACTGATTCTGGCATAAATATTATTTTGCAAATTAATTCTTATTTTAAATAAAAAGCAACTGTAAATATCTTTCCATGTCAGCCCTTCTAGATCTACCACATTTTTGGCCTCATAGTTCTACCGTAATTTATTAAGCCAATCACCTGTTGATGGACATTTAGGTTGTTTCAGTTTTTCACTATTACAAACAATGTTACAATTAACACAGTTTTATAACTTCATTTGTAAGGTAAGTTCCTGGGGCAAAAGGTATACAAGCCTTACATTTTTATCAATTTTGCCAAATTCCTCTCCAGAAAGCAATTTATCTGCCCACTAGGAGGATATGATTGTGTCTGGTTCTCCACATTCTTCCCAATATGGAATACTATAAGTGCACTTATTTAATTATTAGTGAGGATAAGCACATTGTTATATAATTATTAGACATTTGCATTCCTGGCAAAAATATTGGAAGAACAGTATGCTCATCTTTCTTTGTATCTGATCCCTGGCATATGTTCCTTATCACTTCCCCCCACACCAGTTGCTTTATTATATCAGCATTCTTCAGGATACTCCTATGAGATTTACTAATTAATGCAACAAACATTCAGTGTGGTGCCAGGCACTGTGCCTATCAGTAACAACAATTTAAAAGTGAAAAGAAAATAGATTCTCTTCATGGAGTTTAGTCCTTTAAAAGAATACTCGACATTGATGAAATTGAGACATGGAGAGGTTACGTGCCTCATCCAGGACCCACAGCAAATCTTCAATTACACTGGAATTTGCGCTAATGTCCCTGAAATCCTTACCCAATACGACCATCACACAGAGTCACAGTGCAGATAATTAGAGTTAAGGCCCTATTAATCTTTCCTAATAATAAGGAGGTCTATAACAAATTGCTTCAATTAACAGATTAATATTTACACAGTGTGATAGAACTTTTTAAGAATTCATATATCAAATTAATGTACATCGTGGTGCTCATCTTAACAAACCCTCATTAAATGTTGGCATTGAAAACAGTCTGCCCAATAGTGGTTGCAAAGAGAACTCGTTTACCAATCCCTGTTCCCTTACAGATATAAAAATTTCATGAAAGAGTTTGTCTTTAGGGTTCATTTTTAAGAATTTATTCTTATTTATCTCTATGTTTAGTTTATTGCTTGCCAAAATAAGAAGGGACTGGTTTCTCCTGTGTTTTCACAAGTCACCACAAGCAATTGTTTAGAGAGAGTAAATGCTACAGATAATGAACCATTAAATGTGATTTTTTTGTCTTTTTAAGCCATCATCTTAGACTGACATGAACTTCACCATTTCCAAACTTGAAAGTACTTCTCTGATTACCATGGTCTTTAGAGGTGGAATTTGGTCCCTCTGCAGAGTGAATGTTCTCTAAAGAATGATGAAGTTTAATGTTTTCTTTATGCAGATAAAAAATGTAAAGCATAAATATCTCCTATTGGAACAAACAGTGCCATTGAAGAAAATGAATGTAAATGCCTTATGTTGTGCAAGACTAAATGAAAATGTAATGTGAATTACTTTCTAGCTCAGGCTCATCACTAGTGCCCAGATGACTGTGTTTCTGTAGTTTTAAAAATCACTTCAATTTTCAACCAAATGCCGCTAGCCAAATAAACAGTGTGTCTCTAGCACTTTTTATAATGCTCTCTGGAAGGAAAATACAGACAGTATGAAAAAAAGCAAAGCACACTCAGCTCTTCTTTCAGAGTCTCACTGTACATCACCAGGAGTCCTCAGAGACTTGTTGAACTTTTGAACTTGTCCATTCACTCATTTGATCCATAAATGGGTGCCAAGCATGTAACCAGATGAGTATAGGGTGCTTGCTCTCTGCTACAGATCCAGCCCATGCTCAGCCATGTTTGGGTCCTAGAGGCCTCGCCCGTCTTAGCTGATTGGATGATGGCTAGGCACCAAATTATTAGTTGGTCAGCAATCTATGAATTGTTGCTGGCACAAAGAGAGGCTCATTTGTTCATTTAGCACATTTTTTGAATGCCTGCTCTGTGCAAGGAACTGTTCATGGTGCTGAAGATCCAGTGGAGAACAAGATAGATTGGGTCTCTGGAACTCAACAGTGTAGTGACAGAGAAAGGAAACAAGCAAAAGACCAAGGTAATGTCAGATAATAACAGGTGCAGTGACAAAAATTAAACAGTGATGTGATGGAGAATAACTGGAAAGGAGGTAGGCAAGGAAGTGCCTCTTAGGAGGGGACATTTGAGCTGTGATCTGAATGATGAGAAGGATGAACCCTGTGAAGATCTGGAGAAGAGATTCACACAGATGGAACAGCAAGTGCAAAGGGGGGAGGGGACGTGGTGCAGTAAAGGAACAGATAGAAGAACAGTGCAGTGAGGACACCGTGGATAACGAGAGAGTGGAGTGCAGTGAGGCAGGCAGGGGCCGATATCAGATAGGGCCTCATGGGCCGTGTAAGTCATTCGAGTTTTAGTCTAGATGCAATGAGAATCCTTTGCTTAAAACTAGGGAAGTGACACTATCTTATTTACATATTTTAAGAATTATTTTAGCTACTGTGTGAAAAATATATTTTTCAATGAGACAAGGAGAACTGTTAAATGACTACTAGTTAATCTAGGCAAGAGATGACGGTGGCTTAAATTAGGGTTTTAGTGATTGGGAGCGAGAAAACTGGAAAGATTTAGAATGTATTTAAAGGTTTGGTCCACAGAACTGGCTAATTGGAAGGATACATGGGAAGAAGGTAAAGCAAAGAAAGAATGGAGGTTAGGGTCCCAAGAACTGGGAGGATGGTGGTGGGAGGTCGGTGGGACGTGGATCAATTGTTCTATATTGGACATGTAAAATTGAGATACTTAGATGCAATCGTTGTTTGTTTGTTTTTTAAAACAAATGAGTGACTGACCTGTTGTAGAAAGCTATGGTAGACCAATCAGATTCCCTATTTAAGGAATTTGCTTTAAGAAGCTGGAAGAGGGAGGGAATTGCAGAAGGTCGCAGATGAGATGCAGTTAAAGCCAGAGAGGCCATGAAAAGCTCTCTATGAGCCAAAATATCCAGAAACTCTGAATCAAAAAGGAAGCCCGTTGGAGGAAGGAGAGTTTAGCCTTCGAGAAATAAAGACATCTCAAGGAGCCGTCGGGGTGCATGTCTCTGCAGGGAGATGGGAGGTAAATTGTTGATTCCTAGAGCTGCCTCTGTCTTTCTTACTTGTAGTTCTGTCCATATGTGTCCTTCCAAAAATAGGCTCTTTTCTTGATGTAACTTAAGTCGATCTCTGTTGCTTTCTAATAAACTCACCTAACTGAAATAAATACCTTGGCATACTAAGGACCACAAAAATGTGTCTTGAAGATCAATGCTTGAAGAAAAACAATTTTTAATTAGTAACTGAAAAGAAGAGTGGGAGAGACTTCCGTGGACATCCTGAAAGCTGCCTTGGGGACTTTCAGGTCAATGGCAAAGGTTCTGTATAGCATCTGATAGTATTTCTAAATGTTTGTCTTATCACTGTCGCCCACATTACTCTTACACTCAGCCGTGATGAGGCTCTTTTGTGGCTCATGTGGACAGAAGGTTGTGGTAGAAGGGATAGAAATGAGCAGGACAGCATAGGGAGATTTCTGAGATGATCAAGAAAAAGGTGAAAGATAGAAAAGGGAGATTATTAAAGAGATTGTGTGTGAGTGAAAGACAGTAACTGAACTGGGCATGGAAGGAGGAAGAGAGAATGTGCTGGACATACTCTAAATGATCAGTGATAACAGCTCCCATTTACTGAGCTCCCTCTCTGTTCCAGAACTGTGCCAAGTTCATGTGTGCTTTACACACATGTAATTTTCACAATTAAAAACACTATTAGTCCCATTTATAAATGAGAAGACCGAGACTCGGAAGTTGTGTTAGGTTGAACTATACGAAATTGCCATTTTCATAGATCAAAAGTAGGTGAATATTGACAGTATCATGTGGTTCAACCTAATACCTTGCTCAAGCGTGCAGAACTCATAAATTTTGGAATGTGGTTTCAAATGCAACTATATCTGGCTCCAAAACACTAATTCTTTCCCCTACTCTTCACACTTGTCCACAATAATACTGGAGGGAAGTAAAAAGTGTTGTGGGAGAAGCATGCATCAGACAGGACCCCATCTGGCCATGATGGTAGCCCCACGGGGAGGAATGATGGATAGCTTTTCAGAGCAACACTAATTATTTGAATGCGTAGGTTTTTTTCTATGTCTGCTATTTGTAGCTTAAAATTTGTCAACATTAAATACTTTACGTGTATATAAAAAAGTTAATCCATATACTGAAGTCCATTTCTACAATAGCATGCTTATATTGTAATGTGATTTAGATATAAGATAGGCATTTTAACCTCCCCTTACCCTACAAAAGCATGGTTTTATCAGTTATCATTAGTTGGCATCTTTATGCAAATTACTCCATCCCAATTGGCTCTAAGTTTCAGTCAACAACATTCTAACAACGAGATGAGTCAATCGATGACGTTAATGTTTTGTGAAGGGCCTTTTTTATAGATCTTTCTGTTGATTTTTATATTTTAATGTCCTTGAAGCTGAGCTGAAAGCTCTATCCATCAATAAATGTACCTCCATCTGTTGTTCTGGGCTTATTTGTCATTCTTTCTGGATATTAAGGCAGCACAGAGATTATTCCTGTACGCATTTTTGCCCTCAATCTCAGACCCTGCTTCCTCTTCCTTCCTTCTTTCCTTCCTTCCTTCCTTCCTTCCTTCTTTCCTTCCTTCCTTCTTTCCTTCCTCCCTCTTCCTTTTTTCCTCTTCCTGATTCAGCCCTGTAGAGCAAATCTGTGAGAGGAATTACTGATTGGCCATGAGCCCCAATACCCCGAATAGGCAGTGGGAAAGGCCCAAGGCTGCTGATGGAGGAGACATGCTTGTTTCCACATTTGCAACTCCCAACTCTCAGCAGTGTGCCCTCATAGCAAATATCTGTAAATTGCATACCACAAAATTTCCTGAATGTCCTTTTGCAAATATTTTAAGCAAAACTGCTTTGTCACCACTAGGTGGATAAGTTAGACCAGTGATCCCCAAAATGGTTTTTGAGAAACATTAGTCCTATGAAATGCTCTTCAAAAAAAGGATTCACACTATCTCAAAGAGATATCTGCATTCCCATGTTCATGCAGCATATTCACAATGTCTAAGGCATGGAAACATTGACAGATGAATGGATAAAGGAAATGTGCTATAAATGTATATATGTATATACACACACACACAATGGAATATTATTCATCCATAAAAAAGAAGGAAATCCTGCCATTTGCGACAACACCGATGGACCTTGAGGGCGTTATGCTAAGTGAAATAAATCAGACAGAGAAAGACAAATACTGTATGATCTCATCTATGTGTAGAATCTAAAAAAGCTGAACTTATAGAAACAGAGAGTAGAATGGTGGTTGCCAGGGGATGGGGGTGGAGTAAATGGGGACATTTTGGTACAAACTTTCAGTTATAAGATGAGTAAGTTCTTGAGATCGAATATACAGCATGGTGACTATAGTCAGCAATACCGCACTGAATACTTAAAAGGTGCTAAGTGAGTAGATCTTAAATATTCTCACCACCCACACACAAAAAAGGTAATTATGTGAGGTGATGGACGTGTTAGCTAAACTTATTGTAGTAATCATTTTGCAATATATATGTGTATCAAATCATCATGTTGTACACCTTGAACTTACACAATGTTATAAGTCAATTATATCTCAATATAGCTTGAAAAATAAATAAATAAGAAGAAATAGGAAAAAATTAAGTATTCAAATACTGTTGAGAAACACTATTTACTGGCCATCTTTACAATGTACACTGGAATAGTAAAGGCTCTGAGAACTCTTGCAGTAGAGAAATCTGTTTATCTTCATTAACCTAGTGTTTCTCAAGCTCATTTGATCATAGAACCTTTTCTTAAAATATAATATCTATTAACATCACATAACTAGTCTTCCATAGAACACACTTTGGAAATGTTGAGTTAGACGTTGGCAAATTTTCGTTCTAACTGCAATAAAAGAGCTATGTTTCTTAAAAGAATCATGTCAAAATAAAAATTAAAAGCTTCCATGCTGCTTCAGAGGCGTTTTCTTTCCAATTTGTGGATCAGTCTTTGATGGGGGTGGAAATGATGTTTTATGGGTTAACACTTTCAAATCTGTTATGTCCATTCATCAATCAATACATATATATTGATCACTAAATAGGATGGCCTGACTTAGACAATGGCAATGCTGAGAGAGATGGATAAATATCTAAGAGGTATTAAGTGACTGATGTGATAGAAGTGTTGATCAAATGGAAACGGAGGGGGAGGAAAGGGTCAAGAATGGCTCCTGGAATTTTATCTTGGGGACTAAGTAATTAGCAGATTATAAATTGGAGGTGTGTCTTAAGCATGCTCCATTTTCCTTGATTATAAATAGATCATTCATGAGTATGCAGCCAGAAAAAATTTACTAATGAGTCGCATTCCCAGTCTCATGCCCCAACACCTCACCCATGAGAAAGCACTAGGCATTGCCTGCTTTGTTTGCTCCCTTCCCCTACTCTCTGAAGAGAGAAAGTACAGAATCTGAGTGGTGACCAAGATGGTTGGGATAAAACAACATGGATGAGCTTGGGCTCTTCTGAGGCAGTCAAATAAATGTTTCCCAAGAATAAGAGAAGATTGGAAGTTGTAATAAGAGTTGCTATTGTAGAACCCATTTAATGCTTAAGATAATCTATAATGATTGGGATTCTAAGTAAGCTACACTCCATTATATACGACAGTGACGAGCACTGGGCCATGAGAACTTCAGTTTTATAGATAATGAGCCAATTCCAAGGAGGCTGCAACTCAAATGCCAACAGTGCCGTGCAAGTACCATTGATGCTGAAACAGACAGGGTATAAAAACGCCACAGTGCAAAAGGAATGAATAGACAGCCACTGCCACTCAACTCAAGGAAGAACTGGCCTCAGAAAGCATGGGACCCTCACCGACAGATGCTAAAAACAGTGCAGGAAAGTTGGAGGAGAAACTGGATATTTGCATAATTTCAAGGTATCGCTCCTAAGATATTTATAAATTACAAGGGAAAAATAATAACTTTACAATGGAGAGACCCTGCAGACACCACCTTAACCAAGTGACCAAGGCTAACACCACCAGGATTAAGACATATTGACATCATGGACCACTTGATTTGATGCTCTGAGATCACAAAATTGCTTCTGTGATCTTCTTGATACAAGTGCATAACTTCAATCTAATAATGAGAAAAATTCAGGCAAACCCAAAATGAGACATTCTGTGAAGTAATTGACTAGTACTTATCAGAAGTGCCGGGCCGGCCCTGTGGCTTGGTGGTTAAGTGCGCGCGCTGCGATGCTGGTGGCCCGGGTTCGGATCCCAGGTGCGCATCGAGGCACCACTTCTCCGTTCATCCTGAGGCCGAGTCCCACATACAGCAACTAGAAGGATGTGCAGCTACGAAGTACAACTACCCACTGGGGCTTTGGGGGGAAAAAATAAAATAAATAAAATCTTTAAAAAAAAAAAAAAAAAAAAAAAGAAGTGCCACAGTCATCAGTATAAGACCAGGAAAAACTAGGAACTGTCACAAATTGAAGGAGACTAAAGAGGCTTAGTGCAATGTGGGATCCTAGATCATATTCTGGGACAGAAAAATGACATTAAGAGGAAAGCTGTTGAAATTTGAATAAGGTCTGTAGTTCAGTTAAAAGTATTGTGAGATATTAACATTAGGGGAAGCTAGGGGAAGGATATACACGAACTCTCTATACTATTTTTTGCAAATTTTCTGTCAGTCTAAAATTAGTTTATAATAAAAAGTTAAAAAGATAAGAATAGCAGAAAAACAAAGAAAAAGAAATGATGAGATTTAGAAATTCCAACACAGCACTGACCTATAGAAATACAGTGTGAGCCATGAATATGAGTCACATATGTCATTTTAAATTTTCTAGTAGCCAAATTAAAGAAAGTAAAAAGAAATGGGTGAAATTAATTTTAATGATATCAAAAATACTATGATTTCAACATGTAATCAGTATAGAAAATTACTAATAAGCTCTTTTACATTCTTTTTTGCCCTAAGTCCTCAAAATCCACTCTCAGTTCAGACTAGCCACTTTTCAAACTCTGAATAGCCACATGTGGCTAGTGGCTACCATATTGGACAGCAAAGCTCCACCACTAAGACACATTCTCTACGCATCTTTTATGTCTGCTTCTTTCTACAAGAGTTTTGTTCTTTCCTCCTGTAGACTCCTCCTTCCTTCCTTCCTTCCCTCATTCATGAGCATTAATATATTCCAGGCATTGTTCCATGTACAAAACTGACAAAAATTCTCAACTTCCTGGAGCTCCCATTCTCAAGAGGGAGTGATTGACATGACCAGTAGCTATAGTAAATGAGTAAATTATACAGTAAGTGGGTAAGGGCTGTGGGGTTGGAGGGACAAGGCTAGGTGAGGTGACTGAGATATGCTAGGGGTAGGAAAGCTAGAAGAGGCAGGTCCAAAATTCGAACCCAGATCACTTATAGCTGGTTTATTCCATTCTTTAGTTTCAACAGACTCTTGAATGGAGAGAAAAATGGGAAAGTAAAAACAATGCCCTGCTTTTACTTATTTGGTACTTCATAGTACTTAATAGGGTCAAGTTTATCTCAGCCATAGACAATGACACTGGACTGCCATTTCAGGTGTCTGGTATAAAGGAGGTGATAGCATTCTGAACAGCCAGCCTCCAGCTAAACAAAGCAGAAATATGAATGAACTACCTTGCGAGGACAAGGATATCTCAGCAGAAAACAGAGGGATTTGAAATTATGCAACCCACTGCAATTTCTTGACTTGAATCTCAAAAGATTTGATCAATAAAGTCTGATTCTTTCTTTCCTTGAAATTTGAATAATTACCTACAGCCTGGTAAATTTAATATGTTTAAAAAGTTGATTACTTCTCTCTAGAGGTAATTTTGTTTATTCTCCTTGTAATAGAGTATGTAGTTCCTTGTTTGTTTTTTAAACCTCTGGTTAGTAATAACTACTCATTGAAATACCTCCCAATCTCAGTTCCATACACTCTTGGATATGAGAAAAGAGTGGCAGCCAGGAATAAGTGTATGTAACCCCCATCTCTGCTTTTTGGAGTCTGAAATACCTTAAACGGGTTAAAAGGCAGGAGGTGCAACAGAAAGAGAGAAAGTGTGTGTGTGTGTATGTTCGTCCTGCATCTGATTATGCGAGGTGTTTGTTGGAATGCAGATTCTTGGACCTGGCCCCAGATCTCAGATTCCAAATCTTTATGGGGTGGAGCCTGAGAATCTGGTAATTTAATAAGGTTCCTAAGTGATTCTTATGCCCTTTGGGTATTGAGAACCATGGGCCCTGGCACCAGAAAGGCCCAGATTTGCATCCTGATGCTTCTGCTCACTGGCTGGGGTGCTTAGAGGGTCTTTTCGAAGGAAGTGACACTGAACTGCCCCCTGCATATTGGTGGGTTCTCTGTCTATAAGGCCTTGTAACAAAAGAAGACAAGGGAATTCCGATCCAGCATACTACATCCCACTGTGCCGGCTCCAGCAGGAGAATTCTTCAGAGCTCTTAATTGTGATGTTTTAAGAAACTGTTCTCTTCCTATTCTTTTAATGCAGTTGGAATCGAGGCTGCTTTTGTCTTTTTGTTTTGCTAAGGGAAATGTGGGCACTTGTTTCTGTTCCTTTTCTTTTCACTTAGGTTCCTGTAATGCACATATTTATAATCCAAGGAGGCAAGAAAGAGAATTAGGACAAACTTGTGCTTTGAAGGCCTGCCATGTGGACCTGGATGGGGACATGTCAGGCCTACAAAGATGAGCCAGCAAGTCCTTTGTTTGTCGCTCTGGGTGTAGGTCTTTTATCATCTGTGGTCCCATCTAAATAGCTTTTCTTAAACCATAAAGCATGTTATCAGAGCCTAAGAAGCAATTTGTAATTATGGGCTCTTGAGTGGACTCATGTACTATTTAAAAGCACCAAATGAAAGAAACTTACGAGGTTTCTGCTGCTTAACCTAGACCTTAGAGCCCTGGATGAACTTACTTTTTATCTTATAGTCTCTTATTTTTTCTTCATTTCTAAAATTACAAAAGTAATACATGTCGTTGTACAATATTTACACAATACAATTAGTCAGAGATGAAAGCTACCCCATACTGATGACTCCACTTATATTTCTTGCTATTCTTTCTAGATATTTCTAGACATTTTCTAGACATAAACATATATGATACACATACACACGCACAGATAGGACTCTTTAAATTGTAAATGAGAGAAACCCAATTCAAAAATGTTTTAAACAAATGGCAGAAATCTCTTGGCTTACATAATCATACTGAAGTGAGGTATATTAGCTTCAGGAATGGCCAGATCCAGGGGATCCAACAGGGTAGTTTCTCTTTCTCTCATCTCTCTATTTCATGGCACTGCCTCATTTTTTCCTTCTCTGTTGGTTTTCTCCATGCGTTGGGAAGGATAGCTATCTATAGACCTGGATTTACTCCAGATTTGGGACAGAATAATGTCCCCTCATCCCCCCAAAAAATGTCCACATTGTAATTCCCAGAACCTGTAAATATGTTGCTTGACATGACAAGGAAGAATTAAGATTGCAGATGGAATTAAAGGTGTTAATCAACGGACCTTGAAGTGGGGCTATTATCCTGGATTATCTGGGTGGGCCTAAAGTAATCACAAGGGTCCTTAATAGTGAAAGAGGAAGGCAGAAGAGTTAGAGTCAGAGAAAGATGTGACGATGGAAGCAAGGTCAGAGCGATGTAACGTGGGAAAGACTCAAACTGCTGTTGCTGGATTTGAAGATGGAGGAATGGGGCCATAAGCCATAGAAAACTAATGCAGGGCCCAAAAGACAAGAGACTTTTCTCCTCAAAATCCAAATTTTAAAAATCCTTGGAAGGCTTCTCACTAGCCTAGCTTGGTTTTCAACCCAGTCTCCATCCCCATCACCGTGGTTAACAGAAGAGGATACTATAATTGTCTAGATCTGAATACTCTTTATGGCAGGGAAAGGGGAACAAGAGACTGTGAGAAATGTGGTGAGAAATATCCCAA
The DNA here is from genome assembly GCF_057802395.1 of Ceratotherium simum simum. Lineage (NCBI taxonomy): Eukaryota > Metazoa > Chordata > Mammalia > Perissodactyla > Rhinocerotidae > Ceratotherium > Ceratotherium simum. The sequence goes on from NC_141904.1 coordinate 63,019,015, forward strand.
GCAGAGAGCTAGGAATCTGATTTTTTTTTTATCAGTAAAGCACTCTCCCCCCACCTCCAAAAAAAGGCAATAAGGCATGCAGGTATAATCAAAGTACATGCTTGTGTTTTTCTCATCTGGCTTCTGACGTGTATGAATCACGTCAGAAAGTTCATTGGGCCAGAAAGTTCATGCTTGGTAATTGGCAGCTGTGTTTTAACTACAGGCTTGAATATTTTGGGGGAAAAAAAAAGAGAGCAGATGTTCAGATGCCTGTTTTCGGGATGGGTAGTGTATCACCGCACATCTTTAAACCTGCTGAAGGAGACAGAGCAAGTCATGGAAAGGCATGGAAAATGGAGCAACTCCAAGAAATCTCTGGATAGTATACCTGCTAGAGCAAAGTAGACAGCCCGTCTTTGGCTTTTGGCTTTCCAGCACCTAAAGGTCCTCGGCTCCTGCCTCTCCCTCTTGTGGATTTCCCTTGTCTCATCTAGACAGGGAGACACATTGTCTCTTGTATCCTTCAAGGATGCGCATGCCACCTCCCTTCTTTCTACCCTGGGAAGAGCCTCAAGGGAACAGATCACAGATCTTACTAAATTAGAATAATGTAGGATGAGGCTATTTGGGGCCAGTATTTGAGTGAGGAAGTAAACCAGTGTTATCAAGAATTGGATCAACCAAGAACTGCAGGTTCTCAAATTAACTTTTTTTTATTTTAGTGTTTCCTCTGAACCCCTGTTAAATAACCTTCCACTCTTAGGACGCCTGAGAGTTGCTCTTCTGATAGCCTCTGATGTGCTTGTTTTCTCAGTGCATTTAATTTGATCACGGGGCAGGAGCTGGCAATCCTCTAAGGCCTCCCCCAAGAACATATGTCTGTGATGTGTGTTTAATGTTTCCCTCTGTTACAGAGATAAATGCCATCAGTAATTCTGATTGGCAGGCCCAATGTTTAAGGCTTTTGGAATTATGTGAGTCTCAGGGTCATGGGAATTTTTCTATGTTCATAGGAATTCAAGTATTTACAAAGCATAATTAAATGGATTAATCATGTGGGGTTCTAGAAACAATATGGTTTTGTTAAATTTTCCAGCAGCTTTCCCTTCCTCCATTTCTACTAGTCTCATCATTCTTTCTTTTCTCCCTTCTCTCTCTTTTCGATTTATGATTTTTGCTTTTAGCCCTCAAAATCTCTATGAGCTTATTATATCTCAGACTTTGCACCGAATTTCCCATTTGACCGCTCTCGTTACTGCCCCTCTGTTGTTTTCATCTCCTCCGTATCTAAAGGCCCCCTCATGCTTCTTTGATTAAATGTCCCACTCTTGTCATTGTCCTCCTCACTTTGCTTAATTAGATAATATCTGAGACAGCTTTGAAGACACTAGGTGCTGTCCCAGTGCTAAATGGGATTGTTATAATTATTATCTTGAAGCCTCGCATCACCATAATCAGCTTCTTCTCGCTTATTCTTTTCTCTCTCCTAGTCGGCTGGGTATGAATAATGAAAGCAGTCTTTCCTTAAATGGAAAAATAGAAATGTAGCTGAGTTCTTTTCCCCAAGTTGCCTGTTAATGGAAATTGAGGCATATCCATGTGCTTTTGGCCTGGGAAAAGGAACAGGGAAGGTTAAGACATGACAATGTGTATTGTGAATGACCTCTGTTTTTATTATCAAGCCAATGCAAAATTGTTGTAGAGAATTTGGATAATTCAGAAAAGCACACAGATGAAAAGACATATCACATGTGTTTTCACCTTCCAAATTTTGTGTGTATGTATATAGATATTATATTCATATTAATCTATTCTCACACACAAAGAAGGGTCAACCCGAACATAATGTTTTCTAACTTACAACTTAAATAATGGTCTGCGGACATTTAAATTAAATTTTCTTCACATCATGGTGAGTACAGAATTCCTCTCACACGTATGGATCACAACTTACTTAACCAGTCCCCTATAGGTGAACAATTAGTTGGTTTCCAATCAACAATTAGTCCAACAATTAATTGGGCTGATATAAATAATGCTGCAGTCAACATCCTTTACACATAGCCATGATGGTTTTTTAAAAAAATAATTATTTCCTCAGCAGAAGTTTCTGAAGTTAAATTTGCTGTTCAAAGATAGAAATTTTAGTGAGCATTGGGTATTCAGAAAGACACCCAGAAGACTGACCTATCTCACGCTACCAATCTTGGTTTGGGTTGCATGAGGACAGCCCGCATCGGCAAGGCTCTTTCTCAGTCTTGGCGCGTCTTGGAAAACTAACAGTGAATTGGTCTTCTTTCCGTCTGGACATGCTTTGGAAATGCTGGATGGGTTCTTACAGTGGTTTGAAAGAATGTTCTGGGGTTCTCTGTGACTCATCAGCAAGGTCCTGTATCTCTGGGACATCAGTTTGTATCAGGGACAAGTTTTTCATATTAAAAGGACTGCCCACTGGAAACAGTAACCTGGGTTTTATGACAAATCAGAAGAGAAATTCTGAAGAAGGAAGAAAGAATACTAATGCTTATTGACCACCTTTAGAGTGCTGACACTGTATCCTCTTGACAATCTTGCAAGATAGGTAAGGTCGCACCTTCATTCTATTTGAGCTAGATTCAAATCCGTGTCTACCTGATGCCAAAGACCATGGCCTCTTCTTCCCTCTGGAACTCAGTTTTGCAACTTCTCAGAGCAGAGTTCCAAAAGCCACGATTAGTCTGCCTCTACCTCAGCTCTATTTACCTTCTGTCAATGTTTCTTTCTTTTTAAATATCAATTTGGAATGCACTTGCCTTGCCAAGTGTTTGAAAACAACTTTTCTCTTGTTTTACAAGTTCATGTTTGCATTAGAATCCTTGATGTATCAAAGTATTCTTCTCTCTCTTTACCTAAAAATGTAATATATATTCATGAAGCCTTTGAATAGTGTTGTATATGGGATGTCATTTAACATGCCTCACAAAGTCTGTTTTTAAAAGTGAGACCTGCTTGTTCAAGGAAGTTAACGTTCTAACTCAAAGGGAACATAACCTGTGGGCTTCAGAGTGATCTATCTCCATGTGGTATCGACCGAATGCTTAAGGAGAATTCTGACATCTCCAGATTCAGATTTTTACAAACCGAAGAGTGGACTGGCTGAGCTTATATCCACAAACTGAGGACTCTAGCAAAGATGAGGACAATACAGCAGAAGCGTTATAAGCCCTGACAGACAGCTTTAGAACCAATCTTACCTCTAGGTCTCAGTTTCCTTTTCTGTATAGTGGAGAGACACTAATGGGGGCTTACTCGGAGAATCGCTGTTATGGTTAAATGAGCTATTGTGCTTTCAAGTGCTTAGCAGAGTGTTTGGCACATGAGTTCGATCTCAGTGGATGATCATGGAGGAAAAGATATTTTAAGAAGCAGAAAAAACCATACATTAAGTGAATTTGTACTAGAAAAGCATAAAAGGGATGTAAGAACTGACTCTCTTAATGTAAAAATCAAAGATAGTATCCCCTTTTTTCCTTATTATTTAAAGTGCTAGGAAGAATCCAGAATTACTTCATAAGCTTAATTTTAATGAATTACAGCCGAAATTCTTTACTTCTTTTGGAACCATGTTCTCTCCCTCTATTTGATAATCTGCTAAGGCTTTGAATTCTCCATAAAAATATGCACATTCGCATCACATTGTGCAATTTCAGGGACTCCTGTCTATTCCAGGTTAAAACTGCCCCAAAACATAGAGGTTGTAGGACACACTTTTATTTATCTAAACAAGGTCAGAAGGGAGAGGTTATGGCCAATTCAGGGCTCCACTTGGGTATATCCAACCCCAAAGCCAGAGATCCTAATCATTGCCATCTGCTGGATACGCTTTCTGCCCTGGAGCACTCATAATGTAGAAAGGAAGACCAACAGGGAAATAAGTAAGTGTGGCAAGGGTGACAATAAGTGTGTGTACTGAAGGGAATGATTTCATGATACAGGCTGGGGAAGGAGGGCTGCCAACATCACAAGAACAACAACTATGTAGGCTGATTTCACAAGTGCAGCAGTGGCCCCAGAGTCATTCCAAATCTTGGGGGATTCTATGCACCATGTGGCATACATTATGTCCAAATCTAAGTCTCAGATCAGAGGTAATTCAAAGAATCACCCATGTCCTCTCCCACTAAGTCCATCCCCTGTCTCCATCTGAGAGTGATGGAGCAGGGGAGTGTAGGTAAATGGAAACTTATCAGGAGACATACATTGACCCTTTGCTTGGCAAGTTTTAGCTTATCTCTAATATTCTATAATACCTATGATACCCATGCCAAGCCTTGAAATTCCTGCCTTATTGATTCCAAATATTCTGAGAAGGGAACAGACACACTCCACCTCACACACACAGCCTTGTTTATGGAGGACTCAAACTGTGTCCCAGGCCTGGAGACCAAAGGGTTCTAATTGAGACAAGCAAGAAAGGGAAGGAACTAAGGAAATGGCCTGGCCATTCAGTGATGCTTGAGTGAATGTGGGAGCAAAATTAGAGCAATTTCTTCTCTTCCAAGCTCATTGCTAATTCCATTAGCATTAGACCACCACTGCTTAGTATTTTCCCTTAGATACACCTGAATTCAAATCATAGCCCAACACCTGTCAGCTTTGGGCAAGTCACCTAACCTCTGTGAATACTGAGTTAACATGTACTGAGTGCCAAATATATATATGGTACTGTCCACTAAAACTAAGTGTTTTACATATGTGGACTCAGCCCACACTCACAACAACTCTGTGAAGAAGGAATTATTATTATTACCATTGGATATTGCTCAGGGTCACAGAGCAAGTGGGTGGAACTTGAAATGGAGGCAAGCTATCCAGCCCCAAAGCCAGAACCCTCACTCACAGGCCATGGGGCTTCCAGAACAGCACGTCAATTTCAACATCTGTAAAAATGGGATGATGCTGACCATTCTGCAGGGTAATAGTAGGGTTAAACAAGATTGGATTTGGCGATCATTGAATAGTAGGGTCCCTTTCCATGAAGGAATCCTTTTGGAAGAATATACAGGTGTGGGAGAAGTCAAGTTGGCCACAGAAAGTGCATTGTCACACACCACTGACCACAGCAAGTGAATCCACCCTCTATATCAACAGTGCTTTTTATCTGTTCTTTTTCTCATCTTCCTGCCTTCTGTTTTCTTCTCTTCTATACCACTGCCTTGTGACTGTTCAAATGGGTTAGAATGATGGCATTTCATTTCCTTGTGGTCTTCATTTCTGGCTATGCTGATCACTGTTAGTCAACAAATGACTTGGCTTTTTCAAAACTGCCTGGGTTGATATGTTTCATTTCAATTGCAATATGTTCTTTTAAAGGTTAATGATCAGAAACCATTGTTGGAAAGTCAAAAATGCACTCAGAGGCAGAGAACCAATACAGTTTTGTTCATTGCTTTAATTATTGTGTGTGTGTGCTTAGGTTTTTTGGATTGCTGTTATTCTTGTTGAAAGGAATTGAATGCACAAAAGTAACTCTTCAACAAACATTGTTTGAGCCCTGGTTTTGTGCATAGTGCAGGGCTAGCACCGATCAAGGAGACAGGGACTCCCAGATAAATCAGACATGGAACTAGTCTTCAGAGTAAGGGCAGGTGGTGGAGGGAGATGATAGGCTGAGAAAGATACATAAGACAAAGAGAGCTACTGTCTGTTAGAAAGATGAAGGAATAGACTGTGGTAGTTTAGAGAGGAGAGAGGTTGCTTCCATCTGGAATGATCATGGAAAGCTTCCTGAAGGTGGTAGCAATTAAATAGGACCTTGAAGGACATAGAGAGTCTAGACTAGGGTATAGTAAACCAGAAAGGGTGAAGGACATTCTAGCTATGTAGAGCATACCTGGGAAGTAGCATATGATTAAAGAGACTTTATGAAGAAGGTTAATTTTTTTTTAAAAAATGATATCATTCACCAAGGGAATAAATAGGTAATAAATCAAATTAATATCTCTGACTTCATTTCTTACCATTCTCCCATGGTTCAAAATTCCTCCAATACAATGCTGCCTCAGGGCCTTTGCACTTGCCATTCCTTCTGATCTGAACACTTTTCCCAGATCTTTCCTGGGCTGGTTCTCTTTTGTCTTTCACATCTCAGTTCAAATAACCCTCTTAGAGAGAGTCTGACCTCTTTGATGAGGTTGGCCTCCCTCACTACCCCATTCATGACAGCCCAGACATCCACCCACACACACACACCTCCTCAGCAGTCACTTACTATGGCAGCATCCTAGCTTGTTTATTTCATAGCACTTTACATATTGTCTTATTTAATGCTCTAGGCCTAGCACAGAAAATCTCACCTCCAGTATGTTCCTATTCCCTGCCCCCCACCATGTATCTACATCACCTCAAAATACTGGTTCTCATGTGATCCTAGAATATTTCTCCTTCTGTAAAAATGGAGGTGAAAATGCTTAGTTCCCTTCAAGCAGTAGCCCTCAGTCTGGTGCACATTAGAATCACATGTGAAGCTTTTGAAACCACAGACGCCCAGGCCTTACCCCCGACCTCCATCTCTGCAGGTGGGGCCCAGGCAATGTCAATATCTTTACAGAGCTCCCCAGGTGGTTCTGGTGGACAGCTCCAACTGAGAACGGATGCTTTAGAAGGAGAATGCAAGGGCAGTAGCCTTCGCTGATGATATTTCTCTTCCCTGCTTGCTCTGTCAGGGTGGGGTGAATAACAGGATTGGGGGGCCCAGGGTTAGCCAGATCCAAAACAAAGAGACACAGTCTGAGATGCAAAAGCAATATACATTTCCTTCATTCACGAAGGATTAAGGCATGTCTACTATGTGTGAGGCACTGTACAAAAGGGGTTCAGTGCGCATGGAACCAAACAGAATGGTTGGCATTGAACCCTTTAGGTCCCCTGAAATTCTACCATCTCGTGAAGGTGAGACTGCTTGACTGCAGGGTTTGGTCATGAACCAGGGGGAGGTTCTAATTAGAAGGCCAAAGGAAACTTTCCTCAGATCGTCACTGAACCAATGGCATTATTTCCCCAAACACAATAGCCTGTTGCTGGAATTGCACCCCTTTTAGAATACGATTCGGAGTCATTGCCTTAGTCCACAAGGCTTGACATGCTCTTGTTCTTGCTTCTGTCTCTCACCTCATTTCTAGCGCTCTCCCCTCCTCGGTACACTCCAGCCACACTTGCCTCCTCACAGGTCTGGAGAGCACATTAAGAGCGAGTGCCTTCTCTGGGCCGGGATACCGGCCGGTCCCTGGGCCCCTCAGCCTCTGCTGCCACATGGTTGCATGATTGGCTCTTCCCAGTCTCTGCTCAACTATCACCTCCTCAGAGAGGCCCTCCCTGATCTCTTTATCTAAACAGTACCCTAATTCCTCTCTATCTCTTTGCCCTGCTTCATTTGCTTTATAGCATTTATTATGTTTGTTGTTTACCTGTTCATTTTCCGTTTTCCCTAATAGAGTGTAAGCCCAAAGAGAGCTGGGGTCATGTCCTTCTTGTTCATTGTCATGGCTTCACCACCTAGCGCAGCGCCTGGGACATAGTAGATGCTCCATAAATATGTTGAATGAATGACTTCAATAAGGTTTTATTCTCATTCTGTTTGGGTGTATGTTCATCTTCCATTAAGAGCTAGTGATACTACATTTCTGGTTAGAGGTAAATGGTCTGCTTTTTAAATGAGCTAGTGTAAGGAAAAAGGGAATCAATTTAAAGAAAAATATTAAAAAAAGGGAAGTGTAAGTGGCTCACAGATGTGACATACTTGCGAGAGTGATGAAAGGATGATTGACCTTTGGGAAACACTGGTCTAGAAGCAGATCAGGAAACAAAGATGGAATAACAGGCCCGGAAGGAAGGGGAGTACCATCTGGTCATCCAAATCAGGACGCTGAATGATAAATGTCGTCTGCTCCCCGTCTCAATCTTTTGCAATGTTGAGGCACAATTCATCTGACATTTACTGAGGATCAGCTATGTGCTCAGTGCGGTCGGGGGACGGGGTAAGTGTGATTTAGAATCCAATCCCATCTTCAAGGGTGAACCTCAGAGAGAGCCATGGGTACCACAATAGTAGAAATCAAAATGTGGTCAATGCTATAAGAAAGGCTCACACAAGCCGTAGAGGAGCCGCACTTGTGTCTCCAGAGGCAATCAGGAAATCCTTCTTGGAAGAGGAGAAGTTTGAAGAGGCCTTGATGAATGGGTCAGATTTCAATATGCAGAAATGGGGGCCAAGGCATTCCAGACAGAGGGGGGAGCCTGGAGCAAAGCCAGGCAGAATAGTGGCAGCAAATAACGTGGGGAAATGAGATCACAGGGCACTACGAGAAAAATACGTATATAGACTTTAGTGGAAAGCTCATGAGGCACTCCCTGTTTGCCTGCTTTCATGTCTCTTTGTAGAACGTATTTCACATGCATCATGCACAAGGCATTTCAGATGACTGTGTCCATGTTCTCAGAGAGAGGAGCTTCAGGAAGGTGTCTCTGCTTCCAAATAACCAACCTCAAGTCCTCCTTTTTCTTTTTGTAAAGAAAATATCTGGAAAACCCTATCCTGTCATTTACATTGTAAACATGCAGGCAGCAATTAACCGCTGCCTTCTATTTGCATTAAAGGGATGCTCGGCTTCAATAAAAACTCCGGAGAATGGTGGCATTGCTTGCCAGAGCCCTGAGAAGCTCTGTGGACAGAGAGCTGCTCTCCATTAGCACCAGGAATCCAAATAAATCTACCCTCAGAGCTGTCAAGAGTCCAGCCCAAGATAAAAGGCTCTTGATGAAGTCCTTCATCTCAAGGGGGAAAAGTATCCTTGAAAAGAGATTTCCTCTAACAGCCGAGCACATAAGCCTCCCAGCTTCCTCTCCCCAGCAACCCCCTGATGGGTAATTAATGTCCTTAGCATGGCTGTATCCTGCTACTTTGCAATACTATGCCCCCCATGTGTCAAGCTCATGACCTCGGTTTCCATTTCTTAAAGTTAGTATGATTTAATGTGGCACTTTATCTTCCCAATGTGCTTCAGAGTTAACATGCTACTTAATTTTATCAAAGGTCTTTCTTTGTCTCGAGTTACAGCATGGAGCAGAAGATTCTAGGGAGGACTTTCTGATATTAAATAATGCATAGAGAAATGAGCCATGCTTTCCAGTGGTTCAGAAGCTCATGCTGGTCCCCAGCTCCCTTCCCACCTGCTAATACTTGATTTTGAGAAAACTTCCACTTGGAAGATAACTACAGGAGAGAGATATTCTCTCTCTCTCTCTTTCTCTCTCTGAATTAAAAAACAATCCATGAAGTGAGTCTCCCTCTTGATCTCCCTTTGTCATTAACATCTTATTTTAAACCAAAGTGTGTTTCACAGAATGTTAATAGCTGTTATACAACCTTAATTTAGAGTCAAATAAACTTCAGGGAAAACTGAGTTAACAAAGTTAAGTAGGTATATTTACTGAGGTCATGGAATGAAGCCTTTAATAGGTGACTCTGCACTGCTAATATTCAAGAGGGCTGTGTAATTTGCAGCATTTCCTAAATTTAGTGTTTCCATGGAATCTTTTTTGATATAGTATCTGGAGACACATGAGTTTATCAGCTAAGTGTTAAAGCAGCAAAAAGAGGCCTATCTCTGCAACAGATGCTCAAATGTCCTCCTGAAATTGCAACTCCCTGGCATTACCATTGTTGCCTGAAAAACCACTAGGTTGGCGAGTCACAGGAGTTGTATTGAACTGGGAGGAGAGATGGGAGTACTGCTTGCGTTTTCCAATCTAGCTTCACTTCAATTTTCTCATTTGTATAATGGGGAGTAATAATACTTACCTCACAGAATTGTTAATAGAATTGTTGAGATGACTAATTTGGAATATAAGTAAAAGGGCTCAGCAAAGTAGCAGATGCGAAGCATGCATTCAAGTAATAGTAGCTGGTATGTCAAGGTCCTCTAGGGGTTGCTTCTCAAGTTTTACTGGGTATATCATGTCACAAGAGCTTGTTGCAATGCAGATTTGAAGGTCTGGGATGGAGACTGAGATTTTGTGATCTTATGCTCCCAGTTTGAGGACTGCACTTTGAGAAGTAAGCCACTCAGAGATACAAAATGAACAAAACACAATCTCCACTTTTAAAGAGTTATAATTTTTGGAGAGAAACTAAACATGCAGTCAGCTAGCTAAATGGGAAGCAGAGTGCTGGTACAAGCAAACCACTTTGGAGAACAAAGTCATTCTCTCTCACCCAGGCTTTATCTACTCTTTTTTTTTTTTTTTTTTTTTTTTAATTTTTAAATTTTTTTATTTTTTTGTGAGGAAGATCAGCCCTGAGCTAACATCCATGCTAATCCTCCTCTTTTTGCCGAGGAAGACTGGCCCTGAGCTAACATCTATTGCCAATCCTCCTCCTTTTTTTCCCCCAAAGCCCCAGCAGATAGTTGTATGTCATAGTTGCACATCCTTCTAGTTGCTGTATGTGGGACGCGGCCTCAGCATGGCCGGAGAAGTGGTGCGTCGGTGCGCGCCCAGGATCCGAACCCAGGCCGCCAGCAGCGGAGCGCGCACACTTAACCACTAAGCCACGGGGCTGGCCCCTCACCCAGGCTTTATGGAGGTTTTCACACTGAGCTGACTTTGACTTTGAGTGAGCCTGGAATTCTGGGTTCTGCCTGTGCCAGGAGGGAAACAATTCACAGAGATGGGAAAGCACAGAGAAACTTAGGAGATGCTCAAAGTCCTAGGGAGCCCAGAGCAAAAGATGTGATGACGAGGAGGAGGTAGGTATAAAGTGGACCTTGAACTTGGACATCTGTGTCACAGGTGTCAACAAAGCACAGTCTAAGAGAGTTTTAAGCAAATGTATGAGTTTCCCAGGGTTGCCGTAACAAAGTACTACAAATTGGGTGGCTTAAAACAACAGAAATTTATTGTCTCAGAGTTCTGGAGGCTAGAAGTCTGAGATCAAAGTGTCAGCAGGGCTATGCTCCCCCTGAAAATTGTAGAGGAATCCTTCCTTGCCTCTTCCTAGTTTCTGGTGGTTGCCAGCAATCTTTGACATTCCTTAGCTTGCAGCTGCATGACTCTAGTCTCTGTCCTTGACATCACTTGGTGCTCTCCCTGTGTGTTTCTGTCTTCACGTGGCCATTTGCTTATAAGAGTACCAGTCACATTGGATTAGGGGCCCACCCTACTCCAGCATGACCTCAATTTAACTAATTACATCTACAATGACCCTATTTTCAAATAAGGTTGCATTCTGAGCAACTGAGGGTTAGGACTTCAACATATCTTTTTTGGAGGACATAATTTAACCCATAACAGCCAATCTGTATGCACTCATTAGGCCCAATCAATCTCCTGTGCCTTATCAGATAAACTTCAAAAGTGGCCTTTTCCCAATAAGCACTGGGAACAAATGAAGGGCCGTTGGTCTGAAGACCCTCTGCCTTCTCTATATTCACCCCTTCCCAAGTACGAAAAGGATCTTTAGGACATCCTAGGGGTCATTGGACTGAGCTGGAAATTCAGGACACTGATGCGGGGAAAATCTGGGCAGCATTAGAACTCCCACTGAAGCCGTCTTTCCTTTCTCTGCCTGCTTCTATAGGAATGTTGTGTCGTTCCCAAAGAGCTTCTGGGAATGTGAGCCCAGCAACAGCTTCCTCCCTCATGTGTTCACACAGCAGGGGTCGATGAAATAATGACCTACCCTGTCTTTCTCCCCCAGACTCTATTAGAAATGGTGGCCTTCCATTCTTTCCCTTTGCTCTTGCCCAGTGGAAGACTAATGTAAACACTGTCCAGAATGTGAATTTTGTAGGTGGGTGGAGGGGGGTACTGAGTTATTTGTTTTATCAAATTAAAACATCCTCTTGAAAAACTGGAACTTTAAAAAAATAAGTGGCTTGCTCTCTTTCAATTATATGCTCTCTGGCTAGATAGATGAATTCATTGTCACTCAGGTACACACCATTTTGTGTTCCAAATAACACTGCTTCCTAGTGTCTTAGAGGTTACCAGCATGAAAGAAGCATTTCACACAAAACCCCTGCCAGTATCGCCATGAGCAATAATAAGATTTTCCAAGCATGTTCTGTCAGACTGATTGTCCATTGCAGATTTAATTCAGAGCATCCATTCTCTGCTAAAAGGAAGAAGAAAATTGGCCGCACTATGTGGGCAGAAGAAAGGAAGATGTGGAAATAAAAGAACGTGAAATGAGCGCCTGTTTTCAAGGCAGCTGAGAACAAGTTGCGGGCTTTGTGCTTGCTGTTGTCTCCATTTGGAAAAAATAAGCCCAAGTGGCTAGTTGGAGCTGGTAGTTAATTTTAAACCATATTTAAAAACTGCTAAGAAACCCACTGGCCCCCATCCAGGCCACAGTCAGTCGTCACTTAGTCCCACTGACTAAACAGATGCAAACACCAGGCCCCAGGCATACCAGGCACAGACCAGCAAGACATCCTTATTTCCTCAGTCCTGTCCTAAGCAATTTAGTACATTGCCCAAGAAGGTATAAACTTTGGAAACTGTAATATGCCATGCTAAGAGAAAATAAACTGTCCCCTACAGGTCAGGCTTAATTTTGCAAACTCCATTTCCTGGAGATAATTGGCCACTGGGCACTTACAGGAGGATTAGTCAGCTTGAAGTTTCATATCCTCTCCTGAAATCTTCCTCAATCCTTCCAGCCTGAATTAATCTTTCCTCCTCTGTGCTCCTATAGCACTTGATCTGTACCTCAATTACAGCTCTTATCACAGTCTCTGTGGCATTACCGTTATTTCTGTGTGCCTTATCTCCCCTACTAGACTCCGGACTCTCTAAGGACAAGACTTAGTCCTAGGCATTTTTGTATTTCTAGCATCTAGGACAGGGCGTCGTATGTCCTCGATAGATATTTATTGAAGAACTGAAGGGTGGAAATAAAAGAAGGATTTTGTGGTTTTCTTTGTCATTATCAAATGTCACTTTCTCCTATCACACGAGGTCTCAGTCAAATCCTTTGAAGGAGAGTTCTGGAACACTTAGATTCTGGAACTTAAAAGAAATAGGAGAATTTCAAGGGAATTTAGGGGTGAGTTTTTTGGAGATTAAAGGCATTAACAAACAAGTCATATGGAAAACTCAGTTCAAGTAGCCCTATGTCTCTTGGAGGTTCAGGGAATGGGCAGGGATGAAGGAAAACTTTGTATCACTAAGAGTTCTTGATATTGGAAGTAACAGAAATTGTCTTTGGGTAACAAAAGTGAAGTAATTTATTGAAAGAATATAGGGAAGTTCACATAATGAAAGGGAAGGCTGAAAACCAGGCTTCAAAAAATACAGAAAATGGGGCAGATCAAGGCACATACACAGTAGAAATTAAGGAATGGCTTCAATTCATAATTCAGTCCATGCATTGCTGTAGGCATGATTCAACTCAGCCCCTCGTCCCATCTTTACATCACGCCACTTAAGGTGCAAAATCCAGAAAAATAATCTAGTTGGTCTAAACTGGGTCATAGACCTACCACTTGGCCTCACGAATGTCCCTTCCATAGAAGAGATGCAATCCCACGAGAGATGTGCTTCCCCAAAAGACAATCAAGGTGCTATTAACAAAAGAAGGGAAAAAATGAGTGCTTGGGAACTAAAACACAGCTAATGTCCATTCCAGTACTACCTTGGAAAATATCCAAATTAGAAAGCTACTTTAAGGAGTAAAACTCCCTTATAGCTAATAAGAAATATGAGACATTAGAAAACTTTTATTTATTAAGTAGATTAGACTTGAAGTTCAAGTACAACGTATTTGGACAAGTGCTGTCAAATAGTTTTTCTACCATTCACATTGCCCACATATTTCAGGAGCTTTTTCCCCTGTTAAATTGCTTAGAAAGCCATCTTTTTTATAGAAAGATGAAAGGACAGACCTTGGAAGAAATCATCAAATAGTGACTAAATCATTGAATTAGAATTGATGAGAACATTAAGGTAACTGAATTTCTGTCCATCCTTTTGCACTTTCTCCTGTGGGGAGTACAGGATACGGGACCAAGTTACAGCTAGGAGGGAAGATGAACAAACTGAATTGACTTAGTGAAGTAGAACTCTAGGAATTACATTATTGTCCATTTCCAGTTTCTCATTTTAATTAACACATGAAAATGATGTTTTGTCAACACTCATTGCACATCTCTTAGTAATACTAATATTGTAAGCTTTTTAAGTGCCTCTCTGTATCAGACATTGCAAAGATCTTTACATGTGTTTCTCATTTAATATTTATAAGAACCCAATATGAGTAGGTACTCTCAGTGTTAGGAAACTAGGAGTCAGAGAAATTAAGTAACTTGCCCAAGGTTGCACAGCTAGTAAGTGGCAGAACTAAAGTAAAATACAGAAAATACTGATGTGGAAAATGAATACACTACACATACACACATGCATCTAGTTACAGACATGGTTATTAACTTCAGAAATTATTTTCTGAAGCATTTAGATTACCTGTCCTTACAAAAGGCAGGTTCTCAATAAATGCATACTAAAGGCAGGAATTTATTATGTGATTCTAAAAATACAACTTCCAGGAAATTTTTTGTGGATAAGGAAAAAGATCCATCAGCATGAAAGAGCCTTTTATATAGAACATAATGACCTGTTATTCCTTCTACTGACTCTGAAAAAGGTTTTCAGTTGTTATGTTAGGACTAAATCCAGAGGAAAAAAATAATTGATTAATTTTTTTTGACTCTTGGATCTGTTTGCCTTTTGAATAGCTTATTAAAAGCAGTGGTAAAATGTATTCCTCTGACATTGTTTTAAAAATCAGAGTAATCAAGAAAATGTCTTGACATAAAGATAAACATACAGACCAATGGAATAAATTGAGAGTCCAGAAATAAACCTTTCTGTTTATGGTCAGTTGATTTTCAACAAGGGTGCCAGGTATATGAGTGGAGAAAAAAATTGTCTTGTCAACAAATGTTCAGGGACAGCTGAATATCCACAAGCAAAAGAATGAAGGTGGACCCCTACCTCACACTACATACAAAAATTAACTAAAGATGGATCCGAGACCATGTAAAAGCCAAAACTATAAAACTCTTAGAAGAAAACATAGAAGTAAACCGTTATGATCTTGAGCAGGCGATAGTTTCTTAGATATGACACGAAAAGCATAAGCAAAAAAAGAAAAAAATAGCTAAATTAGATTGCATCAAAATTAAAAAATAAACTTTTATATTTCAAACGACACTATCAAGAAAGTGAAAAGACAACCTACAGAATGGGAGAAAAAATTTTCAAATCATATATCCAAAAAGGGATTTGTATCCAGAATGTATAAATAACTCTTACAACTTAACAATAAGAAGACAATTCAATTTTAAAATGAGCAAAGGATTTGAATAAACGTTTATCCAAAGAACACATACAAATAGCCAATAAGCACATGAAATTATGCTCAATATCACTCATCATAGAGTAATGCAGATCAAAACTACAATGAGATACCACTTCAACTCCTCTTGTATGGCTAAAATACAACAGTATTTTAGACAGTAACAAGTATTGACAAGGATGTGGAAAAACTGGATCTCTCCTGCTTTGCTAGTGGAATTTTAAAAATGGTGCAGCCAGGTTGGAAGTTTCTCCATATGTTAAATATATGATTATGTTAATGTTGAACCACATGATCCAGCAATTCCACTCCTAGTTATACACCTAAGAGAAATGAAAACATACGTCCACACAAAAACCTGTATACAAATGTTCCTGGCAGCATTATTTATAGTGGCCAAAAGTGGAAACAACCCAAATATCCATCAACTGATGAATGGATAAACAAAATGTGATATATCCATACAGTGGAATATTATTCAGCAACATAAAAAGAATGAAGTACTGACACATTCAACAACATGGATGAACCTTGAAAACATTATGCCAAATAAAAGAAGCAGTCACAAAATGCCACGTATTGTATGATGCTGCTTATATGAAATGTCTAGAATATGAAATTCATGGAAACAAAGTAGATTAGTAGTATCCAGGGGTTAAGGGATGGGGGAATGGAGTGTGACCGCTAATGGGTATGAGACTTCTTTTGGGGGTGATAAGAATGTTCTGAAATTAGATAGTGGTGTAGGTGGCTCTGTGAATATACTAAAACTCTGTGAATGTACCCCAAACCACTGAACTGTACACTTTAAAAGGATGAATTTTATGACATGATAATTATATTTCAATAAAGCTGTTGTTTACAAGAAAAACTGTGGTCAGTCATTATCTGTCTGAGATGGTAAATTTGTGGAATGACTTGTAGTTCCCCAAACTTGCTATTTTCAGACATTTCTATAACTATCCACATACTCTACCCTTTGTCTACAAACTTCTACCCACTTTCCCATCCCCACAGTAACCTCTTGCCTGCCTTGCCAATTTCTTATTCCTCCTTCATGAATTAGCCTAAACTTCATCTCTACTAGGAAATCTCCGTGAAACTTTGAGCTGCATTTATCTGATTTACCTTATACACATCTTCATTCCAGCACAGATCATACTCCGTGGTAACTATCTGTTTATATGTCTGTTGCCCCACTAGTATATAAGCTCCTTGAGTCATTTGTCTTTGTGTTTTGAGGTCTGGCACAGTGTCTGGAGTATAGTAGACACTTAGAAATGTTTACTGAATGAATGAATGAATGCTTAAAGGCAGAAAACTAAACAAAAGCATATCTCCTAGTTGAAGGATTCTTTGATGTCAGGGTATTTTCTGATCATAGAAAGTGTCTTGGATTCAAGCTTTAAATATTTTTGTGTGTTGAATTCAAATTACCTGTGGAAATCAATACTATGATGAATAAATATTTGCCTTCTAAATGTGAGATGCTCAGTTCTCAAATGTCCCAGGATAAGTTGAGCTTCCTAAGAGAGACAAGGAATTCTTCTTGCCATGTGGAATACTCTTGTACAGTTAAGCAGCTATATTGCAAGATCCTAAAACATTTCATTGGAGCATCTAGCCTTGGTTGCAGTAAACTCAAGATATTTTACGAGTTGAATCATGAGTCTATTGTGGTGAAAAATAGAGCCCCTGGTGAATAAATTTTATCCAGATTACTGTCCTTCCAAAACAATATCTCCCAGCTCTACTACTTAAGCACACTGTGGTTTGAAACATCTGAACAAGATTATCACATACAAAAGGATTAAGAATTTACAATGAATTTTGTTCAGTAAGACTTTTTCAATGCATAAATCCCAATATTTAAGCAGCTGATGGCATCCGAGAGATAAGAAACCACCATCAGTAAACAAAATAGACCCCGAAAAAATGCCTTTACAGAGTTTACATTGTAGATGGGGAAGAGATATAAGAGGAAATAATTCCAAGCAGAGAGAATAATTAGTATAAAGGCGAGAATATGTCTGGTGAATTGAAGGAGGCCAGTATGGCTGGGGCAAAATGAACATTAGACGGCAGTATGATCATTAATATTATTCCTGTGGTAGACAGACTTATTGGCTACAATTCTTCATCCCCTTCTCCCAACTAGTATTTTGCAAAGCCCCCTTTATCATGGTGTCACAGAGACAGAGTATATATACTTCCTTGCTCCATTGATGTTGGGATTGGCAGGTGACTTGCTTTGGTCAATGGAAAGTGGGCAGAAGTGATGGCATGTCATTTCCCAGAGGAGGCCTTAATGGGCATGGCTTGTTCCTTCTTGCCTTTCCTGTGCCTCTGTCATCAGCATGAGAAGGCCTCCTTCATGTTGATGTGCCGCTCTTCATCCTGAGCCCCAGAATGAACATGCATGAAGCAGACCTCCTCCAGCCAACTCTAGACACAAGTACAAGAGTAGATGGTGGTTGTTTTAAGCCGCTGAGTTTGGAGGTGGTTTATTATGCAGCTTTATCGTGGCAATAGTTAACTGATATAGTCTTCAATACTAATCTTACACATTATTACTATACTTTTCTTTCTGTTTTTCACTTTTTTAAACATTATTTCATTATTCATATAATCTACAATTGCCAAATTATTTCTGGAAATGGCAGGTTGTTTGTAAATCATAAATAAAACAAACATGAGTCTAGCTATCTATATTTGGAGAGAGTAAACCTCATCTGACCAGATTCCTGATTTGTTCTAGCCATTTGTTTAGTAGAAGGAAAGCAAAGGCCCTTTCTGTCTTCTCCACTTGTGTTTCCACGTCTGCACTAGGACACCTGTTTTTCCAGTTTCATAATTTGAAGTTTTTGCTTTACTGAAAAATAATATACAACTCTACAGCTTGTAGTTTATATTTTGGCATCTTCATGCATTAGTACTAGTCATTCAATAGGTGGGTGATTCCTCAACAAAGTAAAATCCACCAAGCAAAGTGTGAAGTTATTTTTATAAATAAATCCAATTTATGGCTTATTTTCGCAAGTTACAGTTCCTAGGCTAAATTTTCCAAAAAGGGTTCAGGCTTTCATGCATGTGTATCCCAAACTTGAACCTAATAGGAAAACAAATAGAAAATTAAGCTCATCAGCTGTGGTGAGAAGTATCATAGGACTTTCTTCTCTTGCATCTAAATACTGCAAATTTTCTCAAATTATATCAGTTATTCAGCAAGAAGTTATTGGGTGTACGTCCACATAACATGCCAAGCAATACAGAGCTACCAAAAAAGATGAGAGGCGAGGGATGGGGGATGGGCAAAATGAGTGAAGGGGGTCAAAAGATACAAACTTCCAGTTATAAGATAAACAAGTCCTGGGGATGTAATGTATAGCCTGGTGACTACAGTTAACGGTACCATGTCGTATATTTGAAATTGGCTAAGACAGTGGATCTTAAAAGTTCTCGTCACAAGAGAAAGAAATTTGTGACTGTGTGGTGATGGATGTTAACTAAACTTATTGTGATAGTAATTTTGCAGTATATATGTTGTACACCTAAAAGTAATACGTATTATGTTGTACACCTGAAAGTAATACAGTGTTATGTGTCATTTATATCTCAATTAAAAAGAAAAAGAGTGTGATCCGTGCCTTAAGTAAATGTATCCTGAGAAGTGACTTTAACAGTGGAAACTGCTGGGAGCTATCTTAATTTGAGTTCCCCCCAAGGCAGACCTTGAGACAAAGACTTGGGCACAGGGGACTCATATGTGAGGTGATCCCAAGAGGCACAGCTAAAAAGTGGAGGGAGCGAGACAGAGAAGAGAGAAAAGCCAATGAAGTTTGCGTTAATGAGCAGTTCACCACTGTGGGTGACTGGAGCACACTCCTACTGGGATCCTCTGAGAAACTGTGTGGAACACACCCAAGAATCCTAAGACCAAAGGGCAGACAGGCTGGGGCATTTGCCCACTGACTTTCATCCCCCAGTGTTTGAAGTCAACCAAGAGGTTGACTTCCCCACACTCCCAGCTGTGCCTACTTGAAGTCGAGGAGCTCGCTTGGGTCGAGGAAGGCACTCAGACAAAGAGGAAAGCCTAAGGTGGGAGGTTTATCAACGTCTACAGCAGCTGCCTAGACTCCGGTGGGCCAAGGAAATATGGTGCAGAATATCACCTGTGTCTGCTACAGGGGCTCAGCTATTTATTCCATCAGGTATAACAGTAGTCAATATTTACTGAGCGCTTACTCTGTACCAGGCACAATGCTAAGCTTTTGACAGATATCATATCATTTGCAACAATCCTGTAAGGTAGATACTATTCTTATCATCCTCTATAGACAGGAAATTAAGAAATTTGCTAAGGTGACAAAGCAAGTAAGTGGTGGAGATTTGAACGTGAGTAGTCTGACTATAGAGCCATGGTCTAAACCACACGTTACTCATGAAGGGCTGGGTGCAGAAAACAAAGGCACCAGTGACTCAAAGATGGGGAAAATCATGAAGCATGTAATCCTCAGGGAAGGCTTTATGGAAGAAGTATGCTTGAGTATTACTTTAAGATTGATTTAGTAGAAAAGTGCAGAAAAAGAAATGAGCCTATGCATAAGGATGGGGAAAGAGGAAAGTGGAAGGGGGATGAAATAATTGGCAGGAATTCAGCAAAATATCCACACTGGAGAATACACAGAGTTGGTCCTTGTTATGGAGTAAGACGTATATACTATTGTATGTAACTCTGTGTTCATTCAACAAATACGTATTGAGCATCTACTTCATACTTGGCATTGGAGGCACAGAGATATTTGTAAAACCCAGACATGATCTGCTAGGGAAAGACCCATACAGTAGATATGTGCTGTTTCTGTGTTCTAGTGCTGGAACTCTTGCTTTCAATGACAGAAGTCTCATCCTCTACACACACACACACACACGCGCGCACACACACACACACACACACACACACACACTGGGCACCTGACCGCAGCCTGGCCAATTAAAGCACCCAGCCTCATGCCTTCAGTGATTGTTTTAGATGTGGACATGTGACCCAATTTGGATTTTTTTACTGCAGCTGGGAGGGAAACGATCAGGGCTACTGAACTGATTAGACGTGGGTGTGAGGCTGCCATCTTGCCCACCACTTAGAGAAAGAGTAAAGCCAAGTAGAGGCAAGCAGATTTGAGGAATGGACAGTGAGTGTCCTGCCAACTTTTCTTGAGCTCTTGAGCTCAGTCTTGACAGCAAACAAGAGGTAAATCTTATCTCAGACTTCTCAGAAGAAGCCCCTTTAATTGTACATGGAGGAAGGGAGGTTGGTTAGGTAAGCTTTCTTAACATGGCTTCTTATAAAACTCGACTAACCAAAGATGCAGAGTTACAATCTATTGGCCTAGTCGATCTACAGTCCACTAGAATGAACTGAGTCATCACAGGCCATCAGACCCACGGAATATTTGTGTAGATGGGATTCTGGGATAGCTGTGTACATTTCAGATAGAAATCTGAACTTCTCGTTAATTTTTCCTTGATTGAAGGAGCCAAATCTATTGAGTACTAAATGCTGCTAATTATAATCCTCCTTTTGTAAAACCCTTTCTCTTCTCATTCAGTCTTCTAATCCACTTTGGTTCATGTTCCTCGGTTCGATATCCAGACTATGAATGTTGGTATAAGTTGGCCACGTGAAATTTCTTTCACAAGATTTAGGAGCCCAGAGAAACTAAACATAGAAATGCAAAGCTAAAAATACTTTCAGAAAAGAATGTTTTTGAAGCATGCAACTCATCCAGTGTCCTGATATAAAACAACTACCTTCTCAAGAGGGCACTTAGAATGAAAATAAAAAGCTAGAGAAGTGGTACAAGGTAGCAGCAAAGAGAAAGGGTAAATAGAAGAGAGAAAAAGAAATGAATTTTATCAAACTTTGAGGTGCCCATGGGTATTTCTGCAGCTGATGCCTGTGGAGCTAACGGATTAAATGGGCCTCTGTTTTTATCTGAGATGCTCTAGTCACTTGTAGAGAAGCTAGATTAAAGTCAATTGAATCAATAAGTACTTTTGAGCACCTGCTGTGTGCCAGGCACTGTGCTAGATGCTAGGGACACAAGGAACTAGAATCTCTTTCTCTCTCTTTCTCCACATGTTTTCTTCTGTATTGACCTCATTGTCCTAGAGTAGGATCCAATATGCCTATCTTAGATCTTTAAGCCTAGGGGATGAAATAAGACAATGGATCAGGTCTAGATCTGTTGTTCAAACCTGAAAATGAAGGAACTGTTCAGAAAAGGAAGAATAAGTGCCAAGTAAGCAAAAACATCAGATGCCCCCTACATGGGGATACTAAGATAAATAACACTTGCTTTCATGTTGCAAATGTCCCCAACTTTAGGCCTCAGTCTGTGACTCCCTTTTGGGGATAAGATAAAGGATGGAGAGGTATTAAGTATATTGGATAATCATTGCAATGGAACATCTAAGCCTCATCTCTCTTTTCCTACCTCCAGCCTTTAGAGGCCTTGAGAAACGAAATGTCAAAGACCAGAAAACATTCATAACCTGAGATAAAGGCTTATCTTTTCTGGCAGGCACGGACAATCAGCTGAATAGAGAAAATCTAGGTCGTGCCCTCTACAGTTCTGATACAAGAGTCCTTTATTCATATTTGCCAAGGACAGGGAGCTGATACACACTCTTTGATGACAATAAAAACTATTGCTTAGTGTGATAACTTGCATGTGATAGGTGCTCAATACATATCTGTTGAATGAAAGGAAAGCCTGTGTAAGATGGTGAATCAGGCCATGCCCAAAAATGGGCATTAGAAAAATCACGTAATATGGGAGGAGTAAAAATCATCATCTAGAGCAGCAGTTCTCAAACATTAAGTCCCAAGACCCCTCTACATTCTTAAACATGATTGAGGACCCCAAAGAACTTTTCATTTATGTGGATTATGTCTATGAATATCTACCATATTAGAATTCAAAACTGAGAAATTTATAAAATATAAGAATATGCAAGTACACATTCCATTAGCCATCAGAACAATGGCTGCATCCCACAACATGTAGCTTCTGGAAAATTCCACTGTACGCTTGTGGGAGAACGAGAGTGAAAATGACATCTTAGTATTTGTATGAAAATTGTTTTGATCCCATGGCTCCTTGGGAGGGTTTCACATATCCTCAGGGGTCTCTGAATCAGTCTGAGGAGCTCTGATCTAGAGTTTTCAGGAACATTTAGTGTTTCTAGGAAGCTAAACAAAATTATTGAATATAAAATTACTTGCAAGACTTATTTGTAGTATATGTTCACATGGTTAGACCTTGATTTTTAATTATCAGGGGAGGAAGCTGAATTTAGCTTCTGTTCTCTTCCACTGAAACATTCTGTGAATCAAGAGGAAAAATCATCATAGAAGGGTTTTTCGCTTTTGTTTTGTTTAAAATCTTTCCAATGTCGGTCTTTGAGGGCCATGGTAAGGGGTTTGGATTGGCCCCGGGTGCAAGGGGAAGCACTGGAGGAGAGTTTTATGCAGGGGAGTAACATGCTCTGATTTATGTTTTTAAGAGATTTATGTTTTTAAGTGCAGAAAATGAATTCTTACATGTCACATTCCAAATGCAACTGGAAAATAGTATGGTTAATCCCTGGTTGCTGGCAAAGCATCAGAAATATGAGTGACAGTATATTTGCTGACAATAAAGGGCAGTTTTTCCATCTCAAGCTGATCAATATGTTGAACAAGCTATTCCTAGTTAACTAAAATGAACGGTGTTTCCTTGTGTCTTAGACATTTTTGTCCAAAGAGGATTTGTGTATTTATGGTGATACTAACAACTGAAAAATTGGAAATTTACAATTCCATAGCCACTTGAAAGGGCAATAGCTTTTTGGTGGTTTAAAGGAGATTGCATTTTGTTCTATATGTATAAGCGATTACTGCTTATTTCATTATAATCTGGCAGATATATTGAATTTCCTACCCAGCAGGAATTCTGTTAGGTTTCCTATCCCAAACATTCAGTGAGGCCAGTCATTATATGAAGAATGAAATGACAGCAAGCAACAACAGAAAATGACAAAAAAAAAAACCCTGCTTGATAAGGTGGCTTTTTGACAGAGCAATATAGTAATAGAACATGCTGTTTTAAGGTCTTTAAAATCTACTTTTTAAAAGCACTTGGATTTTTAAAGTCAACTTTAGTTATTAGACTTACACCTTGAATTTTGAACTTTGGAAGCTGTTTTCAGTTCACCTAATAATAGTAACTGTAATTATCAGTTACATGCAAGCACTACAATAAATGAGATGTATTCCATCATTTTATAATGTGTGTGGGCCCCATCCAATCAGTTGAAGATCTGATGAACAAAACCTGAGGTTTCCTGTAAAAGAAGGCATTCTGCCTTCAGACTGCAACATAGAAATTCTGGTTTTCCAGGCTTTGGACTCAAGACTATAACATCAACTCTTACCTGAATCTCCAGCCTGCTGGCTTGCCCTGTGTATTTCAGATTTGCCAGCCCCCACAGTCACGTGAGTCAATTCCTTAAAATAAATTCCTTAAAATATATATACTTTAGTTCTATTTCTCTGAAGAACACTGACTAATACACTCCTTTACCTAGCAGTTCTCCTTCTAGAAATTTATCCAAAGAAAGTTATCATACAAATATCTAAAGATACATGTTCAAGGCGTTGTTTTAACTGTTAAAGATTGGAAACAATCAAAATGCCCACCATGGGGGGACCATTTAGGAAATTATTGTGCAACCTTTTCTTGTAGCCACGCAGAACATTCCTCACAGTATGATAATTCATATATCCTGTAGATCTATCATATGACTGTTAAACAGAATAAGGTAGATCTTCCTAAAAAAATAAGGTATGTATTGATCATATTATTAGGTAATAAACAGTGGATTAAAGACCCTGTTTGATTTCCATTTTTTAAATTGTTAATACTGGGGATGCTATTGTGAGAAACTTTGCATTTTCTTCCTTTAAACATTTCTTTATGGATTGAATTTTTACAAACAGCATATTTTTACTGAATTAATAAATCACATCAATTTGACTTAAATTCTAAACAAAAGCTCGGCTTGGACAGATTTCTGCTGCCCTCTCCCATGCTACCTGTGTGTGTTTCTAAATGCTTATAAATATTTTTTAGTCAAATCCTTTAAATTATTTATTCATGAAGCATTTCTATGAATAATGAACCAAGTAAAATGGACAGATAGGCACATATTTGGACATTCAAGTTTAAAAAAAAAAGCTCTGGGGCTGTTTGTGTTTCATAATTCCCTGGCGTCCAGTACACAGTTCAGGGAAGACACACAGGAGAGGAAAAAAGGATTTTCCCTGAAATACACCGATAATGACCTCATCATCTATTTTACTTTGACAATGTAGAGGCAATTCTCTATGACTCAAATTCTGTTTGAAGAAACTAAAATTAATAACTCATAGCTTAATGAGAATGGCAGTGCCTCTTTGCAAGCCATTATAGGGGTTTTAGAGCGTTTTACTTCTCTCAGTCCCACTCCAGGCCATGTTCTGGCCTCCACCGACTCATTTCTTTTTAATCACCTTGGAGTCTACCTTTTTATTTTGAAATGTTTATCTATATAAATACAAACTTGGGGGGGGGTGAAACTTGAAAAGATCCTTCTAGCATAATACACTTTTGATAAATTGGATAAATATCTTCCTGGCCCATGGAAATCAAAGCCCCATGCTGAGGGAGAGACAGTCATTTTGCAGCCTTATCCTCATGTGAACAAGCATAGTGAGTTGTGTAGAAAAGAGTATTGTCTGCAGTAACCTTGATTGCATTTTCCAATGTCTAGCTCAGTTCCCTCTGCTCAGTATTTATTATTACTCTCCCTAAAATAAATTATCTTCTCTCATGGTAAAGTGGAGGGCACAAGAAGTAATGGAAAGTTCCTCCTATGGAGACAATAAACTTTAATACAGTTAATACATAATCATATCAGGGAGACATGCCTCTATTGTGTTTAAGAGCAGAAGTACAGCATTTGGTCTTTCCTTTAGTTTTGGTTTTTGCTTTTAAGAAAATATTTTTAGTGAATACATGCCGTTGTTGCAAAAAATGAAGCTGGTTTTGATTCAACCAAGATTAGGACGAAAATGTCTGGCAAAATTATTCTGGCTGCCTAAACAATGCTATTTACCTGAACATAAGGGAGCTGGAGGTCAACTCTTGGGTCTAGCAGACGGGAGTGCAGGTATGATCTCCAAGTCCACTGACCTTCCTGGAACAAACAGCACCATTCGAATCCCCCAGTGCTCCTAGAAGGATGTTCGTGAATGGAGTTGTT
Source organism: Ceratotherium simum simum (assembly GCF_057802395.1). Lineage (NCBI taxonomy): Eukaryota > Metazoa > Chordata > Mammalia > Perissodactyla > Rhinocerotidae > Ceratotherium > Ceratotherium simum. Next base: position 63,044,735 of record NC_141904.1, read on the forward strand.
TTATATTTCTGCTTGCTTTGACCTTGGATAGAGCCTAGGAGTGACCCTTTTGGTCAACAGAGGCATCCCAGGTATACTGATCCTTGTTAGCTGCCTGCATCTCGGAAGTCAGTGAGTCCTGCATCTCGGACAAACTCTCTCCATTCTCCTTTGCAAGCTGGAGACTTCAAACTTGTTTCCAACTTGAGCAACCTGAGTGCAATTACTGGAGCCTTCTCTCAGTTTCCACTTCATCCCCATCTTCTGCTTTTTCTGCCCCAAAGATCCTATACCCGAGGCTCTGTGAAGTCAAACTCTCCCCAGATTTTGATCATAGCATAAAAATATGTCTTATGAGGTGCTGGTGGCATGAAGGAAAATCTTGCTCTAATCAATATGTGAGTCTTTAGAACCGGTTTGAAATCACCCATGAGCCAGGGGAGGGGTGGAACAAATGGCCACAGACCCCATACATTCATCCCATGGTCACTCTGCTGTTGAAAAATGACTGAAAGTGGAAAGAGAGAGAGCTGGCTACAAGAAAGCTATTAGGAAAGGCAGTAATGATGTAAGAAGTCAGTAAATATGTGTTTGGTAAAAACAATAGCATTGTATTTTCTTCATATGGGAGGTAAATAGTAAGCACTTTGGCGTCAGATAGATGCCATTTCAAGGCTCTTCCTTCAATAAGTCACTTAACCACTCTGCTCCTCAGTTTCCTCATCCCTAAAATAAGGGTAATAGTACCCACTTCATCAAATTTGAAAATTTAAGTGAGATAACATGTGAAAGTATTTGGCATGGCGCCTGTCCTCGATTGTGCTCAATAAACATCAATTGGTGATCGGCATCCAGTAATAGTAGAAGTGGAATCACTATCATTATCCTAAACAGCATCACCAAATGCCAAGTGTCAGGTACAGTAAGAAAACCAGGGGAGGGGCCGGCCTGGTGGCATAGTGGTTAAGTTCACCTACTCTGCTTCGGCAGCCTTGGGTTCACAGGTTCGGATCCCGGCACAGACCTACGCACCGCTCATCAAGCCATGCTATGGTGGCATCCCACATACAAAATAGAGGAAGATAGGCATGGATGTTAGCTCAGGGCCAATCTTCCTCATCCAAAGGAGGAAGACTGGCAACAGATGTTAGCTCAGAGCCAATCTTCCTCAACAACAAAAAAAGAAAACCAGGGGAAATGATCGACAGTAGGGGCTTGTCCTCTTCAACCTCCTAGATAATCTCCACTCCCATTCCTCACAACTCGTTGCCGTCCCATCTTAGCTTCTCTAATGGCTGGCACACGGGGCTCAATAAATCCCTGTTGAGTGAATGAAAGACTTGAGCATAATGGAGAATTCGATGGTTTGGTAAACTTAGAAATGGAATTTGGGTCATAAGTAAAAAAAACTTCGAGCTGGGTACCAGAAAGCCTGGGTTCCAAGTTGACCTCTTCTCTGTGCTGCTTGGTTGACCTTTGATGATTCTTTCAAGATGACTGAGCTCCAACTTCCTCGTCTGTAAAATAGGGAAGGTTGCTGGGGAGAAAAAAATGAGACATAGTGTGTGAAAGTATCTGTAAACTCTCAGGATTTTGTAGTGATTTATGCTGTGAGTCATATAGGCTGAGCAAGTAGGGATGTGTGTGAGTGCGTAAATGCATACACAAACGCACTCATTATACATACACACACATATGGCTAGCAAAAGAAAAGTCAATCTAAAACCAGATAAATGCCAATATTTCATATTGAGAAGAGAAAAAAAAAACGGAGAAAGAGGATTAAAGTCTCTATCAACTGGTAAAAGGATTGAAACGGGCTGTAGGAAATGATCAAGTAAAGAGAAAACGTGCTCAGCACCACAATCTGCCAGTTGCCTTCTGATCTCCCCATGGCCACTTTAACTCCAGCTATCGGAAATTCAGTGACAGCAGCTTGCTCCCAAACACCCTTAATACTTCCCACATTTGCTCCTGGGTGGGATCACCACCCTTGAGACATGTCATTACTGTCTTGCACTGAGCCACCCCCAGATGTATTGTTAGGAGCTTTTGCCCTATCTTCTTCCACACCTGCAGACAGATACTGTCGATAATTTCCAAAATCTTATTACCAGATGCCCATAATGGTACAGTGCTACCTAAAGATGAATCTGAGCTGTCCTTTAAAGAGCCACGCATGCTGTGATGATCACAATTTCAGTACCTGATGCAGTCAGGTTCATTTGGCCTCTGCTTGCTTCTGAGACAAATGTTAGAAAAACGAGGACACAATTTGGAAACTAGGAAATTTTTAATGACTTCCTATTGGTTGGTCTACAGAGATTCACCTCTGTCATTGCTGAGTGCCTTGTGCAATGCCTAATTCACAAACTTCAAGGTGGAAGCAGAAAGAACGTTGGTTTAGAATCCTATTAGATGAATGACCAGTCTACCATTAGATTAGATGGCATGGGGAAGCTGGTGTGGTCGTTTTTATACAAACATTCAGCTGGAAATCTAAGGCTGCTATAACTTTTGAAGCAGAGAGGCAGAAATGTGCAGTGGTTACTAGCATAGGCTCCCCTTAAATCTGCTTGCATCTGAGGCTAATCTCTGCCCTCCACTAGCCACTTGACCACAGGCAAGCTCACTACCTACTCTGAGCCTCAGTTGCCTCATCTGTAAAATGGTGATAGTAGTAGTACCTACTTAAGAAAGTCCTTATGAGCATTAAGTGAGACATAAGTCAGTGAAGAACTTAGCACAATCCCTGGAGGTTGAAAAATGTGGGTGGTTGTTCTCAAAAATATTTTTTATTGGGTCTGGCCCTGTGGCGTAGTGGTTAGGTTCGGCACCCTCCATTTAGGTGGCCCAGGTTCACCAGTTCGGATCCCCAGTGCGGATCTACACTACTCATCACCCATGCTGTGGCAGCGACCCACGTATAAAGTGGAGGAAGATTGGCACAAATGTTAGCTGAGGGCAGATCTTCCTCAGCAAAAAAAAAAGTATATATTTTTATTAATAAAGCAATAACAACTTGCTTAATATTTTTTCATACCCTACAGACAGAACTAAAAACTGTGGGTGTCCAGTAGTTCCTTTAGTTCAATTGAAGCAGCAGTGAAATGCTTCAAAGGCTGTATTTCAGCATTGGTAAAATTTAAAAAAAAAAAAAAAACTACTCTAACATGGAACCTTTTTGTTGATAGACACAATGCAGTAAAACCAATGAAATTCAATTGCCCCTTGATGGAGTCAGGCCAACCAAGAAGGGAATTATACATTTGAAATCAACGGATTGGATTTGGTCCCTTTTGCAGGCTCAGCAATTGCTCCCTGATTAGTTCCTCACAAGATCAGAACCGGCCCCATCGGCTCCCAGATTCCATCAACTGATGCTCGCTATCTGTACAGAACAGATTTTCCTTGTTTAGGTTCTAAGTGAATGATATTTGCCTCCCAAGTTATTACAGCTGTTAAACACGTGCTGACTATAAAATCTTTCCCTTCAAAATAAAACATAAATATGTATTTATGCATCTATATAACTGTTGCTTAAAAGAATCTTTCTGTTAAATATATATATATGCTTAGTAATCTATACCATCATATAGCATTCAAAATGTTCAGTGATATGAATTATTATGCTCAGACTATTTTCAGCTGACATGTTCTTCCTTTATAAATGATCCCTGCTCCTTTCCACGGAATGGGCACTAGCTTAGAGCTTCACTCCCATTTCCTCTCTTCCTCCTGATTTCACCCCAGTGTGGCTTGGACTAAATACCAAGCTATAGATCATTGGCATTAATAAGCACAGCAGATTTGTTAGTGATTTTTTTTTGCTTCATGCAGATAAGCACAATTAATATTTACTGTAAATCAATACAACAAGTTAGCAATGGGGGAAATGTTGATATTCAGCTGATTGCAGAGAATAAAAACAAGTATTTTATTCTCCTCCTCCCCACTGCCCCCACCGCTCACAGATTGCAAACCTAGTCTGTGCGTGTTAGCCAAGGGAGCCAGCATGTTGGAAGCATTGCTGAGCTTGCCACCTGGAAAGCAAGTGTGCATGTCTCTAAATAGTTGCAGCAGGTGACACGGCCTTGCCTATTTTTGTTTTGCAAGTTGTTTCTTATAAGAAAATCTTTCCAATCTCTGTCTGAAGATAAAGACCCAAATCTCTAACCTGGCCCACAAGACTCTGCAGTGAAGACCCCTGGCTACTCCATCTCATCCTGTACCACTCACCCCCTTTCCTGCCATATCCCAGTTTCCCAAGCCATATTTCATCTTCTCCCGTGTGCCATACTCCTTGCCTATGCAAGATCTTGGTACATGCTCTTCCCTACCTATTTTTTAACAGCTTTATTGAGATATAATTCACATTCCATATAATTCACTCATTTAAAATGTACAGTTCGATGGCTTTTAGTATAATCACAAAGTTGTGTATCTGTCACCACAATCAAGTCTAGAACATTTTCATTACCCCAAAAAGAAATCCTGTACCACTTAGCCATCATCCCCAATTCTCTCATCCTCTTCCCCCACCCTAGGCAATCACTACCTTACTTTTTGTTTCCATAAATTTGCCTATTCTGAACGTTTCATATACATGGAATCATACAATGTGTGGTCCTTTGTGACTGGCTTCTTTCACTTAGCATAATGTTTTCAAGGTTCATCTATGTTGTAGCATGGATCAATACTTCATTCCTTCTTATTGACAAATAATATTCCATCCTATGGATATACCACATTTTATTTATCCAGTCATCAACTGACAGACATTTGGGTTGTTTCCACTTTGGGGCTATTATGAATAATGCTGCTGTGAACATTCTTATAAAAGTTTTTGTGCAGACCAATGTTATCATTTCTCTTGGATACATATCTAGGAGTGGAATTGCTAGATCATATGATAACTCTATGTTTAACCATCTGAAGAACTACCAGACTGTTTTCCAAAGTGGCTGCACCATTTCACATTTCCACCAGCAATGTAGGAAAGTTGCAGTTTTCCTGATTGGAACTTATTATTCCAATCTTGTCTTGTTATTCCAATCCAATCTTGCCAACACTTGTTATTCCTATCTTATAATCTTTTTGATTATAGCCATCCTAGTGGATGTGAAGTCGTATTTCATTGTGCTTTCTTTCTTGACTTCTGATCTGGATAATTTCTACTCATTTTTCAAGCTGCAGCTTAAAAATTCCTTCCATAGGGAATCTTAGGTTGCCCACCCCACCCCCGGACTAGCCTAGGGCTCCTCTCAGAAAACTTCTCTTTTCCCTCCAACCTTGAAGTGCAGCATGGGCGGGGACCATCCCATCTCATCTTTGTTCTCGCTCTATCCCCAGCCTCTAGCCATTACGTGAACCACAGAGTTGCTTGTTAAAAATCTGCTGAATGAATATTACAAAATAATGAGGAAAAAGTGTACATTTTATGAAAATCACCTGTGTCGGAATAATTGGCATGATTACTTTTTAAATCTATTTCATTTTTCAGCATTCCCACAGACTAAACTATTGAGAAATATTTTAATATCTCTGGCAAGGGGAGGAAGGGGTCTCTACCTATAACCATGACCACTGCTTCTGTTTTCCTGAATTTTACTGAAGCTGGACACCTGTCTGGTTGATAAGAAACGGGATGAGCTCAGTCTACACAAGCAAAATCAAGTGGACTGTGTAAACAGCTATCTCTTAAGTCAAGCAGTAAATGAAAAAGAATGGGTTTCTGAGGGACAAGGGACCCAGAGGGACTGGCCTTTCCTGCCTTGGCTGTCAACTGGGCTGCGCTCCTAGAGATGTCGATTCAGCAGGTCTGGGACAAGGCCCTGGAATACACGTTTTTAACAGGGCCCCTAGTGATTCTGATGCTAGTGGTCCATGGGCTTCACTTTGAAAAAACATTCATCCTCATTAACGTTCTCATTATTTAACAGAACAGGTTAATGAAGCAGCTCTGGAGTCAGACACAGATTTAAATCCCTGGCCCAATTTACTAGCAATGTGGCTTAGGACAAATTACTTAATCGTTTTAAGCCTATTTCTTCACCTGTAAAGGAGGAGGGGGTAAGAAAGTCCCTACGTTATAGGGTTGCTATTGGCATTAGGTTAAATATTGCATACAAAACGCAATATCTGGCACATAAGAAATGCTCCAATATGTTAGTTGCTGCTGTTATTATTAACTTATCATTCTATTATTATCTAAACTGTGGGAGATATGCACAACAAATTTGTTTTAAAAGATCAAGTTTTGCTTAGTAAGAAAAATACTTCCTAAGCATAAGTTGAGAATTGACCAGGTTCATCATGGCTTTATTATCGTTGTTACTTTTGTAGATAATTTTCCAAATGGTACCTTACTGATGTCACTAAGCCTCATTCTTGTCTATTTCCGAGTGCCTCCCCAATCCTCGAGGAATGATACACTCCTTTGTGAAGAAGTAGAATTTTGGCTCCTATGTTGAATTACAGTTCACCAGCTAGTTCACAGCATGAGCTACTGTACTGGATATAACATATCTTCCTTAAGTGTCATTCACTGAGCAGAAAGTATTGCTGCCCAAATCTTATTTTTCTCTATTATGTAATATATTGAGCCTGGATGCTGTCCTGATAGAACTTACTCTCTAAAATAGAAGTTATAAAAGTTCAGTCAAGTTAGAATCTATCAGTCATCTTACAGAATCAAGAATGTTCTTTGACTTTCCTAAGTCCTGTTTACTGAGTGCCTACCATGTTTCAGCCATTCAGGATACACAGAGAAGAAGAAAATCAAGATCTCCATGATCATGAAGGGGGCAGTGGAGACAGAAGAAGCAAGTACTCAAATATATTATCAAGACAGATTTGGCTGGTTGATGAGTGCTATGAATGACATTAAACAGGGTGATGTGATAGAAATGTCTAAGGGAGAGGAGCTATTTTACACTCATGGTCAGGAAAAGGCTCTCCCAGGAGATGACGTCTCAGGGGACACCTGAATGCCAAGAAGGAGCCAGCCATGGGAAATGTCAGGGGACAGGGTGATTTAGGAAAAGGGAACAATCAATGAGAAGACTCTAAGCCAGGACTATGATATAAGGACCTAATGTAAGACCTAGTGGGTCATATTAAGGAGTTAGGGTTTGAATCCAAGTACGATGAGAAAGCACTAGAGAATTTAAGCAGGAGGATGTCCAAGTCTAATTTATCATCATTTCAGGTTCCCTTTCACCTTCCTTCCTCCTCTCTAGAGTGACTAGCTATTGTGAAACCCAATGGAATGATGTTTAACTGCAGTATTTTTTTCCACATTTCCAGCTGTAATCTCTGTAATTTAATGAACTTGTCACAGAAGCATGCCATGACACTCCCGAATCTCATCTCACTTTGCTTTAGAACATGTAGACATATGGTATCTGGTTGTCCCTCCATAGTGTATTAAAGAGTCTCCTTAAATCTGGCGCTTTAGGTTGCACCAGGTGACGTTTGAGGTGCCCACCTGCGAGGGGAAGGAGCGGCAGAAGCTGGCACTGATTGGTGACTCCTCATCTTCAGCAGAGTTCTTCGTCACCGTCGCTGTCTTTGCCTTCCTCTATTCCTTGGCCGCCACAGTCGTTTACATTTTCTTCCAGAACAAGTATCGGGAAAACAATCGGGGTCCGCTCATTGTAAGTGGTTTGCTTTTTGAAATTACTTTTACTGTCCCTTCTAATTTCTTTTTCCAGTGCTTGAAGGGCTTTGGAGTTACCTGAGCCCTCAGGGCAGGTATTTGAAAGGAAATCACATTGTTTTTCACCCAAATCTCTTGGATCTAAAACAAAAACATGATGTCTGTCCTTCTTTTGTGCCCCTGCATATCACAAGGCTTGCTAGAAACCCCTCTGAAATAAATGATTGGAAGTCTCATGAAATCAAGGAAAGAGTAGTGAGGCCTGCTGCAGATTTATTTATAATTCCAGCGTTATGGAGTTAGTTGATCAATTTTCTCACTGGTTTTTTAGACAGTGTGACCTATGCTTATTTGAAATGCATTATCCCCATAGTACATGACAGACTGGACATAGAACGGTTTAGTTTTTAGATGGAGTTCTCCATCTCTCCATTCCTTTCTCTCTCTCTTTCCACCACCAACCCTCCTCCCACTTTCTTTTTCCTTATAACAGTGGTTCAAGGGCTCACATGGGTGAAACCAGCATAGCCCAGCATATCCCAATAGGGACACACATACACCTAAGTGAGGCACAGCAACTCTCAAGAGGTACAGGGGCGTGGGTAATTTTAAGGAAATAGATTTCAAATTTCTCAACCTTTACATGTACATTTGCCTAAAATTTATCTTACTGAGAATGCCCTGCATCTGAAAATATTTTGCTGTCTTTCTCTCTTAATCACCTAGTCCCATTTTATAAAAGAAAAGCATCCTTCTTTTCCATCCCAAATATTACTGCACAGTGTTGCTAGCATGCAAAACCTTTGAGGTGCTAAAAAAAGGGACCATTTGAAATGTTGGTGTTGGTATTGACAAAAGTGAGTGATTCTAATACCTGGGTAATGTACTCTTTTGCACAGAAGGAGGTTTCCAATTTCTTTCTTTCAATAAAATGTAAAGTCCTAATCTACTCGTCAGCAGATAGATCATTAAAAAATAATTTTTGATGACAGATCATTATGTAATCTGGGGCATATAACTCAGAAGGAATTCAAAGAAATTAATGACATTGCTATAACAAAACTCCATCCATTTTCATCTGCTCATTTATGCGAGCAAGCTTTCTCAACACATCTATAAAACTAAAAATGGGAATAGAATTTATGCTGAATCATGTCCCATTCTAGAAATAAGCAATATTTGTCCTCAAAAATATATAAACTCACTGAAGAAAAAAACAGCCTCATACATTTCTAATAAAACTTTTACTTTTTAAATTTAATAAATATTAAAATTTATAATACATTTATGTTGTTTTGGACAATTGTGCATTAATATTTATAATGATTACACAACCCAAAAGAAATCTTTGATACTTAAAGCATTAAATGGGTCATGGGTAATTAAAAAGTCATTTAAATTTATATACATTTTTTTGTTGTGAAGAAATATAATAGGGTGATCAATAAAATTCTTTCCAGTATTAAAAATATTATATTAGGCTATAATTCTGTGAGGGAAATATAATATAACTTGTATAAATACAAGTTCAAAGAGAACAAAAGGAATATGTAAAATTTCCAGCTGTTAAAAAGGAACATTTTTGTTAATTTTTTCAGTGGAAGATGGAGAGTATCACATAATTATTCCATTGGATTCATTTACAAATGGAAACCAGGGGTCTATTTTAAAATATCAAGACTTATGCCAGAAATTATATTCTTTGCAATGACTTATACTTTTAATAAAAACAAAATTAGATGTCAACTTTATAAAAGTAGGAACACAGTTTTTCAAAGTTCTCTTAGGGAGTTTGTGAGTAAAATAAATTTTATGCATCTTTAATCTGATCTCTATATTATAGAGACCTGAATCTTAAAATAAACACATTTTGAAGGGTAACTGGGAGAAATCCCTGTTTGTAGAACCTTGTGATTAACTTGAAGGAACCTGAAAAAAATTCAAATTTGTAGCACTTTAATATGTTATCTTGGACAAACAAGAGTAATGGAGCAGAACTTGAACCTTTGAACAGGTGTCTTTTATTTCTCCCAAATTGGGGCTAGTAGTCTTAATGGTTTTAAAATATCTTTAACAAGGTCAGCCCTGGTGGCCTATTGGTTAAGTTCGGCATGCTCCGCTTTGCCGGCCCAGGTTTGGTTTCCGGGCGTGGACCACACCACTCGTCTGTCAGTGGCCATGCTGTGGCAGCAGCTCATGTACAAAAAAAAGAGGAAGATTGGCACAGATGTTAGCTCAAAAATAAAGCATCTTTAAAAGAGTCACCTAAAACTTGGGCTCCTCCCTCCCATGATGTGCAGACAGATATACAGAAGAGATTGCTATATATGTGTATACCATAAAACCAACATGCGTGCATCCATTGCTGGGTACCTGTGGACATGCTCAAAGAATTCTAAAGTCTGAGGAAATACCCTGACTTCCAGAGAGAAGAATTTGACTCAGCTAGTTTGCCCATAAGACAGGAAAAGATTTCTTTTGTTGCATAAAACTACATTCTCCTCATATGACATAATCTTGTGAAGGCATGCTACTTCATCTCTGTGTAAATAGTCTTTCCCATCAAGGAGGATATAATGAAATCCTGAATTGTGTATCACACTGGGTAGGTTTTGTTTTATTACATCGTGGATGAAGGCGTCGGGGCGGCAGGTGAGATAATTCTAGTAATAAAAAAGGAAAGGCTCCTAGATGAAACTTCTGTGATATTAAACAAGTGATGTGCTCATCACTTAGCAGATAAAAGTTAATTTAAAAATGAGCCCAAGGGGCCAGCCCATGGCTTAGCGGTTAAGTGCACGCACTCCGCCGCTGGCGGCCCAGGTTCGGATCCCGGGCGCGCACTGACGCACTGCTTGTCCGGCCATGCTGAGGCGGCATTCCACATACAGCAACTAGAAGGATGTGCAACTATGACATACAAATATCTACTGGGGCTTTGGGGAGAAAAAGGGAAAAAAAGGAGGAGGATTAGCAATAGATGTTAGCTCAGGGCCAGTCTTCCTCAGCAAAAAGAGGAGGATTGGCATGGATGTTAGCTCAGGGCTGATCTTCCTCACAAAAAAAAAAAAAAATGAGCCCGAGTCCTAAGTGTCACAGAGGCAGAATGAATGTGGAGGAAAAACGTGACGCCATTGCAGCTGCCAATGGCAAACCTTATCAATTTGAATCCCACTAAGATGAGGCCATGACTGGAGGAGGAAGGGTGGGCTGTTATACCCAACTTTAATTGTGAGTTAGCAGGTTAGAACAAATCCACAGTGGGAGCAAGATCTCAAGAAGGTGGTTCATCCCTAAGAATACTTTCAAATACCATGTCAATAATTGTACTCATTTTAAGCCAGTACTATTTATTCAGAAAGATGGATACTGATCATTACTTGGGCATCTCTGTTCTTGTTACCATCTGGTCTTCTTTGTTGTTGTTGTTGCTTTGTTTTTTAAAAAAACACAATTTTCTTTATTCTGTAATTCAGGATTCTCCAAGTCAAATAAACTTTTAGTCTGAAATAACGAAGTTACTATATTATGCTGACACGAACTAATTCAAGCAGTTTAAAGAAGTCAGGCATCCTTCTAAGTTAGTTCACATCCAAAAATTACCAGTTTCCCTTCTTGCTCTCTAATCCTCTGGGACATGACATTAAACATCATACATAGATAAGATCAATGGTAGGAAAGTGTTGAGGATGGTGGTGGTGTTGGTAAGAACAACAGCAATAATCTTGACTGGTATTGGTTGAGTTTCCACTGTGTGTCAAGCTGGTTTAATACTCACAACGACCCCAGCCTATGTAATTATTCACATTTACAGATGAAGAAAGGTAGGCTCAGAGAGGTTACCCAACTCTCCCAGGTCACATCACTATTAGTCAGAGGGTAGAGAGTTCAAACCCAGGTCTTTTGAATTCGGGGCCCAAATTTATAGCCACCGTGCAAGAGGGTCCAAAATCCTGATAGGCAATGTGTTACGAAGTTAGAGTGGAGTGGGTAAGACAGATTGCTTTATACACCTGGACAGCTCCTATGTTGTCTTACTCTGGATATAGAGAAACCAAACCCTATAACCTCTAGACTTTTCTGCTCATTTGACTGTCATAGAGCGTTTTTTATTTTCCTTCAAAATACATTTGGAGCTATGGAATGACTGCCATGGAAATATGGTGCCAGAATAACTAGAGGGTTCTACTTGTGCTGCCGTTTATCTCTGTTGCACGTGGAAGACGTCGGTTATAGAAAAGAAGCTTTCAAAATGCCCAAGATCAATGTGTATTATAAATCAGAGATTACCAGGACTGATTCCTATACATTTGCAAGCAGTTGTGAGCAATTTCAGACAGACTGGGGCCAAGCTTATCAATGGCTATTTTTTTAAATATCTTTTTCTACTGAATATGCTTGACCAGACTACACACCTTTAAGTAAAAATGAGAATCTGAATGTCTTTAGAAGTAACATAATTGTTAATTATGCTGAATGACACAATAAGGAGAAAATCGGGCCAAAGGAATCGGCCAGCTACTGTACATCACTACAGTAAGTGCTTTCTGGTACAGATGAATAAAAATCAGTTCTCAGAAAGCAGAAATGGCCACCTGAATGGTGCATGATTGTGGAATTGAAATGTCACATTTGGTTATATCATTTTGTCATGTTCCTTAGAGTACAGTTTTAAAGCCAATCTCCTTCCTGGATTTCTGTGGCAGGATGTTCTGAGCGATTTTCAGATCTCATGTCAAATAGTGACACTGTGAGGCTTTATAGTTTTTTCATATTAATGTAAAGTAGGTTTTAAAAAAATAACATCTTACAGGGCTGACAGAGTGCTCTAAGAATGAATATATAATAAACACCATCCACATTTTGGTGAATCCTTGTCATGAGAGATTTGGTTTAAAGTAACTACTCTAGGAGCTGAAGGAGAATCAATAGCCGCCTTAAGATTTTATGGAAAAGGAAGGGGCTGTGCTGTTCAAACTCTCCTTTTCCCGTAAAGAAGACCAGGTTGACTGAAGGTGGTTTATGGGACTAGAAGTGTACCCATTGCAGGCACGCGGTGATATCATGGCTCACATTTTTTTTATACCCAGTGCCTTCCAAATATTTTCATATTTCCCATCTAGCTTCAAAATAATCCTGAGAAAGAAGTAGAGCAATTAAAATCAACCTCAGTCTACAGATTCAATTTAACTCCTCTTTATTGAGCACCAGGCATTGGAAAATGAGTACCTGGGAGATTAGAAACCTTGCCTGTGGTGAGAGAAGAAGTTAATGGCAGAACAAGGACTCAAATTCTTAGTCGAATGATCTGAAGGGTCGTGGCTAAACTACAGAGTCCTGGATGACCCTTTAATCCCTCCGTATGACCTATTATTTAACATTTGAAAGCCTGTTACTTTAGCTGTAGAATGAAGCTAATAATAATACACATGTCACAGGGCTGCTGTAAGGAAAGGAAGGGTTAATGCCTGCAAAGCGCTTTGCACAGGGAAAGGCACACAGTAAGTGATCAATTAATGGTATCTAATTGTAACACTGTTATTGTCATTCATTTTCATTGTTCTCTTGCCCATCACTAGATAGTACCTTAACCCTGTAAAGGGAAATTGCAGGCACCTTCCTTTAATTGCCTGCAGCCCTCACAATTCCACTTTCTTCCAGGCCCTCTACCCCAGGCACTGTCTTCTCCTCCAAGTCCCCAAGGATAGAGCTTGACTCAAAACTACTTCGAAGATCACAATTGCTAGGTCGACCCATCCATTTGACCTTTCTGTTTCTGGAACCCCACTCCATTAAATGACTGGAAGGTGGATTTTTAACCCCCAGAACTAAATAAGGTTCCTCCTTCTGAAGTACAAGCTAAGGCCATCACTAAGGGAGGAAAACAGGAGGCAGGCACAGAGTTGGATGCTCAGAGAATCAAACACTAGTTCCTAACCATCAGCTCCATCTTTCTTGGCTGTAATCAGAGATGGAAATCAGAATTATTGTCTCCGAGCTATTCGGAAATTGCTGAGAAATCTCTTGCTCTCCTTCCTGCTTTCCTCTCCCTCCCTTCCCCTCCTCTCCTTTCCGCTTCTCTCCTCTCCTTTCTCCCTTTTCTTCTCTCTCTTCTCTCTCACATCATGTCAATTCCACTTCACATCTAAGTGTATTTCGTTTTAATAGGTAATAAATAACTTCCACAGGCCAAGCAAAATGTATATATGGGTGGATTAAAAGCATCAGGTCTGGTGAGGAAAATTATTTAATAATTATGACTCTCCTACAAATGACCTGCTGGAGGTTTGTAGATGGGCTTTGGTGACCTAGAGGAGGAAGGGTACCTCCGCCTAGAAGCCAGGGCATTCCCTCCCCAGAATCCAGTGGGGTGGACTAATACTAAAGACAGCACCAGAGCATCTGGTATTTGGTGAGAGGATAAGTGGAGGATATTATTTTTGAAGTTCTGCCCCAGGTACAGTGTATTTGATGCTAAAAAGAATAACATCATTTGAAGCCACCAACCTATGCATCTTGTTAGTTATGGGCAAGCCTGTCAGAATTGTACATTTTGGCTTGTGATGTGTGTGTGTCTGTGTATGTGTGCGTGTTTTCCACCTCCCCTCTTTGAAACAAGAATTGTTGACATTACCAAAGGGTATGGACCTAACCTGAAATGAACTCTTAATCTAAACTACTATACATTTTGCATCAACAAACACATTTTTCCAGAATTGGCACCACAGATGAAGGCAAATAAATTAATCCATTTAGAATGTTCCCAGAACACCATCTACATGTTTTATCAGATTTTACATCCTCAGCTCTTTTCTAGCTCCTTTATGATTAGCAGATTCTTAATTACAATTTAAGTGACGATTAATTCCCACTGTATTTGGTACCATGTTTCTCCAATTAAGTAGTTAAGCGAAGAAATGAGCTGTAGTCCAGTAACTTTAATAAAGGGAGTGAACTACTTATAGAATTAGGGGGTTTTGGGGCCAACCCCGTGGCTTAGTGGTTAAGCGTGCGCGCTCTGCTACTGGCGGCCTGGGTTCGGATCCCGGGCACGCACCGACACACTGCTTCTCCGGCCATGCTGAGGCGGCGTCCCACATACAACAACTGGAAGGATGTGCAACTATCACATACAACTATCTATTGGGGCTTTGCGGAGAAAAAGGGAAAAAAAAGGAAGAAGATTGGCAATAGATGTTAGCTCAGGGCCGGTCTTCCTCAGCAAAAAGAGTTGGATTGGCATGGATGTTAGCTCAGGGCTGATTTTCCTCAAAAAAAAAAAAAAAAAGAATTAGGGGCTTTTTCAGGAGCCCAGAGCTCTTCCCATCCTGTGTTGGAGTCAGTCCCTTCGGAAGGCTAGCAGAGAATATCTGTCTGAACCCCAATCCATTTTTGTCAGATTTCCTCTCATTCCAGGGAACTCATCATTCAGTTAGACGATCAGGACTTAGTGGAAACTTGGCAGAGCCCCAAATGTGTCTTTGTTGTGTGTCTTTTTTTTTTCATTTAAAACAACATGAAATGTGAAATGTGTCTACTCCGTGGCCCGGGACACCCGGAGGAAACCGTGCGCCCTTTCTCAAATAGACCAGCGGCCCTCAACTAGTGGGGAGACGTTTGGCAAGGTCTGGAGACGTGTTTGATTGCCGCTACTTGGGGGCATATTGCTGGCACCTAGTGTAGAGGCCAGGGATGCTACCAAACATTCCACAGTGCACAGGACAACTCGCCACAGCAAAGAATCATCCCGCTCACAGTGTGAACAGTGCTGAGGTTGAGAAACCCTGATTTACAGCAACAGTCAGCCACTACTGAGCACCTACTGTGTGGCAGGCGCTGCACAGCACTTTGCAGTTGTCTTCTCTTCAAATTTTTAAGCTAATCTTTTGAGTTTGGTATTTTAATTTCCATTATTGAGATGCAACAACTGAGGCTGAGGAAGTGTGACTCCCCTCAGGTTACTTGCCCCAGAGGCAATTCAGGTCTATCTGGCCTCAGCTCCGAAGTTGCTTCATTTTTATCTGAATTCTCCCACAAATGGAGAACTCTTTACCCCTCACTGTGTTCATTTCTCTTGGTCTACAGAATTTATTTCTGGCTCTTGGCTACCCCTGGCCCTCTGTCTTCCTGTGTTCCCTCTCTTAGCTACCCCCAACAGACACAAACACACATGCACACACACACTTACCTCCAATCCAAACGTTTCAGCTTTGTAGCCTTTTTCTCCAAAGCTTTGCCTTCTGATCTAGCTGACATACTAGAGGGGAAAATGCCAACCCTAATTCTTTTACCAATTTTAGATGTTACCCCTGAAAGAACTCTTCTATTTTCCCAGAAGAGTTCGAGAGCTTTTATACTGCCTCTGATTCCATCTCTAATTATGAAATTTGAATGTTTCCAAGCAACTCAGGGCACTAGTTTAAACTCAGGGCTACACGTCATTTCAGCAAGACTCCCAAAATCATATTAAGTTGGGAAGGAAGGGAGCAAAGATATTTCCCTATTCAATTAATAGCTATCCACAATTTTTTAAAAATAATTTTTCTTATATTGGTTTTTCCTTATAGTACCCCCCTTAGACACTGTTAGCTTTTAGTTTTTGTTTTTCAGTCCAACAAAAGTTCATGTAATCACATAAACTTTTTGATTTCAAGACAAAGCTCTTTCTTGGATTCAAGAGTAGTGATCATGGCTGCTTAAGTCCTGCTGGGTCCCAGGCCCTGTGCTAGGCACCAGAGACACAGAGCAGAATAAGACCTAGCTCCTGGCCTCAAGCTACCTGCTTTATTCCTATTACCCTTGAGGGCAAAATCTATCATAGGGAGACAGTAGGGGCCAGTGGCTAAAAATTCAGGTTCTGTCCAGACAGCGTGGGCCCAAATCTCAGTACTACCACCGTCTGTCATCTGTGTGACTTTGGACAGGTTGAGCATCTCTCTGTGCTTTCGTTTCTTCACCTGTGAAATAGAGATAACAATGGTTGCTAACCTATAAAGTTGTTGGTCAGTTTAAATGAGTTACTCCACATAAAGCAGTTAGAACACCACCAGGCACACAGCAGGTGCTCATTAATGCAAGCCCTTATTTTCATCAGCCTTGTATTATCATCTACCCTGGTGTCCATACGATGCTTTCTGTTTAGCTGGTGTTTATTCAACCTCAGTGGACTGATTGGCTGAAAAACAAGTGGATAAGTACAAACTCCACTGACTTTCTCATCTTGAGAAATGCTTTGGAAGGCTTCGTTTTGCACTGTTGACATCAAACGCTCTTTTTTTATTATTATTTTTTATTCTTTGAGCCTCCAAATTCAGCATAAGCTGCCGTCATTCCAGACAAATGCAATCAGCCCTAAGGTGCGGTTTCACACTGGCCCCCCTCACTCGGCTCCCCTTCCTTCAGTTCTTCCACCCGCACCCTGACACGAAGCTCTCATACTTTAGGGAAGGAGGGGAAAGAACACAGCTCCATTAAATTAACCCTGCTTCAGAGAACAGGAGCTTGAATCCCTTATCAGCTGGCAAGTCTGAAAATAGCAGGCGAGTATGAAGAGCACAATTGTGTAACAGGAAGGAACTTGGAAAATTTGAGTATTTGGGGGCATCCAACTGAGAAACTAGGTTCAGACTTTCGCCCTCCTCCTATCATGTTTTGAAAGTGGTGCAATATCTCCCACCCCAACCCCATGCCACGATGGCAAAAATAGCCTTACTCTTTGCTAAGTTTATTTCTTTGATTCCAGAACAAGCAGACACTCCCACACGCAGCTTTGGGTTCACTGGGGCTCTCAGCAGTTTGAGAACGTCTTGCACTAATACCCACAGTTCATTAAACTTTCAAATAATTGGCACAAAGTCCAGAGCTTGGATTTTTCTAGCCCTCTTCGCCCTTTCTCCCAGCTGGTCATCTTCATTTCCATTGCTTATTAGCAGGACTCTAATCAAAGCCACAGAGCTTTACAAGTGCTTCAGAATTTGCCCTGGGAACACGGAGAACGTGACTCAAGGTAAAACTGGCTTGGATCTCTTAGGAGGGATGTGGTTTTTGAAAATACCTGAGAGCTTGGCCAAGACGTGATCTTATCTTCACTCAAACACCTACCTGTCTGAGGCCTGCAACTTCAAATCTGCCTCCATGTTATTCTGAAACATCTAACAAATATCTAATGAATTCATATAGTGCTCAAGAAAGAAACAGCTAAGCCTGAACTGCAATGAGTTTTATTTGTGGCCTAGTGGGTCCACTACCCAATTGACCTGCCACGCCTATGTGCAGAAAAGTATGTAGCTATTGACAACCTAGAAATTATAAGACCAAATATATATATATATAATGGTGGAAAAAGAACTTAGAAAAATTGCTGTTGAGGGAAAAGTGGGCTAAAATGCCATTGTTTGAGCCGCCATTTACTCTTAAGCACTTTCTATAGGCCAGAAATTAAATAAGATAGAAGTTATCTTAATTCTCCAAATGCCTTTCAGGCAGGTATTAGTGTGCCCGTTTTACAGATGAGGAATCAGATTTACAGAGGTTAAGTAACTTGTAGAGTGATGCATAGTGAGTGAGGCTCTTTACCAGGGTGCTGTACTGCCCCCCATTTTTACCTGGAAGTAGGAAAATGCAAACCCAAGAATGTCTGTCAGCTTATTCAGCACCTGCTGTGTGCAAAACGTATGGGGGCTGCACTGGCATGAAATACACAAGTCCTCACCATGCCGGAGCTAGCAGTCAAGTCAATAAGGTGACAAAAACACATGACAAAAGCACAAAAGAAGTGTGTTTTATTATTATCAGTGATAGAGACATCAGGTAGGAATCAACAGGGAAGAGCGTGTGCTGTTTATTGGCTTGAGTGGTCAAGAAGGTTTATGGAGTCCGTGAGACTTGACAAAGAATAGAGACTAGCTGGTTGGAAGGGAGGGCTTTTTGAAGAATGGAATGGCTTGAGCAAGAATCTAGGGGGAAATGATATAATAGTAGATACATTTTTGGCCTGCCAGCTTCCTTCTTTGGGACAACAAGTCCCCTCCCACTCATACAATCAGGCAGGACTATCAATCATGGTGCCTCACCAGATAACGTAAGATGGGCAAGTGACTCAAGCCAGGCAATCAAAGTCTCCTCTGGGATTTATCTATGGAGTGAAGTTCCTCTTCTCTGGAATTGCTAGCTAGGAAGATGTGAGTCTAGTCGATGGTGGCCGCATTGCCCACGATGTGGAGGGAGTCTGTGTAAAGAATGAAGCTGATCAGGGATAAGCAGATCCTAGATATGGAGAGAATGAAAGGTGCAGAGAGACATAGAGATGTGACCAAAAAAAAGAGCACCTGGATTTGGCCATACCTGAAGCCAGACATACTCTAGACTTTCCAGTTATGTAAGGTGCTGAATTTTCCTTTGTGCTTGCTCATTTGATTTGGGTTTTTGATGCTTGCCAAATGCAATGATCTTGACCTATACATAATTCCTACCTCCTCTGTATAAAAGTTATAAGAATCCATACGTCAAAAGATAATTATTAAGATTAAATAACAAATGTCTAATATGATGGTTAGGTGTAAGCACACAGGAGATGCTTAATAACAGTTTATTTCTTTGTTCCAAGAAAGAATAAGGTGGAATAACTCTAGTAGTACTTTTATATTCATTATTACTTAACTCTGTTTCCATTTGTAATAGCTGCATAATATTTCATTATAGTGAGATAACATGAACTATTTAACCAATTTCTTATTGTTGGACTTTGAATTTTGTGTGGCTTTGAATTTTTCTCCCCTGTAAGCAATGCTATAATGATCACCCTTGCACTTCAATCTTGACGCAAATTTTAAATCATTTCTTTAGGATAAAAACCCAGAAATTGATTTTCTCCTGATTTTATAGCAGAAGTTTCTATTTTTAAGTCCATATAAAACATATCCTTAACAAATTACCTCTGATCTGAGTGAAAAATGTGGATTCTAGCTTGACTCTACCCTAGACTCTGCAATCTTATGCTATTGGAGCAGAGATCTCCCAAAAAGATCTACAAAGAGAATATTCTTCTCAGAGAGGAAACAAATAAAACAGCTTGTTCTAAGGAGGCTGCCACTGAAACATTGGCTTTGAAACTTGAGATACTAGGGGTACATCAAAAATTCAATTCAAGCCGTGTTTAAGTATGCAGAAGCTCAGGCTTCAATTACCAGGGAGAAATCCCCAAGACGGGCATTGACCTGCACAGCAGTGTAAGCCTCGCCCCAGCGCTGGGCCCTGCATACCTTTAGCTTTGGCAGTATCTTGTCTCACCAAGGCTCAGTAAGTGAAGTTCAAGACCATTAACTGCTCTTCTGGCCACAAACGGAAGAAGAAAACAAACATACAGAAATTCCATGTGATGATTTTTTAAAATAGTGGAGTGCTTTATAAATTTCTTCCTGGGGTGTTTCCAATGCCTGCAGTTGTGTGTGTGGCAAGCCAGCAGATGGTCGGGGAGCAGCAGGATCCGGAGGAGTCTTTGTTCAGCCCTGCCTGCTGCAGCCGGCCTCCCAAGAGCTTCTGCATAGATCTGGTGGCTCCTTTCAAACCCCCAATTAAGCTATGTCCCACAGCCTTCCTTGGCTTTTTTTTTTAACTCGTTCTGTAAATTGTTGATTCAGGATCAGAAAAATCAAGACCAAACTACATGGGATTAATGTCCCTGATTAGAAGATCTGGCTGCTGGAGACCCCCATTCTGGGCTTTATGAAACCCTCATGCCTTAAGGATTGGCAAAGTTATAAGGACCAGGCTGAGTGAGGGGCTGTGGAAAGGAAAGAATTGATACATATTAGGTAATATTTATGGAGACTCTTGATGGAGTGGTCTCCTACCTCCTGTCTTCCGTTCTTCCAACCATCACTCCAAATTTTATGCCATTGGCCATCTCTGGCTTATAGAAAGAAAGACTCACTCCTCGCTTCAGCATTTAATGCCCTCCTAAGCCATGACCTACTCTCCAGAGCCATCTGCTACCATTTCCTACATCCCATGTCTTAGCCAAACTGGACTACTTACCATTCTCTAAACATGCTGTGTGCATTCCTATTTCTGCATAGTTATTGAGCGTCTGCCACCTGGAAGGTCTGCCTCCCCTCCCCCATCTCAGCCTATCAAAATTTGACTCATCTTCAAAGACCCGTCTCAAATGATAGCTGTTCCATGAGGTATTTCTTCACCATCCACATCCTTACTCCTGAAGATACATGAATTCTCCCTCCTCAAACCTCCATATCACTGTGTGGAAATCTTTCTTTGTGCAAAAACCATTACTGCTTTGTACTTTAGTCAGGTGTGATGTTGTCTGAGTCCACCACTAAATATTAAATATCTGAAGGCAAGGACTATTTCTAACACAGCTAGAGTTCCCTAAAGTCATTATTAAAAGCGAGATTAATGACCTTCCAAGCTGGTCATCAAGGATAGGGTCTGTTACATTCAACACGTATTCGTTGAGTTCCTACTGTGTACCAGGAACTGTGGTTAGCACTGGCTGCACACAGCAAATGTATATTCCAAGAGAAACACAGGAAGAACTCTCAAAAATATAGAATATATTCTAGCCAGATCTGGATCTAGAGAAATTGGAGGTATCTATTGGGACTGCTGTACTTTAAGCATCAGGATTTCGAAAATCCCAATAAGCATCATAGTTATTAAAACAATGCCTCATCTCAGAAGAAATTGAGCTTGCTATTTCAAAGTGTTGAGCCCCAATTCTTCTCAAATACTACCAACAACATGCTTGCTACTATGTACAGGGAGTCTGCCCAGATGAAGGATCTTGTGGTATCTCTGTCATACACTTGTTCTGATTAATCATTTTGTAAAAGGGAAATAGAATCAAATTGTAGTACACACAGCATCCCTACAGTCTTTACTTCTCTCTGGGAATGTGAAATTTGGCCTTACTTCATACCTTTCATTTAAAAGAGGTATTTATAATTTGCTTCATCAAGGCGAATTCAAAATTATAAACTTCTGAAGCATCATTTCAGCCCCTGGTTACTGATGCCTGTTTTCTGGTTGTGGGAGGTAATTTGGTCAATGTGTAATCAGAAAACTAAAAAATTATTCTTGAATAAGAGCCATCCTCTTAAAGACTCAGATATGAATTTCCCCCAAAGAGAAGTAGAGAACTGGTAATATTCTGTTTTCAAAATTCAGATAATTTCCAAATGCTTGTAAAAGAAGAAAAATCTCTTTTCTGCTATGCCTAATAAAATAAAGCTAATTCACTAAGGCTATACACTCTTGCTGATATAAAGTAATTTGGTGATAGACTATATATGAATGGATTCCTGGAAATTAAGTCAACTTATTTCTCTAAAACAAATGAAATTTTCCTGGAAGAAAAAATTTTTCTAGCTGGAAAAGGTGATGACTTTGCCCACATCTGTGATCCTAGGACAATGCCACATTTTTAGTTTTCTGCTTATGTGTCAGTTTCCTTTGCTAAAAAATGAGCTTCTTGGAGGTAGGACTGGGTTTGCTATTTCTGAAGAACCAGCACTAACTAGGACAGAGCAGAAATTCAGTAAGTGCTTATCAAAGGAACGAACTCCAAGCTCCAATTTGTGTGTACATGGCTCTTTAACTAGAATTCAGACCCCCACATCCACTTGACTTTCAGTTTAAGCCAATCATGTGTCTATCTGAGAGTTCTTCACGCTGTCATACGTCCTGGGATAGCAAAACAAGTGGCACTTTCAGTTGTAATTCAACTGTAAATCTTTCCTGTCCATTCTTTCTACCTCTTGAACCAAATTGCTCTAACAGGCCTTCATTTTCATAAAAATTCCACTTGTAGCTATGCATTTTTGGTATGCCCTCTTAACTACCTCTTTTGCTATGAGATTATTCAGAGTCTTCTCTCCTGTCTTAAGCATTGTTCTTGCAACAAAGATTGATGCCTGTTGACTTTTGTGAGGCTTTATTGTAGGCACCGCCACCTAAGCCTGCCTCTTGCCATCCCCTTTTGCCCTCTCATTTAATAGTTTCTCTCTCCAAAGCAGAACTACTTTCCTTCCCCAAAGCTCTTGAATTAGGAAAAGAGGTCAGAAATTAAATGCTATCTCCTCATTCTTGTTTAGAAATACAGAATCCTTATTGGCTTGCGAAAGTGAGAAATAGGAACCCATTTTTCCCATCCGGAATAGAAAGACAGCTAGGTAGAAGTGAAGGGAGAGATGTAAATTGGGAAGGCTATATTAAAATCAGCCCAAATCAAAGCTGATTTCACTCCAGGAACTGTATGCATGAAAAGGTATAATTATAAAAACTGGATATTCTGCTGCCTTTATGCATATTCACTTTATGAACTTAGACCTCCAGAAGCCTCCGAGGACTGCTTCCCCATTTTTAATAAGTATTGAGAATGAGGCATTTCCTCAAGGAATTAAAGGAGGGAGGAGATTTTTTTTTTAAGCTTAGCAGCAACATTAAAACAAAGCAGCAGCTATTCTACGGGGGTTTGTGTGTGCTTTAAGAGTGCTACAAATAAAATGAACCCCTGGGGAGTCAGCAAAGAAATTATGGTTTGGCAATTAGGGGGACAACTGTTCCATCAGGGAAAAAAATTATTATTAAGTGCAACTTCTAAATAACATTAGTGGGTCTCTGTGCAGTTGCTGGGAATATTTATCTTGGGAAAAGGAAGAGGTTTCAGAGAATTCTCAGCAGATTTGGTAACCTAAAGCCCAGCCTGAGACTACCAGCTGGATCATGTTCCAGTCGATGTGACGCTGTAATGGTCAACACAAAACCAGCCAGGTAAGGGGAGAGCTGGGAATTAGCTTAGACTAAGCAAATAATTATGTCCGTTCATTCTATGTGGCTGCCAAGCTCAGAACTCTGCTCTGTGAGGTTTCATCACACTTTAGGAAGCCTACTAAGGAAGGATGTCAGGACTGTTGAGAGGCTGATTTTTGTATGCATTTCCCCCACCCCAAAAATAAGAATTAATGCTGTGAACCCTCAATTCCATGAATCTTTAAGGATGTAAAATGACAGAAAAGGCCCAGAGAAGTTGTCACTTGCGCAAAGTCACATAGCTTGTTCCAGAAAGTTCCATTATTGCTAGCCTGTGCAAGTCTGCAAAGAAAGGCCAACATGTGGATCAAGTTCATCTTGCCATTCAGCCCTGCTGTCCCGTTATTCCATGTCAGTCTAGTTCAGGGCAGAGGATGTGTAAAAGGAATGTGTGGGTTGTGCTGTGAATTTTCTTGTCCTCATTTACATCAAAACAATAGCCAACTTGGGGACAGGATGCCTCCACTAAAGTTGGGACAGATTTAACTCTATTTTGCAAAGCATATTTACTTCCAAGATGCACTAGGTTTCAAGCTACCAGGTGGGTGCATCAGTTGGTAAAGCCGTTAGTTGAATGTCAGGGCTTTTTTTTCCCATCTTAGAATCTGGGCTCTTTTCTTTCCCTGCTGTGGATGATGAAATCTTAAAATATTTATGTGGCTTTATAATGACTATTTAGCATTTAATGCACCTGATATTTACCAAAGTGCTTGACAATCAGTGTTTATTAACAGGAAAATAACTGCTGGAAAATAACTGCTGTGACATTTAGTGAGCAAGTCCCTTTGAGGCCACATAGGGTGTTTCTGGGAAGTATGTTGGGGCCAATGATTCAGAGTGAAATTCGTTGGCCAAATTCTGCCTAAGACCTCATAATTAAACGTCCCTCTAGTTTACTAAACTTCGTTCCAAGAATCCTGGAGGGTAGCATGATACTATGCATTCCGTTCACTCATCAAGCACTTACTAAGGATTCACTAGGTGTTGAGGATTAAGAATTAACAAGACTCTATCCAAGTCTAGGTTAGGTGCTCCTCCCATGATGCCTTGGGTCTAGCCTAACAGAACTACTGGTTCTCAATGGAGGGGGCTTGGGGGAGGGAAGGTGTGAAATCTGGCAATGTCTGGAGACATTTTTGGTTGTCACTACTGGAGGGGGTGCTACTGGCATCTCATGGTAGAGGCTCGGGGAGCTGCTAAACATCCTAGGGTACACAGGACACCCTAGCACAGCAAAGAATTACCCAGTCTAGAATGTCAATAGTGCCAAGGTGGAGCAAGTCTGTCATAAGCCTTATCTCTCTGTCTTATGATTGTTGGTTACATATCAGCCTCCCTCACCATATTGTAAGATCTTTAAGTGCAGAGACCATTTCTTATCTTTTGTTGTATCCCAGCACCTAACACATATAATACAGAAATCAGTATATAGTGTTGAGTGAGTTAATGAAGACGGTATCCTATGGTCTCAGGGGTGGAGATTGATGAACAGGCGTTTAGGTATAAAATGTGTCTGGTCTTCAAAGTACAGTCAGATAAGAGCTATTTTGTGTGACCTTATAATTTATCATCCAAACAGAAACATTTTTGAAAATGAAAGTGAGCACTTTCAGATAATTAAGGCAAGGCAACAGGGAAAACCCCGCAACAGGCCTATCCTACACAAATCGGGGCACATTTGTGGTAAATCCTGGCTGTAGCCCACACGTTTCTGAGCACCCACCATGAAGCAGGAGCAGTGCTTCATGGAATCCACCACCATGCACATAGCTGGGTATTAGAAGATTTTGTGAGGAGCTAGAGGAGTTTACATTGCATGTTACAATGTAAAAAGTTAATAAAAAGAAATAAATAAAACCTTCTTAGAGGCTTATTCTTCATTCCAGGCCTTCATTTCATGCCCAACCTCTGCCAAGTGCTCTGAGGCTGGGAACTTGGTCCTCTGCGTCTTGAACCTCCCCCACCAACCTCTCTAGCCTTCCAGACTTTTCCTTCTTTCATGATCCTCCTGCTCCCCTACTTTATCACACAGGTGCAACACTCTTTCACCTTGCATCTCCACACCCATTAGCCTTGCTCAGTCACCAAGGGGCCCTCGCTGTTTAGGAAGGAGTTAGAGACTGTAAATAAAAATAACCTTTCTGAGTTAATGGTTCTCGCAGCTCCAAGCTACAGTTGGGTTTCTGCGATGCTGTGGCTCCAGACAGAAGGGCAAGGTGAACCCTACCTGGGATTGTGGGGAAAAGCTTTACAGAGGAAAGACCCTGTTGTCAGTTTACTCAAAGAAAATTTAATCATCAAGCCCATGGAAACACGACAGAAGGTCTGGGCCTCATGTTTCTGGGTGGGTAGAATTATCTTCAGCAATAGGCCTGCTTTGGTGGGGGATTAGAAAGATCTTATGCAGAAACTTGCTCAAGAGTGAAGTAAATAATAAGAGTGTGGTTTGTGACTTCTCCAAGCCTAGAGTTTTGAAGAAAGACACTGAGGCTTCAAGTCAACTTTTTATTTTCCTTTTTTACTAAGCTCTATATCAGTAAACACCAATTGTTTATAATCTTGAGTGTAGTTATTGTGAAAATAAATGCCTGCCACTTTACGATCCAAAGCGTCATGGTTTTATTATTTATTAGGGACAATAAAGTTATTATCTTTAACCTTAGGTAAAATAACTTCCTTTATTCTCTAGTCCCATTTGACACACTACTGCAGCAGAGAAATCCCCAGCTGAAACTGTAATCTACTGTCTCTTCCTAAACTACATTAAGAAGATCCTGCTCTATACAGGATCAAGAGCATCCATCACCCTTGGATAGATTTAGAGATTTCACAACCTTGTATGTGAGTTTGATATCAAGTGGACCTTTCAGAATAAAATGTCACTGGTAATTGACCTACTCCAATCCAGTTGGCTTTCTGTGAATACATGAAACAAACACCAGATGGTAATTTGTATAAAGTTAAGGGAACTGGTGCTAATTTTAGAAAGATCTTGGCCATTTCCCTTGCCCAGAGTTAGGAAGGGAATTCTCAGTTGGAATGACTTTCCAAGTTTCAAGAAGCAGCTGTCTGATTTTCTTAAAACTGTGCCATCATTCTGCTTAACAGTATGTCAAGCCAGACCGCAGTATTCTATGCATACAAAACATGTTATCTAAATCTTCTTCCCAATCATTGGTAAACATATTGACCAGGACAAAGGTGGGCCTCAGAAACCCACCCATTGACAGTCTATTTCCACATTCGCTCTACCCCTAAACCACTCTAACCATTTTTAGCTAGTCAAACTGGTTGAACCAGTTTTTAATCTCTGGTCTACAAGGTCAGGTGGCAAATCTCACTGAAAACGCTCACTGGTGAGGAGAACTAAGCATAAGGTGTAGTAATGCAAAGACTGGGCAAATCCGGGCCTCTTGACAATTTGTAAGACAGATGGCTATGCAAATACAATTCTCACACTCAGTTGTAAGGTAAACTGTGAACCAGGGAGCAGCAGGTGGCTGGGTAAACGCAATGCTTAAATGCTGTCTGCATGTTTACATTTAGCTCTTAGAGACGGAAATCTTCCTAATTGAATTCAACAAACAGTGATTGAGAAATCATCATGTGCAAAACACTATGCTAGGCTCGGAGGCCACAAGAAAGTGGAATTATAGAGAGCCCTAGCTTTAGGGCTGTTTGGTTCACTGTGCCAAGGGCTATAATGAGGGAAAAGCAAATCATTGTATAGGAAGAAAGGTAGAACAAGGGATTGATTCCAACCAGAGAAACTTGGGAATTTTTTTTGAGGAGCAGAAAGTCAAATGTGAGAACAAAAGTTGCTTTGTTTGTGCTTCTACGAGCAAATATGGTGGGACACTTCTTCCATGAGGAGAGAAGTGGAGTGAGGGACCAGACACAGAAGAGGGCAGAAGGGAGTGTGTATTTCTGTGAATGAGGGTGTGTGAATGAGGGTAAGTGTTTTTAAAGGTGGAGGACTCAGTAGGAGAGGAGACTATTAAAAGTGAGATGAGCTTAATTGTGGGCACAGATTTACATTCTGTGAAAGATCTCTGACCCCTCCTCCACCAAAAAAAAAAAAGTTCCCAAGGGAGGATGAACTCTAAAGCATTGACCTGTGTAATTGGAAGTTGTCCATTGGAGAGGGGTATTAGCAAATCTGTGTTTTTAAAAGTTTATGGTAACAATGAAATAATATGCTGGTAATAGAGGTAAGGGGGCTGATTAGCAGATCGTTGCAGTAGTCTAAAGAGAGAACATGAGTCTAATCATAACATCAACTCTTTCTTGAACACTTACTATGTGCCAGGCATGAAACCAAGTGCTTTTCATACATTATCTCATTTAAAGCTCACAGAAATCCTATGAGCTAAGTGTTTTTATTCCCTTGAGTGAGGCCCAAGGTCAGCCATTAACACAGCTGGTGAATGGCTGAGCCAGAAGTGAAACCAGATCTGTCTGGTCCAGGACCTGGGCTGGCAGTCACTACCTTACACTATCCCAAAGGAAGGCAGTAGGGGAGGGGTAGGGAGGAGGAGCTTAATAAGGTCTCCCCCATGTAACATGAGATTTGTCTTCAGCCAATCTGCTACCTGCAGATGAAGAAGTAAGTTTAGAAGGAGAGACATGGAGTTCTTTGCCAAACAAGTTAAATTGGAGGAGTGTAGGACACTATGTGGGGATGGCAGCAAAGCGGTGGGGTGTGGATCTGAAATTCAGATGAGGTTGTGAGAATGGATGAGAATGCAGAGAGAGAGAAGGAATGAAAAGAGAAGTTATGACTTTATAAACTCCCATATTTTAGGGATAACCAGGAAAAGGGATCTCAAAGAGAACTCTCAAGAACTTAAGGTGATAGTACTGATCAGAAGATCTTCCATCTAAAACATTTTGAGATGAATAAATGAGAGATTTCCCTTAACCATCCCCAGCCAAAGAGAGGATTTAGAAATACATTTTTTTCATGTGTATAATTTTAATGGGGTACAGAGAGCCCAAAACTGTATTTTGATGAAACAACCATCCAAGAGCCTGACTCACTTGCACCCCTGAACTTCTTGAGTTCAGCAGGGCGAGTCCACCAAGCCAGCATGCTGAGCTGGTAGACTTTGCTCCTATTAGATATGCTGGAATTACAGATTCTCAGAGCTGGGTCCCCAGTAAATGGAACTACCATCTTCCCAGCCAGAAACCTGGGTGTTTTCTATGACACCTTCTCTCCACCTCTAAATCAAATCCCTCACTAAACTCCATCAAATCCATCTCATTATCTCTTCCTTGATTCCAGCTGCCACTTCACTTCCCTAATGCAGACTGTTGACACCTCTTGTTGGAAGTACCACCACAATCTCCTAGTCCTCTTGTCATCCTTCTCCCAAATCCAATTTCCCTGGACCAGGGTATTGGTACATTTGTTGTCACATCCTGTGAAGGGTCTCTGACCCTAAAAAGGTAAAGAACTACTGATCAAGTCATTTTAAGCAAGCAGTTAATTTAGCAATTCTAGATTGATAAACCCACTAGACTCTCTCCCATCTCAGAGCCCTTGTACCTACTCTTCCCTCTGCCTAGAAGGCTCTATCCAGATATCCACATGGCTGGTTCCCCTATTTTCTTCAGGTCTTTACTCAAAACCTACCTTCTTAATAAGGTTTCCCTGACCACCCTACCTGGAATTTCTGCACCCACTTCCCCATCATATCAGTTCCTTTCCTTCTTCCCCGCATGATTTTTTCTCCATAACACTTACCACTATCCAAACCACTACCTCCTTCACTCATTTACCTCGTTTGTTGTCTGTTTCCTCAGCAAGGAAGTACATTCTTCAGGGGCAGGAGTTTTTGTCTGCTTTTATCCACTATATTCCCAGTGTCTAGAAGCTCACTTGACAAATGATGGAAAGTGAATGAATGATCAATGATGTTTACTGATTTTTTGTTTCTTTTGGTATTTTTTATTGTCCTGGATTATCTAGCTAATTTTCCTAGTTCTCACTCAAAGTGCATAAATAATTTCAGATTCTTTTTAAGGTTGGTTCCTCCTATCTAGCTACAAAAGCAAACAAACAAACAACTTATCTGTCATTTTAAGGAAGAGCATTCTGGTATTTCTCCTTAGTTTTGAATGCCACACATGGTGGGGGTTGGGTGAGGTGGAGGACTGTTCCATTTTTAAATTATTAAAAATGAATTATGAATTTTCATTTGAAAGGTCTTTTCATCCATGCTTACACGTAGCTATTATATGACCTAGTTAAGGTAAGAGCTCTCTAATGGCTAAGGTGAAATTAGTTCTCACATCCATTTTGTATTTAGAAACAAAGAAGTTGGTGAATATTAGGAAAAGAAAGCGATTTCATTACTTTTTTTATGAGCGAAGTTCATCAAAAGCTCTTTAGAATAGAACTCATAGTTTTGAGAAAGTCCAGCTTGTCATGTGAAAAATATATGTGTATTGACAAAATGCAGGTGATTTAGCAAACATAACAGTATCTGTGGGGAAGATTGCATTTCTTTCCCGAATTCATGGAATTAAGTGCCCTGGAGCAACTAAAAAACGTGACTCAGAAAAATATTTTAATAACTATTCTTAGCTTGTAGCAATACAAATCCTAAGTCAGATATGGCCTGTGGGGAGTTAATGTCAGTGTAGATCTTACAATAAGGTGGAAAGAAATACTCACAAAAGCCAGGCACTCGGTGCAGTACACGTGCCTCAAAGGGAGAAATTCAGCTGGGCAGCTGCTGCTTAGCTTCCAAGAAGCCAAAGCATTAACCTAATGCAAATGTCAGCCTTTTAATTAACATGGTGTCAAAACTAGTTAGATTTAGTTACCACTCAGTCAGTCTCTGGTCCTGAAAGCCAATGGGTTGTCCTCATTCTAGTCAAGTGGGTTGGCATCCAGCACACACAGACTCACTTCCAGGAAGGTTTCACCTGTGCCACCAGTGATCTGCTTTGGGAATTTATTCTTGACAAGTAAGTCTCCTTGTTAAACAATTCTGGCCCATGTCTAGTGCACCTGGAAATAATAATGCTAACAGTTAGTATTTATTGAGTGTTGACCATATGAATATTTCATATGTTACATCTCATTTAATCCTCACAAAACTTTTGTGAAAGGTATTATCCCCCATTTTACAGATGGGGAAACTGAAGTTGAGAGGGTTTTAAGGATCTTGGCTAAAGTCACACAATGAGTCAGAGATGAAGAATCCAGAACTGACTTCAGAACTATAGCAATTAACCTCTATGCTCTACTGCCCTCCTAAAGAATGAAAACCAAAGGGATGGGGAAATGGCAAAGACGTTATCTCCAAGGAGTGTGTTTCTCCCACTGTCCTGAGTACGGTCAGAAAAGCTAAATATTAAGCCAGAAAAAAGACTCATCCAGTCTCTATTCCAAATTGACACTTCATAAATTGCTTCCAGGGATTGCTAGGTTGAGAACAATCCTTTTGAAGGTAGGGGTGGTGAGTTTGTCACTAAAACAAAACCAAACAAAAACACCTCATGGCCATTCCAAGCCAACAACATAGTGGAGTGTACTGTATGTGTATTTGACATGTGATTATTCAACAATATGTGTTTATCAAAAAAAAAAAAAGGCAAAAACTAACAAAACACACACATACATATAAGAAAGATGTAAAGGAAAAAAACCCATTTCCAACCTGCAGGCTTCTGTCTGCCATCCCATCAGAAAGCATCAACACAGCAGTCTGCTCCATCTCAGCTCACTTGTGGTTTGCGCAGTGGGAGCATCTCCCTGAACTGAAGTAGTTCTAGTGTTCAAAGATACGCATTTTTCATGCATGGCCCGTGAACACAAGCCCAAAACCTTATGCCTGCGCTAAAGCAAGGACACCACTCGCCATGGGCGACTTCAAAGGTTTACTAAAGATTATTTCAATTCTTGGTGATTTTCTCATTAATTATAATCTCATTAAAAAGATTTTAGCCCCCATCTCCACTGGTGTGTGATTCAACTCTCATATTTCCAACACATTTTAAAAGGTTACCATTGTTGCAACTGTGGATTTCTTTTTAACTTATAAAAACAATTACCTTAACAGGTACCACAATTTGGCTTTCACATTCTCTAAAAATTATCAAAACAAAGTACTTGCAAAACATGTATTTCCCAGGTGTTTTCCAAATAGGTTCAATACTGTTTGCCACGGTGCATAAACGGAGTGGGGGTGGTTCCTGAAATATGGAACCAGGATGTTGCATACTTACCTCCAGAGCGGGTGCAGCTTTCTTCGTGCTCTAAAAAAAAAATCTTTCTATTTGGTTTCATTTTGGTAATAGCAAAAATATTTTTTTTTAAAAAAAGGAATGATATTATGAGCAGCACTTAACAGAGACAGCTCTGCAAACTGGTACCAGATTGTTACATCTTCAGATCATTTCTGCAAATTTGTGTGGAATCAGGATCTTCTTTGTGACTAAGAATATCTTATGTAGAACCTTCACTTTTTTAATAGCTAATTTCTTCTTCTCATCAACAGGATATAATATGGCATATAATGAGATCTCATTATAACAGATTTTAATATACCATAGGTCAAATGGTGTCCACATAGCGTAACCACTCAAGACCAGGTTCTAATAATGTGCAGTTTAGCTCAGTGCATATTATGGGACTTTTGTCTAATAATGTTAGTGATAATCCCCTGATACTCAGCTCCGCAGGTTTCATTAAGCAGCCAGTGTGAAAAAAAAAAAAGAAAGAAAGAAAGAGAGAGAATAAAAAACCCCAGCATATATGTATTTCTTCTTTATTTGTATAAGAGATTTTTACTCTATCGGCTTATATCTATCAAATATAACACTGCAATAGGTGCTGCAGTAATTATAAAGATATATTTGACACAGTTCCAGTGAGGCACAATCTTAGCAAAGCCTTAATGATTGAGGGCCCAGGGTCTGAAGTCAAACTGTGTTTGTGTCCAGACTTGCTAGCTGGGTGACCTTGGGTAATTTACTTAACCTCTCTGTACTTCTATATCCTCACTGGTTAATTGGTGTTAATAATAGTGCCTACCTTATCACTGACAATGAAATGAGGTTAACTCTTAGCATAGTACCTGGTATATAGAAATTACTCAATAAATGTTAGAAGAGAGAAAGTAAGGAGAAAGTTGTCTTAAAGTTGTATTGGGAAAATGAGAACTACCTATATGAAAATGAAACAGAATGGCCATGTATGCAAAATGGTGTGGGAAAGCTCTTTGAAAGTGGGGCCACGGAGAGCAGCGGATGCTGGAGTAGACTGGGGAATTTTTATGGAGGAAGTTTCCTCATCAGCTAGGACCTTGCGTCTCAAAGTTTGCCCATGGACCAGCAGCCCTGGCATCACTTGGAGGCTTGTTAGAAATGCGGCCTTCCAGACCTCCTCCAGACCTGCTGAATCAGAATCTGCATTTCAACAAGATGCCCGGGAGATTGGTGACACGAAGTTGAGAAGCTTTGCTCTAGGTCACATCTTGCTTCTCAAAGCTTTCCGGCCTGCCGTTATCGCTTATCACACACAGCAGCGCTTGTAAAAGATTAACACTGGGGAGAGGGAGACTGTACTCCCCAAAACTCTCACTGCAAAAAATTTGCAAATGTTAAATTCTAACAGTTCTGTGTTGGAAATATGATAGAACTGACAAAAATAAATGGAATCAGCTAAATAAAGCATGAAACATAAGTTATGATTCAATTAATATTTATGCCTAGACAGGGTAAAAATCACAAATATTTATTTCATCCAGACTGAAAATGAAAACCAAGAAAACATATGATCGCTCTCTTTGGGAGGGTTTGGGCGTGAGTCCGCAGTACCCTCAGGCTTGCAAAAAACTTGTATTCCCCTAGAGTGCAATGAAATTTCAATGCCATGTGTCTCCCCATTCATTCTCCTCACACACACACCAAACAACAACCCAACGTTTCAATGAGTTACTCTGTGTACATAACACACATTACAGACAGACACACATACACAGACTCATCCACACCTTGCCACTTTTTCATGTCTGCTTTCCTTCTGTCCTGAGGCACCCGCTCAAATCTTGCCTGCCAGAGACACAGAATCTTTGATCTGGAATAAACTTATAGGAAATGGGTAAGAATAGAAGGAGAGAACAGAAGGGGAAAATAGGAGAATAGAGGAGAAATAGCAGAATAGAAGGAGAAAATAATCTCTCTCATTTATCAGGTGCCTAGTTGTGTAAGATATTGTCCCACAGATTATCCATTCTTTTTTCACTCTGGAAATAATTCTTTAAGACAGGCTATTAATTCTCTACTATTTCAACTGAGGAAATAAAGACCTTCAAGGTCAAATAAATTGCCAAAAGTGGCTACGAAGCAGCATCACTGAGACTTGAACCCAGGTCTGTCTTCTCTCCAACTGACAGAGTAAAGTCAACATCTGTGAATCCAACAGCCATCTTTCTGAGGAATGGCTTCTAATTTGTAATTCAAATGTAATATTTTTCCTCACTTCGTTTCATGAGTGGGGAAATGCAAAGGAATTTCTGAAGTCAGAGTGAATTTAAGCTGTGGATGGTGAAGTGCAGCATAATTTCCTCCTTGGTATTTTAGAAGTTCTTCATTTTAACCATCTGTTGCAGGCTGACAGATGGGTTGGTGTATGACAGAATAATGGGCCTTCAATTCTAGAAAGGCATGAGGAATGCTTGAAAAATAGCAGCTCTTTACATGAACCTAACTGTGCTAACACTGCTTGCTCACTTGCAAAAAAAAAAAAAAAAAAAAGTCAGTGGGAGGAAAGTGTGAAATATAATCACAATCATTCCCCTAAACAGAAAACTTCTCACAATTGCCAAAGGTCAAATCCAGTAAAATATGCCTATTCTAAAATTATGCTAAATTTTAAAATCCAGCCATTTAAAAGGGTATACGGTGGGTGGGGGGAGTATACATAAATAAAAATAATAAAAACAAACCTCCAAAAGCCTTCTTCCATCCCTATCTTTCAGCCATTTAATTTTCTTTTTTTATAGGCAGCCAGTATTGAGTTTCTTATATCCTCAAAACAATTTAGGAAACGTGCAGATTTTTGAAATCCAAATGATTTTCCCTCTAAGTGACTCTGCCAAATGTGAAGTCTCTTTCCTTTCTTCTTGCATTCAGTGGATATATACAAGAAGTCATGCCAGACATTTGGCTAGGCACAGGGACACAGGTGGTTAAGACTGTCCCATCCCCAAGGAACTTACAGCTCAGTGAATGAGACCAACATGTGAACAGAATTTAAATAGCACACACTATGTGCTTTCTGAGAATGTAGCAATGAGCAAAGCATTCACTTGTCATAGCAGTGGCTCATTCTCCCAGGCAGAACTTCTTCCAATGGCCTTACATGTCTTAACACAATGATCCCAGCTCTTTTCCAATCACGTATTGCAACCAGATAAAATATATACACACATACATGCACATGCACACATGCGTGCCTGGTTGTTGCCAAATAGGTTTGAAGCTCTGCCCACAAAGAACCATTGGCTCAAACTTTAGACTGTATTAGCAAAATTTTGGCTGTATGAATTTAACCTCAGCAGAGTGAATCTCTTTTCAAAAGAACATCAGAATACAGATTGGAAAAAAAAAATCAAGTCATTACAGCTGAATTCATGGTCAGATGTCATTGACCATGACAAAATCAGGCCATGTCACTTGAAGATTACATCGTCTTCACCACCATCATCATCCCAGCCATTGATGCAACATTTAAGATTTTCCAGTCTCCATTCTTAATATTTTTATTTAATTTTAATCCTTACAACAATCCTGTAAGGTAGGCACTCCTATTCCGTATTACAGATGTGAACACTTCAAATTCATGATTGGTTTTGCTTTATTGCATTATTTCCAACCATGCATATCCCCTCTTCCATGTCCTATCTTGGAGATATCAGTAGTGTAGAATAGTAAGTTAATAGTAGGATTATGTTTTCAAAGGAATATTTGACAGCCTGGATTTATCTTGGCAGTTCCTTCCCACTCTAGGATTGTGTAATTCCAGAGAAGGAAGAGGTGCATTTCTCCAGTTTCAGAGAAGGCGATGGCAAGAGAACACAGAGCAGTGTTCAAAGAGGAGCTGAACTCGTTCAGAGAGTGGCACCAGAAAGGTCTGCCAGCATCTTCTGAGTCAGAGTTTCTCAGTGTAGCTTACTTGAAGTGATTTCCTATAAAATGCATCCATTTTTAAACATAGGTTGGTATGGGGTGCTGGTGGGGGGTACTTAAAAATATTTAGACAAATCAAGAGATTACTTTGGATTATCTGATATTTAATTATCCATGTCTCTACTGTTTGCCACTGTATGCAGGAAGAAAAGTAGTTGTGTCAACTGTTTTTTAAAAAGTATGTGTGTGTATGATATATCACATATACATACACAGATGATGTGTGTATGATCATCACATATGGTGGTCACATTTATCACGTGTGTATGATATATCACACACATAACATATAACGTTTTATATATATATATATATATATATGACATATGTGATGGAGTAGTTTTGTTCACACAGTGAGAGAACCTTGTAGCCCAGAGTACGTGTGAGTTCAAATCTGGCTGCTTTTGACTTCAAGCCTCCCACCATGTCTCCTGGATGCTATACTTCTTCCAGATGTTTCATCTATACACTGCCTGACATCTGGTATTTTCCAGATATATTTACAATGCCCAGATGTTTGATGTCAAGTAGACAAAGCTGGTGGTTAATTGCATAAATCTTAGCATTTTCATCTAGCTGATTCAACGGCAGCCTCCAGAATCATTGGAGGTGCTAAAAAAAATACATGAAAATTTGAAAGATTGATAAGATGTCCAAGAAGCATCCCCAAATTTCCAGATTCATCCTTAACCAACTCTACAAATGTGATTTTTTTCCCGTAGTTAAGACATTTAAACTGGTTTCAACAGTAGCCTCACCTCTGGTCTAGGACTTTGGACAACTCACTTGTTTCTGTCCTTTTTGGTAGATGTGTCAAAACCAATAACTGACTATTTGGAGAGAGTGCTATTTTCTGTATAAGCCAGCAACTCACCTGGAAACACTTAACAACCCTGGTTGTTTCCCTAGACTTACAAACTTCTAGAGTGCTAGGATCTAGAAAGGCAAGAATACTCTTCTGCCAACATTTAGATATGTAAACAGATCCACACTGGACCTCTTTACCCCTGGGGCCCACCTGTTTATTGCTTGGCTTTCTAAGAGGGAGAGGATTGCAGGAGGCAAGTGCAGAGAGCCAATAGCCTCAGCAGCCAAGTGGGCCACCAACATTTCCAATAAACAAGCAATCTTTCCCTCCTCACACTTAAACCTCCCTCTGCTAGCAGCCTGGCTCAGTAAATCTTGGTCCTGACCAATGTCAGCGTGCAACCTTCTTGAGCATGGAGGAAGAAGGTAGTAGAGAAAAGCCCAAAGCTCCATCTAGATGCCAATTCTTGGCCTTCCAGATACGCCATTTTGTGGTGTATTTGTTATTCAACATGAGTCTGCTTTGAGAACCACCCAAGGGACAAACCTAAAAGGAATCCTGGACACAACCAGATATGTGCAGCTTTCCCTGTCCCGCTAGACTAGCCAGTGCCCCACATGCATTTGTCTGTTTGTTTGTTTTCAAAACACCCAGTTCTTTTCCTGCAAAGCCATCATCACCATTTGCAATTACACATTCTTCTATGATTATTTGAGTAAGGTGTCTCTCCTCCAACAGAATAAATACTGGGACCATGTCTGGTTTTGTTAACTTCTATATTTCTAAGACCTGGCTCCTAGTCAGTTCTTGCCAGAGATTTGTTGAATAAATGAATGAACCCATCTGATTTATTTGACCAACAAAACCCAGTGAATAATATCAATACACTTTTCTTTACTGTTGTATATTCAATTATTATATATGGAATTTTCCTATATCCATACGTGTGTGTGTGTGTGTGTGTGAAAATTCATTGAGGGCTTACTGTGTGTCAGGCACTGAGCTAAGCACTTTGTTGAATTAACTCATTTGTCATTGGTAAAACCCTGTGAAAATATATGTCATTATTGCCCTTTTTTACAGTAGGAAAATTGAGGCTTAATTGGGTCCAAGAGCTAGTTAGTAAGAGTTAAGATTTGAACCCAGGACTGTCTGATTCCAAAGACTGTAGACTTAACCATTCCGAGATACTTGCTTTTCTAAAAACCTATATGTAATAAGACCTACCTCACAAATTCTTGATAAAGATTAAATGGAACAATGTATATAAAGGTCCTGGCACAGTGCCTGGCTCATTGTAAGCACTGAATCAATAGCAGCTATTACTAATAATACTACTACTGTTTCTATTAATTTATTTTGAACAGTTATTAACTTTCTAATATTACTTGGAGCTTGTTTTGAAAGGTTTGTGCTATTTCTAATGAAAATATTAGGCAGGATCAATTGGAAATCAAATCAGGTTATAAAGAGTGTTTTTACCCTATGATTTCCAACAGCATTGCAGCAAGCTAGTGAAGAATTTGCATCTACTCTGAGATCACCGAACAGCCAAGAATAACTCCCTCTTGCAGGGAGATTATGAAATCAATTGTCTATGACTGAGCTAAAGGGGGAGATGCAGAGGATCTTTTTAAAAGTCTTCTTAAAAACAAGAAACAGGAGGCCTCAGTTCCACAGCTGAGCAACCACAAATCAATTGATAAAGTTGTCTGGGAACAGACTCGGAAAGAAAAAGTGCAGTATGTCAATCATAATCAAATTTAACTTACGAGAAAAAGAAATGAAGTCCTACATTGATTCTCAAGCATAAGCCAGATTCTTCACACATGAACCATGATGATTGATTATTCCCCAGCCCTTGTGACAGAAGAACATCAGCATCTGCTACATCTCTCTTTTTGCAAAATCCTGATTAACTGACAGTGTGACAATAGTGTATCTTGCAGTAATAGCATAAATCCCAGACAGTGCAGAGATAGGAAAGATGTAAACCACTTGAGGGCTGAGAACAGACCTCCTTTGGCCTGGTATCCATCCCTTGTGCATACTCCATTTTTAGAGCAGTATCCAGCCTATAGTGGGAAGATGGCAAACATTGGACAGATGATTGGGAAAAGGGACTGCTAGAATTATGGACAAATGAACAAATCAGTGGGATTTGGAGTCAAAAGATCTGAGTTTCGTACCCAATTCCTCTACTTCCCCCTTCTTCATCTGTAAAATAGAAAAACTCATAGCTACTTTGTAGGATTGTGGTAAGGCTGAACTGAGGCGAAATATGTAAGGCACTTTGACATTATGCTTGACACCCCATTAAAGCTGGTTTCGAGTCTGATGAGGTTCACCTTCTGGTGGGGGACGCAGACTTTGGAGCTCAGCAAACCTTGGTTGCAAACAAAGCTTAGCAACTCAGTGACTCTCAGTCTTTCTGAACCTTGATTCTTCTCATCTGTAAAGTGAGACCAATAATAGCTATCTCAAAATGGTATTATCAGAATTAAGTGAATCATGTATGGAATATACAGTGTCTGGTGCATAGTAACTGCTCCATGAGTGATACCCATAAATGATAGCCACAGGTACTAGTATTGCAACTTAATTTTTAGTATGAGCCAATAAAATCATGGACCTCTATTTTAATTTTTAGTATGAGCCAATAAAATCATGGGCCTCTAAAAGCAATAGAGTGCTTTTATAATAAATTAAGAACACAGCTTCTGGAGCCAAACTCCCTGGGTCCAAATGCTGGCTCTGCATCTTTCAAGCTGGAGTTAAGTAATTTATCCCATCTGTAAAATGGGACCACATATTACATCCCATTCCACCAGCCACCATCTTGGCACATGTCCTGAAAATAGAGGGGTCAAGTCAGACTTTCCCCTACATCTAGTCTAAAATGCACCTCCTACTTGGCAGGGCTGTTTCTGTGGGCCAATCTCCTCCCTTGGGCTGCCAATACAGAAGGCCCAAGCCTCCCTTTCATCATTGATCTGCCTTCCAACCTCCGCCAGACCACTGGGGCAATGTATTGGCCTACCATATCAACCCACGTATGGGAATCTACAGACCAGGGGGGTTGTGAGAGGCATGCTGGCCTTGTAAAAGCTAAGCTAAGGGATGGCTGCTGGGGCCATCTCAGACTCGAGTACCAAGAGAAATCATGACAGCAATGACCTGAAACAGGAGAAGGGGCATTGCTCTCACTTCACCATGGAGGTAAATGTGCTTCCATTTGTTAGTTGTGGATTAGAGGTGCACTGTCATGTGCTACTGGACACTTGAAATGTGGCTGATACAAATTAACATGTGCTGTAGGTATAAAATACACACCAGATTTCAAAGACAGTGCAAAAAAAAAAGTAAAATATCTTATTAATAATTTTATATTGATTATGTGAAATAATATTTTATATAATGGGTTTTATTATATAAATACATATAATGTATTACTATAATTGATTTCACCAGTTTCTTTTTGCTTTTTTCTAATGTGGCTACTATAAAACTTAAAATTACATATGTGATTCACATCTCTGGCTCACATTCTATGTCTATTAGATAGCACTAGGTGAGAGTCTCAGCATTCCCAGCCCAGGATGGAGCCATGTAGTCTTTCCAAACCTCAGGCATTCTCTGCCTGGCTTCTGTCGCCTGCGCCATGAATTATTTACTATTGTTTTTACATTAAATTATTTTCTTAAACTTAAATAAAATGTAATTTTGAAGAAAACTCTGCACCACTGCTGGATATAGAAATCCAGCATTATTTGACATAATTAAAAGATAAACATAAATATGAACTAATGGAAAATAAAGAGTACTGTATTCCAGCCAGGTACCATTGCTTGCCTGAAGGCTCTGAGCCTGGGACCAATTTTCTTTGATAAATGGGTGTTAAATATTTGTTAAATAGGTGTTAGAGACAGACTAGCACCCAGCTGAGACTTCACTACTCAGATTGAAAGAGAATTCTGAAGGAGAATGCCTTTCTTCCCATGTAGCTCAATGTTATTTGTTGCTGTGTCTGTGTTCCCACAATGGTAGGTAACCCAGACTTGAGAAGACCTGGGCATGATGGAAAACCACTCACTAAATATGGAGCCTGGTGTCCTGAATTCAAATTTCAGTTACTTGTGACAACATGAACACTTTACTTAACTTCCCTGAATCTGTAAAATGGGTACAATTATCTTCACCCTCATGCAGTTTTGTGAAGATGAAATGATCTTCTGTGACAGCCTGTTAAAAACTGTAGACATTCTCCAGAAGTCAGATGTCATTGTCATTCATCCTTCAAATGAAATAATGAAATAAACCTGTGAGTGGACAGAAAGTTGTTCCATCCAGCCACTGCTTAGCTCTTCTCTCTTCCCAGACAAGTCCAAAGCCGAGCTTCTTTCTTGCAGTTTGATTTCTGTTTTTCCTGGTTCATGATTCATTCTGGTTCAGGAATCATGAACCAGGTTCATCCTGGTTCATGATTCCTGACAGCTGACTTAGCAAACTGGATCCAGTTGCAGTGAGGGTGAGGGGGACTCATTGGACTGCCCAGTTTCTGGTATAGCTTCTTGGTATAGGGTCAGCCACAGAAAAAACAGCAAAGCCATCAAGTAGGCAAACAGATAATAAAGTCGCTGGAGTTGAAATGCTGGGAATATTGGCTAATAGA
Organism: Ceratotherium simum simum; assembly: GCF_057802395.1. NCBI lineage: Eukaryota > Metazoa > Chordata > Mammalia > Perissodactyla > Rhinocerotidae > Ceratotherium > Ceratotherium simum. The sequence continues at coordinate 63,085,889 of NC_141904.1, forward strand.
TGGAAATAGGAGGATTGACTATGTTTACCAATATCCAGTGGAGCTGTGAGGTGCCACTATCAGGGAGAGATGGAGACAGGTTTACCTGGTTCTAAACTAGTAAGTTTTCTGTCTCCAAAGATGACTCCTTCTTGTATGCCCCAGAGTGCTCCAGGACAGGCATCTTTAATGTATTAAATTACATTCTAGTAAAAATGAGTTTGCTAACAGCAAATTAGGAGAAGTGGGGGCAAGAAAACACACCCAACAAACGAAATGGGAACAAACCACCCAGCCAGCATTAAGCCAGGCTGCTCCCTCTGCTGAGGAAGCCGTTTCCTTGGATCACTGAACAGATACTTGAAACATACTGCAGAAACACAACCGGATAGCAGGTCAGTGTTCCCTTGGTACAGAGTGAGACCAATACCTCAGGGCAGGTTTTATAAATCACTTAATGAGCCATAGGCAAATCACTTAGCCCTACTGGCTGCAGTTTCTTTATCTGTAATATGTGGCTAATAACACCTCCTCTGACTACTTCTTGGGGTTTTATGGACATCACACAGATTTCAAGTGTGAGAGTGTTTTGGAAGCAGTGAAGCACCTTCTGAATGGCAGCTTCTCCACTCCATGGGAGTAAATAACACAAGCAAAGCTAGCAGAAGATATCTTCAAAGGGTTGATATATGCACCATGATAACCTAGCAGGAAATGTTACAAATTTATGTCTTGAATTTCTTCCATGTGCACTCTATCTCTGTTAGATAGACAAGGGGTAGTATTTATAAGCAACTGGATTTTTGCCTGCACCATCAGAAGAAAGTCACTTCTCAAGTGCGAGGCATTTACCTCTCCTGGTATAGGAGATGGTTTTAGGCGGACCATTAACATGGCATTTAATAATATGAGTGAGAAAGTGGGTCCATGTTCAATTCAAGTCTTCTAATTAGGTCATGCTAGTAAGTCCTTAGTATCCCTCTAACACTCATTAATCTCCCTTTTAACAAAGATCCTAGGCTCCAAAGCCTTGTGCAAACACCCCAGCTACAATTTAAGGTATTTTGTTTTCACTGTATAGCATTTATGTTTGCAGTTTTCTTCGAACTAGGGCAAGTTGTATTGGTTTAACATTTATAGTACACAGATAATTTCCTTCTGAGATAACCTTATTTATGTGAAAAAGGTCGTTTAAATGAAATATTAAACAATAACACAGGAGGTATGTGGATAAAATTAAAATTGTTTGGGTAGTACCAAAATGAATAAAACTTAGAGAACATCAACTAAGGTAATTACTTACATAAAATACCCCAAAGAGCATCTTTTCTCCTAACTTTTCTGAAAGCTCATGATACACTATAGTAGTCAAGCCAGGCATTAATTGTAAGTAAAGTATTTGACCAATTTCTCATATAAAAAGCAGGGCTAATGTAATTACCTATGTTGTAAGGTTAATGATGTCTCTAAGTGCTTAGCAGAATTCCCGGCAGCTAGGAAGCACTCAGTAAATATAGATGGCAGCCACCATTGCTGCTGCTCCTAAGACAACCACTACTTGGAGACAGCTTCTTACGGATGCTCTGCCCTTCTCCACCATGCTCTGTGCCAGGGAGGTGACCTGCATGAATCACATCAGTGGGCTCCCTGCCCTTGGGGTTTCAGTGGGGTTTGGCCAATGGGAGCCTCTGCAGGAGATTGGATGGGAGGAAAGTGGGGTCAAGGATTTGCTCCATGTCTCACTCCCTGTAAGTGGCTTTGAACTCAGGCTTACACTTGAAGCCAAAAAATAAAAAAGTTCGGGTTAATATATTCTTTAGCTAGAAGTTTTGACATAGTCTCCCCATCTACACATTTTGCTTAGTTATAGAAAACCTGGCTTGAGGTTTTTTGACCTATTTTTTGAAACCGTTTGATGCAAAAACTCTCAATTCTAATGACATGTATTGTTTGGTCTAATTATAAATCCTGATGCTGCTGTAAGGACAAATAGGGTGGTGTGAAGTCTCTGTCTGGGAGAGCCGCTGATATAATCAATCTGTGGCTTGATCACGTTGCCACATTGTTTTGATTTGGCCTAAATATGAAATATGTTTAAAAACATACAAGCTTATATAAAACAAAATAAAAATCATCTCTAATCCTAGCAGTACCACTTCATAAACTCTTGTGTAATGTTGTGTACATAAGTATAAATTTTTTAACAAAATTGGGACCATTTTGTATATTCATTCATTCTTTCTTTCATTCTCTGACTCAACAAATGTTGATGGCACCTCTTCTGCCCAGACCCAGCAATGAGTAAGGTTGACAAAGTCCCTGCCCTCATGGAGCTGACGTTTATTGGGAGAAATAGGCAAACAGACATATTTTCACTCCTCAGAACCATCCTATGAGACAGATACTGTTATTATCCCAATTTACAGAGAGCTAAACTGAGGCTTCACGTAGTCTAGCAAATTACCTAAGGACACACAGCTAGTAAGTAGCAGAGTCAGGCTTCAACCCCCGGCCTATGTGACGACAGACTCTGAGCTTTAAATTCATGTAAGACATACTTTAGCATGCTTTACTGGTCCCTCTTTACAAAATGGTGCTAGGGAGTAAACAACATATTTACTCCAAGGACATAGATCCTTGACTTCAGTCATGAAGTTTGTTTACGGAAAATGATTTGTTACTATTTTGTCATATTTAAATTAAGCAGGACCTCAAGTCGAACTTTTTAACTTTTTTAGTGTATTTGTTTTAAATAAGAAGATCAATATTCCTTAAAGCAGACCTGAGAGGCGGTAGAGAATAGTCAAGCTCACAGGTCCTGGAAGCAGACGGCCACACTTAGAATCCTGGCTCCCCCACTTACTAACTCATGACTCTGAGCAATTTTATTTTACCTCTTTATGCCTCAGCCTCCTCAACTGTAGAATGGGGACAGGGTTAGTATCTGTTTTACAGTGCTATTGTCAGCATTAAATGAGTTAATACAGGTAACTTGAAATAATACTTCACATATAATAAGTGCTCAGTAAATGTTAGATATTATTACTAGCATTATTTTAACAAATAAGTCTAGAAGTTTTGGTATTATTTTTTCCAATTTCTAATTGAGAGGTTTTCACATGACTCTATTCTTTTCTTAAGTGTTTTCCCATCCTAATGGCCTTTTAATAAGCCTAGTTTTAATTATAATGAGTATAAATAATGAGAGCTACTATCTCATAATTGGAATTACAGGATATCTATGGTCCCTAACACATATGTAATATCAAGAGAGCAGAGTCCATATTTTGCATTTTTTTAAATCTCCCATAAGAACTCACTGCTCACTACCTGGCACATTGCTCAAAACTCATTGTTTGCATAAACATGAATGAAATAGGTACCAGATTGAACATGAGCAGAGAGTTGTATTTGCCACAGTCAACCTGGCTTAATTATTTGTAACCATTCCTCCAATTTCTAATTCAAACTCAAACACTGAATCTCTTTATTCCAAATGTTCTTATTGATGTTGAAATGGCTGTAGATATGGTATTTGTTTGCTTGTTTGTTTATACCTCCATCTCATTCCAGAAATGACTGAAGATGGCTTACAAGGATATATGAAACTCAAGATGGATTTAATTAAAAACAGGAAGGAAAGAACAAGAGAAAAGAAGGATGGTATACAAAACAAAGTTAGGAATAGGGTTAAAATACTCATGCCATAAAAACCCTAAGAGTGGGTCAGAAATTGGCCCTAAATTTTCTGAGCCCACATGAAAAGGTCAACCGATGAGTTTACATAAATCACAACAAGCGCTGGATGAAAAGAGACCAGTTGCTCAGAAGATTCAGCCACTCTTAGTAGTGGACCCTCTAGAACATTCTCCACGAAAGTCACACCTAACAAGCATCATTCACAGCAGCATCTTTAGAGCATAAGAGTTCCCTCAGTGTAGCTCATGGAATCTGATGAAAAGTAATTCAGTCACGCTGTGAGGAAAGGCTAACCAGAGTAACTTAGACGGGCCATGCCCTTGGGGAGGAAAGAAACACAGACTAAGTTTTTTTCTTGAAGGGCTTATCATTTAGAATGAAAAAGAAGTCTATTTCTGTTGGTGTATCGAATTTACTATTTTCCTTTCTGGGTCAGTGTTTTTAATACTCTAGGTAAGCAGTATGAAACATTTTTATAGTAGTGAAACATAGATACAGTAAATCTGAAAAATTGTCCTGTTAGAACACAGTCTCCTTAAGTTTTGGACAGTGACTCCCACCCCCACCTCCTCTGAGTCACGAGGGAGGATATGAGAAGTAGGCCTCCATCATCAGAAAGTTGGAGATATTTCTTTAAAATATTCACCTCCTGATATCACAGAGATTTTGCTTGATATATGAATAAAGAAGCTTCTTCCCCCTGCACTCATAGCAGATGGTTTTCTAAGTCAGACAGATCTGAATTTGAATTCTGGCTCTGCCATTGTCTATGTGTTTACTTTATATCTCTGGGCCTCAGTTTCTTCATCTTTAAAATCGGCATTAAAAATACTGTTTAACATGATATTCGTAAGGATAATTTTATATAAAACCTCTCACCCGTAAAAGGCACTCCAAACATTATAGCTATTTTTGTCTCCCTCTTAACACAGTCCCAAGCATACTGTACATAATGCATAGGTTTGTTAAATAAACACATGTATGAATGAATGAATGTTGCCGTCCAGGAGTCTGTAACAATCAGCAAATCTCTCTAAATATTTGAACTCATCATAACATGATGGTTAAGAGCATGGGCTCAGGAGGTGGGCTGCCCCTGTTTGAATCCTGACAGCATCACTGATTTTCTGTTTAGGGACCTCAGACAAGCTCTTCAACCATTCTCTGAGTTTTGTCATCTGCAAATGGGATAACAACAGTGACTTCCTTGCAGGGGTGTAATAGGAATAGTTACAGGAGGGTTATAAGTACTTAGCATCATTCCTGGGACATAGTAAGCATTCAATAAATATTACTATTATTATTTATTTTATATACATATAAATACAATAGCACAAAAATTTCTTTTATTTGTTTTTCAACTTTTCCCTGGTTCCAATATTATGAGATCTTGGAATTTTCCAACAGGCAAACCAAATAGTTGTATAAACTAATCAATGTGTTTCTAGAATTCACATTTCTTTTACTGTTTTATCTTTCTGTTTGTTTCTGTAGGACTTCATCATCACTGTAGTCTTTTCGTTCTTGTGGTTGGTGGGTTCATCAGCTTGGGCAAAAGGACTGTCTGATGTCAAGGTCGCAACGGATCCCAAGGAAGTGTTGTTACTGATGTCAGCTTGCAAACAGCCGGCCAACAAATGCACGGCGGTCCACAGCCCTGTAATGTCCAGCTTAAACACTTCTGTGGTATGTTTTCATCTATGCTTTCCCTCCCACTTCTTTATTTGCCAGGCAAGTGAATGAGAAAAATATCTCAGAAGCCATCTTGGAAATTTCTGCCTCCATAACTAGGCCAATCTAAAAGGTGATATTCCACACCATTTGCAAGATGATCCTCTGGCCTTCAAGTTTTCTATTGTCAGAACCCACAGACTTTAATGCTGCCAATTACAGAGTTCTTAATAAGAAGCCAGCAGGTATTGGCAACTGCAGCTTGGATGACAGTCAAGTCAAAATTCTAAGCCAGAAGCAGATATAGAATCTGAACTTTAAGGCTGAGGCCTGCCAGAAGTTAAAAGGAATATTTGATGGCATAGAGGTTTCCTGGGAAGACAACATTGTTCAAGACACACATAGTTAGAATATATCCAATTGATTGTCTGGCGAAAAATATGCAGACCTAGTAGGGTGCAGAAAGAAATGCATTATGTAAAAAAGTACTTATAATAGTTATGGTAATTTTTTTATCTTCTCCATGCTCCTGGTTTAGTTGCTTGATAATTTCAGAAAAACTGAACTATATTAGGTGAACAAAGTCAAATATTATCATCAAGTATATAGCTCTTGCAGGAAGACAGAAAATCTGACAGATAGCAGGGTCGCTAAATTGGATTCTTATTGTATGAGTGTAAGAACTTGTGTTATTTCAAAGAAAGAAACTGTGTCTGAGAGAGAGAAGCTATAATGGCAGGAAAAAGCAGTAGTTACCAAAGGATAGAAGACTCAGCAGTGTTTGCTGAAGGAACGACGTTCTTTAGCAACCCCTAAGAATAATTATCTGTGCTTCAAGGTTAACTTACATTGCTACAGTTTTCTGAAATTTAATCTGAGAAGGCATTTAAGAAGGGAAACAGGGTTGCTAATTGGCTCCTGATGATTTGATTGTGAATCTTGCCTTGGTAAGACAGTAAACACAGAAACAAGCCATGTATTAGGATCTCACAGTCATTTTTATTCATTGCTGTCCACACCTGTAGATGAACACTTGCGAGGTGTACATAAAAATATATTCCACTGCTTCTGTAGTTTGTTTATAAGCAGTGCCTAATGAAAGTTATTGTAACCCTGACCTCAAAGTCTAAGAGAACAAAGATAAAATCATTTGATTTATTTGTTAGTTTAATGATCCATCTTCTATATAAATTATGACATCCTGCATAATCCATTTAATTCCACTTCTGAGGTCTCTAAGAAGTTTTAGACTAGGAGATAGGAATTTTGAATGAGAAACAATGTGACATATCTCTTAAAACTAAAAAGAAGACTGGAGGGAAACTGAATAATAGGGTGTGTGTGAAAGGACAGGAGTAGTTCTGTTATAGTTATGGATCCATATCAGTTAAGGGTCTTCCAGTGTCTAGTGTCAGAAAACAAGGTTCAAACCGGCCAATGCAAAAACAATCCTTGTATCCCTAACATCTGTTCTTTGCACCCCACTTCTGATACCAATGTCCGTATGCATTAGAATATTTGGTTTGCAAGTTAACAAAAACTGACTCTGACTAATTTCATCAGGAAAAAAAATCTTTGGAAGGATATCAAGTAGCTCAGAAATTCGATGAGACATGAAGAAACAGGCTCTGAAAAAAGCAGAATCTAGAGCAGGACCAAGGTTCTAGATGTCAGATACCAAAAAATGGTCTCAAGTTGCTAATAATGGCAAGTCATACCTAATCTTGCATTACTCTGCTCAAGACTCAAAGTTCCAGAAGAGAGTTCAGGCCCCTTGACTGTAACTTGGCTCTGCAAAGGAAATCAAATTTCTATTACCAAAAGCAGTGGAAAAGGATATTAATCTGTCAAAACACCACAATTTTTTTCATTACAAACTCATTAGATTTCAAATCATATTGAGCTAGCTTTTCACAAAAAGTGAAAACAACCAGAAAGACACCAGAAATGTGTCTTCCAAGAGAAGAACCTAGGGCCAGGAGCTGGAAGACTGTCAAGAAACTGGATATTTCTCATCCTCCATCCCTCATCTCTGTTCCTTCTGCATGTCTATTACATTATTCTCTCTTTTGGGATGGAATTTTTTCTCTTTTTCCTGTTTACACAGCAGAAGATAGCCACTCTATAGTTTCTGAGTTTATATTTCTTTTTAAAGAAACATCTTGGACTGAACTAAAATCACTCAGGTCCAATTCCAAATTTCTGGCAGAGAAAATCTTGTTAGCCCATCTTGGGTCAGGTATCCACCTTGGTCTCATTAGTTATGGTTGGGGGGTTTGGTAGTAGAAACATGACTCAAAAGACCCATCCTCCTGGGCAAGTGTAGGTTTTGGAGAAGGAGCCAGACACATACCACAAGAGATGACTTCTACAAGTAAGTGGTTCAGGCAATAACAATGATATTTTCTACTGAGGTAACAGATTTGCTTTCTTCAAAACACTTTGGCATCTATGATTTCTCAGTAACACTAATGGGTAGGTGAGCTATCCAGATATTACAAATGCAGGGAGCTGAGGACTTGCATAAGATTTCCCAAGTAGTTACAGCAACGCCAGACTAGAGCCAAATTTTCCCAATGCTGTTGCCACGCGAAATGGTTAAGGGTGCAGTTCTGGAATGAGTCTACCAGGATTTGAATCCTGGCTCCACTACTCAATAATTGACTACCCTTGGACAAAGTAATTAAGCTCTCTAAACTTAGTTTCATCCTCTGTAAAATGAGGATATTACAGAACAGACCTCACAGGCCTGTTGAAAGGATTCGATGACATGATACATAAGCACGTAGCACAGTACATAAGTACCAGCCTATGGCAAACGTTCAATACATGCAACTGAAAGCTGCTACTAAAGTGCATTCCTTTTCTTAATTGTCACGTAGTGTTTGAGCCCAAAGAAGGGAAAAAAGAATGTTTTTTATTCTCTTAATTTTTCTTTTTTTTTTTTTTGTGAGGAGATCAGCCCTGTGCCAACATCCGCCAATCCTCCTCTTCTTTTTTTTTTTTTTTGCTGAGGAAGACGGCCCTGGGCCAACATCTGTGCCCATCTTCCTCCACCCTACATGGGACGCCGCCACAGCATGGCCTGCCAAGCAGTGCGTCGGTGCGCGCCGGGATCCAAACCAGCGAACCCCGGGCCGCCGCAGCGGAGCGCACGCACCCAACCGCTTGCGCCACTGGGCCGGCCCCTCTTAATTTTTCTTTTAAAGGTTCACAGAGCATAACTGTTCTATCCATAATTTCTACTTCTGTTTCTCCGGCTTCCCTGTAGGTAATCTTGATATGTCTTCTCGGATCATCTAGATTTCATCTCCTCATTCTTTCTCAGGCTATGTGCAGTCTCTTTCAGTCTCTCATTCTGTTGGCCCACATCTGAGCATGAATCAATCCTTACTCCCATTTCAGTTGCAACAAAAGGGCAAGAAAAAATTCAAGGGCCTGTGTGCCCCTAAAATGTTCTAGCCAAGAGATCTGAATACCTCTGTGATGACAATAGAGGAAGACATCACTGCTCCTTACATAGGAAGGAAAGAGGATGGAACAGCAGAGAAGGAAGAAGGGAGGGAGGGAGGGAGGTCTAGATAAACCAGTCTTGAATTCGATCAATTAGGGGCCTAGACAATCAGTTTTAGCTATGGATATCTCCCAAGAATATGGCCTCACTGTCAAAGCCCCACTTCAGTTTATGCTGCAGTGAAAGAGTCAACTGAATACGATCCATGGAAATATTTTAGGAAGTGATTCAGAGCGTAATTTACCAATCTGTAAGCGTTTACTGCTGTGTCCAGCACTGTCTAGCTGCATTATGTACATCCTCTTTAATCCTCACAACTATCCCCCAAGGAAGGAATATTTGTCTTCATTTCATAGAAGAAAACAAAAAGCTGAGGTCCAGAGGCTAACTGCCTTGTCCAAGGTCATAGAGCAAAAACTTGCAGAGCCCAGGTCCCACAGATTCCAAAGCCAGTGGGGTGACTCCAAGACTGGCCTTCAGTTAGTGTGTCCTGATCCACGTGTTGCTAAAATATTGAAATACTTGGAGCGCCCTGCTCCAAGCTCCCAAGGCCCCTCATCTTGACTACTCTAGCCTCCCACTCCCACCCCCAGGGCGCTCTGGACCACACCACCATCTAGCAACCAATGAATAAATTGCCCAGCAAGGGACTTCCAGCTCCACACTCCAAAACTATAGCCTCTCTCCAAGTCCATTGTGATTGGTCAGTGTCGTGCTGGAATGGTTTCTGATTATACTTTAACGTCTTCCCAGCTTTGTGTCATACTATTGTTGTCTGTCTCCAATAAGAGATGTCAAAATTGACTGTCTGTGGTTAATTTCCAGGTCAACCAATCTGGCGTGGAAAAGGCTGCGGAACGACTGTTCTGTTTGGGCCTCTTACAGTGACAAACAGTCCTGCTTCCATCCCTTAGGCCCTGGGGGAAGTAACACCTGGTCCTCTGACTCACCACTACACCCTTCTGGAGTAGAAGAGGAATTTCCATAGGAAAGTCTCTCACACTAGTTTTGAGAAAACATTCCATAGCTCTCTGAAACCTGCACTTTATTCACAGTCTGGTTTCAGCGTTCACTTCTGAATGTGAGAGACAACAGCAAGTACAACTATTCAGGGTCAACAACCTCTGTGAACTCCATCACACGTGGTTACCTGCATACTGCCCATACCATTGCTTAACGCCATAGTTTTTCTTTAAGTTGACTCATTTTCTTTATATCATTACAATAAATGGAAAAGTAGTATCCCTAGCCATAAAGTGAAGATAACCTTATAAATTAATGCACTATTATTAAAATGAAAATATTGAACCCTGTCCCCCCTGAAGATACTTTACACACTATGAGGAATACCTCATTTTGGGAGATCGTGATAGCTTAGGTAATGGTTCAGCCTATGGAGTCAGACAGAACAGAACTTGAAGCCCAGGTCTCTTACTTACCAAGTCATGTGACCTTGAACAAGATTCTGATCCTTGCTGAACCTCAGTTTTCACACCTTTAATATGGGTATAATAATAGCACCTTCCTCTCAAACTAAGTGAATCGATACACATAAAGCCCTTTAGTCAATAAAAGTCAGATACTCTACATGAAATAGTAGAATGAAATGAAAAATTGGAAGAGGCCTCAATATTGAAGTGACAAGTGACCTTTCATATTGTGAAGGATTTTTCTGAAATTGAGATTTTTCTTGGATTTCTCTCCAGTCTATCAATTTATTTGTTTTGATTTTCCTTCAGGTTTTTGGATTCTTGAACTTTATCCTCTGGGCTGGAAACATCTGGTTTGTTTTCAAGGAGACCGGCTGGCATTCCTCAGGACAGAGGTACCTTTCAGACTCAATGGAGAAGCACTCAAGCAGCTATAACCAAGGCGGGTACAACCAAGAGAGCTATGGGTCAAGTGGTGGGTACAACCAGCAGGCGAGTTTGGGGCCGTCTTCAGATGAGTTTGGCCAACAGCCCAGTGGCCCTGCTTCCTTTACCAATCAGATTTAACAGGGTAGTATTTGCATTCTTCTGGAGATAGCCTCACCACCTTACATTTCAGTGGCGGAAGAATTTTTTAAGAGTTTCAGTCAATTATTAATGCAGAGAGGGTTGAATGTAAATCAGACATCTGTAGTCCTCATTAAGGCAGAAAAGCCCGGGTTGTGATAAATGATACTTAGAGATGAGATGACTTGAGGAGATATATTATTCATCATAGATGGCTAATTGGAGAGTACCTTGTTATATACACAGATACTTTTATGGTCATTTTGTATGTGTGTTACGATAGTAGAAGCATTTTGTAGCTTAAAGTCTCTAGTATGTATATGCGTAAAGTAAATTAAATCGCATTGAGTTTTCCTATGCGTTTTAATGCAAAAGACGTTTAAATGATTTCTATAAGACAATTTGGTGTATCACAACGTGCATGTATTATTATTTTTTAGTTGCAGACCCTATAGGATTGTGAGTCTCCAACTATTTGTTTCAGACAATTACTCTGGTATTTTTTAATTTGGTGAATCAATGCTCATATGATTTAGTGCATGAATAAGCATTTTCTTACAAAATGAACATTTGAACTGTACTTATGAAAATTTTCCAGTTTGCACCATATAGATTGTTAAATGGACGTTTAAAGAAATATATTTACAACTTTGTATACTTGCAAATTTGTGTCTCTGGCTTTACCCAATTCTGAATGCATTGTACCTAAGATTTGGGCTTTATTTTCCCCTATTAGTAGATATTCAGTGTTACATATGGTAATTGCCCGATATTTATTCTATTTATTTAGCTAAATATTTACTTCTTGTAATTTCCTATGGTGTTTTGTGGTGTTATCCAATGGACCATGAACAATGAGCCCAATAACTGTTTGTGTTTATGGAGTGTTGTTTTCTTAGAATAATGGAGATGCAGATATCAGACACCATAGTTAAGAAGCTATTTGCTGACATATTAATTTATAAAGGATATTCTGTAGAACCTACACTACCAGCTAAACTTTTAAATCCTGTTTATTTGTAAAGTTAATATATTCCTTGATCCAATTATTAAGAATTCTCAAGTCTCAGTTCAACTTACTAATTACTAATTTTGATTTGAATGTTACCCGTAAATTAAAAATGACTTCCATGAGCCACTCTATATTCCAAAGAGGATTCTCATGAAATATTCCCCAGAATGTATTCTTTATCAAGAAAATGCCAATCTTTGCCTCTTTGTTTTAACTCAGTTGAAACACCAGAGCCCAACAGTGAGGGCAAGCTGAGCATCTGTATTTCCAGATAAAGTTGTTATTGATGTATAAACTCATTTTGTGATCTGTGATGTTGGAAGCATTTTAGCACAAAACAGCCTTGTGACTTAGATGATATGTATAGCCAGTTTCTGGATCCTGTTGGATAAATCTGTATTGTGATATCTATTTGACCTTAATAAAGTTATTGCATACACTGCTGGCTGGATAATGGAGAATTACACTAGAACCTGGTTAGCTTTAACAACGAAAGAACAAGGTGTAAGTGCACAGTGTTTCCAGTCTCTCACCCTTTCCTTGTTTCATGAGCTCAGGGTTGTTCATTCATTGATTCCACCATCCTAGGACCGCCTGTGTACCCATTGCTATGTAAGGCACTATGGATGTGTTATTGAGCAAAAGCAGAAACATGTCCTACCTCAAGAAGCTTACACTCTATTGGGGGGACAGTCATTATAATAATCACACCACAATTATGCTGTGTGCGACAGAGAGAGGCACAGGATTCCACGAGAACATTTATCAGAGGGACTTGAGCTAGTTAGGGAGACGTCAGAGGGCTTCAGACCTGAAGACTGCACAAGGTTTCACAAGGACAGGGTGAGAGGGAGAGTATGCCAGGCCGAGAGCAGCCTTGCAAAGCTCTCAGCTGGTAGGAGGCAGGATGGATATGTAGAGTTGCCAGAGTGCAATGAGTGAGGGGGGTTTTGTGGGAGTGTGGCTGCTGATGGGTGCATGGGTGAAACCCTGCTTGGAGGCCATGATCAGGAATTCTGTCTTTATCCTTAAAAAGCTAAGGAAAAGCACTGAAGGATTTTTAGTGGAGGAGGGAAACGATGAGAAGAGCATTTCGAAAAGATCTCAGTGACTGCAGGGTGGAGAGTGGACTGAAGGATGACAAAAGTGAAGGACATCCTGGGGATAGCAAATAAGCCTTGGTTCCTAACACCCATTAGGCAGCGGGCTGGGGGTGGGAGGAGAGGACCTGACATGAGTTCTCCCCCAACCACCCTCATTTCCTGGGAGAGTGGCTGGATTTGACTGCTTCCTTCAGCACTGCCGAGGAGGAGAGAGCGGCCTCTGCTTCATATGCTATCATGAACTCTCCAAAGCCAAGAAATCCTCCTAACCAGCAGTTCTTTCTACCAGACTTAGCAGTTCCAAAGTACGGTGAGGCTCTGATAAATGGAGAGCGCTACCTGCCCTGTCGAGATAGAGACATGCTTCCACAGTCCACTGCAGATTCCCAGTAAAATGCTGCTGTGATCCAACGGGGATTTCGCTAAGCTGATTTTATTCCTTCTGGTCTCAAGAAAAGAGCAGAGATCTGGCCTTTTATTTTTTGTTTATTTATTTATTTATTTTTTGCTGAGGATGATTCGCCCTGAGCTAACATCTGTTGCCAATCTTCCTCTTTTTACTTGAGGAAGATTGTCCCTGAACTAACATCTGTGCTAGTCTTCCTCTATTTTGTACGTGGGTCACCACTGCAGCATGGCTGCTGCCAAAGAGTGGTGTAGGTCCGCGTCCAGGAACCAAACCTGGCCCGCTAAAGTGGAGTGCGTGGAACTTAACCACTAGGCCATGGGGCTGGCCCCCAATATGGCCTTTTAAAAAGGGGAGTAAGCAGTGTAGCAGGAGAGTCTGGCACTATGTGTCCAATAGACCTAATTTGGAATCGCAGCTTCGCTGCTCCCTAGCTGCATTTCAGGGTGTGACTTCACTTGCTGGCCCTTTGTTTCCTTGGGAGGAGGTAAAGCATACAAGTAAAACGAGTGGGCTCTGAGATCCCACAGCCTGGGTTAGAATCCCTGTGCTGCCCTTTGCCTGACTCTCCTTTTTCTTCCTCAATCCCTTCTCCAAAGCCCTGGGACTTTTCTGAAGCCACAGCCTGAAGGCAAGGGCAGCCTGGAAATGTAGGGGAATTCACACCCAGGGACCACACTCAGTCACTGGGGGGTGTGGGCAGGTCAGTAAATGCCGTTGGCAAGATGCTTAACTTCTCATTGACTCAGTTGCCGCATCTCTACAATGGGGATAATGGTAATGTCTGTCTCACAGGACAGACTTCGAGATGAAAAAGGTAAGCCATGTAAAGGTATTAGAACAGCTTCTGGCACACAGTGGGCACTGTCTGAACTTGGGTTCCCCTGAAAGCAGGGGAAGGTGATTCCAGGAGATGGGAGTGAGGGAGGAGGGAGAGTGAGACCCAGAAGGAGGGAAATCCGATGAAAGGGAGCGTTAGTGGTGTTGCTGGTGGAGGCAGTAGGAGCCCGGTTCCATCAGGATCTCTGAGTAGGGTTCAGAATGGCTCCAGTCATTCGCCATCAAGGGACAGGGGCTGGAGTATTTATCTACCAACTCCAGCCCCTACTGGTTGAGAGTTGCCCACAGGGGTGGTAATTTTCCCTCATTTCCAGGTTTTACTTGCCTGTAGACCTTGCAGGCTCCTGCGACTTCAGAGAAATAAGCCTTGAGTCCGAACAACTATGAGCAGGGGTCGGGGCTGGGAGGAGAGGAACTAGCCTGAGTGCTATCACTGCCGTCCTCTCCCCCATTTCTGGAGACAATGGCCTTGAGGAAGGATAAAGGGGGAGCTCTGGAAGGTGCCTGCATGAAGGGGGTCACGGTCAACATGAGCAGGAACTATCCTTCACAGCTGTGGCTGAAATTAGAAGTTGTCCAGGGAAAGCAACATAGGGCATCAAAATCACCTTCTCCAGTGATCAACGAATGTTACTATTATCACTTAATGTGTAAAATGGAGATGCAGATAATCCCACCTCATGGGGTAGTGACCTGGTCGTGCGTGGAAAGGTTGATGAACTGTACCGCACTCCACAGATGTTAGTTGGCTATCGAATGATGAGATATAAATCTGCTCCACACTTACATCAGCCTGAGTTTTTATAAGTCAAACTTCAAATTGTGCCGAGGTGAGCAAAATACAGCTCCTGGCATCTTGGAGCTTACACTCAAGATTGAAAAACTCAAATAACAGACAAGTAAGCAAACTAAATATGTAAGAATAAATTATGATTAATGCTATGAGGGAAAGAAATGAGGCACAAGGGTGGGGAGAAGTGGAATAGGGTGGTCAGCAAAACCTCCCTGAGAAGGTGACATTGAAACTGAGACATGCAGAATAGGAAGGAGTGGGTCATGGGGAGAACATGTCAGGCAGACAAGAGAGCATGTCCAGGACCTAAGGTGGGAGAGCGCCCAGTGCCTTAGAAGGACAGAGGAGAGCAAGCCTAGTGGGGCTGGGACTTGCAAGGTAAGGGGAGAGTCAGGAGCTGGGGCTGCAGAGTTTGGGGGAGGCACATCATAGAGCACCTTGTAGGACGCAGGAAACAGGTTGCATTCTAAGTGAAGTGGGAAGCCACTAGGCGGGTAAACAGAGCAATGACATGATTCCATTCTCGGTTTGAAAAGATCCTCTATCAATTTCCTGGCTTTGATACTGTACTAGAGTTATATAAGAGGTTGGCACTGAGGGAAGCTGAGTGAAGGGTTTGTGGGACTGTACATACTATTTGTGCAATGTCCGGTAAATGGGGATGCTGAGAATGGATTAATTAATTCACCAATTCATTCAACAGCTATTTACTGAGTACCCACATGTGCTATGCTCTGTTCTAGGTTGCTGGGACTCAGATTTGAAGGAGATAGACATTCTCCCTGTGCTCATGGAGTTTACAGCCCAGTTGTGGGCACAGAGGAAATATATAGCTAAAGAAATCAGATAAATTCAAATTGTCATAAATGCCAAGGAGGAAATAGAAGTGGATGACATGAAGGAGAGCAACAGAGCTGGAGGAGGATGGACACAGTATTAGATGCCAGGAGCCCTCAAATGAGAAAATGGAAGCCTGAGTTAGGATTGTGGCTCTGTCAGTGCTCAGCAACAGCTTACGCTGGTTCTGTATTAATCTTGTTATTATTATTTTTTTTTTTTGGTGAGAAAGATCAGCCCTGTGCTAACATCTGCCAATCCTCCTCTTTTTTTTGCTGAGGAAGACTGGCCCTGGCTAACATCCATGCCCATCTTCCTCCACTTTATATGGGACACCGCCACAGCATGGCTTGCCAAGCGGTGCATCGGTGCGCGCCTGGGATCCAAACCAGTGAACCCCGAGCCGCCAAAGCGGAGCAGGTGCACTTAACTGCCTGAGCCACCGGGCCGGCCCCCTGTATTGGTCTCAAGTATTGGTGTGGAGAAATCTTCAATCTTGGCAGAAGAATAAAAAGTCTTCTCTTACACACAGCACTTGTAGTTTGTTGTTCAAAGGTCATAACACCTAGGATTTCATTTGATCTTGCCAATAACCCAGTGAAAACGTGGATCCCATTGTCCCCATTGGAAAATGAGTGGCCTAAATTGAGTTCTCCTAGAAGTAGACTCTGAGACAAGAATTCAAACACAAGTAGCGGGTGGGGAAGTGAACCAAGGAAGGGAGGCAAGCCAATAAATCTTGCATTATGGAGAAGGTTACAGTTGTGAGCAACTGGAACTCACGCCCCCAGAGAACATGAGACCAGAGCAGAACACCTCTCACAGTTAGCCCAACCAAGGGGCGAAGCCCTGTATATTTACCCACCAACTCCTGTCTGCCATTGAATGGCTACTTTGGGAGAGTGATCATTCCCCAGCATTTTAGACCCTGTGCATGGGCTGAGTGGCTCTAGCAGATGGGGAGAGCTTTGGGCAGCGTAGCAGGTGCTGGTAGTCGGGTGTGGTTAGTTCAGCATGCATGGTGAGTTCCAGAGGATATGAGTGGGCCACTGAGAGTGTCTGCCACACTGAGGTTTGGCTGTATTAAGTAGCCCCACCAACTTAATGCCAGGAAAAAGACTAGAACAAGTCCCTCTCCTTTTAGTCCTAAGAGATTTCTTTCCCATTAATTCCCCAGTCTACCCAGTAAATAAATACGACTTTAACCTCAATATGCCATGGGATTTTATCTAGCTGTCCAAAGACAACAATTTTTAATAACAACTATAAAGCAATAATTAACCTTTATTGTGCACTGACAACATGCCAGCCACTGAGCTAAGCACTTTGCATATAACCGTAACAGCACTGTGAGATGGGTGCTAATATTCCTCCTATATAACAGGTTAGAAAACCAAAGTTCACAGAAGTTAGACAATGACAAAATCCTTGTGATCACCTTTACTAATAAAAATAGTTCTTAATTGCTACTATCTACCGAGTGTCTACTCTGCACAGAGAACTATGCTGTAGCATAGTGTACGCTTTATATCCTTTTTCCTATTTAATGGCCACAGGAAAGGCAAGATAAAATACTGTTTTCATACCCATTGAGCAGATGAGAAAACTGAGATTCGTAAACATTAGGTAACCTGGTAGCTCACTGTTACTGAGCTGGAAGTGGGCAGACCCCAAATTCAGATCCAGGTCTCTCTGTGTCCAAAACTCCTTGCTCTAAGCCGCCTTGCTGGAGCCTCACAGCGCTGCCCCACTGTTCTGTTGCATTTTAAGCCACAAGTGCTTTGTCTGTTCCACTGGGGTGAATTTAACAAAGACCCAGATCAAGTGCTTCATTGGACCTTCCATGAGGATACTGAGTCCCTAACAGTTAGAAGGATAGCTTTTGTCAGAATCATTTGCCAACGTGAATAAAATCCCTGAATAAGTTACTTAAGTTATTAAGACTGCTAAAGGTCCAGTAGAACTAAGAATGATTTCCTAACATGCTTCACTTGGAGCCTGAGGCGTTGCTGGGTTTTAGGGCTCAGCTGAATGCTCTTCGGAACCTGTTGGCGACAAGTGCTTCCAAGAATGGCCCTGCCTCCCCCAGTCCCCCTGGACCTCCATGAATAATGTACACTGGACGTAAAAAGCCAAAATGAGAATAGAGGAAGATTTCCTAGAAGTCCTGTGTTTAGGTGGAAAATATTTTGTCTAGTTGAGTATTTTCATGAAAGGGGCAGGTCTCTTGGTTTATTGAACAAAACACTTGAAGGAGGTTCTAATAAGTCTAATAGGTTTCCTGGTGGCTGAGAAAGGGCTTGCCTTTGAGCCTCTGCTGGTTTATTCATATTTTGATTGCCTGACCTCTTGTAGCTTAAGAGGGTCTAATTGGCTTGTGCTGTGAACTAGACTCACTGGCTCATAGGAACTTCAAGGCATCTCCCTACTTACTAGAAACAATCTCACGTGACATGTTACTTGCTTTCACGCCACTTTGGTGAACACGAGAAAAACAAAATACAAACTCAAATCGTTTTTCTTATTTCAAATATTTTCCCTTCTTTCCTGGGAACTGACATTCCTCCTGGATATTTTCTCCTCTGATCTCTTCAGACAGTCGAGTCTATTCTGACTGATCTCCACTGTCATGTTACTTCTAGCATTTGATACCTTCTGTAGCTTGCACATGGCTCTCAGCATTGCTGCCCTTTTTACAAGTCCTTTATTGATTGATTGATTGATTGATTGGATTGATTTTTGTGAGTGAGATCAGCCCTGAGCTAACATCCATGCTAATCCTCCTCTTTTTGCTGAGGGAGACCGGCCCTGAGCTAACATCTATTGCCAATCCTCCTCCTTTTTTTCTTCCCCAAAGCCCCAGTAGGTAGTCGTATGTCATAGCTGCATATCCTTCTAGTTGCTGTATGTGGGACGCAGCCTCAGCATGGCCGGAGAAGCGGTGCGTCGGTGCGCACCTGGGATCAGAACCCAGGCCGTCAGTAGCAGAGCACGTGCACTTAACTGCTAAGCCACAGGGCTGGCCCTACAAGTCCTTTATTGATCTTGCTCTCTCAAAGCCCCTAGAGCTTCTATTAAAATTTTACATTTAGTAATGGTATATGTGTCCACAGAACTTAGCAGCATGACACCACATGCACTCATGAGGAATGCATTTTTCAGCACAGATGAGACCTGAGGTCCAGATCTATGTCTTGGGAGCTGCGAGCTAGGTTGCATCCTTAGGCATTGGTAGAAGTTGTCATTAGCTTTATCAATGTAAATTGATCATGTAAATTCCTAGCAGAAGAGTGTAAGCATCGGCTTGTAGTCAGATAGACCTGGATTCAAATCTTGATTCTATCATTGAAACCAGGCTGTGTGATCCCGGGAAAGTGCCTCAACATCTCTGAGCCTCAAATGCTTCATCTATACAATGGGAGATAATGACATCTACCTCTATTAGTTTCCTCTGACTACTGAAAAAAATTACCACAAACTTAGTGTCTTAAACAACATAAATTCATTATCTTACAGTTCTGGAGGAGAGAAGTCTAACATAGGTCTCACTGGGCTAAAATCAAGGAGTTGGCAGGGCTGTATTCCCTTCTGGAGGCTCTAGGGGAGAATCCATTTCCTTGTCATTTCCAGCTTTTAGAAGCCACCTGTATTCCTTGGCTCAGGGCCCGCTTTCTCCATCTTCAAAGCCAGCAACAGCAAGTCAAGTTCTTCTCGCAGTGCATCACTCTGACCTCCTCTTCTGCCCGCCTCTTCCACTTTTAAGGACTTTTATGATCACACTGGGCTGACCTGGATAATCCAAGATAATTCTCTGACTTTCAGGTTAACTGATTACCAATCTTACTTCCATCAGCATTTTTATTTCCCCTTTACCATGTAACCTAACATATCCGTAGGTGCTGAGGATTAGGATGTGGGCATTTGCAGGTGGGGGGGGGGGTGCATTATTCTGCCTACCACACTATCCTATCAGAAAAGGACAAAATGATATAATGTAAGTAAATTTCTTAGCAGATTTGCCTAGTCAGAGTGCTGAGTAGCTAAAAATGATTATTAAAATTAATAGTTGTTCCAATCAATAGTATTAACTTTTCTGTTAGAAAATGACCTGGCCTATAGCAGTAATGTGTGAAAACTAATGGCTTTTCAGTGATCATATATTAAGATACCAACTTTGAAATGGTTCCAGTCAGGTGGCCAATGTTTACCACATTCCCTGCTGAATTGCTCTGGTAAATTAAGATGCATTGTTTACAGGTGGGATTTTTGAGGTACCACGCATTCATTCAGCCCAGCACATGGCTAGAAAAACAGCAGGATAAACACAACTCTTGCCTCAATGTTCTTACAGTCCAATGGGAGAGATTACATATAGACCTGAAATTACATTAGGTGTTCATTCGTTTACTCGTCCTTTATATCTCTCCCCCTCAAATATAAATTCCATGGAAGGCTGGGACTTTACTAGACTGTGCACACAGGCATCCTCAGCACCTGGAATATACTAGAATATACTAGATAATAAATATTTGTGGAACAAATACAATGTGATACATTATACAAGGTATTATGTGAGTGGTTGTTAATAAAATATGCAAACTATTGTAATATAGGTGATGTGACATATTGACTAGCCAGAGAGGAAAATCATCTTAACTCTCCTTTGGAAAGTTTCCAGCGTCTTTGCAAATAGCTCACAGTGTGGCCACACAGAAAGGGCTTCCTGCGCTGCGGGGCCTGCACATCTTGGCCCTCATTGACGCATCTCCAGTGTACTCTTTCTTGTTATGCTGTTTGCAAACTGCACCATCCCGGGTCATAATACAGGCATCACCTGAAGCCCTTACCTGTGCAGCATGTTAAGATGCATCCATTGTATCCACCCTCCCCCTCGGCACCCCTACGCCCCCTAATAAGTAATAAATAAGCAAATTTCGGATATTGATACACTATGGAGGATATAGAAAAGAGGGATAGAAATGAAGATGCCTGGAGGGGTGAGCATTTATACAGAAGCTACAGGTGATCACACAAGGCTCAGCCAAAGCACTAGGGTCATCTCTTCATAGCACGGGCACTCTTAAAAATGCATACATTTCAAACATGCCCCAGTACACACAGAGCACTAAACTCAAAGCTTCACAAAGCAAGTCTTACCTTTACCACATGGGACACACTCTGTTTTCTACTAGATTCAATTCTGTTTCATTCCGTCATATTTCCTTTGTTTTTTAATGCTTGTCTCCACTCTCTCAATTGATTCACATGCACTAAGGGGTCACTAATGGTTTGATCCAGATTATTAGGGGGCCCAGTTTTCCATGACACACACACAGTTTTGACGCCAGATCAGAGATGTGGTTTAGGGAATAAGAGCAAGAATCTAAAAAGAAGATTCGTACCAGTTCTCTCTGCCGTCACTCCTTTTTTCCCAAAAAATGTACTATTGTGTCCAGCAGAATCTTCATTTGTTGAGAAACAGAGAATAAATGGGAAATGTATTTTGTTGTAATGACCTCAGAGGGGATTTCTGGGGTCCAAGAGAGATGAAGGCAGGGCTAGGTACATTCTAACAAGAGGTTAAAGAACTCACTAAAAATCTATTTCTTTCTTCCAATTTGGAGTTGTTCATGGGGAACAAAGAATTCCGAAAGCCTCTTGGGTGGAAAAGGGAAGGAGAGGCTGTCAACTGAACCACTGAAGTCAGGCAAACAGATCCTCCCCAAGATGTACGAGTCGGCCGCCCTCCTCCAATCAAGGACTTCCTGGGGACTCAGAGGCCTCATTAGCGCTCCTGAACCACAGCCAGCCCGGGACAAACGAGGAGGCCTCAGCAGGCATTCCCTTGTGGGACCTCTCCCTCCTCCACAACGCGGTTATTTGTTTTGGCAACTCAGGGGCCTTTCTTTATTTTCTCCTCATTTTTTGTAGAAAGTCATATAATCAGAGGTCTCCTACTTCTGACCCTCCCGGACTGTGCCTCCAGAAGCAACCATTGTTCTCAATTTCTTATAGATCCTTCCAGAGGTGGTCCCTGAAGATGTAAGTACACATATAATCCATTCCTTCTCAACGGGGGCAGTATTGCCCCAAAGGGGGGAAAATTGGTTTGGGGGAGAGGGAGGGCAGAAAAACCCTACTCTATGTATAAAGCACAGGTAATACAGTATATAAACAGATATACTGTATATATGCGATGCTAAAATTACATTGAGGGGCCGTCAGGACAAAAGTGTCTAAAAAGTTTCCTTAGAGGAGATGCTAATGAAAAATAGATTGAGAAATGCTGATACAATCCTACTTTTTATATACACAGAAGGTAGCCCACTGTCCTGGTACGTCCTTTTCTAGGAGGCAGCATGTGGTAGGGGGAGAGCTTGGTCTTGGGTTTCAAATCGTGGTTTGAATCCTGGATCCACCACTTATTAAATGTGGGAAGTTGACCAAGTTTCTCAATGTGCCCCTGCTTTTGTTTTCTCATCTGTAAAATGGGGGTAATAGTAGTAGCTGCCTCAAAGGGTAACTGTGAATAGTAAAGAGTTAATGCATGTAAAGCACTTAGAATAGTGCCTGGCACATGGGAGACACTCTACAGGTGCTTGCTATGTCATGATTTTTCCACTTAATTGCATATCTTAGAGATTGTTCTATATTGCTTTTAATGGCTGTATAGTATTCCCTAGTATGAATGTACCATAATTTATTTAGACCAGGAGTGAGCAAATGACAACCCACAAGCCAAAAACAGTCAGCCACCTATTTTTGTAAATCAGGTTTTTTTGAAACACAGCCATGGCCATTCGTTTGTTTATTGTCTACGGCTGCTTTCACACTATAACGACTGAGACCATGTGGCCCCAAAAGCCTAAAATATGTGCTCTCTGCCCCTTTATAGAAAAATTTTACTGACCCCTGGTTTAGTCAGTTCTCTACTGAAGGACACAGACTGTTAGATCAACCTTCCGCTACAGCAAACATCACAGCAATGAATATTCCTGAACATCGATCTTTGAGCACATTAGCAAATATATCTAAAAGATAAATTCCTAGGAGTGGTCCAAAGATATATATATTCTTAATTTTCATAGATATTGCCAATTCCTTCCTTAGAGATTATATCCATTATACCCCCACCAACAGTGTACAGGAGTATCTCTTCCCCTCCCCTGCCACCAAATTAGGATGTTACCTAATTTTTGGTTTTTGCCAATCTGATAGGTAAAAGAAAAACATTACAGCTTTGTAGTTTAAATGTATTTATTTTATGCTAAGATTGAGTTTTTTAAAATTTTCTTAATGAATGCCTTTCTTTAAAAGTAAACAAATCCAGTGATAGCTGGCTTATTAGATAAAGAGCTTTACCTTTACAACTCATATGAACTAGGTAACATTATCCCTATTTTACAGAGGAGGAAATTGAGGCACAGAGAAATTAAGTCAACTTGGCAAAGATCAGAGGTATGGGAGTACCATGGTTAGGAAACCTGACCTCAGAGTCAGACTACCTGGATTTGAAGCACAACTCCACCAAAATTATTAGCTGTGTGACCTTGGGAAAGTAATTTAACTCCTCCCTGCCTCGGTTTCCTTTTTTTTTTTTTTTAATGAGAATAACAATAGAACTCATCTCATTGTGTGATAATGGGAAACAAATGAGGGCTTCGATGCTATTGGTTTTAAGTGGTGAAACCACAGTTTGAATCCAGATTTTTCTGATCTGGAATAGAAACACTTAAGCTATTTCCCTTGGTGACAATGTGTGATTGCTAAGCATTTTATATTTGTCCGGGGTGAATAGCTATGCCTTTCCTCATTCTCGGAGTCTTTTAGGAAGACTACTAACTCTACCCATTGCTGCAAACATCCAAGTACAGAACCACGGCCCCCAAGCCTGAGCATGTCTCAACTTGCTTAGTCACAATTGTTTGGAAATTCTGGAACATGAAACCATTCAGGGTAAAGACTGCCAAAGAAACATGAAAACTATTTAATCTTTCAAGTGTTTCAGATCATTTCCATCTGAAATAACACAGACAGAACAGAATTAGCTTTGGAAAGACACATATAAAATAGATTTTTTAAATGTTTTGTATCTACACATAAAAATACTGTGAGTTCATTTTTTTTTTTAACATAAATTTGTTTGACTTTATTATCATATATTTAACAGTAATTTAATACATAGGTCTACCCATCCCTTATTTTATCTCTTCTTAATGGTCACTTGGGGGGCATATTTATTATTAAGGTTTAATATTTTAACCTACTGTACCATATCAATCTAAAAAAGAATCAGGATTTGTACCTCCCTTAATGATTTGATGATTAAATGAAAATCTATCACTTTGTTACATTTGGCAAATTTTTTGAAGAATTTTTTTAATCCTCCTATGTATAATTCATAATCTCTCTCTCTCTCTTTTCCAATCCAGGCAGAGTGATGTAGTTACTGCTCTGCTGACTTGTTATTTTTTTTATTTTTATTTTTTTAATTTTTGTTTATTATGTAACGTTGGTTTATAACATTGTAAAAATTTCAGGTGTACATCATTGTACTTCTATTTCTGCATGGACTACATCATGTTCACCACCAAAATACTAATTACAACCCATCACCACACACATGTACCGAATTATCCCTTTCACCCTCCTCCCTCCCCCCTTCCCCTCTGGTAACCACCAATCCAATCTCTGTCCCTATGGGTTTGTTTATTGTTGTTATTATCTACTACTTAATGAAGGAAATCATACGGTATTTGACCTTCTTCCTCTGACTTATTTCACTTTGCATTATACCCTCAATGTCCATCCATGTTGTCACAAATGGCTGGATTTCGTCGTTTCTTATGGCTGAATGGTATTCCATTGTGTATATATACCACAGCTTCTTTATCCATTCGTCCCTTGATGGGCACTTAGGTTGCTTCCAAGTCTTGGCTATCGTGAATAAGGCTGCAATGAACACAGGGGTGCATGTACCTTTACAAATTGGTGTTTTCAAGTTCTTTGGATAAATACCCAACAGTGGAATAGCTGGATCATATGGTAGTTCTATCGTTGATTTTTTGAGGAATCTCCATACTGTTTTCCATAGTGGCTGCACCAGTTTGCACTCCCACCAGCAGTGTATGAGAGTTCCCTTCTCTCCACATCCTCTCCAACACATGTTGTTTCCTGTCTTGTTAATTATAGCCATTCTGACGGGCGTGAGGTGATATCTCATTGTAGTTTTGATTTGCATTTCCCTGATAGTGATTTTGAACATCTTTTCATGTGTCTGTTGGCCATCTGTATATCTTCTTTGGAGAAATGTCTGTTCAGGTCTTTAGCCCATTTTTTAATTGGGTTGGTAGTTTTTTTGTTGTTGAGATGCATGAGTTCTTTATATATTTTGGAGATTAAGCCCTTATCAGATGTATGGTTTGCAAATATCTTCTCCCAATTGTTAGGTTGTCTTTTCGTTTTGTTGATGGTTTCCTTTGCTGTGCAGAAGCTTTTTAGTTTGATGTAGTCCCATTTGTTTATTTTTTCTATTGTTTCTCTTGCCCGGTCAGACGTGGTGTTTGAAAAGATGTTGCTAAGACCGATGTCGAAGAGCCTACTGCCTATGTTTTCTTCTAGAAGTTTCACAGTTTCAGGTCTTACATTCAAGTCTTTAATCCATTTGGAGTTAATTTTTGTGTATGGTGTAAGGTAAGGGTCTACTTTCATTTTTTTGCATATGGCTATCCAGTTTTCCCAACACCATTTGTTGAAGACACTTTCTTTTCCCCAATCTATGGTCTTGGCTCCTTTGTCAAAGATTAGCTGTCCATAGATGTGTGGGTTTATTTCGGGGCTTTCGATTCTATTCCATTGATCTGTGTGTCTGTTTTTGTGCCAGTACCATGCTGTTTTGGTTACTATAGCTTTGTAGTATATTTTGAAATCAGGGAGTGTGATACCTCCAGCTTTGTTCTTTTTTCTCAGGATTCCTTTAGCTATTCGGGGTCTTCTGCTGTTCCATATAAATTTTAGGATTCTTTGTTCTATTTCTGTGAAAAATGTTGTTGGAACTTTGATAGGGATTGCATTGAATCTATAGATGGCTTTAGGAAGTATGGACATCTTAACTATGTTAATTCTTCCAATCCAAGAGCATGGAATATCTTTCCATTTCTTTGTGTCTTCTTCAATTTCTTTCAGAAATGTTTTATAGTTTTCGGTGTACAGATCTTTTACCTCTTTGGTTAAGTTTATTCCTAGGTATTTTATTCTTTTTGTTGCAATTGTAAATGGGATGGTATTCTTAATTTCTCTTTCTGCTACTTCGTTGTTAGTGTACAGAAATGCAACTGATTTTTGTATGTTGATTTTGTATCCTGCAACTTTACCATATTCGTTTATTACTTCTAAAAGTTTTCTGGTGGATTCTGTAGGGTTTTCTATATATAAAATCATGTCATCTGCAAATAGTGACAGTTTCACTTCTTCCTTTCCAATTTGGATCCCTTTTATTTCTTTCTCTTGCCTGATTGCTCTGGCTAGGACTTCCAATACTATGTTAAATAGGAGTGGTGACAGTGGGCATCCTTGTCTGGTTCCTGTTCTTAGAGGGATAGCTTTCAGTTTTTCACCATTGAGGATGATATTAGCTGTGGGTTTCTCATATATGGTCTTTATTATGTTGAGGTACTTTCCTTCTATACCCATTTTATTCAGAGTTTTTATCATAAATGGATGCTGGATCTTGTCAAATGCTTTCTCTGCATCTATTGAGATGATCATGTGATTTTTGTTCTTCATTTTATTAATGTGGTGTATTACGTTGATTGATTTGCGAATGTTAAACCATCCCTGCATACCTGGAATAAATCCCACTTGATCATGGTGTATAATCTTTTTAACGTATTGTTGTATGCGATTTGCTAGTATTTTGTTGAGGATTTTCGCATTGATGTTCATCAGTGATATTGGCCTGTAATTTTCTTTTTTTGTGTTGTCCTTGTCTGGTTTTGGTATCAGGGTAATGTCAGCTTCGTAGAATGAGTTAGGGAGCTTCCCCCCCTCCTCAATTTTTTGGAAGAGTTTGAGAAGGATAGGTATTAAGTCTTCTTTGAATGTTTGGTAGAATTCACCAGGGAAGCCGTCTGGTCCTGGACTTTTATTTTTGGGGAGGTTTTTGATTACTGTTTCGATCTCCTTACTGGTGATTGGTCTATTCAAATTCTCTACTTCTTCTTGATCCAGTTTTGGAAGGTTGTATGATTCTAAGAATTTATCCATTTCTTCCAGATTGTCGAATTGGTTGGCATATAGTTTTTCATAGTATTCTCTTATAATCTTTTGTATTTCTGAGGTGTCTGTTGTAACCTCTCCTCTTTCATTTCTGATTTTACTTATTTGTGCCTTCTCTCTTTTTTTCTTGGTGAGTCTAGCTAAAGGTTTGTCTATTTTGTTGATCTTTTCAAAGAACCAGCTCTTGGTTTTATTAATTTTTCTATTGTTTTTTGGTCTCTATTTCATTTATTTCTGCTCTGATTTTTATTATTTCCCTTCTTCTACTGATTTTGGGCTTGGTTTGTTCTTCTTTTTCCAGTTCCTTTAGGTGCATTGTTAGATTGTTTATTTGAGATTTTTCTTGTTTGTTGAGATAGGCCTGTATCGCTATAAACTTCCCTCTTAGAACCGCTTTTGCTGTATCCCATAAATTCTGGCATGTCGTATTTTCATTTTCATTTGTCTCTAGGTATTTTTTGAGTTCTTCTTTGATTTCTTCGTTAACCCAGTCGTTGTTCAGTAGCATTTTGTTTAATCTCCATGTATTTGTGGCTTTTCTGATTTTCTTCCTATAGTTGATTTCTAGTTTCATACCATTGTGGTCAGAAAAGATGCTTGGTATTATTTCAATCTTCTTAAATTTATGGAGACTTGTTTTGTGGCCTAATATGTGATCAATCCTGGAGAATGTTCCATGTGCATTTGAAAAGAACGTGTATTCTTCGGTTTTTGGATGGAATGCTCTGTATATATCTACTAGGTCCATCTGTTCTAGTGTGTCGTTTAAGGCCAACGTTTCCTTATTGATCTTCTGTTTGGATGATCTATCCGTTGATGTAAGTGGAGTGTTAAAGTCCCCTACTATTATTGTGTTACTGTCTATTTCTGTTTTTATGTCTGTTAATAATTGCTTTATATATTTAGGTGCACCTACCTTGGGTGCGTAGATATTTACAAGTGTTATATCCTCTTGTTGGATTGTTCCCTTGATCATTATGTAATGCCCTTCTTTGTCTCTTTTTACAGTTTTTGTTTTAAAGTCTATTTTGTCTGATATGAGTACTGCTACCCCAGCTTTCTTTTCATTGCCATTTGCGTGGAGTATCTTTTTCCATCCCTTCACTTTCAGTTTGTGAGTGTCTTTAGGTCTGAAGTGTGTCTCTTGTATGCAGCATATATATGGGTCTTGTTTTTTTATCCAGTCAGCCACCCTATGCCTTTTAATTGGAGCATTTAGTCCATTGACGTTTAAAGTAGCTATTGATAAGTATGTACTTACTGCCATTTTTTAACTTTTTTTTTTTTCTCAGTGTTTTAGTAGTCCTTCTCTGTTCCTTACTTCTTCTATACAGAATTGATGGTCACTTTAGTTTGACCTCTGTCTGAAACCTGTACTCTTTAACTACCCTCCTCCCTCCTTTTATGTTTTTGATATCATATCTAACCTCTTTTTTGTGCATTTGTGTCCATTACGATCTTATCGTGGAAATAGATAATTTTTCCTATTTGTGGTCTTCTCTTTTCCCCTTAAATCAGTCCCTTTAACATTTCTTGTAACACTGGTTTCTTGGTGACAAACTCTAATTTTTGTTTATCTGGGAAAATTTTGATCTCTCCTTCCATTTTGAACGATAACCTTGCTGGGTAGAGTATTCTTGGCTGTAAGTTTTTTCCTTTTAGCACTTTAAATATATCGTGCCATTCTCTTCTAGCCTGTAAGGTTTCTGCTGAGAAGTCAGCTGATAGCCTTATGGGGTTTCCTTTGTATGTAACTTGACATTCTCTTGCGGCTTTTAGGATTCTCTCTTTATCTTTAATTCTGGACATTTTGATTATGATGTGTCTTGGTGTGGGCCTCTTTGGGTTTATCTTGTTTGGGGCTCTCTGTGACTCCTGTACCTGGATGTCTGTTTCCTTCCTTAGGTTAGGGAAGTTTTCATCTATTATTTCTTGAAATAAATTCTCTGCCCCCTTGTCTCGCTCTTCTCCTTCCGGGACACCTATAACACGGATGTTAGTGCGCTTGATGTTGTCCCAGAGGTCCCTTAGACTGTCCTCACTCTTTTTAATTCTTTTCTCTTTTACCTGTTCACCTTGGGTAATTTCTTCTAGTCTTTCTTCCAGCTCACTGATCCGTTCTTCTGTATCCTCTACTCTGCTTTTGAGACCCTCTAATGAATTTTTCATTTCCAGTATTGTATTCTTCATTTCTGATTGGTTCTTTTTTATATCTTCCATTTCTTTGTTGACATTCTCACTGAGTTCATCTATTCTTCTCCCCAGATCAGTGAGCATCCTTAACACTCTTAGTTTGAACTCTCTGTCAGGTAGGTTGCTCATTTCTGTTTCACTTAGTTCCTTTTCTGGGGTTTTGTCCTGTTCCCTTACTTGGAATGTATTCTTTTGCCTCCTCATTTTGCCTCTTTCGCTGTGCTTGTGTCTACGTATTAGGTAGGTCAGCTACGTCTCCTGCTCTTGGATAGGTGACCTTATGTAAGTGATGCCTTAGGAGGCTTCCAGTATGCTTTCCTCAGTTCTCAATGTTCCAGGGGTGACCCCTATGTGGGCTACGTGTGTCCTTCTATTGTGGCCTGTTAGCTCTCCCTATAGGCGCCCAGGGAGGCTGAGTTATGCTCCTGGCCAGCTGTTGTAATGCTCAGCTGCTTGTAGTTGTTGTGGGCCCTTCAGTCTCTTTATCAGGTGTGGGGAGCCCCAGCACAGTTGGCTGTAAGTTCTAATACCACATTTGTGTTGCAGTATTTCTTTTAAGTGAGTAGGCCCCCAGCGTGGCAGGTTGTTAGGCTCAGGGCCTTACAATTGCTGTAAGCCTCTAGCCTATTAGGTCTCTTGTCAGCTCTCTGAGGATTGCAGCTGGGTGGGGCTGGCCTCAGGCACAGGAGCACCCAATTGTTTCAGGCTTTGGAAGGTGGGGCAAACCTCCTATGTGGGTCTTTGAGAAGCACAAGTCTTCTGCAGCTGACAAGCCCTGTTGCCCACAGGTCCACACACACAGTCAACACACTCCTGCCCCGTGTGAGCGCCCCGACCACCAAGTGGACCCAGTCTCTCCAGGGCGGGAGCCCCACACACTCCGCCACCACCCCACACTCTCCACCCACTCCTTGTGCACACCCTGCCCTGCTCAAGTCAGCTCAGTTGCCAGGCTGCAGAGAATCCAGTCACCAATCTATGCAAGCCCACACGTTGCCTGAGGGCTTGTTGTTGGGTGGGGCCAGTCTCTAGGGTGGGCTGCCTGCCCTGGCTGAGCTGGATTAAATCGGTGCTCTAGCGGGTGGAGCAGACCCTGGGCTAGCAGGCCTCAGGGAGAACTCCAATGGCGTCTGTGTCAGCACACTCACACCAGGCCACAACAATGGCCGCCGCCAATGTCCCAGTCCCCGGAGAGGTCTCACCCCTCACCGAGATGCACTCAGGGCCTATTAGGTGAGTCTCTTGTCACCGAAGCACTGTGCACCTTTCTTTCTGGTGATTTTAGGATGCTTTCTGGAACGGGTGGGTTTGTGCGCGGGCCCTTTAAGAGCCAGTTTTAGTTTCTTTGTGAACCGGGTTTTCTGGGGATGCTCCCCAATGTTTTAGTAGCAGGCAAAGTCAGATATTATGCCGCTGGTCTCGATTGTGCTGGGTCCACAAAATGCCCACAGCGGGGGCGCTCCCCGGCTCAGGGCCCCGCGCCTCCAGGGAGGCTGCGTACCTGTGAGCTGCTCCCGGCGGCCGTGCCGCTGGCGGCTTGTGAAGGCGGCGTTTTTCCCCTCCAGAAGGGAGTCTCTGCCTCTTCTACCCCAGTTAGGATTGTCCGTTGTTGCAGGAGTTCCTCTTATCCAGTTTTCAGTTCTGTCTCAGGGGTAATTTTTCCACGAGTAGTTGTAAATTGGCTGTGTCCACGGGAGGAGGTGAGTTCAGAGTCTGTCTACGCCTCCATCTTGACTCCAGTCGTGAGTTCATTTTTTGAATGAAGCTGGCTCTCCTGACAGAACAGCATCACAACCAATTAAACAATCACCTAAAATCTAGTACAGCACTGTCCAATAGGAATTTCTACAATGATAAAAACGTTCAATATCTATACTGTGCAAATCGGTATCCACTAGCCACAGGTGGCTCTTAAGCACTAGAAATGTGACCAGTATGACTAAGAAACTGAATTTTTTACTTTTAGTTAATTTTAGTTCATTTAAATTGAAATTTAAATAGCCACATGGCTAGTGGCTACCATATTGGGCAGTGCAGCTCTAATGGATCACCCTAGATTTTGTGCACATTTTCAAGAGTTGAGAAAGAACACCACTGAGTACACAGTAGGTATTCACTTAACAACTGGGGAAATAAATTGCTGGACACTGGAAGTGTTACTTGGTAACCCAGTAGCTTAGTCCATGAATGTAACCAGGCTATAACTACTTCTACACTGCCCTGCTGAGGAAGCACAGAACGGAATCAAAGCAACCCCTTTATCAATAATGCATATGTTGCTAAGACCGATGTCAAAGAGCGTACTGCCTATGTTTTCTTCTGGAAGTTTCGTAGTTTCAGGTCTTACATTCAAGTCTTTAATCCATTTGGAGTTAATTTTTGTGTATGGTGTAAGGTAAGGGTGTACTTTCATTTTTTTGCATGTGGCTATCCAGTTTTCCCAACACCTTATGATTTCCTTCATTAAGTAGTAGATAATAACAACAATAAACAAACACATAGAGACAGAGATTGGAGTGGTGGTTACCAGAGGGGAAGGGGGGAGGGAGGAGGGCAAAAGGGATAATTCGGCACATGTGTGTGGTGATGGGTTGTAATTAGTATTTGGGTGGAGAACATGATGTAATCTATGCAGAAATAGAAGTATAATGATGTACACCTGAAAGTTATACAATGTTATAAACCAACGTTACTGCAATAAACAAAAAATTAAAAATAATAATAATAAAAAAATAATAATAAAAATAAAAATTAAAAAAAAAATAGTGCATATGTACAATCATTGGCCCACAGCCCCACCCAGCTCACAGAAGTATTTCATTTGGCCCACATAGTGTTTTAGAATTACTTTGAATTAATGATCAACATTTAAAATTCAAGAGATTTTACATTTCAGACTTTAGAAGATTAAGAAGTCCTGACATTTCCCCCTGGCAGCAGTTGGCTGGAGCTGGGAAGCTTCTGCTCGCTTTAGAGGAGACCTGTACTCTCCAAGTTGACAAAGTCCCCGCCATTCCCTATCGTCTTCCCTCCAGCTTCCTTCACTCATTCATCCAGTGCCTGCCTGGCCCCAGGAACCATGTGAGCTTATAATAACTACTCTAGGGCTGTGCTCCATCTCCAGCCATTTCCCTGGGACTTTCTCAGATGGTTGTGCACACACACACACACACACACACATGCACACAGCCCTCCTATAGTTTATCTGCATGCCTTACACCCATCGCACCTTCCACTTCTGTATCCCTACGCCTTTGCAAATACTGCTCCTCTTATTTGGAATGCTTTTCTCTGTCTGGTTCACCCTGACTCCTCTTTTGAGGTCCAGCAGAAAGAGTTCCTCTTCCACAAAGAGGACCTCCCAGGAGAGCAAGCTGCTTGTCCTTTTGAATGAACTTTGTACATTCCACAGACTGCTGTCATTTATTTCCCTCTGTCCTCTGCTCTAGACAAGGATTTCCTGAAGGGAAAGGCCAGTGTCTCATTCACCTTAGTATCCCTGAACCCCAGCACGGGTCTGCTGACTGAATTCTGAAATCTCAGTCTCCAGCCCAGACTCCTACATGGAACAGGAGAAACTGCCAAGAGGTTTTTAGTCTGCTGCCTTCTGGTGTCCTCACAAAAGTGCCTGAGGCCTTCCAGTCACCACTTGCCTACCCTCCTCTTGCCCTTCACCTCCCGGCCTCTCACCAAACCTGTGACTCCTCCTGTCTCCTCTGCCCCTAGAAATGGCAGAAAACCTCAAACAATTCCACAGTTATCCAAGCCAACAACCTGCGGGTCACTTTAGTCCCTTCTTTAGGAGGGACGTCCTCACATCCTGTGGGGTCTCCCTGGAAGGTATGAAATTTGTCCCCATGGTATCCCCTACTCTCCCATCGTCTCTGGTACAAATGCCTCCTTTCTGATCTTTAGCACAGGTCAACTATTTCAACACACTCGGACCTAACTCTCCACCTGTTCTCACATCACCCTGATCCATCCTTCATCATAACCATTCTCTACTTTCTAAACATCTGAAATATTTTCATAACTCCCCATTGCCCTCAGAATAAACTCCAGTCCACCAAGCACAGCAGAGAAGGCCACCCTTCAGTTTCTCAGTTACTGTGCTCCAGCCCCAACGGCCTCTTTTCCATACCTCAAAATTTTGCACATGCTGATCCCTCTTCCTGAAAGGCTGCTCCCTTAGCACTTCATATGGCTGACTGTTTCATTGTTCAGGATTCAGCTCAAATTTCAGAGATGCCATCCCTGATCCCCAACATAAAGTTGTCCCTACCTAAACTTGTCACCCCATGTTACTCCATAATGATGTGTCAGATTCCCTTATCAAAATCAATAACTTCCATATTTGTTTATTGTCTGCGCCACTAAAACGTAAGCACCATGAAGGGGACGACCCTGTCTGTAGCCCCAAGCCCTTGGCACGGTGCCTGGTATACAGTTGGCAGCCAACCTGTGTTGGTTACTGAATGTCAAATGTTGAATGACTCTGTGAATGAATGGATGGATGGAAGTGAAAAACAGGAATCTATTGTAACTCATGTAACTATGAAGAAATGGTTCCAAAATGTGTTCCAGTATGTTCTTTCCAAAAGTAACACTTGTCCTAAATTAGATATTCGAAAAGAAGGAATCTCCGAGTATGTGAAGAGAAGAATTCTTGCTGATCAGTGCTGTCAATGATAGTCAGGTGGAGGTAACTGTAGTGTCAGCTAATTTTTACCTGGGTGTTATTTTTAGGTACTCTGTGCTCCCTGAAACCAACAAAGGGCTTAGCAACTCAAAATTGGTAGTGGGATTTGCTCAAGCAGACGTGCCATGTAACAATTTATCATCATGACAGGTACTGAAGAGTTCAAGGCAACTTGCTGATGCCTGCTTTCCTAATTCAGAGCTCAGGAGGAAATACATTCTGTTAGGGAAATTAGAATCCTCCAAATAGCTTCTTCAGTGTATTAATATCTCTGCTGGGCTCAAGAATGGATTGTCTGTTTACAACTTGGTTATCTTTATTTGTATCTGTCCAATTTCAAACATGCCACTAGGAAGACATATTGCCAGCTGTTTTAAGTTTTAAAAGGACAATTTTATCAACACAGTATTTTTTTAAACCCCATCTGCACACTATGGTGAGAATGTGATCTAAAATAGAGTAAAACAAAAGTGCTAAAAAAAAATAGATCTTGCTAGTATCCTGGGAATCCAAGTCTTTCCAGGTTAAATCATATCCCCTTTAACACAGAAGCACCAGTGGAGATTTATATCAGGTTGTATTTTACTTCTTCGGTGCAGATTAGTCTCAAACTCCGACACCGGCATAGAAACAGCTTCCAGTGGGTTTGAAAAGTTGTGTGCTGGAGACATAAACTGAGAACAATAAGGGTGTGAGTGAAGGCTGAGCGCTCCAGTTCCCTGGGGGAAGGCAGGAGGAGCTAAGAGTGGAGAAACAGCAACCAGGAAAGGACTAATCATGGGGACAGCCAAGAACTCCACCAAGACAATAGTGGAGGCTCAGAACACTCCCAATTAGTAACCTAAACAGTGCTATGACTTCTCCCACTCTCAGAAACACAGAGATGGCTCATTAGAAATCAGGCAGCAGGTACACAGCTTCGGAAGGATCCACAGTAAGGAGAGAGAGAGCGAAACCATCTCTCCATCATATCTCTGGTGGATACCTGGTTTTATAGCTAGGGATTTATGTCTTCATTTATTCTGTGCCTGGTCCCCTAAAGGACTTAGACAATTTTGATTCTATTTGAACACTATGCCTGGGATTTTCTTGAGAAAAATAATTCAGACTTTATAGCTAATTCAGACTAATGTGGTTTTAACTGGGGGAAGAAAGAAGCTGGGCAGATGGGGCACAGAAATAGGAAGGAAATTTTTCACTATATGCCTTTTATATGTGTGGTTTAAAGCAAGAGAATGTGTTATTTATTCAAAAATAAATTAAAAGTTTGAATGTATACAGTTAAACACTTTCAGATGACTTGAAAGCAAGCTTTTTCCCCACATAAGCTACCATTTCGGGAAAATGCAAGTGAGCATTTCCTTGCCAGGGTGAACAATTCTTCAATCTTGCAGTCAAACCTCTTTAAGCATATTTTATGGAGCTGAGCATTCTCGCCTGATTTCTTCACCCTGTGGGCATTAAAATCCTAAAAGTAAGAACCGATGGATTAACCAAAGAGATTCCGGACCCTCTTAGTGAGTGGTGGATTACTGATAGTTACAAAGCCTAAAATCTTGCTTAGTTTTCTGTGTTAATTGATGGGATAATAAGCATCACCCTACATTTATGTGTGTTGGCTGCAACACGGCAATTACATGACATGTTTTATTCACGAGAGAGGCCCCAGAGTGCTCCAGTAATCGTCAGAACCAGTTTCTCTCTTTCAAATGAGCATCAGAAAGGTCTGCATAATGACAGTCACCAATGGAAAATTAAAGGTTCTCGCTTTTTCTCCCATTCCATTGTAAAATAATTAAAGCCCAGACCAATAAAACGTTGAGCATTCTTATTCTGAAATTTAATTCCCACTACATCAGAGAGGTGGCTAAATGCTGTAGGTCATCTGCTGGCAACACACTGGGTGGGCCCACGGCAAAGCCAAAGACTTTCCAAGTGGTTTCGCCAGTGCCCAACCAAAGAGAGGAAAAGGGCCAACAGGCGGATCCTCTGCATTGTGGACACATTGGGGCCCCAGTGCCTGCTGGCTTCTGGGTTACAAATCCAAGAGAACTATTGCATTAAAAACAGACAACCAAGGGAAGATGTTGCATAAAACATGTAGGGTCGAATTCTGCTGTGTACTAACATAGGGTCGAATTCTGCTATGTACTAACCGTATTTCCTTGAAGCCTGAATCTCTACCCATCTGTGGAGTGTGCTAGCTGTCAGCAGAGGGATTTAACAGCAAGGTCCCATTGTAAAGACGACACCATCCCAGTGCAGACCATTACGAGATCACACCAGCGTGGGCATAAAGAAAGAGGTCCACAAAATGTAGATATAAAAC
Organism: Ceratotherium simum simum; assembly: GCF_057802395.1. NCBI lineage: Eukaryota > Metazoa > Chordata > Mammalia > Perissodactyla > Rhinocerotidae > Ceratotherium > Ceratotherium simum. The sequence continues at coordinate 63,122,238 of NC_141904.1, forward strand.
TTATTAGAGAGAGAGAATAAATAAATAAATAAATAAGGACCGACTACACAGTATGTGAAGGGAACCGGGATAGTGACAGGGATGCAGTGGCGTTCCAAAACTGTGGGTACTGATATTATCAAAGAAACACGGTGAAGTCATATAAATCATACGGTATCAGATCAGAATACAGGCTCTCTGTTCATGAATATATAGCAAGTATTTAAATAAGCTAATTTTCGGGGCCGGCCCCGTGGCTTGGTGGTTAAGTGAGCGCGCTCCACTGCTGGCGACCCGGGTTCGGATCCCGGGCACGCACCGACGCGCTGCTTCTCCGGCCATGCTGAGGCCGTGTCCCACATACAGCAACTAGAAGGATGTGCAGCTATGATACACAACTATCTACTGGGCCTTTGGGGGAAAAAAATAAATAAATAAAATAAAAAAATCTTAAAAAAAAAAAAAATAAAAAATAAATAAATAAATAAATAAGCTAATTTTCTAAAATTACAGAGGGACTTCCATTTCAGGGAAGATGGAGTAGATATATTTCCCCTAATCCTCCTGCTAAGTATAACTAAAAACCCTGGACATTATACATAAAACAAAGATAAGTCTAAAAGATGGAGAAAAAGAAGACAGAGTGTGAGGAAGCTCGGGACTGAAAGAACGTGGCAGTGAGTTCCCTGGGGTTTCTTTTTGCCTCATATATCCCAGACTGGGTGCTAGGGAAGCCACCCAGCTGAAACACCAAAGGGCACAGACAAAAGAAGAGTCCCAACAAAAGCCTCTTCTCTTTAGCCAAAGGAACAGAAAAGGGGCAGCCTAGCAGAACCAAAGACTTTTAGAAAAATAGCTGCTCTACTCCAGCCAAACACCATTACAGGCAACTGTGCCCCACCCCCGCCCCCACCAGCAAAGACCAAGTGATGAGTCTAGACTCCCACCCTCTCCAGGCTGTAATGAGGGCTCCAACCACCACACCAGGATGATGTCAGGGAAGGCTGAGCAGGAGGCCTGGACTTTCATCCTCCAAGGATGGTAATGAGTCCAACCTGCTGTGGCGTCAGCTGAGACCGTGTGGGGAGCCTGGACTTCTACCGCCACCTGGTAGTAATGAGGCACCCCCACTCCCTGCTAAGAGAATTTGTTGCCAGCAGATCTACTCTAAAAAAATGGGTAAGGGGGGCCGGCCCGTGGCTTAGCGGTTAAGTGTGCATGCTCCGCTCCTGGCGCCCGGGTTCAGATCCCTGGTGCGCACCAATGCACCGCTTCTCCGGCCATGCTGAGGCGGCGTCCCACATGCAGCAACTAGAAGGATGTGCAACTGTGATGTACAACTATCTACTGGGGCTTTGGGGAAAAAAAAAAAAGGAGGAGGATTGGCAATGGATGTTAGCTCTGGGCTGATCTTCCTCACACACACACACAAAAAAATGGGTAAGGGAAGTTCTCTAAACATACTGTATTCTATATTTTATGCATTTATCTTGTTTATTGTGTGTCTCCCTACTACAATGTGTGCTGCAGCAAGACAAGGCTCTTTGTCCATTTTGTTTCACTGATGTATCCTCATTGCTTTTAATAGTGTCAGACTCATAGTGGGTGCCCAATAAATATTTGTTTAGGGAATAAATTGCACGTTCATTTGTCTATGTGTATTGCAGTCCTTAGCTGTAAAGTTGAGTTAATGATACTTCTATTCCATATTATTATGAGGATTAAATGAGGTGATGTTCAAAAACACAACTTACGATATATAAGAACTCTTACAATTCAACAACCAAAAAACAAATAACCTGATTAAAAAATGAGCAAAAGACTGCAATAGACATTTCTCCAAAGAAGATATACAAATGATCAATAGGCACAAGAAAAGATGCTCAACATCACTAATCCTTAGGGAAATGCAAATCAAAACTGCAATGAGATACCACCTCATTAGAATGGCTACTATCAAGAAAAGGAAAAACAGAAAATAAGCGTCGGCAAGGATGTGGAGAAATAGAAACCCTGTGTACTGTTGATAGGAATGTAAAATGGTACAGCTGCTATGGAAAACAGTATGGTAGTTCCTCAAAAAATTAAAATAGAATTACCATATGTTCCAGAAATTCCACTTCTGGGTATATACCCAAAAAAATTGAAAGCAAGGACTCGAACGGATATTTGTACACCCATATTCATAGCAGCATTATTCACAATAGCCAAAAAGTGGAAGCAACCCAAGTGTCCATCCATGGATAAATGGATAAACAAAACGTGGCAAATACGTACAATTGGGAGAGGTGGAAATGAGACAGTATTGTTTTAATGGGTACAGTGTTTCAATTTGCAAAATGAAAATAGTTCTGGAGATGGATGGTGATGATGGTTCACAACAATGTGAATGTACTTAATGCCACTAAACTGTACTTAAAAATGGTTAAGATGGTAAATTTTATGTTATGTATGTTTTATCATAATTTTTCAAAAATTAAAAAAAAAATAACTTGCACCATATCAACAATGTAGTAGAGATTCTTTAAATCATAGATTACAGAGATGAGTATAAAATTTATATGAGAACAACCTTGTGTTCTTGCCTATAATTATGGCTAAGAAAAGAAGATCTAGCTATATAAATAGGTTTCATTGTCCTTTTGCACCAGCTTCCCACCTTGGCAAGATCAATCAAGGAAAAGGAAAGTGACAGGGAAGGGCCAGTGCCAGTGGCTGCAATGACACTGCCACCTAAAAATTAGAGTGCCATTGCTTGGCTACTTAAGATACTGTCTCAGCAGGAAAGAAAGTAAGTTTCTGGTCTCCTTTACTGCAGAAAAAGAACAGAGCTGGATATAGAGTAACAGAATTAGATTAGGTCTTGGAAAAAAAATCAGTACAAGTTATCCCAATACCTGGAGGCCAGCTTTGTAGTTTATTCCACAGAGTTTGTGGCAACAAAATTGAAAAAGAACTCAATAAACTAAATTATTTCTATTAAGTTCCCACTGGAAAGGAAAGGAGCATCTTTACTAATAGAATTGAAGACATATTTAGTTGGAGAAGTATGTTCCTGAGACTAAGGGGCATCTTGCCTAATGGAAGAAAGGACAGTGCTCAAAGACAAGAGCTGAGCATTAGTGGGCCAAAGAGCGGAGCGGTATTTTTCCCTTAGCTGGGGGACCACAGTGGTGTTTGGTGGGAGAGTATGATCGATGCCTTCCTTGACAGCAGCCTCAAACTGAGGAGATCCAAGCTTCCTTAACTTCATTCTTCAAGTGAATTCATTTGGCAAAATTTTAATAAGCTTTATTGAAGCAAAATTTTCATATATACGTATAGACAGTCCCCGACTTACAATGGTTCAACTTGATTTTTCAACTTTACGATGGTGCAAAAGCAATACACATTCAGTAGAAACCATACTTTGAATTTTGAATTTCGATATTTTTCCCAGGTGGGGATATGTGGTATGACACTCTCCCCTGATGCTGGGCAGCAGACAGCGGGCTGCAGCTCCCAGTCAGCCACATGATCACGAGGGTGAACCACGAATACACTTAGTACCATTCTGTACCCATCCAGCCATTCTGATTTTCCCTTTCAGTACAGTATTCAATAAATTACATGGGATAGTCTACACTGTATTATAAATTAGGCTTCATGTTAGATGATTTTGCCCAACTGTAGGCTAATGTAAGTGTTCTGAGCACATTTAAGGTAAGCTAGGCTAAGCTACGATGTTCGGTAGGTTAGGTGTATTAAATGGATTTTTGACTTACGATATTTTCAACTTACATTAGGGTTATCAGGATGTAACTCCATCATAAGTTGAGGAAGATCTGTATACACCCATGTGACCACTTCCCAGATCAAGATATGAACCATTGTGATTATCCCCAAAAGTCCCCTCATGCTGTTTCCAGAGGTAACCACTATTTTAACTTCTGTCACCATAGATTAGTTTTTCGTGTTCTTGAACTTCATATAAATGGAATCATACAGCATGTATATTCTTTTTGTGTCTAGCTTCTTTATTCAACATGTTGGGTTTGCAGTCTATTCATGTTTTGGGGTGTATTTGTAGTTTCTTCTCTTTTATTGATGAGTGGTATTCCATAGGAGATAACCAAACAGCCAGTAAGCATATGAAAAGCTACTCACTATCATTAGTCATCAAGGAAATGCAAATTAAGGCCACATTGTGATACCAGAATAAATAAAGCTTAAAAAAGACTGGCAATGCCAACTGTTGTTGAGGATGTGGAATATATTCCATACTCTCATATATTATTGGTGGAAGTGTAAAATGGAACAGTCTCTTTGGAAAAGTATTTGGCAGTTTCCAAGAAAATTAAACAATATCTGCCCTATGACCCATCAGTTCCACTCCTAGATATATATCCAAGGGAAATGAGTGCATATTACGCAAAAATACTTGTAGAAAAATGTTCATAGCAGCCTTATTTGTAATAGTCCAAAACTGGAAACAACTCAAATATCCATCAACAGGACAATGCATACATGAACTGTAGTATATTCAAATGAATAGTTTTTGAGGGTTTACTGTGTGCAAAACACACTCTTCCTCCTTGTCATCTCTTCCTTTAGTGGACATGACACCCTTTTTTGTGGGATTCCATTTCCTTCTCAGGCTCCTCTGAAAGCAGGGAGGGAGCACTGAATACTATGTATCTCCCAGCAGCAGATATATGCCGAGCTTTCCCCAGTGGGTATCACACTCCAGATCCTCTGATCCTGGGTCACACAGTTGTCAACAAACATCCCCTTTCATAAACATTTCCTGAGTATGATGCTAGATCCTGAGAAGAAGATGCAGAGATAATTAAAACATTAGTCCCTGCTGAGGAGATAGTGGTTGAAAGCTTGAATCTTGCAGTCAGAAAGACCTGTGCCTGAATCCCAACTCTTACTAGCTGGGGGCTCTTGGTCCAGCCCTGATCTCCTCATCTGTGTAAGGCATCTGCACAATGCAAACAATAACCATAGTGCCACCAAAAGAGCGTTCTAAGAACTGAATGAGAGGCGGCATGTGAAGTGCATAGCACAATGTCTGGCACTTAGGAGGTTTCAATCAATGTATTTATTATTATTATCCTTATTCACAACCTACTGAGAAGAAAAAACAAATCATAACTAATTAAGAATATTAAGCAGACAATCAGAGGTATTAGAAAGAAGTAAAATCAGCTTTGGGGATATGGAGAGGAAGAAGAGGTTAATTTGGGCTAGAATATGCTGGTAAGATTTCTCATAGGATTTACAGAGAGTTGGTTGTCAGCTGAGGAAACAAGACCTGCAGCTCTCGTTTTAATGATCAAACAGTGCATTCAGAGGCAACAAGGTGTAATGAAGGTGGTCTTGTGTGCTTGTCGATAAGTCCACATGGAATCATTTCTCAAACCTCTGCTTGTCATCCACGCATTTCCTTTCCCCAAACTGATATCTAGCTCAGTACACTCAAGTGTCCCCCTCGTTTTGCCAAAGGACCAGGTTGACTGAGGGATTTTTTTTAATGTTTTTTCCAGATGGTTTAATGCTGTGTGTAAACAGCCTAAATGTTCCACGATATTATTAGATTCTGGTATAGGAAAAAAATGATGTATTATCAGCTGAAATGTCTGTAGATGCTGCTATGTTTTTTTGAGAATGCCAGCTTTGATTCAATCCTGACGAGGTGGTTATCAATAAACTTGATTCCTAGTATTTTGCATCCATCTTCATCACTATCATCATCAGCATCATCGTCATCATGCTGTTTCTCGCCCATTTGTTCGTCCCTCTCTCCTATTCCATGCTCTGCCCTTCTCTATGCCCTAGAAGGCTGATTCTTACAGACTCCACCTCCCAGGCTCCCTTGCTGCACTGGCTAGAGATCAGAGTGTGGGGTATTTCTTCTCTACTCCCTGCCTGCTTTGCCTGATTTCTAGCTGTGGCTGCCTCCCTTCAACCACCGCTCTGTCAAGTGGTCCCCGCTTCAAGAATCCAGCTCTCACTGGGCTCCATAGTACAATTTCCTCTCCTTGCCCCTTCAGGACTGAGGGTGGTAAGTCTCCCAATGTTGCTAGTCTCCGGGTGCCTCAACATCCACGTTTACTTTCCTAACCCTGCCCACTGACTAATCCTGTCATAGGTGTCTCAAGTGCCATCTGAGTTAGATTCTGTGTCCTGTCAGGACCCTGATGACACAGTCATCTCTAACATCATCTTCTCTATGACTGTTATTTATTGATTGTTCCTCATGTATCAGACACTGTGCTGAGTGCTTCAACAACATTAACTCATCCAGTCTTCATAATAACTCCATGAGGAAAGTATTGTTTTACAGGTGAGAAAGTAGACTTGGCAGTTTTAAATATCTTTTATCTCAGGTAACACAACTAGTAAGTGGCAGAGTCAGAATTCAAACTCAGATCTTTCTACTCCAGAGCCTCTTGTGAACACCACCAACAGTTCTCCAATACAGTCCATGCCAGAATCATCTGGAGTGTTTGTTACAAATCCAGATTCTGGGAAACCTACTCAGAGCCCTCTGCTGAGGAAACCAGCTCTAGGTTTTAACTTGAGCAGTGAAGTTGTCTCAGGGTCATCACCTGATCTAAGGGAGATAACTGTATAGGCTAACTGACAACCTACAGGGTGGGTCAGCATTTAAACTCTGACCAGTATGAACAACAGTAATTAGCAAGGCCCATCAAACTCTCTCTCCCTCCCAAATTTAAATGAAAACTGCTAAGGAAATTAGTCAGGAGGTAGAGGGAGAAGAGAAAAGAAAACCCATAAAGAGAAGCAAGCAATGAGACAGTGACCTGGCCATATGGTGGAACAATGACCAGTGATGCAGTAATAAGATAGCAAGGTCCCTGGAGCTAACTTGAAGCCTGAATAACGACTATTCTTAGCTTCTCTTGAGATCTATCTCCTCTCCCCCATCAACTGACCAGTGATCTAAGTAATTGTTGGTCGTGTTTCCCCTGAACCATACTCATTTGACTGAGTTGACACATTCCCCGGGTTTTACAGAAGGAGCTCTAAACTAACACAAATGAAATAGCCTCCCCACTGGTCTTCCTGAATTTACTCTGTCCATCTCTCTAAACCATTATTCACACTGAAGCCAGAGTGATTTTTCCAAAATGTAAATCTAACTTTATTTATTAACCTCTTTGCTTAAAACTCACAAATGGTTTCTTATTCTTTTGACATAGAGTGAAAATCCCCTACCATGGCCTACAAGTTTCTGATGGTCTAGCCATCTTGCCTTCTCTTCAGCCTCAACTGGAGCCTGACCCCCCCTTGGCCTCTCTGGTCCCACCACACTGAACTTCTTTCAGTCCCTCCTGATCACCACACTCCTTCCTGCCACTGGGCTTAGCACAGGCTATTCTTCCTGCCTACAATGTGGATCACTTGCCCTTTCACCTACTTAACTCCTACTCATCATCAAATATCATGTCCCCAGGGATGCCTCCCTGACCTCCCTGACCGACGCCAATCTCATGGCATCCCCTTGCATGGTATTGTTCGCAGGTGCAACTTTTTGTGTGATTACTTGATTAATATCAGTCTTCCCCACTCAGCACTCTGAGATTAGAGTCCATGTCTAATTTCGGTCACTGTTGTGTACCCAGCACCTTGTAGAGTGCCTGGCTCACAGTAGGCACTCAAATATTTTTTGAACGCATGAATGGTTTAATGTCTACATACAATAACACTAGGGAAAAGCTCTTCTAAAACTGCCATTGTATAGTTGTCATGGAGTGAATGACAATAGTAACAGTGGGCAAGTGACTGTTGCTTAGAAAGGGCCAACACACAACGGGAGACGAGAGGATCTGTGGCTGTATGCACAGCACCCAGGACCAAGCACTCCACTTGGAAGGGGAGCCCAATCCTTCTGCAGCCCCAACATCCACTTTAGCACCTAGGAAAATGCCCAAAAGGTCAGTGGCACTTGGCTCTCCTTTACTGAGTTTCATTTAAGCTTGCAGGTGTATTTCTGAAGAGTTCATGTCAACAATTTGATGCCAAGATATTGCAAGTTTTGTGCCTATTACCCACCCCAGTCCAGCTTTAAATTGAGTTTGAAAAACAAAGAGAAAAAACTTAGAGCTTTGATTGCAAACTGAAAAGATGATACAATTAACACAAATATCTTTGATTGTCTCTTGAGAAACATTTGTGAATAAAAATTGATAATGATTTTAACTATATAGCATATTCTCTCAAATTATCCGTGACAGAGGGAAATTGTTTCATATCATTCAAATGTGTAAAATTATGGGTAATAAAAGAAAACTATTCTTTCTCATGTAATTCCATTTAGGGGACTTACTTTAGTTCAAAAAGCTTTCTTGAACACTTAACAAGTGCTAGGTAGTCTGCTAGGCTGGGGGTGAAAGATACAGAGATAAAACTGTATAGCTCTTGCTCTAAAGAGCCTCATAGACCAGTGGAGGAAATCACGACAATAGAAAATAACACAAGCCACGTTGCAAGTGCACGTTATGCAACGTGAAAAGATGGCACATCCTTTGTTCTAAGAAGGAGATAGTAATGGTGCAGAATTTTTAGAAAATCAAGTGGAGCTCCCCAAAAAGACGATAAAAGGTCCAAGATATCACGGAGTCCAGCTTCCTAATTTTACAAGTTAGAAAAATGAGGCCCCCAAAGGTGATGATCTCTTGACTAATTACTGCCAGAACCAGATCTTGAATCCAAAAGTTCTCTTTAAGGAGTTGTCAAAGATACAACCAAGGTCTGTTGTTCGTATTGGGTTTCTTAAAAACCACTCCAGCCATTAAGGGTTGAAATATCAAGCAAACTTTGATTTGCTGTTTATGAGAGAGCAAGATTCATCTTCTTGCCTCCCATCTGGCCCCTTTCCAATCTCCTTTGGACATATCAGGTGAAATAACTTCCCAAAACTCAATTTTGATCATGTCATTCCCCTCCTTCCCATTGTTATCTTAGGATAACAACCTGCGTCCTTCACAAGGCTCAGCATGCTCCGGCCCCTGCCCTTGATTGCAGCCTCACCTTCCACCACTACCTCCTCCCTTCTCCAGGATCCAGCCACACATACCTCCTTTGGTTCTTTAATCATGCCATGCTTTCTTCCACTTCCGGGCCTCAGGACATAATGTTCCCTCTCCTTGGAACACTCTTCCTCCTCCTTCACCTACTAATTCATCAGGTTCAGGTAAAAGCCATTACCTTGACCTACAGACTGGTTTGTCCTTCCCTGCCCTCTGCGTGTGCTCTGCCTTTACTCTTTATTGAACTACCTGTTTAAAATCTGTCTTTTGCACTAGATACTAAGCCCCAAGAGTGCAAGAACATGTCTCTGTCATTCACTGATGCATCCCCAACCCCCAGCACAGTACCTAGATTCTTAGGTAGGCTGAGCTGCCAGAACAAATAAACTTCACATCTTCAGAATTTTACAGGGCAAGAAGTTATTATTTTTTTTTATTTTTCATGTGACAGTCCAGAGTGGAGATTCCAGGTCGGTGGTAGTTTTACTTCATGCAGCCATGTAGGGACACAGGCTGGTGTGGCTTGTGGCGTCAACATGTGGCTTCCCAAGTATCACTGATAATTTCTATGTTGGACAGCTGGAAATGGGAGAGACCACAGAAGAGCTTACATGGAAGGTGATCACTCTTTTACTCTTTCTCCATTGGAGGGAATTTAGTCACATGGCCACATAACTGCAAGAAAGGCTAGGACATATGGGCCAGCCGGCCAGCCAAGGTCAAGCATTTCTTTACTATGTGGCCGGGGGAGAAAGGCTTTTGAAAGACAGGTGGCTGCTCCACCAGAATGCTAAGTGAATGTTTCCTGAAAATAAATTAATCTTTAAATTGTTGTATTACTCTACTTTAGATGCTGATATCAACACCCAAACTCCCAGAATCATTATGTTTCTTTCATTTTGTTGGCAGCATTTCAATATCCAAACAACTGGCTTCAATAAAAGGCAAGGCATGGAGTGAGTGAGACGTATGTGTTTCTCCTCTTCCACGACAGCACACCACGAGTTAAAAATAGTAGGACATCAGAGAGTCCCAGAGATGTAAGGGAACCTGTGGATAAATCATCAAACATTCATGATGTTCTTTTTAAAGCTTTGGGGACTGAGGTCCAGGGATCAGAATTAGCTCCCCCAAACTTAGACAAGCCATTAAAGCCCACACTAAGATGGTAGCATGGATCCCCCAACTCCTAATTCCGTGTTCTTCCCACTGTGCTCAGTTGCCTCTCCGTGGGCGGCCTCCTTGTGTGTTCAGAGAAGGACCGTCAGTATCTGACTCATGGCTGCTCAGTGGAACTCAGGATGCAATCAACCCCCAACTGTCTATGTTGATCGAGTGAAAACACAGTGTGGCCAACTCCCAGAGTGTAAATATTTGCCCTCAGAATTCAATCTTATAGGTAAAATATCTTTAGAGCTAACAATTTTGCCATGGGAAAAACAATATAAGAAAAAAAGACACTCATATACTTTGATCATTATCTTATTCCAAAATGAGTGGCTTAAAATGTTTACAGAGCAGCAAGCACAGCTGAACATGACTATATGGGAGGTGTTGTTCCTCCTGGATGGCTCGCCAATGTCTCCAAAGGAGACTGTTTATATTTTTATTTAAGTAAATCTTCATCTTGATGAAAATATTATTTTTACATCATCACAACACAAGAGACCCATGATTTCTGTTTTACAATTTACACAATTTGGGGTACTTTTGACAATTGTCCATGACAATATCACTTCCACGACATGATAAATATCCATGTCACTTCTCATACAACTCCCCACTCTAGGAGGTTGAGGGAGGTTGTAACTCTCTCTGTCACCCTCACTACCCCCCAACACACACACACACACACACACACACACACACACATGCACACACACACACGCACAGTTCCTAGCACCAGACTCCTTACATTGGACCACTGGGGCACATTTATTCCCATGCCTTAAGTAAACATAGCATAAACATAGCTTATCTTTCCAGAATGTGTTTTATTCAACGGTAAGTAATTTTAAATGTTATTCATTGAAATCAAACTTGGGTAGATCATGGAACAGAAGTCAATACAAACCCATATTTTCTTTACTGGCTAATTGGGCTTATGCCCTTGATCTCTTGGGCGGGGCGGGGTGGGGGATGGGAATGAGGGATGAGTACATATTTGCCTCTAGTATCCAACATAGTTTTTTGTTTTTTTTTAAGGAAGATTAGCCCTGAGCTAACATCTGTTGCTAATCCTCCTCTTTTTTGCTGAGGAAGGTTGGCCCTGGGCTAACATCCATGCCCATCTTCCTCTACTTTATATGAGATGCTGCCACAGCATGGCTTGACAAGCGGTGCGTCTGTTGGCGCCTGGGATCCGAACCTGCAAACCCAGTGCCTCCAAAGCGGAGCATGAGAACTTAACCGCTATGCCACTCAGCCGGCCCCCCAAAGTAGTTTTGTAGTGGAAAAGTTTGAGAAGTACTAGCGTGTTGGGAAAGCTATCAATCTAGCGAGAAAAGAGCAGAGACCTAGTGTTTAGTTCTGCCACGTACTATGCACGTGAACTTGGACAAACCACTTCTCTCATAGGTCTTCAGTTGCAAAAATAACTAATGCTAGCAAAAATTCTAAAAAGGAGGTGATTCTGACACCTTGCTGTACTGAGAGTTGTGTTTCTCTTACACCAAAGTGTCAGGAACTCACTAGATCTAGTGTTTAATGGTTAGTGTTTCACTTTCCAGGGCGGTTGAGGAGAGCGAGGCAGAGAATTGTTCTCAGGTTCACGTCAGCTCAGTTCAACGCACATATACTGAGGCCTACAACACTCCAGGGCCTGGGAATTCATGCAAAGATGAATAAGATGCAGTAACTGCCCTCAGGGAACATACAGTCTAGAACTGCACTGTCCAACTCAGTAGCCACGAGCCACGTGCAGATATTACAAGTGATTAGTTTAAATTGAAATGTGCTGTCAGTGTAAAATGTACGTCAGATTGAAGAGACAGTAATATATCTCAGTAATTTGTTTATATTGATCACATGTCGAAATGATAATATTTTTGATGTAGTGGGTTAAATAAAATATATTATTAAAAATAATTTTATCTATTTCTTTTTACTTTTTTAGTGTGGCTACTAGAAAATTTTAAGTTATAATTATGGCCCATGTTACATTTCTTTTGGACAGCAGTGATCTAGAAGGTAATTTAGACAGATAAACAGAGTGTTTCAGTGTGAGAGTTATAAGTCTACACTGAGGGAAGTAGCAAAGCACAAAGGTGGGACATGGAGCCCAATCTGGGGGTTTGGGAAAGAGTCCTACAGAATACACTGCCTGGAAAACAACATCTAGGGGCCAGCCCAGTGGCTCAAGTGGTTAAGTGCTTGTGCTCCGCTGCAGCGGCCCGGGGTTCGCTGGTTCGGATCCTGGGCGCGCACCGACGCACCGTTTGTCAAGCCATACTGTGGCGGTGTCCCATATAAAGTGGAGGAAGGTGGGCATGGATGTTAGCCCAGGGCCAGTCTTCCTCAGCAAAAAAAAGAAGAAGATTGGCAGATGTTATCACAGGGCTGATCTCCTCACAAAAAAAAAAAGAAAGAAAAATAACATCTAGAGGCAGTGTGTTTCAGGGTGGGGGACCAGACTGACTGTGTGACCTTGAGTGAGCTACTTGACCTTTCTGTTCCTCAGTTTCCTCATCTATAAAGTGGGCATGATACCAGGACCCACCTCAGAGGGCTGATGTAAGAATTAAATTAGTTGAATCATGTACATCCCACGGAGGAGTGGCTGGTGTACAGATTACGAGCTCCATAATAGTTCATTAATATTGTCCCTCAGAACGCAAGCTCCAAGAAATCAGGGACTGTTCCCTTGATAGTGCTCACTGCTGTATCCCCAGAACTAGGACAGGGTATATTCTTGTCCTATTTATTGTTCAATAAATACTTGGGAGAATAGAATATGTAAGGAACAATACACAGGTTAGTATTATTAAAGCATAAATAGTAAGGTAGGAAATAGCGGGAGAGATCAATGTGAAGTGCTTGTTTTGACACCCTCTCCAACACCCCCACGCCAGAGGCAAGAGAGCCCATAAAAGACGCCAAAAGAGGAACATCAATCCTTTGCAATTTTTAATATCGCTTAGCCCTTTACAACGTGCTTTCACGTATTTGCTCACAACTCTGCAAGGCAGACAGGGCAGGAATTAGGAGGCCACATGCTGGGTTTATTAAGGGAAGCACCCACCCATAAAAACAGGAAACCAAAACGCCTCGCAAAGCATCGTCAGTGTTGGGAGGATAACCAGAGCTCCTTGTTAACTTTTATTTTTAATATTTTCTAGTTCTGTTTTTACGATGAGCATATGCTATTTTATAGTCAGGAAAAAATGCACACTGTGTTTAAAGGAATGGAGGAGAAGGGAGAGAAGCTGGCTAGTCCAGATGGAGTCCCCATCTTGAGTGCAGTCAGACCTGAACCTCATCCGAGGGTTGGAAAATATCTGGATTCCCCAGCCTCCGTGGGAGATATTCCAAAGTGGCAGATCTTTCTATAGGTTTTGAAGTCAGACAGACTTTCAAATCTTTCTTCTGCCGTTTTTGAGCAATGTGACCTTAAAATTCTTAATCTCTCATTGTGTCAATTCCCAACATGTAAAATTGAGACACAAATAGTATCTATCTGTGTAGGTTTTATTAAGCGTTAAAGAAGACTCTGTTTGAAAGGCATCTGGTACACAGTGAACAAGGAAGGTGTCTGTCATTATTTGCAAGCTCACTCACAACCTGGAAATCTACCCCTTCCTTTCATCAGAAGGGCACAGCTGGGAGAGCAAGAAGCTACTGTCTTCCGTAAGAAGTCTCAGACCCAGCAGAGCAGCTCATACTAAAGCCCTCCCTAACTACCCTTGGTCATTAGCTAATAAATCAACAGGTCAGAGTTACAAAAGGAATACTGGCCTCTGAAGGAATTAAGGTGTTTCCTCTAAGCAATTTGCTTCTTAGGGACTGGACTATTTATAAACAGAGTTTATTCTTCGGCTACTTAAATTTAAGGTTACCACCATTTACAAGTGAGGCAACACCCCTCCACTTCAAACACACATACCCTGAGAAGGGCAGACCACCAGCTAAACGAAATGCACCCATCTCCTTGTATTTTGATGAGCAGGAAAATGTTGGGTAATTGAGGAGAATCCCAGTTCTGAATATGGGTTTTCTGGATATGGCAGAGATGAAGGGAAGAGGTGACTAAGGATGGGGGTGGGGGGTGGGGGTAGGCGGAGCTAAAAACAGAATCCAAAGAAGCAGGGAATTCTCTGAGGCTAGGGTTCTAGGCTAGATAGAGGGGCAGCCACCGGACAAGCAGACAGGAGTGGGAAATGTAAGGCACAAGCCACAGGCCAGGTGAGACTGAGGATCAGAAATCAGGGAGGAAATCAAGGAGTAAGAAGTTGAGGACACAGGTTTTACAGATATTCATTCAACAAATATTTGTGAAGCACCTACTATGTGCAAGGCATCGTGCTAAGTGATGAAGATTCCAAGACAGGAAACAAAATTCCTGTCTTCATGAGGCTTATGTTTTCAACATGGATTCAAATTCAAACTCTGCCACTTATTAGTAGTGTCTGCTCAACATGATCATATCCTTCCTTCATCTGTAAAATGGTATAATGATGGAGAGACACTGTGTTCACGGATTGGAAGAGTCAACACAGTAAAGATGTCAATTCTCCCCAAATTTCTCTCTAGGCTGAAAGCAATTCCTATCACAATTCAAGGTTTTTGAAAACAGACAAGCTTATTCTAAACTTTATATGGAAAGGGAAATGCCCTAGAATAGCCAAAATGAATTTAAAGAAGAAGAAAGTGGGAGGAATCACTCTCCCCAAAGGTAAGGCTACAGGAATCAAAACAGTGCAGTGCTCACAGAGGGACAGACACACAGATGAGTGGAACAGAATATGGGACCCAGAAATTGACCCTCACAAATACGCCCAACTGATTTTGGTCAAAGATGCAGAAGCAATTCAGTGAAGGAAGGATGGATTGTGTTTTCAACAATTGATGCTGGAGCAATCGGTCATCCACAGAATAAAGAAAATAAACTGCAACCTAAGTCTCACAACTTATACAAAAATTAACTCAAAATGGATCACGGATTTAAATGAAGAACATAAAATTACAAAACTTTTAATTTTACATAGGACAAATCTTTCATAAGAGGGAAAATTGATAAATTGGACATTATAAAAATTAAAAATTTTTCCTCCACAAAAGACTCCATTGAGAGGATAAAAAGACAATTTACATTCTGAGAGAAAATATTGGCGAATCACATATCCTACAAAAGACTTGTATCTCAAATTGATACAGAACTCTCAAGGCTCAAAATTTTTAAAACATTCAATTAGAAAATGGGCAAAATCCATGAACAGACCTAAACAGACGTTTCACTAAGGAAGATAGACAGATGGCAAATAAGCACATGAAGAGATGTTCAGCATCATTAGCCACTAGGAAATACCAATTAAAACCACAGAGATATCACTACACACCTATCAGAATGGCTAAAATAAAAAATAGTGACAACACAAGTGTTGGCAAGGAGGGAGAAAAACTGGATCTCTCACACACTGCTGATGGGACTGTAAAATGGTACAGCCACTGTGGAAAACAACTTATAGTTTCTTAAAAACAAACAATGGGCTTATCATATGACCCAGCAATTGTTCTCTTGGGCGTTTATTTATTCCAAAGAAAAGAAAAATCCTGTTTGTATAGTAACTTGTACACAAATGTTCATACAAGCTTTATTTATAATAGCCAAAAACTGTAAATAACCCAAATGTCCTTCAGCAGTGAATGGTTAAACAAACTATGGTACATTCATATCATGGAATACTACATTAAATGGTATAATAATTCCTATGGTTGTAATGAGAACTAAGTATACAATATAGTAAAGTATCTGGCACGTAATAGATGCATAATAAACGGCAGCTCCAACTTTCTGTCCCAACCAGATTGCTGCTTACACGCATGTCTTTGACTTGCTTTAGCTTGGAGCAAGTCAGTGGGTACTCTAAGGGACGGGCCAAAAGAAGCGTCATCCATTTGCAAGACCAGGAAGTCCAAATGATTCAAGCTTCAGGGTAAATGGTGGGTGAAGTGGCATGGGGGAATGGAGAGGGCACATATTTCCCCAGGCGACAGGGAGAGACGCCAACACATTGATTAGAATGCTTTGGCAGATGTTCACATATGTAAAAATTTTAATGTCACCATTTAGTCTGAGTCCTGCTCAGAGACACAGTAAAAATTGTGAAGGCCCGCACGCTCCTTCCTTCACCCATTCCTCTTAACTCTTGTCCTTCCCTCTCACCTTTAACTAAAAAAAAAAAATAGATGCTTAAAACCTTTCAATGCCTTCTCCCTACACTTTAAAGAAAATCTCAATTCCTTTCCATAGCCTATGAGTCCTGCACGGTCTAGCCCTGCCTACCTTTCCTAATCAAACACCCTTCCAGCTTCTAGACTCCAGCCACAACTGTCTCCTTTCAGCTCCTCCAATATGCCAGACTCCTGATCGGAGCCCTCACATGTCACTCCCTGAGCCTGGAACACTCACCACAACCCTAATCCCAGCCTGACCCCCTACCCTTCTACACGGCAGGCTCCTTCTCATGCTATGGGTCTTAGGTTAAATGTTAATCTACTCATGGGTGCCTCCAAGACCACCTGTCTAAGTAGTTTTCCTCTCAAATTCACTCTGAAATTTTCTATTTTTTTCTTTCTTTGCACCTTCTTTGCCTCATACATCACAAGTTGCAAATACAGTCATAACATAACATAACAACGTTTCAGTCAACGATGCACCCATATACAATGGTGGTCCCAGAAGATGAACACCATATAGCCTAGGTGTGTAGTAGGCTATACCACCTGGGCTTGGGGAAGTACACTCTGTGATGTTCGCATAACCATGAAATCCCCTAACAGTGCATTTCTCAGAACATATCCCTGTTATTAAGTGACACATGACTGAATGCATATTATACATGTATATAGAGAAATAATCATCAAATATGTATAAAACAAATGTCTAGACTCCTATATCCTCTTGATTATTATTTATTACTTCACTAGATTGTAAGATACATGAAGGCAGGGGCCGGCCCTGTGGCGTAGCAGTTAAGTGCACGCACTCCGCCACTGGCAGCCGGGGTTCGGATCCTGGGCGCGCACTGAGGCACCGCTTGGCAGGCCATGCTGTGGCGGCGTCCCATATAAAGTGGAGGAGGATGGGCATGGATGTTAGCCCAGGGCCAGTCTTCCTCGACAAAAAGAGGAGGATTGACATGGATGTTAGCTCAGGGCTGGCCTTCCTCACACACACACCAAAAAAGATACATGAAGGCAGAGGCCACATCCGACTGTGTCACCTCTGTGTGCTTGGCCCCTGAGGAGAGTACCGGGAACACAAAATTCACGTTGTTCTGACTGATCATCATGATTGTTGCACATTATCTGGGTTGAAAGTTGTGGGATTTTTGTTTTTCTTTTCTTTTCTTCTTATTCATTCATTCAGCAGCATTTACCAGCACCTACTACGTAGCGGGCATTTGCGCCCATCACTGACAGTGATAAAAAAAAAAAGTATGATCCCTGGCCTTGTGGAGTTTGCATTCCAGATGGGGAGAAAGCTGGTTAAACATGCAGTAACTGTGAAGTGTGAGAAATTCTATAACAGGGGATGTTCGGGGGCCTAAGAAAACAGAGAGCGTAGAATTGTCTTCACTGTACCTTGTGCAGTTCTGTGTTCACTGGGTGCTACCCCCTGGAAAGGAGTGAGTTAGCACTGCCTTTCAAGGAGTTTAAACTGGAAAAACCATCTGGGAGATCACTGTGTTTGAGGCCATGAGGCAGAGATGCCTTATCTACCATGATATCAAAGAGCTTGTCCGGAATGTCATTCTCCTTTATCACACTGCCATGAGGTGATGCTCTGTCTAACAGAGAATATAAACTCCGCAAGAGCAGGACTCTGTCTTATTCAGTGAGGTGTCCTCAGTGCCAGGAACAAAGCATAACACATAGGAGGTGCTCCATAAATATTGTTGAATACTGAATGAAATTACAGATCAGAAAAACAAGGCTTAGAGAGGTGAGGTGTTTTCCCAAGGTCACATGGCAAGCAGGTGGAAATCTCATCCTAATTCTACTAATTCTAATCGCTCCTGAAGAAATTTTTGTTCTCCATTGTTTAAAGATCCAAGATCAGACACCCCCACTTCCCACTCCCAGATAGGAGCCAAAGAGCCCAAAGACGGGGCCACAATGACATCCACTTTCCACCTTGTTCTCCATGGTTCCCTTGGAAGATATACCCCCGTGTCTGGGGAAAGACTATTTCTAACCTAGGCGACACTGTTGCACATTTCTTCTCTCACAGCTCTGAGGAAGGGCTCAGATCTGGAAAAAGCCATCGCCACTGCTGCTTTAATTTTCAGAAACTCTTCTGATCCTGATGGTAAACTTGGAAAAGCTACTGCCAAAAATCTGCTGCAAACCCGATTTCGGAATTTCACAGAGGTGAGAGAATTAACAGGCATGAAGACACAGGGGCCACACCCTAACAACTGGCCCAAAGAGCCAACTCTAGCTCAAGGGCCCCATCATGTTGTTTCATTCAACAGATGTTTATTGAGCACCTACCATATGCCAAGAAGTGAGTTGAGCACTAGGGTTAATGCAAGGAACAAGCTAACAATCCAGCAGAGTAGAAAGATGTGCTGAAAAAGTAATTAGAAATATTCAAAGGACCATGAAAGGGTAGAAAATGCATCGAAAGAGTAAAACAGAGGGACCATCTTGGGGTGAGTGGTCAAAGAAGGGCTCCAGAAAAATTAAGGTGTAGCTGAGATCTGAAGAATGAGCAAGAGTTAGCAATGCAAGGGAGGTGAGAATGATAGCATTCTAAGCAGCAGAATGGCATATGCAATGGTGTAAAGCATGTCAAAGACCTATGAGGGCTAGTAAGTAGTTGATGAGAAGGGGGAAGAAAGTAGGAAGCAGTGGGAGATGAGGCTGGGGAGGTGGAGAGAAGCCAAATCTTACAGAGGCATGGCCTGAGAGCAGGAGGAAACCAGGAATGGTCTCTAAGCCCAGGACTAAGAAATTACACCAGCTGCAGATCAGATTGGGGTGGGGTGGGGGTGGGGTGAAGAAGAAGAGAATGACTGTGGGAATCCAAACACAAGACAATGATGGTTTGGACTAGAGTGGTGAATATGAGAGACATTTGGAAGGTGGAATGAATAGGATCTGATAATTGATTGGCTGTGAGGGTTGAAGGACAGGAGAAGCAAATAATGATACCCCAGTTTCTGACTGTGGGAAGAAATGAGTGATGGTCCCATTCCTAGAGAAGAGAAAGACTGGAGATTCAGTAGATTTGAGACAGGATAGAGATGGGGAGAGGTGATGAGTTCCAGCCGGATGTGTCAATTTTAAGATGTCCTTGAAACATTGAAGTGAAGAAACTCAGATAGCAGCAGGATATATGAGTTGGGAGGTCAGAATAGAAACCTGTGTTCGAAATACAGAAGTGAGAGTTAGCAATATATAAAAGGTCACTGACCTGAAGGGAGTGACCTAAATCACCTAGAGGCATATTTCTCAAACTTCAGTCATTTGAATACCATCTTTGATATTTTTCCCATATCTGCCTACAGCCTGTATTAGAATTTACGTAGAACTTTTTTTTAAGTTAATTCTCTACTTAAATAAATTTATTTTATAAGGACACTTCATCACTATTTTAAATGTAAATTCAGTGGGTAAAAGTGAAAATTAGTAAAAAAACAACTATTAATTATTATCTAATATTTATTCTGCATCACCTAAAATTGCATTACGTTCTACCACCAGTATGTGTTCATACTTTGGGAAATACTGGCCTGGGGAAAATGTGTAAGAAGAGAAGAGGGCTCAGGCAGAACCTTAGCCACCGATGTTTATTGGTAGGTAGAGTGAGAAAAACCTTGAAGCAATCTCTAAGGTCCTATGTGTGTTCTGAGATATAAAAAAGATAAATATTATAATCCCATTAAAATATAAATATATATGGTTTCAGCATACTATAGTTATATAAGGTGGCATCCACTGGGGGAAGCTGGGACAAGGGTACAACTTCCTGTGAATCTACGATTATTTCAAAAGTGTGTGAAATCGGTTTGTTTTGTTTTTTGTTTCTTTCAGATTCCATAAATAAGTGATTTTTTGAAAAGCTGATTTCATAGAAACAGAGAATAGAATGGTGGCTGCCAGGAGCTGGGGGAAGGAGGAAGTAGGGTGATGTAGGTCAAAGGGTATGAATTTTCAAGTATAAGAAGGTTACGTTCTGAAGATCTAATGTACAGCATGGTGGCTATAGTTAATAATATGGTATTGTATATTTGAAAGTCACTGAGTGTAGATCTTATGCATTCTCACCACACAAACACACAAGTTAACTATGTGAGGTGATGGATGTGTTAATTATCTTGACCTTGGGAATCATTCCACAATGTATACGTATATCAAATCATCACGTTGTACATTGTCAATCTATACAACTATATTTGTCAATTATTTCTCAATAAAGTTTAAATAAAAGTGTGTATGTAAGGGAGAGAGAGACAGAAAGAGAGAGACTACGATGTGATACACAGAAAAATGCCTAGAAAGAAAGGTTAATAATAGCTATCTGGGTAATGGAGTAAAGGGTTATTTTTACATTTTCATTTTGAAAAATATTTTTTTCTAAATGTTCATTGTTAAACCGTATTATTTTTGAACTAAATTTTTTTTTAAGAAAATCTATTTTTTTCAGTCAGAAATATCAGCCAGAATTTGACAAGAGATAAAAAAGTTCTAGGGAGTCTTTAAAGAAAGGGTGGATGAATAAATCCTATAACATTTGCCTGCATCAGAGGCCAAAAGAAATGATATCCCAGAGAGAAAAAATGATATCCCACTTTCCCTGGTGACCCGTCAAATCCTCAGCAAGCTTTTAACAAGCAGGAAAATGAAGACCTAGTGGATAGATCATCTTGATGTAATTCATCGTCCCTCCGAGAACACCAGAGGAAAAAAATAAAACCAAAATCATTAGGTAAGACACCTTCAGCCTTGTGTGCCTCAGTCTAGGCTAAATCTGAGGAAAGCAGCCCATTTCTGGATCTCTAGCAGCAGACACATCAGGCCTCAGTGCAATCCTGCCCTCCGCTCCAGATGAGAGGCACGGGAAACAGAAGCTGTATTTCAGGGGCCTCAAGGTGACAGCTCACCTCGAGGCATTCTCAGTATCAATGGTGATAGCTTAACTTCACTGAGCAAACATGTGGAATAATGACAGAATGCTGTCTTGGACCAACTGCCCTGCTCCATGAGATTCCCTAAGGCAGGTGCGGGCACATGAGTCAATGGCAAAAGACAGCAACCCCTTCATTACTAACTGGGCTTTCTCCTAAATCCCCACGTGGAGTTTCCTGGTAAACCGAGCTGGACCTTTTGGCTGAGGCCTGGGTTCTGAGGGGAACATATCCTTTCTCATAGGCCTAAACATCATTTTGGGGATCTTAACACTCTATAGCCAGACAGATCTAGTAAAACCGAGCACCTAAAGGCACTGCTGAGAAGATACAAAAGCAGGATGACCTTGGTCAGCTCCATGCTCTTACAATATGCAGAAAGAAAGAGAGAAGAAAGACCTACAGCCATCTCTGACCTTCAAGCCGTATGCCATTCCACTAGCGAAGTGCTTCTATCTCTGTCTTAGAACCTGACCCTTTTAACAGAGCATTCGGCTCTACTGGAGGGAGGCGAGGGAGAACTCTTTTCACTCTCAAAGTTAGGTGTCCTCTTGAGGGGAACCAGCCTAGAGAAACAAGAATGGTCTAAGCCCGACAAGGAATGTGTCGTCATTCCTAAAGTGCGTTAGACACCGCTATGATGGTTTTTTGCAACCAGCACGTGGGTGAGCAGTTGAGGTTGAACTACATGCAAACACAGTTCAGTATAACAGTGAATCAAATGACAATGTTTTTAGTGCCACTCGGGAAGATATTTCACAAGCTGTGTTTGGAAACTGAAAAGCCTCTCCATTTATGTCCTATTCATATGTTTTCCTTCAATCTGTTTATGAGGACTATGAACTTCGATTTGATTTTTGATCAAACTAAATGCTGAACAATCTTCCAGAGCACAAATCTTCTTTTAGCATATTTTATTCCATATTTCTGGATAATCGAATTATTCCGTGGAACACAGAGTGGATACCTCCCATAACAAAGAGATTATGTTTTGAAAATCGGAGAACATAACAATATCTGTGTTTGTAGAGAGGTGGGAGAGCTTACCAGTTAAGAGTGTAGGCTCGGGGCCAGCCTGGTGCCTTCAGCGGCCCAGGGTTCGCAGGTTTGGATCCCGGGCGCACACCAACGCACCGCTTGTCAAGCATGCTGCGGCGGCGTCCCATATAAAGTAGAGGAAGATGGGCACGGATGTTAGCCCAGGGCCAATCTTCCTCAGCAAAAAGAGGAGGATTGGCATGGATGTTAGCTCAGGGCTAGTCTTCCTCGCAAAAAAAAAAAAGAGTGTAGGCTCTGGAATCAGGTAGCCAAGGCTATGAGTTCAACAAGGTCACCGTGGGGATTCAATGAGATAACTCATGAAAGGATTTAACAGAGTGCTCCACTGGAAGCACTGTAGCAACTTGACATATTGTTATTGTTGGTGACATATTTATTATTGCTTATTATTTGCAAAACCAAGATGGCACAATGAATTAGGTTTTTACTTTCTCTTCTTTATTCTTACAGGGCCAAGAAACCAAAGCAAAATACAAATACCTCCTTTCTGAACTTGACGAGCATACAGAAAATAAACTTGATTTTGAGGATTTCATGATCTTGCTCTTGAGCATCACTGTAATGTCAGATTTGCTACAAAATATATGGAGTGTAAAGATTACGAAATAAACAGCTTTAAATATGTAGTTCGACAAAATAATAGCAAAAGACAGTGTTAAATGATTAAAGATTTTTCCATTTTATTTTTAATTAATTGAATATACTGATCATGCATCTGGAATTGCCTGGGATGGTTCTGATTGCTAATATTCAGACCCAATATAACTCTAAAATTCTATGCATACTCTCCAGGAATGTTTGAATAATTTGGTCTGTGGGTGCTTTACAACATGATAGATTTGGTACCACTGAATATCACATTGCTTTTCTGAAGCAGTAGTGACAGAGCACTTGCCTTATCATCATTGAGTCACTCATTCATTCATTCGTTCATTAAACAGTGTTTGTTGCCCATCTATTTGATGGTACTGCTGAGGATACAGTAATGAACCAGCCAGACAATCTCTGCCCTGTGACATGCCTGCAGAAATCTAGCAGAAGAGATGGACACTGAACAATTTATTAATATACATATATATACAGTGTAACTATAATTGTGGTAAGGGCCGCAAGATGCTGACAGAGCTCTTATCACCTGACCTGGGCTCAAAGGTCAGAGAAGCTTTACTGACATTCTGCAAAAGGCAAAACTACAGGGGGAAAAAAAACAGAAGAGTGGTTGCCAGGGCTGTTGGTGGGAAGTGGAGTTGTCCACAAATGGGCACAAGGGAACTTTCAGGGGGGATAGAAACGTTCTATGTGTTGATTGTGGTGGTGGTTACCTGACTGCACGCATTTGTCAAACTCTTAGAGCTATATGCTAAAAAGGATGAATTTCATTGTATGTGAATTATACCTAAATAAACATGACTTAAAGCCAAAAAGCCCCAATATCCTTGTAATCTCTAACCATGGTCTAACTAACAACTCCTTGAGACTATGATCTACAAATGGTCATGTCCCAAGGACTAACATCCCCTATGGCCACGCCTGTATTCCTGAGTTTAAATTACATCTCCCCTTTTCATCCCAGCCCAACATTTAAGCCTCACATATATATGTTAAGAAAACCCCTTCAAGAGGGAGACCTTCACCCTTGATCTGGTGAAGAGTTATGTCACCTTGAAGTGTTCGAAATCCACCAAGACCTGATTTCTTGGCCCTCCCCACTTTCCAAACCTCAGACATTCTGAGTCCAAGAGTTTACATACTATGTAAGGGAAAGCCCCAGATTTTACCCTCTATCACCATTTCAACAGGAGGTCTGTGTGTTCATTGGGGCTCAGACTACGTGCCAGGCACTGTCTTAGGGGTTTTACAAATATTAACTCATTTAACCCCCATAACAACCCTATGAGGTAGGTATGAGTACTATCATCTTACAGATGAGGAAACTGAAGCACAGAGGTTTTGATTTTCCCAAAGTCATGCAACTGGCAGGTTTGAGAGTTCTCTGCCCTCTCTGTGGGCATTGTTAATTTTGTTTTAATATTAGACTTCATCGTGAGCAATAATATTATAATTCAACAAAAATAACTGTGCACATTTCAGGCACTGTGTGAGAGAGAGTAGTACCAGCTGGGTCCTGGAGAACCATTTGGCTGGCATTCCTCAAATAGAACTCTGTGGGCTGCTCTCCCTCAAGGCCCTTTGTATCTAAGTCGCAAGTAGCTAAATATGGCAACCTTGGTGACCAATGAAAAGGTCAAATTCACACCTTTCAGAGAAGGAAAAAAGAGACCCTCGCCAATGGTGTGATGAGGGGTCTTGGAGCCATTCCAATCCTCTGGGCTCCCAGTAAGAATTTTTGAAAATCTATCCCAGATGGAAAGTCACACTCTTCTGAGGAGGATATCAATTATAGAATCTATTTTAGCCTGATGCAAAGAATGGAAACAGAGCAAAAGCTCATGAAACATCAGTGACAGACAAATCAATGAGCATTAGGCTAAGACACTAGATCACAGAAGCCTCCCTCACTTCTTGGTTCTAGTCCCAAGACTGTGAGCTCTACTCTTAAAACAAAGGTGCCATCTTGAAAATGTTACTGGGCATCATAGGTGAGATTATGGATGCAAACCTATCTTGGGATCCCTTGGTTGCATGGAACAAAACCCACTCAAATCACAGACACACACACACACACATATACACATACACAAAGGAAAATGAGAAGGGTTGTATTTAACAACAAGGTACAGGGGCATATAATGAAATGAAAGGGCAGAGAATGTAATTAATGTTCACAAAATACTGGAAACAGTAACAGAAGGCAAAAGCACGATTTCTCACTTAATATCTCTTAAATTGGTTTCTTGTCTCTGCTTCTGTCTGCATGTGGTTGTTATTCCACCTTCTCTCTCTCTGTCTCTCATCTCTATCTCGATCTCTCTTTTTATCTCTGTCTCTTGAGAAGTTCTTTCTGCTTCTTGGCACAAGAGTAAACACAATGTCCCCATTGCTGACATCACCTCTCTCCTTAAATGCTCAGCAGACACTCAATAGCATCTCAGAAGCTCCATTCCAATCCCTAGGAGAGAGAACCTAATTGGCTGGGTTTAAGTAGGGACAACTCCCGATGTAGTTGTCAGTGGTCAAGGAGGCAAGTCACATGCCCACTCAGTAGGGACTGTGGGAACTGACTCTTTGCAAAGAATATGGACAGTTTCTCAAAGTAAGAAGGGAGGAGCTTGGGAAGAAATTATAATAGGACAGAGGAAATTATAAGAATCTCTAATAAAAAATCCATAACTTGGACGAGAAGGACAATGTTATTTGCTTCTTGTTATGATCCCAGCAAAAGTGTCTTGATGGAATGATCTTATTTGTTATTCCAAGTGAAACCTTTCTTGTATTGTCACTGTATAAAAGGAACTAACCTCAGCCTCCCTGGGAAGTTTTCCTGTGATTAAATATAGTTAAGATATTCTTATGCAAGAGCTGCAAGCACCCTTGCAATTTAATGAGCATGACAGAAACATACCCAGTCCTAGAACCCCTAATTTTCTTCATTTTAGCATCTAAAAATGGGTCCAAGTGTGAGATCAGGAATTGTGATTTAAGCAGTCCTTTGTAAGAAAGGAGGAAAGGGCTGGAAGAAAACCAACAGGAGTCCTGCTCATCAGCTAACGTTTGGCATTGGTAGAGCTAATGAGAGCTCTTGCAGAGACCAGTCCACCGAATCTCGCAAAGCTTGGCTCAACCTGTGGACCAGAGGAGACAGAGACCCAGGGAATTCAGGGTCTCCTGAAAGATTTATTGTGCCAGGCTCCTTTCCTCTAATGTCAATCTAGGACACATGGATTCTGATTTCTCTTTGATCCTTTGGGGGGCATAATTTTGAAATAATCAAATTCTGGAGGTGGCATAGCATAAAGCAGGGTCTCAGCATGCTGTCTACTCCAGCACATTTGAGGAATATCATGTGTTCTTGTTACAAGTGTTCAATACTTTTTCCACAATTCTGAAGCTAAGAGCAGCAAACACAGTTTTCTCATACTCATTTGGTGACAAAACGTGAGCTATAACTGACTAGAGGCTATTTGTGGACTTGATTTCTCCCACTTTGTGTGAGTGTCCAGATTGTGTAGTCGGGAGGTCTACGCCCCTAGAGAAGTCACTGGCCTAGAGAAGTGGGACAGACAGACAGAGGACCTGGACTCTGGTCCAAGCTCTGCCACCACCAGCTATGTGACTCTGAAAAAGTCCTCCATCTTTTCTGAGTAAGCCTCATGTTTTTTCAAATATAAATTTGCATCAGAGTGGGGCCTGTTTTCTTAGAGAAGTTGCTGTGAGTCTTGAAGAAGCACGTAAGCACTTCAGGAATACAAAGTGGGCCTATATACATGTCTCATATTCATTCTAATTGGTCTAACTCCAGACAAATTGTTATTATCATTACTTTTATTAATAGCTGCCCTGATAGAGCATCTACTACACTCAAGCATTGACATATGGTCTTTTATTTAATTCTTTAAACAACTTTAAGAGATTGGTATTGTCATCTCTATTTCACAGAAGAGAATGAGATTCAGAAAGGCCAAGTGACTTACTCAGGGTCATATAGCAATAAGTGGCAGATAAAACCCAGGATTCCACCCCGTGCCTGTTTTGTGCCACAATCTGGCTCCTTTCCATGAGGACATGAGAAGATGTAAAACTACTAAGTAATGAGAGCTTCTCCATCATTTAAGGCTAATACCTGATTACAACAAATTATCCTCCAAAATAAGGGGGAAGAAGAGGAGAAAGAGGAAGGAGCGGCGGCGGCAGCAGCAGCGTTTCATACGCCCAGAACCCAAAGGGAACCAAGAAGAGTTAAGAGAAGAAGCAGTAGCGATATAACGTGTTTTTCCTTGCTTCGCTAAGTCATTTTGGTTTAATGTTCCAGGGAATTCTTCCTTTGGGGGAAGGCAATGGAATGTTTAAATCTGTGTGGCCTGTAGCCCCTGGTTTTCCTTGGAGAAAGTGTAAATGGCAGGAAGGAGCCAGGGAAGAAAGGGACGAAGAGCAGTGGAGGCCCTGGGAGAGGAGGGCATCTTCTCACCCGCGTGTGCTGGGTGGAGTGGGAGAAATGCTAAGGTGGAGGTCAGAACCATGAGTTTGACTCCCAGCTCTGCTCCTGCTCCCCTTCTCTCTAGGTCTCCGATGCTTCCTTACTTAGTAAAAGGGGGCACTGTCACCAAATGTTCCCCCAAATCCCTTTCCATTCTGATATTCCTTCGTGGAAATCAAGATGTTTTTAAAGAAAATTATAACAAGGTGCCAGTGAGTATATGGACAAATTTTAATCACTTAAAAACCTGTCTTTGCTACTCTTCTTTGCTACCTTTAGACCCTGGCTGCCTGTGGCATACGCCCAATACACAGATGGCTAACCATCAGTAAGCAGATGTCCTAGAGAAAAAAAAAGAGAGAGAAGCAGAAACAAAAGCTGATGATTTCTCAATGCTTTTCAGATTAAAAACATATAGTTATACTTTATATGTGTTTTGAAAGTGCCAAATAAGTCACACAATTCATGTGGTCGTTTACTGGCCTGTAAGTAACATCTTTAAAAGCAAGAGCGCTGCCAGTCTTGTACAGTATCCTCAACACCTAGAACAGCACATAGATTATGGTAGGTGCTTGATGAATATTGAATGAAAAAATAAATGAATGAATGAATCCTTCTCAAATAGAAGAGGTGGAAATGGGAACATTAAGATTTATGCTTGGATGCAGGTCAATATCACGCTGAAAAAAGAAAACACGTATGTGCTCTAACGGTAGAAGAGTGAGCTGGGTCTGAATGCAAAGGCTGGGATAGTTTTAAAAATTGGTAAGAATGAAGATTTAGACTCGGTTTAAGACTGCTTTCACTCCAGTTTTGCTCAGAACCAGCAAATAAACAGTGCAGAGAATATTCCCGAGATCAAAGACAGAGAGTGAAACGTCACCATCGTATAGAGGCCAATGAAGCCACATAGAGTGGACAATCCAGAGGACAGGGGAGCCCAGAACCCAGAACCACCTGCCAGCTGTGATTATCTGGGGACAGAGCCACAGGAGCACTCCAGGCCCCTTCTGTGTATTGATTTTTGGATCTCAGCCAGCCCAGTCATTTTTTTCAAGGCACGTTTTTGTTTATGAGATAAAGCCATTTCCAAGTTCAGTGATTTATCTTTATATTCAAAGTAACTTCACTAGCCTCATTTACTTCTTAGTCCAGTTTCTTGTCCTTTTTTACCTTAAAAAAGGGTATACTTTGACCTCAAACAGATTTGCAGCCCACAGCGGGACAAATCCTGGGAAATATTTGGACATTTCACCAGGGTGAGAGCCGGAGGCCTCAGGATCAGGGCAAGGGCTTATTCGGTTGTAAGGCTGCTGCATCTCTAATGGCCTATAAAAGCTTGGAACTGGCTGCTTTCTCAAAATCTCTTTCTTTGAAGGAAAGAAAGCCGTAGATACTGGGGGCCTCTGCAGGGCTTAATGAAAATCAATAATGAAATTAAAAGTGGGAAAAGGAGAACCACAAGGAGGTTTCTAAAAGATCTTAGAATTCTCTGACACTTTGGTCTTCAAGCAAAGAGTTTTCATTTCCCCTGAAAAGCTGTGTAGAATAGTGAAGACGTTAAATGGAATAGGAATGTGGCTCATGGCTCATGAGCTTCCCATGCTAAACTTCTCTCCACCCAGCCCTGTCTCTGAAATCAGGATGGGAGGAGAGGCGAAGAATGAAAACCACTTCTAATCTCTGGGGTGACCATGTAGGAGTGAACTGAGGTTTCTTGACTCTTGGAATCCTTTTGAAATTAAGCTAGAAACAGGTGATTGAGCTAAGAGAAAGGAGAGGTTTTGTCTGCGCCCTGAGGCCACATGCAAAACCAACTTGATTATGATATTGTCTCTGATCTTCATTTCAACTGTTCTGAGCTGATTTGGGCTGATGCAAAAGCTCTGGAAAAGGATGTCATCATAGAAATCATATCAGTTATTCCTGGAGAATCTCAGCCTGAGAAGTGAGATTTTTATTCATGTCTGTATCTTTAGGAGGGCTGGGTCTTCGCACTCAATGGCATGTCAGATGTTCACAACCAGCATCTATTCTGATTGGTCTGTGCCCATGCCATACAAGTTATATATTTTGAATGCCACCCTCTAGCAGATGATGCTGATGCCCAGCACATATCTTCTCAGCACACCTGAGTTCACTTGTAACCTTAGTAGACTATTTCTGGCACACTAGAAACTTCCTCCCTCAAGGACACATGTCTCTCTTCTCTGGAGCCCCCAGAGCTTGCTGTATAGCAGCAGGGGAAATCAGGTGTGCAGGAGAGTTGAAACCTCCAGGGGCAACTCTCAACCCTGGGGAAGGGAAGTCAATGGTTAAATCCTCCAGCCTCTCCACCCTGGGATTACAAGACAAGCCCATCACAGCTTCTCAGAAGGTCCTCAGTCTCGCTGGGGAGACTTACTGCCTCTTCTCTTTTCTTTAATTCACTTTCCCAATTTCCTCACTTTTGCTTCCTAGGATTGCCTTCCTATAAACTTCCTGCACTAAGTCCTTGTCTCAGAGTCTGCTACGGGGAGGAATCCAAACTAGAAAACCCCTCCCCTGATCCCTACCACTGAGAACAGTATTTTGCACATCTTAAGCATTTAAAAAGTACTTGTGGATGCCTTGGGACATCTGCCTAGTGATAATTCCAGATAGTATTCCTTGGAATCCTTTGGGAGATGATTTACAATTGGAGGTCATGAAACAGAGAAGATTAAATAGTCCCTTTCTTCCAAGAAGATGAACAGCTTATATATGAAGGCAGGAACATGTGTGGTAAACACAGGGAAAGATTATAGTTCTGTGTGTCTGGGACTCAGCTAAGTAGAAGATGACTGATGGGGAATGAGAAGGGAAACAGGTATCTATCAATTCTCCCTCCCATTGTCTCATTTTATTCAAGTTATGGCAGTAGAAGAGAGAGATTTCAGTGTGGAATTGAGCTCAACTCCAAGTTAAACAGGCAAAGAAGACTATTTAAGACTATTACAATAGGGGAAAGAGATTGAACTCAACTCCGAATACAACAAGGACAAGTGGGGGTTTATAGTCAATGGGCAGAGTGAGGGAGAGGATGAAAAATTACTAAGAGGAACTTGATTAGATATCAAGGGTGGGAGGATTCTCACCAACTGGCTTAGCAAGATTCTTGCTAAACTGGGCTCAGCAAACCAAAGGGAAGACCTAGTCGAGAAGAGGGGTCAAAGGAGCCTGACTAAAGTTTGACCAAGAAATTGGTCCAGAACTTGAGTACTACCTCTACTCCACCAGAAGGGCTACATGAAGCACTCAACCTTCCATCCACACAGTCAACAGATATTTATAAAGCACTTCTGCTGGGTTCTGGGATATGATGGGAGAGCAACACCAACATGGTCCTTATTCTTATGAAGCTTCATGGTTTGGAGAGAAGGTACACACCAACCAGGAATTATGCAGTTCAATAAGTGCCATGATAGGAGAAGCACAGAAACACCCAGCAGGAACACCTAACCCTGGGTTGAGGGTGTTTTTTTTTTGGAAGACTTCCAGATGATGTGACATTTTATCTAAGGCCTGAAAGATAAGTAGGAGTCAGCAAGGCAACGAAGAAAGAGAATAACATCATTAAGAGTATGGCAGTTTCAAGAAATTGCAAAAAAAGTTTGATGTGGGTGGGAAAGATTTGAGGAAAATGAGGTTGGGAAGTTGGATAGAGGCCAGATCATAAAAAGCCTTGAGGGCCACATTAAGAAGATATATATATTCACAACAGGACTGCTCATAGC
The DNA here is from genome assembly GCF_057802395.1 of Ceratotherium simum simum. Lineage (NCBI taxonomy): Eukaryota > Metazoa > Chordata > Mammalia > Perissodactyla > Rhinocerotidae > Ceratotherium > Ceratotherium simum. The sequence continues at coordinate 63,153,520 of NC_141904.1, forward strand.
TTTTAATGGTTAGGTGTCTCAGTTTTGGTTCTCCCAGAAGCACACTCTAGGAATCAGAATAGACTTAGTTTGTTTGGGAGGTGATTTCAGGAACCTCCACTAGGGGAAGTGAGGACAATCAATAAAGCGTACATTAATGAGCAGGTTGACCTGTGAGCACTGGGGGCTCAGTCCCACTGGTGAGCTCTGGGAGACAGTGTAGAACATGCCTCAGAATTGTCCCAACCAACAGGCAAGGAAGCTGAGGTATTCTCTCCCTTACTGCTGTCCATCATTGGTTGAAGTCTGCTTTCAAGAGCATTGACTCTCGAGTGCTTCCCGCTTGCCCTGTAAGCCGCCACACATGCTGCCTAGGCCAGGAGGAAAAGAAAACAAATAGAACAAGAACCTAGGGCAAGAGCCACAAGTGTTTACAGTAAGCAGAGTGTGCAGGGTATATAGACAGAGCATGCACAGGGTCTACCACAATAGGGTAATGTGGTTTGTAAGGCTCCAAGAGGGGAGATAGGTTTGGGCATTTTCTAAATATATTTGACCACAGAACCCTTTTTGGACAGAGCATCCTGAAGGACTAGTAATGTCCACATAACACAGTTTGAAGGTTCCTTGTCTAGGTCAGTGGTCAACAAAGTTTGTCTATAAAGTTCAGATAATAAATATTTTTGGTTTGCAGGCCATGTGGTCTCTGTCACAATAACTCAACTCTGCTGTTGTATCATAAAAGCAACCACAGAAAATATGCAAATAAATGGCCATGGCTATGTTCCAATAAACCTTTATTTACAAAAGCAGGCAGCGGGCCACATTCGACCCATGAGCTGTAGTTTGCTGACCCCTAGTCTAGATCATTCCTACAGTCCCTTCCAGCTCTAGGATTCTAAGACATGTTTGTGGTGCCCTACACAAAAGAAAGGTGTGATTGATTGATCTTAGCAAAGCCTTTATTCCCTTCTCCCCATTCGGATCCATGGTAAATGTGTTTCAGATCAATATGTCTAGTTTCTCTGGAACCCATCCCAATTAGCCCTCTGCAGCAGCCTCTTCATCTCATTTTGCCCACAGCCTCTCCACTGGGGAAAAAGCAACTGAGCCTAAATTTAATTATTCTGCTGGGGAAATAAAAATAGTGTTGCTCTGAGGCCACCTGATGCCAAGAATTTTCCATGTCCTGGGTAGAGAAAAATAAATAGCAGCTCAAAATAAACAGATCCTACCCACACCTCATCAGGGGCCTAGAGGGGTGTGAAGACTGGGGGAAGCAGAGGAGGGGGTCAGATAGCAAGACCCCACTCTAGCTTTTCTATTTTTGTACTTGAAGACCTAAGGACAACAGTTCCTCATGATATGTCTATTTGGCCTGCATTTATTGACCACCTAATAAATGCCAGACATTCATTTCTTTATTCAATAAACACATATTGAATGCCTACTTTGTGCCAGACACTGCTTTAGATAGGACTGGCTACATAATTTGTGGGGCAAAATGAAAATGCAGGACTCCTTAATAATTGTTCAGCAATTATTAAGAATTTCAAAATGGTGACAGTAGAGGATTAAACCAAGCATGGGGTCCTTCTAAGTGCTACACAATTGCATAGGTCACGCATCCATGAAGCCAGCCTTCATGCTTGATGTTAATATTCTAAAGATATATATGGTGTTACAAAGAGGACTCCAGTCCTCACCCTGGAGACGCTTACTATCCAAGAAGAGAAAAAAGATGTGTGTAATAAAAGAACTATCAGTGCTTCACCCCATCTTTTTCAATTCCTTTACCACTTTTGTCCATATCAGATCCCAGTGAACCTCCACACTCAACGGCCAGTACCTACATCCCTTTGTTAGTGTCTGACTACAGGCTGCTGGGGCCACTTCACCTGTGAGCTCAGAGAACCAGAAGTCCTTCACCAATGACTGACTTGTATGGGACGTCATCTAGTCTGCTCCTTGCACCTGATGGGGTCAACTCTGAGACCAGATGTGCACTGATCCCAGACCTCTCCTGCAGCGTTGAGTCATACCCTAAGTGGCTCCCTTCCTTTCCTTATTCTGACGCCCCCTACCAGTTCTTCCTGAGAAGACTTCCTCATAGATCACCTTGACACAAATTCTCATTTCGGGGTCTGCTTTTGGGGAACCCAACTTAAGACACATGCATATAAATTATGAGAGAGTAAGGTCAAAATGAGAAGTACCATGGTAGAGATCCTGAGAAAGTACAATGCACATTCAGAGATGAGGACAAGTGCTTCCAGCTAGAGGGCAGTGAGTGGCACTGGTGGGAGGAATATTGGATGAGTTGGCGTCCGTGTTGGGTCTTGATTAATGGACATTCTTTCAAAAGATTGAGATGAATGGTGGAAGTAGGAGGAGGTATTGTGCTCATTCTCTGTTTATGTCTCCAGGTCTTCTCTGCACTCTTTTCTACCCTGCTCTGTGTCCAGAAAGTCTGACCTCTATGGACTCCGTTAACAGGCAACCTTGCCTTTTGGCTTCTGGTTGGATTAAGCCAATGACTTCATAGGTGATAGGAAGGTGAAGGAGCATGAGCTGTCTGGCCTTCTCCACAGAGCTACTCTTTCTGTATCTGGTAAGTGCTCCATCTCTTGCCCCTTCGGGTCTAGAAGTGGTAATGGATAGCCATGGGTACTGTACCATCTCATGCTGGTTTCCCTAAACCCTGCCCGCATCTATGTAAGCAGTTTGTTTTAACGCTTCTCAGCTATCTAGTTTGAATATACCATCTGGACTGTGCTGGGCCCCTGACTAACACAGATATGAAGGGGATGAGGACAATGAAGGTGAAAGGAAGAGCTCAGCCAAAGACACAGAAGTCAAGCTTGAAGCTGTTATGAGAATCGAGAGCAGAGAGTGCATGGAGAGAATAGTAGGATTAAACCACAAAGGCAGATTACAGACAAAATATGAAAAGCTTTGAATGGTGGCCTAAGGAATTAGGACTTTGAGCCACAGTATGTCTGAACAGAGCTGTGATGTGATCAGAGATGTATTTGGGGAGAGTTGACCCCAAAAAAATGAGAACGAAATGGACTGAAGATAAACTGGAAAAGGGCTGAAGGATTTGCAGGCTACTGCTGTGATCTAGTCAGAGCCAGATTGAAGTGCAGACCAGCTGGACAAGGTACTATTGGAAATGCAATAAGACAGAGAAAGCCCTCTGAATCAGAACCCCACCTTGAAGCCTTTGTTCATGCTGTTCCTATTGCCTGGTGGATCCCTCTTCCTTCACATGGCTAATTCCTTCTCATCTCCAGATGGAGCTTCAACATTGTTTCTCCTAGGAAGCCTTTGCTGGCCCTCCCTTCTGGATTGCCTGAGGTCTCCTTGTTAATGTGCTTATACAATGCCTTGTATCTACCTATTTAGAACTGATCACACTGTACTGTGACTATTTAATTCTCTGATTGCCCATTTGTAGCATAAACTCCATGAAAGCAGAGCCCATGTCTGTCTTGCTCGTCATTGTATCTCTAGAGCCCAGCCTAATTCCCTACCACCTAATCAATATATAATGGACAATGGATAAAAGGAAGGATGGATAGATGGAATCAGTGGCCTCTGAATGTTGCTGTTAGAAAAGTGGCTTGACTTTGACTTTCTAGTATCTATTTGGGTAGAATCATTCATTCATCCTCCTGTGATATTTCTCATATTCTTATTTAGCTCTACAGCTGAGTTTCAGAAGTCCTATTTCAGAGAGTAATTAATAGAGTCACATTTCTTCTGAGGAAGTTGGAATCGCTGAGCTGTTTATGTTCTTGGTACAAAAGAGGAAACTGACAGGAGGATGCAGTTGCAAAAAAAAAAAGAGAGAATTATGAGAAACATTTTGCAGAGTAAACATCATTAGGAGGAGGGAATGATGAAGCTAAAATAAATGTTTCCTGTTGAAGCCTATTTTGTATTACAAATCATGAAGGGGCTTGATTGGATAGCCTGTTGGTGACAAATAACCGGCAATTCATTTCTTTCTCCTGCTGACTTTTGGCCAACGCATTGTAAGACTCATGTAACTGTTATTTGGCAACCCCTTTCTACATGCTGGGAGAAGATGAGGCAGGGCTCTGCCCAGAGAAACACTTGGTTTTTTGGGACCAATTCTGTTGCACACTGCCCCCAATTATATATGCCATTGTACCAGACAAGGCCCCCCCATGACACGGCTAACACACCTAAACAGGCTAATTGAGGGGTCATTAACAAAGGGGCCATTTACAAAAGTGTGGACAGGGTAAGGGAAACCAACAACGGGTGATGCAGCACCCGGGACCTAGTGATGGTGGGAGCTGCTGGTATCACTTCTAGAGCAGACGTAATATCTACAGTTTACAGGTAAGAAAACTGGAGTTGACTCTCCTACCCAGGTGGTCCAAGGGAAGTTCAAAGAAGAAAACATAAGTGACAGTATTTGAAAAACTGAAATTCTCTGAACACATTACTGCCCTTTTCCCTTCCCATCTCCTTGCCTCAACCTCCTCCAGTACATGCTGCTCTCTTGCTTTCTATTTATTGTTCTTCAAATGAAACACACTTTTATCCTTCTTTGTTTTTAAACAGGGATCCCCTCATTCTAGAAGCTTTCACTGGCCTGCTTTCCACCATTTCAGGAGAATGTAGCTGTTGTCTTTGCTTACCTAGTGTCGTTTCCCCTTCTCATGACCATACTTCAGTTTCCCTTTGGAAAATGAACTAGGTGGTCCATCAGTACCAGTTGGGCTTACCGTGCTCCCCGAATCTGAGGTGAGCCCAAAACCTCAGTGATTGGTTCAGGGAGGGTCATGCATCCAATTGATGCCGAAGAGTTAGTGCTGAAAATGTTGCTGTTACTCTCTTTCAGCAAGAGTTCTCAAGCCAGTGGAATGTAACCTGGAGGGAGCTACCTGAGAATGAAAGCAACTCAGAAGGAGCCACAGCTGAGAGATGTAGAGAGATCGATTCACGGTGACGTTGTCCGAGCACCTGTCTCCGGGGGGGGCAGCAATCCATGAAGACAGTAAGTCACTTTTTTGGCTGGAGCCAGTTGAAGCCAGCTTTCAACACTTGCAGTACTGCTCTTCTAGGTTCTCACCACCCCTAAGTCCATTCATCCAGTCCTTTCTATCACTCTGTATGGTCTGATTTTTCTGTCAATCTCCCTAAACAAACTGTGAGTTCCTCCTGTTCCTCTTTGGCCAAGGCCTGGCACAAATTTGTAAGCGATTAATAAATGGGGAGAGAAAGCAATACGAAGAGTCAGGATTCCAGGATAAGGTAGGTCAGTATTCCCAGATTCTTAATAATAGTAATAATCATCATCATTGATGATGACGATGATGACATCTACCATTTATGGAGCACTGTGCCTTTAACGGCTTTATAAGCGTTATCTCATTAGATCATCAGAATCACCACAGAAAATAGTTATGTAAACCATGTTGCTTATGAGGAAACAGAGGCTCAGAGATTTCAAGTAACTTGTCCAAAGTCACACAGCTAGAAGTGACAGACACAAGATATCCGCTGATGTCTGGCTCCAAAGTCGATGCTCTCGTCCACTATGTAAACAGCCCCCAGGCCTTTCTTTCTACTTCTCCACTTCCCTGAAGCAAACCTCCTATCCTGACTTGCCACTCTTGACTGTGCCTCACTTGAGCTCTATCGGATCAAGGAAACAGAATTAAACTTATTTCCCTCTCCTGCCTTCCCATGCCAGGCTGGGCCCTTGATGGACCACGTGGCTTCATGCCAGGCTGGGAAGAGAAGAGTCTTCTCCAGGTCAGAAGTACCTTGGCGGCTGAGAAATATAGTGGCACTTGGGTCATGGAGCTCAGATTCAAAAGTTCAAGGAGGACAAAAAGCCTGACTCCAATTGCTGCAAGCCTTCAAAGTTGATTCCCCAAAATATCCAGTTCTTCTGTGGGGCCCAGAAGAAATCTAAGCAGCATTTGAGCCTACAGGCTTTGAGGCCAAACCCACCTAAGTTTGAATTCTGGTCCTATCACAACCTGGACAGCCTCAGGCAAATCATGTCAGCACGCTCAGCCTCATTTTCCCGTCTGTAAAATGGGAACAGCAGCCTCAGAGAAATGTTGAGATAGAATGGACAGAATTAACATGATTGTGGTAAATTAATGATATCTGGCAAATGGTAAATATTCCAGCAGCAATAACTATAATTGTTATTATCTAAATCTTCTCAGGTGACTGAGAGATAAAAAGCTGCCATAGACCTGGGGAGGGGAAGTCAAGTTCCCCAGAACTCTACTACCTATTGTATATGTCTATATCCTTTCACATGTGCCTCCTTCTCCAGGAAGCTCTCCAATCCTCTTTCCTCCAGTGGTGTTGAGTTGCGAGATTTAGCAAAAAAAACACAGGACAACTTCCCAACAAAGAAAAGCCCAGGACCATATGGCTTCACTGGTGAATTCTGTCAAACATTTAAAGAAGAATTAATGCCAATCCTTCTCCAACTCTTCCGAAAAATTGAAGACAGAACACTTCTAAATTCATTTTATGAGGCCAGCATGTTTCTGATTAGAAGACAGACAAAGCTAACACAAGAAAAGAAAACTACAGGCCAATATCCCTGATGAATATAGATATAAAAATCTTCAATAAAATACTAGCAAACCAAATTCAACAGCACATTAAAAGGATCATAAACTATGACCAAGTGGGATTTATCCCTGGGATACAAAGATGGTTCAACATACAAAAATCAATTAATGTGACACATCACATTAACAGAATGAAGGATAAAAATCACATGATCATCTCAATAGATGCAGAAAAAGCATTTGATAAAATTCAACAACTTCCATGATAAAAACTCTTAACAAACTAGGAACAGAGAGACATTACCTCAACATAATAAAGGCCATGTATGAAAAACCCATTAGCTAACATACTCAACGGTGAAAAACTGAAAGCTTTTCCTCTAAGACCAGGAACAAGGCAAGGATGCTCACCCTTACCACTTCTATTCAACATAGTACTGGAAGTCCTACTTCAACCAGAGAGGACTGTAATTAGGTTTCGTGCTCTGCTCTGATGAACTTCACTGGGAGAATGACCCAAGCCCATGGTGGCTGAGCAGTTGCCCTTTCCATCTGTTGCCTGCTCGAAGGTCACCTCTGTGTGCAGCCTATGCCAAGAAGGCCTTCCACATTGCACTTCAGCTCTGAGGAGGGGGAAAAACTCTCCCTTTCATTTAACTTTTAGACCTCATGTTTTCATGTTTGCACTGTGTTAACTTCCAACCTCCCTGCAAAGTTCCTGTCTGTAGTTCCCAAGATCAAAAGTCTGATGTAAGCCAAAAAGACTATTTCTCTCTGTCCTAAAAAGTGCAGTCAATAGGGAGGGAGAACTAGAAGAGGGAGGAATATAAACAGAAGGGAGCCATTTGGAAATTTCACCTAGGCCGTGATCTGGTTGTAGCAGTTGCTGGTTTTTTCCAAATATCTTTATGGCTTTTTTGGAAAAAACAAATATCTGTGCTCATTATAAAAAGAATTCAAGCAAAACAGAAAAGCACAAAAAGTACATTAACAGCAATCCCAAAGTTGAGAAGTAACCATTATTAGCATCTGGATATTTAGAGTCTAGGGAAACCAAAAGGAACCAGGGCTCCTAGGAGAAATGGCTGATTTCAAGACAGGGCCAGGGAAGGTACAAGATGAAACTGGACCCTCTTCTTGTGGCAGACAAAAAGAAAGTGTTCAACAAAATAATGGAGCTATTTCATGGGGGCATGGAAGCTAGCTGAACAGGGCTCCAATGGCCAAATCCAAGACAATTTAGGCATCAAAATAAGGCTAATAATGAGTTATAAAAAATGAAAATATGAATGCGTAAGTCCATAATGAAAATAAATATATAAAAAGTAGTCAATGGGGAGAAGGGAGGGCTCTTGCTTACAGTAGAAGTCCCAGCACCAACTGATAAATGTCAAGGGAATGCTGGAGTCGCGAGATGCTCACAGATTGCTGATAAATTGCAAGGGATAAAAATAGCAAGTATACAGTGGAGAAACCAGACAACACCTTGACCTAGTGATCACAACTAATGCCACCAATGAAGGACAGTAGACATCATGTGCCTCCAGATTTGATGCTTGGAAGAGCACAACATCACTTCTACAGTATTCCAGCCAAGAATGCATCACCTGAATTCAATCATGAGGAAACATCAGACGGACCCAAAATGATGAATATCCTATTTTAAAAGGGGGCATGCTGTAGTCTTCAAAAATTTCAGTCTCACAAAAAGCAGAGACTGTGGAAATGTTCCAAATCAAATGAGATGAAAGAGACAGAATAACTAAATGTAATACTTGATGCTAGACTGGATCCTATATTGGGGGAAACTAATATAAAAGACATTAACGGGTCAAGTGATGAAAATGGAATATGAATGATGGGTTAAATAAAAGTTGATCAATGTCAAATTTCTTGAAAGTTTAACTTTACTGTGGTCTTTGGAAGAGAATATTCTTTTTAGGAAATATACACTGAAGTATTTAGGGATAAAAGGGCATGATATATACAACTTATTCTCAAATAGTTCAGAAAAAAATCACAGCTAGACAGAGCAAATAAAGCTATTGCAGTAAATGTTAACAGCTGGCAAATCTGGGCATAGGTCACATAGAGTTCTTTGTGCTGTTCCTGAAACTTTTTCCATAAGATTGAAATTATTTCCAAATAAAAAATTGAAAACTGGCCAGCCCGGTGGAGCAGCAGTTAAGTGTGCACTCTCTGCTGCGGCGGCCCGAGGGTTCGCTGACTAGGATTCCAGGTGTGCACCGACGCACCATTCATCAAGCCATGCTGTGGCGGCAGTGTCCCATATAAAGTAGAGGAAGATGGGCACGGATGTTAGCCCAGGACTAATCTTCCTTGGCAAAAAGAGGAGGATTTGCATCGGATGTTAGCTCAGGGCTGGTCTTCCTCACAAAAAAAAAAAAAAAAATTGAAAACATTTTAAAGAGTCTAGGAGAAACATACTGAAGACCTACAATGTGATTGGATAAATGACAGTTCATTGATTGATATATTCACTCTTCTATTCATTCATTCATTCCATAAACATTCGCTGAATATGTCCTAATGCCTGCCCCTAGTGCTATAGATATGAATAAGACACAGCTCTGTCTTCAAGGAGCTTATTTTAGTGACAAAGAAGGAAAGTCATCCAAAAATTTATTGGATCAGGCAAGAGTAACACCTTTTGCTTAATCTTGTGTTTTCTGTATGTTACTTATTCAAAGTAATGTTCTTACAATTTCCTGTTGTCAAAAAAAGTCATATTCATTGATTCAGAAACTTGCAGATTTTAGAAATCCCATCATATTATAAGAAAGAAAAGGAAGAAATGGAGGCCCAGTGACTTAACACTTACACAGCAAGACTGTCTCCTCTAGGGCACCTGATACATCTCTGGCCATCTCACTGGATGCCTCCATGAATTCCCAAAGCTTCATCAGAGATACAGGTCAAGGGACCAGAGACTCAACTTTGACCAGATTTCCCAAGTTCAAGGAGCAGCCCTCTCAGCTTGAACTAGTCCAGTGGTTCTCAGTTGGGAGCAGTTCCCCACCCCATTCCCACCAGGGGACATCTGGCAATGTTGAGACATTTTTGGTTATCACAACTCAGGGGAGCAGGAGCTACTGGCATCTAGTGGACAGAAGTCAGGGATGCTTCTCAACATCCTACAATGCACCAGACAGTCCCCACGACAGAGAATTATCCAGCCCAAAATGTCAACAGTGCAGAAATTGAGAAACACCGAACTAGTCCAAAACCGTGGGGCGGTTCAGTCAGAGGGGAAGGATCCAAAAGAGAAGAGCGGGATGAAGGGTACATCAGTTAGGAATAGGTTCAACTGCAAGAGAGAGAAAACCCCAAATGAAGATGGCTTAAATAAGATGGATGTTTATTTCTCTTTTTTCTAAAGAAGCTCACTGTTGAGAAGTCCAGGGCTGGCCCAAGAGCTCCACTATCATCAGGGAGCCAGACTGTCTTGTTGATCTGCCATCTGCTGTTTATGTTTCCTTCTCATGGTCCAAGTCGGTCACTTGAGCTCCAACCATCATATCCCCATTCTAGCCAGGGAGAAAGAGGAAGACATGCCCCTCCCTTGAAGAACACATCCCCGAAGCCACACCCAGGACATTTCCTTGTGTCCATAGGACAGAACTTATCACATGGCTACAGTGAATTGCAAAGGAGGGTGCAATCTTTATTCCAAGAAGCCGTGAGTGCAATTAAAACTCAGGGAGTTCTACTACTAAAGTATAAGGGATGAATGGACGCTGGGCGATGGCTCACACAGTCTGCTGCAGATGCACAAACTAGCTATTTGCTTTAGGGATTTTTGTAATGTTTTTGTCTTTTTACTCATCTAACTATTTTCCTAATATTCCTCCATTGCACTTGATATTTGTAACTGTTGGAGCAACAAATGCCATTTCATAAATCTGCAAATTACATAATAACTAAGGGACAAATCTTTTTAGGGAAAGGTGACAGGGAGCACTTGCATTTTCCCGAGCAGGAAACCTTTAAACTCAGTAAGAGTGTGAAGATTGTAGAGAAGTCTGAGCACAGGAAAGCCGAGACCACAAAATTTCTAAAGGACCCACACAACTCCCTAGATTAGACAGTTAACTAAGGATGCCAATTTAAAACTAAAAACTAAAACATGGGGGTGGAGATATATTTTTATATATTATATTTATTTACACATTCATATATTTTATTTGTACGAGTGTGGGTGTGTTATATGTATGAGTGTGGGTGTCTTTATATATACATATTCCCTCACACTTCTTTCCACATGTGTATATATTCTCAATCAAATGTTTGAGTTAATAGCAGCTTTTAACAAAATCTATTCCAATTTGCTTAAGGTTGTTTTTTATATATCTTGTCATACTAATACTCAACAAATTCTAGATTGTTCTCACATTACTCTGTTCTTAAAGACTTTCCTACCTCTTCAAATACTCTGTTAGGCTATCAACAGATTGATGAAGAGTCTGTTGTTCAAACTGTGCATTTCTCAAAGGTAATTTTTAACCCTAGGACACTGCTTCACACTTGCTGAAATAGTCACTGTAAAATTTCTTGGAAGTGCCAACTGCTTCATTAATCTCCCACATATTGTTCCACGCTTTGTGATTAAATGTTGCTGCTCAACTTTATCATCCAGAGCTAAACATGCTGAGAATGTAGCTGGGTTTATATGCAGATTTACCATCCAGGATGTCAAGCAAATTAAAAAGGTTTAAGTGTCAATAATCTCATATTGCATTGCAAACACCCCTGACTTCATTTGTGTGGTGGGTTGGGCTAAATCTAACCTGGGACCGGGGAATAGAATTCACCCACTGTTTTTGCTTAGCAGTTATGCCAGCTTTTTCCTGGGAGGTTGGAGACTTGTTATGGAAATCAGATTTGTGCCTTTTCTGAATATGCAGACTCATACTCCAAACCTCTCATTTGTGATTCTATAATAAAGAAAAAAATAAGCTAAGAGGAAGGAAGGCAACATTCTCATTTCTGAATTTAATTTGAAGCTGGCTTAACTCACTCTGAGCCACGTATAAGAGTAAAAGCAATTCCTCCTTAGATCCCAATGAGAATAAACCTCTCTTACCAAGATGGGGTGGAGGTCAGGGGGATCTGGTTATTTAGATACATGGGTTATTAACAGTCCATCTTTGGGGTAGGGAGTGGGGGCTGCTAATCTCCTGAGATTTTGGACAAAAATTTTCTATACCTACATATAATAACAATATCTAACATTTACTGAAAGTTTATTATAGGCCAAGGACAGTGCTAAACCCTTCATTTAATCTTTTACCAGCTCTCTGATTTAGAAACTGCGTCATTTCCATTTTTACGGATTAAGAAGCAGAGGCTCAGAGAAGTTAAGTACCTTGCCCAGGTCACAGAGCTGGTAAATGACCAGACTTTGATTCAAGCTCTGGTGAGCTTGATTCATTTATATTTTCTTAATTTTTTTTAGAACTTTTAAGTCTTTAATCCATCTGGAATTTATTTTGGAACATGATGTGAAATGAGACATCAATATTTTGCTTTTTACAAATGTAACCAATTTGCCCGTCACAACTTAAAAGGATGTTTATTTTTTAACAATCTCATGACAAGGGGAAATGTTAATGACATATGTTAAGTAGAAAAAAGGGAGGAACACTAAACTATATACACAGTGTAAGTAACTACATTATACATGATATATGTATAATCATCGATATGGTATCTATTGACGCTACATAGACATATAACCCTGGATGGTGTTGAAGAGCTGAGGTCTGGCATCTGACTGCTTGGGTGGATCTAAATCCCACATCTACCTCTTACTCCCTTTGGGCGGCCTCCTGCAAATTATTTAACTTCTCTGTGCTCAGTCTCTCATCTACACAATGTGGATAATAATATTACGTACCTCCTGAGGTGGCTGAAAGCATTAAATAAGTCGATCCATGTAAAACATTTAGCATAGTGCTTGGCACTTAAAAAACACTGCGTGTCTAAATATGCCAAATCCATTAACAGTTGTTATCACTGAATGGGGTAATTATATGATTTTAATTTTTTCGAATTATCTACAGTTACTTGTTTTGTTTTGCTTTTTTTTTTTTTTTTAGTGAGGAAGATTAGCCCTGAGCTAACATCTGTTGCCAATCCTCCTCTTTTTCGCTGAGGAAGATTGGCCCCGGGCTAAATCTGTGCCCATCTTCCTCTACTTTATATGTGGGATGCCGCCACACATGGCTTGAGAAGTGGTGCATATGTCCACACCTGGGATCTGAACTCACCAACCCTGGGCTGCCGGAGCAGAGTGTATGAACTTAACCGCTACACCACCAGGCCAGCCCCTAGTTTTGCTTTGTATACTCGTAAAAAAGGCCAATTTTTTCTAAAGTTTGGGTCTTAAGTGTTCCACTAATGCCAAAATATTCTGAAATCAAAAAGTAAGCCCCTTACAAACTCTCTTTTGAGACAGGCCTTCACTGGAAGAACCCATGTGTCTCTCTCACAGAAAACAAGCTCCTCATTCCCAGAAGATGATAACACAGGGAGCATTAGAGCAAAGATGCAGTAAAAATAGAATCCTTAAACAACAAATTGGAAGTGTTTGGCATTATGAAAACGAGAAGCAATAAATGTAAATAACTCCCAGATAAATCATCCCTTTAAGTCCCTGAGGTGTTGTGTGAATTGGGAATATGTTATACTGCATTATAATTTATAATTGGACCTTGAAGTCTGTTCAGTAATAGGTCTGGTAACAGGGATGAGAATTAATCCTCAATTCACATCTCATTTCATTGCTGGGAATATCCAAACTGGACGCACGTGAGACAGACTTTCATGTATATAAATAAAGAGGCCAGACAAGCCCATAGTGCTGTAATCCAGGTAATTTCTTACACACGGGGCAACACTGAGGTAGAAAGCTGATTATTCAAAATAATGCAGTTCTCTTGTTAAACTTCCTCAGGCTTCGGATGGAGCTAATGAAGCAGAGATTTATCTATGTTTCTTCTGAGATGATTGATGAAAAAATTAGCTGCAAATAACTGGGAAACAATTGGGAGAAAAGCTTAACGTGTTTCCTACAGCCGAGAGTCTGTCACAGCCGTGTAATTGCTAATGTTCAGAAACAGCATGTGGAAGTAAAGGCTAGAAGACTAGTCCTGGCAACCTGTTACTCTTCTGGGAAATGGCAGTTAAATATTTCCTTCCAGGCACCCCCCTCCTGTGGGGAACTTACAAGACTGAAAAAGATAAACCGTAGCTATGTGACTTCGAGCCCATTTCTTGACTTCTCTGAACTTCATTTTTGCCATCTGTCCAGTTAGAATATCTACTTTGCCGCAGTTCTCTGAGGACTCGAGACAATTCATGTAAAGTGCTTGTCTTAGAACCTGACACTTAATGGGCACACAGTAGTTATTAGCATCATTACTGGGGTTCTGATTTCAAGAGCCGTGGAAAAGTGTCTGGGTCACCTGTTCCCTCAATTAATTTTTTGATATTTGAATCTCTTTAACAAGAGAATAGTCTTTTATTCCACTATTATAGATAAAGTGTAACTGCAAATATCTAGGAGAGATAGCAATTTACTTACATTTACACTAAGTTACAAACGATCCATATCAGACTAGAGCAGGTTCTGAAGGGCTAGAAGGAAGAAAGAAAACATTTGCCTGCTCACTCATGAAGCATTTATTCAGCACCAACCATGTGCCGGATTTGCACTAGTCCCTGGCCAGTGGAGGAGAGACAAGTCTATGGACATTGAAAATGCTCCTCTCTTGCCTGGCTCCTGCTTCTCATCTTTCAGGCCTCCTTGGCTGAGATGCACTTTTGGGGTGCATAGGTACTCAGATTCTGCAGTACTCCAACACTGCAGCTTCTACAAGAGGACCCCCCATAGAGCGTGCCGTGATCAGTCCTAGCCCCCACACTCAAATGTGTAAGATACTGCTATTTTTTTGCTTTCATTAAACTCGGTTTAAATCAATTTCCAAGCCTCACCTCCTCTAGGCTGGGTAGAAATTCCATCTGAGTCACAATGAGTATCTACCTCTCAGAGTCTTTAGAATCCGGAAGACTTTTGCGGTACCCAGAAGATAGAGAAAGGGCCCCTAACTTCCCATCCCCGTGGCCATCACCAACGTCCTCACTGTCCAAGCTGGCAGTGGTCTCTCCCTACTCTTAGAAGCTCTCAGCTTTAGCGGGTGCACAAACCTTGCTAAAGCAGGGAGCGCTGGTGTCTTCAGTCCAGCCACCCCTTTGATATCTTGCTCCTCTGAGAGGTATTGCCACTGTACAATGTGAGGGTCCCGCCATGTCTCCCTCTCCAATTCTGATCTCTCTTTTAGACCAGGCAGCGGCTTCTTTGCCAGGGCTCTGCAAACTTTTTCTGTAAAGGACCAGATAGTAAACATTTTAGGCTTTGCAGGCCATGCCACCTGTCACATCCACTCAGTTCTGCTGCTGCAGCACTAAAGCAGCATAGACAACAAGTAAATGAATGAGCATGGCTGCGTCCCAATGAGACTTTACCTATGGACCCTAAAATTTCATTTTCTTAAAATTTTCACATTCCATAAAATTTTATTCTTCATTTGATTTTTAAAAAACCATTCTTAGTGTTCAGGCCATAAAAAAAGCAGGTGTCAGGCCAGATTTGGCACCTGGCCAGTAGTTGGCCAATCCCTGCTCTAGTGTCGTGTCGTCCTCAAAGAAATTTAGCATAATCTCTTTAGGGAGCGCAGACTTTTGGAAAACAAAAGCCATTTATTCATTCGTTCATTTGTTTAACAAAGCCTTGTAGAGTAATCAACCTCCCTGATTGCCTGGAACCGAGGAATTTCCCAGGATGTGGGATTTTTATTACTAAAATTGGGAGAATCCCCTGCAAACTGGGACAGTTGGTCATCCAACCTATTAGGTGCCAGGCAATAAAGGGTCAGGAGTGAACAAGACAAGAGCTTTGTCTCCGTGAGGCTGGCACGCTCTTCAGGAAAGCAAGTACCTTTGCCTGAGACTCCTGTTCCTGGCTTGGGATCCACACCTCCCCCCACTCACCCCACTCCTAGGCAGGGGACGCAGAAAGGCCTCATGGTGGGGGATCAAGGGAAAACACTTCGAGGAAATAGCCCATATTTTCATCTCAACAAGTTGTCCTACTACACAGTGAAGCAGATAGTGTTAAAAAAAAAATTCAATGAGTCAATTTGAAAGATGTCATTGGCTTTATTCAGCGACTCATAAATTGGGGGCAGCATCTGATCTAGGAGCTCCAAAGAGCTATACAAGTCACAAGATTTTATAGGCAGAAGTGAGCAGGAATAAGAAAGTTGTAGACAAAAAAGCAGATTGGTTATTGGAAGGTTACTTTCCTTACAGGGGGTGGCAGGGGTCTATCAGGCAGATGACCTAACTAAAGCTGATCAGGGATTCCTGATTGACTGGTTTAAGAGTCCATTTCTGGGAGAGCCAAAACTCCAATCCAGTTACGTCTCAGTTCGGTGACATGGGGCATAGCATAAGCGACTCTACTTGGGGCCTGTTGTCTTGCCTTTGACAATAGTCTTGGTTCTAAGGGTCAAAGGGAGAGCAGCAAGAGTAAACAGGGAAAGTTCCCCCAAAACAAGACGAGAGAGCCAAGACCTAAACACCCACCCCTCCCTACCCCCAGGGTAGAGCCAGGCTGCACATGCAGGCCCAGGAGCAGAGCAAGGGCTCCTGAGTGGTCCAAGCACCTTCCACATCTAGACTCCTATGGTACTAAAAAATGAAACATCCCAAAACCACATTATAAAAATTGTGGGCTATCTTACTTCTTCAATCTTATTGGTCCAATTCTGTGTTATATTTAGAAGCTTAATTGGACTTCATGAGAAAAGTCTAAATTTGAGGCCCTTTGGAAATGTGAGGTCCAGGCAAAAAAGCTCTCCTCTTCTCCCTCACCGCCCCCCGCCCCCATTTTCCTCCATGATTAGTTTGACAAAGTAATACAGCCCCGCCAGAGCCCCTGTGAGCCTGTTGAGTCTTTATTTCATTAGAAAAGTTTTCCTCTCTGGGACCACATGCCAGAGTAGGGGGTGATGCATAGACTGGATCTCAGCCCCTATTTGGCCCCTCTGCCAGGTGGCTTTGTGCAGTGTACAACCTGCATGACCATACAAAACCACCCTGAGACAACTATCTGGCCCTTCAGGAAAGAAATCAGATCCTTTGTCTGAAGTTGAAGGAATAAAGGAGAGAGTGAATCTAATTGCATCAGACAGCCTAGGCCCCATCATGCCCTGCATTCAGGGTAACTGGGATCCAAACTACTTGTCTCTGACCCTAGGGCAGTAACTTCCTCCTTAAGGAATTGATTTCTGTCTCCCAATCACTTGTGTTTTTGACAACTGGCTGTTTCTTGCCTATTGTGTCTGCCTGTAGTTCTACTTACAGAATGTGCCTGCAAAGGATGGGCTGAAGCATGGGTTGGGAATGCTTTTGAAAGCCAGTCAGGCAGAAACTTGAAGATAAAAGGTCTTCAAGCAGATATTATTTGCAGCCCTGGGTTAAGCAGCTGCCGGGGGTGGAGGAGGATAATAAAGAATGCACCCTAAATCAGGCTTCAAAGAGGGACTTGTTTGGTTTGGCTGAGGGGGTGGTTGAAGGAGCCCCTAGAACAAGTGCTTTTATACAGCCATCACCCCTCCCACCAAGGCGGGAATTGTTAATCAGGTATGGGTGGTAAAGTCCCCTAAGTGCCGGGCCTGACAACACTGCCTGACAGCTGGTAGTCAAGTTGCCATGTCAACGGGAAGAGACCCTATTGGGGTTTTGTTTACTCATCACCAAGTTCTCCATCTGAGTAGCTCTTAGGGAGAAGCTAAGAAACCTGATCTGTGGCTCCCAGGCCACTTCCGTGGGCACTGGAATTATTTAGACCCCATGGGGAAGACTGGGAGCTTGCAAAGTCACCCAGAATCTGGAAAAGAGGGGTGGGAGAGTGAGGACGGATGGGGCCCTCAGCTGAAGCATCCTGTTTTACTGACAGCGAAATTAACATTTATGGTATGTCTATCATGCATGTGAAATTCTGCTAGAAGGTACACAAATCTTATTTTATTTTATTCTTGCAACTATCCCATAGCATTGCTATTAGTATGCCTATTTTATTTATTTATTTATTTATTTTTAATTTTTTGTTTATTGCAGTAACATTGGTTTATAACATTGTATAAATTTCAGGTGTACATCATTATACCTCTATTTCTGCATAGATTACATCATGTTCACCACCCAAATACTAATTACAACCCATCACCACACACATGTGCCGAATTATCCCTTTCTCCCTCCTCCCTCTCCCCTTCCCCTCTGGTAACCACCAATCCAATCTCTCTCTCTATGTGTTTGTTTATTGTTGCTATTATCTACTACTTAATGAAGGAAATCATACAGTATTTGACCTTCTCCCTCTGACTTATTTCACTTTGCATAATACCCTCAATGTCCATCCATGTTGTCACAAAGGGCTGGATTTCATCGTTTCTTATGGCTGAGTAGTATTCCATTGTGTATGTATACCACATCTTCTTCATCCATTCGTCCCTTGATGGGCACTTAGGTTGCTTCCAAGTCTTGGCTATTGTGAATAATGCTGCAATGAACACAGGGGTGCATGTATCTTTATGCATTGGTGTTTTCAAGTTCTTTGGATAAATACCCAGCAGTGGAATAGCTGGATCATATGGTAGTTCTATCCTTGATTTTTTGAGGAATCTCCATACTGTTTTCCATAGTGGCTGCACCAGTTTGCACTCCCACCAGCAGTGTATGAGAGTTCCCTTCTCTCCACATCCTCTCCAACACATGTTGTTTCCTGTCTTGTTAATTATAGCCATTCGGACGGGCGTGAGGTGATATCTCATTGTAGTTTTGATTTGCATTTCCCTGATAGTTAATGATTTTGAACATCTTTTCATGTGTCTGTTGGCCATCTGTGTATCTTCTTTGGAGAAATGTCTGTTCAGGACTTTTGCTCATTTTTTAATTGGGTTGGTAGTTTTTTTGTTGTTGAGATGCATGAGTTCTTTATATATTTTGGAGATTAATCCCTTATCAGATGTATGGTTTGCAAATATCTTCTCCCAATTGTTAGGTTGTCTTTTCGTTTTGTTGATGGTTTCCTTTGCTGTGCAGAAGCTTTTTAGTTTGATGTAGTCCCATTTGTTTATTTTTTCTATTGCTTCTCTTGCCGGGTCAGACATGGTGCTTGAAAATACGTTGCTAAGACCGATGTGGAAGAGCGTACTGCCTATGTTTTCTTCTAGAAGTTTCATAGTGTCAGGTCTTACATTCAAGTCTTTAATCCATTTGGAGTTAATTTTTGTGTATGGTGTAAGGTAAGGGTCTACTTGCATTTTTTTGCATGTGGCTATCCAGTTTTCCCAACACCATTTGTTGAAGAGACTTTCTTTTCTCTATTGTATGTTCTTGGCTCCTTTGTCAAAGATTAGCTGTCCATAGATGTGTGGGTTTATTTTTGGGCTTTCGATTCTATTCCATTGATCTGTGTGTCTGTTTTTGTGCCAGTACCATGTTGTTTTGGTTACTATAGCTTTGTAGTATATTTTGAAATCAGGGAGTGTGCTACCTCCAGCTTTGTTCTTTTTTCTCAGGATTCCTTTACCTATTCGGGGTCTTTTGTTGTTCCATATAAATTTTAGGATTCTTTGTTCTATTTCTGTGAAAAATGTTGTTGGAACTTTGATAGGGATTGTACTGAATCTATAGATTGCTTTAGGAAGTATGGACATCTTAACTATGTTAATTCTTCCAATCCAAGAGCACGGAATATCTTTCCATTTCTTTGTGTCTTCTTCAATGTCTTTCAGCAATGTTTTATAGTTTTCCGTGCACAGCTCTTTCACCTCTTTGGTTAAGTTTATTCCTAGATATTTTATTCTTTTTGTTGCAATTGTAAATGGGATGGTATTCTTAATTTCTCTTTCTGCTACTTCGTTGTTAGTGTATAGAAATGCAACTGATTTTTGTATGTTGATTTTGTATCCTGCAACTTTACCATATTCGTTTATTACTTCTAAAAGTTTTCTGGTGGATTCTTTAAGGTTTTCTATATATAAAATCATGTCATCTGCAAATAGTGAGAGTTTCACTTCTTCCTTTCCAATTTGGATGCCTTTTATTTCTTTCTCTTGCCTGATTGCTCTGGCTAGGACTTCCAGTACTATGTTAAATAGGAGTGGTGAGAGTGGGCATCCTTGTCTGGTTCCTGTTCTTAGAGGGATAGCTTTCAGTTTTTCACCATTGAGGATGATATTAGCTGTGGGTTTGTCATACATGGTCTTTATTATGTTGAGGTACTTTCCTTCTATACCCATTTTATTCAGAGTTTTTATCATAAATGGATGCTATATCTTAAATGCTTTCTCTGCATCTATTGAGATGATCATGTGATTTTTATTCTTCATTTTATTAATGTGGTGTATCACGTTGATTGATTTGCGAATGTTAAACCATCTCTGCATACCTGGAATAAATCCTAGTTGATCATGGTGTATAATCTTTTTAACGTATTGTTGTACGTGATTTGCTAGTATTTTGTTGAGGATTTTTGCATCGATGTTCATCAGTGATATTGGCCTGTAATTTTCTTTTTTTGTGTTGTCCTTGTCTGGTTTTGGTATCAGGGTAATGTCGGCTTCGTAGAATGAGTTAGGGAGCTTCCCCCCTCCTCAATTTTTTGGAAGAGTTTGAGAATGACAGGTATTAAGTCTTCTTTGAATGTTTGGTAGAATTCACCAGAGAAGCCATCTGGTCCTGGACTTTTATTTTGGGGGAGGTTTTTGATTACTGTTTCAATCTCCTTACTGGTGATTGGTCTATTCAAATTCTCTACTTCTTCTTGATCCAGTTTTGGAAGGTTGTATGATTCTATGAATTTATCCATTTCTTCCAGATTGTCGAATTGGTTGGCATATAGCTTTTCATAGTATTCTCTTATAATCTTTTTATTTCGGAAGTGTCTGTTGTAATTTCTCCTCTTTCATTTCTGATTTTACTTATTTGTGCCTTCTCTCTTTTTTTCTTGGTGAGTCTAGCTAAAGGTTTGTCAATTTTGTGTATCTTTTCAAAGAACCAGCTCTTGGTTTTATTAATTTTTTCTGTTGTTTTTTTGGTCTCTATTTCATTTCTGCTCTGATTTTTATTATTTCCCTTCTTCTACTGATTTTGGGCTTGGTTTGTTCTTCTTTTTCCAGTTCCTTTAGGTGCATTGTTAGATTGTTTACTTGAGATTTTTCTTGTTTGTTGAGATAAGCCGGTATTGCTATAAACTTCCCTCTTAGAACGGCTTTTGCTGTATCCCATAAATTCTGGCATGTCGTATTTTCATTTTCATTTGTCTCCAGGTATTTTTTTTATTTCTTCTTTGATTTCTTTGTTGACCCAGTTGTTGTTCAGTAGCATTTTGTTTAATCTCCATGTATTTGTGGTTTTTCTGATTTTCTTCCTATAGTTGATTTCTAGTTTCATACCATTGTGGTCAGAAAAGATGCTTGGTATTATTTCAACCTTCTTAAATTTATGGAGACTTGTTTTGTGGCCTAATACGTGATCAATCCTGGAGAATGTTCCCTGTGCATTTTAAAAGAACGTGTATTCTTCGGTTTTTGGATGGAATGCTCTGTATATATCTACTAGGTCCATCTGTTCTAGTGTGTCGTTTAAGGCCAATGTTTCCTTATTGATCTTCTGTTTGGATGATCTATCCGTTGGTGTAAGTGGAGTGTTAAAGTCCCCTATTATTATTGTGTTACTGTCTATTTCTCTTTTTATGTCTGTTAATAATTGCTTTATATATTTAGGTGCACCTACATTGGGTGCGTAGATATTTACAAGTGTTATATCCTCTTGTTGGATTGTTCCCTTGATCATTATGTAATGCCCTTGTCTCTTTTTACAGTTTTTGTTTTAAAGTCTATTTTGTCTGACATGAATACTGCTACCCCAGCTTTCTTTTCATTGCCTTTTGCATGGAGTATCTTTTTCCATCTCTTCACTTTCAGTTTGTGAGTGTCTTTAGGTCTGAAGTGTGTCTCTTGTATGCAGCATATATATGGGTCTTGTTTTTTTATCCAGTCAGCCACCCTATGCCTTTTAATTGGAGCATTTAGTCCATTGACGTTTAAAGTAGCTATTGATAAGTATGTACTTACAGCCATTTTTTAACTTTTTTTTTTCTCAGTGTTTTAGTAGTCCTTCTCTGTTCCTTTCTTCTTCTATACAGAATTGATGGTCTCTTTAGTTTGACTTCTGTCTGAAAGTTCTACTCTTTAACTCCCCTCCTCCCTCCTTTTATGTTTTTGATATCATATCTAACCTCTTTTTTGTGCATTTGTATCCATTATGTTCTAATCGTGGAAATAGATAATTTTTCCTATTTGTGGTCTTCTCTTTTCCCCTTAAATCAGTCCCTTTAACATTTCTTGTAACACTGGTTTCTTGGTGACAAACTCCTTTAATTTTTGCTTGTCTGGGAAATTTTTGATCTCTCCTTCCATTTTGAATGATAACCTTGCTGAGTAGAGTATTCTTGGCTGTAAGTTTTTTCCTTTTAGCACTTTAAATATATCGTGCCACTCTCTTCTAGCCTGTAAGGTTTCTGCTGAGAAGTCAGCTGATGGCCTTATGGGATTTCCTTTGTATGTAACTTGACTTTCTCTTGTGGCTTTTAGGATTCTCTCTTTATCTTTAATTCTGGACATTTTGATTATGATGTGTCTTGGTGTGGGCCTCTTTGGGTTTATCTTGTTTGGGGCTCTCTGTGCTTCTTGTACCTGGATGTCTGTTTCCTTCCTTAGGTTAGGGAAGTTTTCATCTATTATTTCTTGAAATAGATTCTCTGCCCCTTTGTCTCGCTCCTCTCCTTCCGGGACACCTATAACACGGATGTTAGTGTGCTTGATGTTGTCCCAGATGTCCCTTAGACTGTCCTCACTCTTTTTAATTCTTTTCTCTTTTACCTGTTCAGCTTGAGTGATTTCTCCTAGTCTTTCGTCCAGCTCGCATATCCGTTCTTCTGTATCCTCTACTTTGCTTTTGAGTCCCTCTAGTGAATTATTCATTTGCAGTATTGTATTCTTCATTTCTGAATGGGTCTTTTTCATATCCTCCATTTCTTTGTTGACATTCTCACTGAGTTCATCTATTCTTCTCCCCAGATCAGTGTGCATCCTTAACACTCTTTGTTTGAACTCCTGTCAGGTAGGTTGCTCATTTCTGTTTCACTTAGTTCCTTTTCTGGGGTGTTGTCCTGTTCCCTTACTTGGAATGTATTCTTTTGCCTCCTCATTTTGCCTCTTTCCCTGTGCTTGTGTCTACATATTAGGTAGGTCAGCTACGTCTCCTGCTCTTGGATAGGTGACCTTATGTAAGTGATGTCTTAGGAGGTCTGCAGTGTGCTTCCCTCAGTTCTCAATGTTCCAGGGGTGACCCCTATGTGGGCTACAAGTGTCCTTCTGTTGTGGCCTGTTTGCTCTCTCTGTAGGCGCCCAGGGAGGCCGAGTTATGCTCCTGGCCAGCTGTTGTAATGCTCAGCTGCTTGTAGTTGTTGTGGGCCCTTCGATCTCTTTATCAGGTGTGGGGAGCCGCAGCACAGTTGGCTGCAAGTTCTAATACCACATTTGTGTTACAGTATTTCTTTTAAGTGAGTAGGCCCCCAGCATGGCAGGTTGTTAGGCTCAGGGCCTTACAATTGCTGTAAGCCTCTAGCTTTTAAGTCTCTTGTCAGCTATCTGAGGATTGCAGTGTGGTGGGGCTTGCCTCAGGCACGGGAGCACCCAATTGTTTCAGGCTTTGGAAGGTGGGGCAAACCTCCTATGTGGGTCTTTGAGAAGCACAAGTCTTCTGCAGCTGACAAGCCCTGTCACCCACAGGTCCACACACACAGTCAACACAGTCTTGCCCTGTGTGCACACCCCGACCTCCCCAAGCGGACCCAGTCTCTCCATGGCAAGAGCCCCACACACTCCACCACTGCCCCACACTCTCCACCCACTCCTTGTGCACGCCCTGCCCCACTGAAGTCAGCTCAGTCACCAGGCTGCAGAGAATCCAGTCACCAATCTATGCAGGCCCACAAGTTGCCTGAGGGCTTGTTGTTGGGTGGTGCCATTCTCTAGGGTGGGCTGCCTGCCCTGGCTGAGCTGGATTAAATCGGTGCTCTAGCAGGTGGGGCAGACCCCAGGCCAGCAGGCCTCAGGGAGAACTCCAATGGCGTCTGTGTCAGCAGGCCCACACCAGGCCACAACAATGGCCGCCAACAATGTCCCAGTCCCTGGAGAGGTCTCACCTCTCGCCAAGATGCACTCAGGGCCTACTAGGTAACTCTCTTTTCACCAAAGCACTGTGCACCTTTCTTTCTGGTGATTTTAGGTTGTTTTCTGAAACGGGTGAGTTTGCACGTGGGCCCCTTAAGAGCCAGTTTTAATTTCTTTGTGAACCAGCTTTTCTGGGGGTATTCCCCAACGTTTTAGTAGCAGGCAAAGTCAGATATTATGTCACTCGTCTCGATTGTGCTGGGTCCACAAAATGCCCACAGCAGGCGGGCTCCCCAGCTCAGGGCCCCACTCCTCCAGGTAGGGCTGCATACCTTTGGGCTGCCCCCGAGCGGCCGTGAGGCACTGTGGCTTGTGAAGGCGGCATTTTTCCTCTCCAGAAGGGTGTTTCTGCCTCTTCTACCTCAGTTAGGATTGTCCGTTGTTGCAGGAGTTCCTCTTATCCAGTTTTCAGTTCTGTCTCAGGGGTAATTTTTCCACGAGTAGTTGTAAATTGGCTGTGTCCGGGGGAGGAGGTGAGTTCAGAGTCTGCCTATGCCGCCATCTTGACTTCCTCTCAATATCTAGTATGCCCATTTTACAGATGAACAAAGAGAGGCTAAAGGGCTAAACAGCAGAGCAACGGTTAACCAGGTGAGGATATGTTCACAGGATGGATTATTATGCAGCCATTTAAAAATCATAGTTTTGAAAGGTATTTCATGATATATTTGCCTTAGCATATTGTTAAGGGAGAGGGAAGAGAAAGCAAAACTACGTAATACAGCATATCCAAATGATAAAATATCCATGATGAATAAATATCCATAGAAAAAAAGTATGGAGAATAATATTGTGGAAATAACCAAAAACCATCCAAATGAAAACAGGGAAAAGCTATTGATTCAGAGCTTGCTATGCAAGGGACTCAGCCACCATCACTTACATTTGGCACACTGAAAGGCAGGCAGTGGAGTGGAAAGCTTTGCAGTGGAAAAAGGGAAGTCTCCAAGTGTGCCCTGATGGGAGGCTGTCGGTGTGGGGAAGCTGGGGGCTAAGGGCAGGGCATCCCGTGTGATTAGTTAGGGGAGCATGTTTAGCTTTCTCTGGTTGGTCCTAAATTGGAAGCAGGGGCCAAAAATTAGAGAAGTCGGCAGTTATTGACTAAGTCCTGAGTGCTCTGGGCTGATTGCTGCAGACCTTCTGGTTTGGCTTCCTATAACCAGTTGCTGCAGGTTGTGGGTCAGAGTTCTATTTTTAGACATGGTCTGGCCATTGTCTATTTGTATATCCAGTCTCTCAATACACAGAATGATAACAATAGCTGTTGTGAGGGTTTAGGACTATAATTGATTTTTTGTTTATTTTCTTTCTAACTCCTTTCAGATTTTTCTAAATGTTCTACAACAAGGTATTATTTCTAACAATGGATAACTAAGTGTTTTTATAAGGAAAAAGGAAATGAGTTTCAGAAAGGTTGGGTAATCTTCCTGAAGTAACACAGCCAGTAAGAACTGACCTGGAATTGAATTCAGGTCTTTCAGATATTACCATCTCAGCATTTTCCTGCCCTATGTCTTCTAGAGATTTTCAGGGCTTAGATACTGAAAGAAATGAGGATGCCAACTTGCAGTGAGAAAGTTATACAGACCAGTTTATTTTCGTACATCACTTTAAAACTATCCAGTTAAGTCTCATTATTGAATAGCTGATAAGGTTTTAAGCTATAATCATATCTTCCAGGATTGAATTTTAATTCAAACAAAAGGCAATGATAAACACTTAATTTGTTTTTGGAGGAACATTCCCAGATACCATTGAGGAACTGACAAGCATTATGGACCATCTTCCCAGAGAGAAAAGCACAAAAACAAAAGGTCTTGTTAGCATTATGCAGGCCCACACACCCCAGGCCAGAAACCTCTGTTCTAATGGCAGCTGTGTGATATCAGTTACAAGCCTGGGTGCAGGAAGACATCTAAGGCCAGCAGAGACTTTTCGTGTGCCTCACAAAAACTTTCTGCGTAATCAGTCTGTGTTCAGTGCAGCTCACTTCTGATTCATTTGTGGTTAACAGAAGACAGTCAGGGCTGCCACAGACTGCCACCCACAGACAGCAGATTGCCCACTGCATGGCTTTACATAGACGGCAGTGTGGATGATGTCTCTTAGAATTGCAAAGGGTGCAACATGTATGTGAAAAAGTGAAATCTACAGATAATAAACAAATTTTATTTAGGCAAATAGCTGCCCCTTTTTCCACTACCAATTTCTCACCATTGGCACCCCAAAGGGCTGATTTGACATTTTCTCTCTGATCCCCATTGAATGATCAAAAATAGGGAAGAACAGGTGCTGGCCCTGTGACCTAATGGTTAAGTTTGGCATGCTCCACTTTGGCAGCCCAGGTTCAGTTCCTAGGCGTGGACTTACACTATTCATTGGTGGCCACGCTGTGGTGGCCACCCACATACAAAATAGAGGAAGATTGGCACAGATGTTAGCTCAGGGCGAATCTTTCTCGACCCCAAAAAAAAGTAGGTAAGAACAAAGCATCACATACCACTTGTTTGGATCAGCAACCTCTGAAATTAGAGATCATGAAGAGTTACTTGGAATTCCACTTCTGTTATGGCAGAGTAAGCTCCTAAAAGACTGAACTCCCACAAATTACAGCTATAAACTTGGGGCAACATACACAAATCAACTACCTGAAAGTTCTAGAGAGTGAGCAAAACAGGCATATTTTGGAGGGAGGTCAAAACTTGGAGGAATTCTACAGAAAGAGATTTCCATTTTAATAGCTTTAGCCTTTAAAGGGCAGATTTTAGTCTACCCTTTAAAGGGCAAACTGCAGTCATTGCATGGTTTATGGTGGACAAAACTCCAATAGAAAATGCATCATCTTGGCCTAAAGAACCAGAGGACAGAGCTCAGGACAACCATAGTTGCTGGAAAATGAGGGAGTAACCTTGGCAAGGAGAAATCCAAAGAAGGGGGACCACAAATCTTGTATGCAAGCTCTACTCAAGTCTCTGGTAAACCAATAAACCATGCATCATGGGGTAAACACAAAGTGGTTTTCAGGGAAAGCTAAAAGAACTGAAGTTAGATTTGAGATACCACCCAAAACAGGGTAGAGAGAATTTATGGTTTGAGTATAAACAAATTAGTTGCTTGCTGAAACAACAGCAACCCTCTTCAGAAGAATATAACAGAATCCAGAGACACCACAATATAATATTCACAATGTCCAGCATATAATCCAAAATTTCTCAACATATTTTGAGCCAGGGTAACGTGACCCATTCTTTTTTGTGTGTGTGTGAGGAAGATCAGCCCTGAGCTAACATCTGTGCTAATCCTCCTCTTTTTGCTGAGGGAGACCGGCTCTGAGCTAACATCTGTTGCCAATCCTCCTGCTTTTTTTTCCTCCAAAGCCCCAGTAGGTAGTTGTATGTCATAGTTGCACATCCTTCTAGTTGCTGTATGTGGGACACGGCCTCAGCATGGCCGGAGAAGCGGTGCGTTGGTGCGCACCCAGGATCCGAACCCAGGCCTCCAGCAGTGGAGCACATGCACTTAACCGCTAAGCCACAGGGCCGGCCCCTAGTGTGACCCATTCTTAAGGAAAATAATCAACAGAGGTCAGCCTTGAGATTGCCTAGATGTTGGAATTATCAGACAAGGACTTTAAAGCAGCTATTATAACTATGCTCAACGAGATGAAGAAAAATATGCTCCTAATGAATCAGAAAGTTAGGAAATGTCAGCAGAGAAATAGAAACAATAAAAAAAAACAAATGAAAATTCTACAAAGAAAATATACAATATCTGAAAAAAAAATCACCAGGAATGGGCTTAATATTAGCATAAAGATGACAGAGGAAAGGATCAGTGAACTTGAAGATAGATTAATAAAAGTTATTCAACCTGAATAAAACAGTGACAAATAAACAGAACCTCAGAGGCCTTTGGAAGAATATCAAAATGTCTAACATGTGTAGTTGGAGTCCCAGATAGAGGGAGGAGAGAGCAAGAGGCAGAAAAATTATTTATAGGAATATTGACCAAAATGTTCCCGCAAATAGTGAATGACATAAATTTACATAGTCAAGAATCTCATCAAACTCCAAACAGGATAAATACAAAGAAAACCATGCCTAGGCATGTCATAGTCAAATTGCTAAAAAGAATAGATAAAGTGAAAGTTGTGAAGCAGTAAGAGAAAAATGACACAATACATCCAGGAAAATTATTTGAATACCAGAGAAAAACAACACATTACATACAGAGGAACTAAAATGCAAAATACCAAGGACTTCTCACCAGGAACTCTGAAGGCCAGAAAAGAGTGGAACATTTTTAAAGGGCTGAAAGAAAAAGACTAAAAACCTAGAATTATGTGTGCAGCAAAAATATCCTCCTAGAATAAAGGCAAAAAATATATGTCTTCAGATAAAAAGTTAACTAAGAGAATTCACTGCTAACAGACTCATAGTGTAACAAATGGTCTTCAGGCCAAAGAGAAAAAATATCAGTGTGAAACAGAGCTTCAGGAAAGAATGAAGAACATCAAAAATAGTAAATGCCTAGGTAAATATAAAAGTAATTTTTTCCTCTTAGTTTCTTTGAATCACAAATGACTAAAGAAAAAAAACAATATCTTGGGGTATTCATAACGTGTGGAGATGTAATAAATATGACAATATAGCTTACAGTATAATGGGAGATAGGTAAATGGAGCCAGATAATTAAAAGATTTCTACATTTTACATGAAGTGTTGTAATATTAACTCTAAGTAAACTGTGAAAAGTTAAGAATGTATATTTTCATCCCTAGGAACCACTTTTTTAAAAAATGCAAAGAGGTGCAGCTAAAGAGCTCATAGATAAATTAAAATGAAATTCTAACAAATATTCAGATAATTCAAAACAAGGCAGGAAAGGAGAAACACATGGATGAAAAACAGAAAGGAAAAATTGAAAATTAAAATTGAAATTATAGACCGAAATTCAATCATATTAATAAGTATATTAAATGTTAATAGTCTACTTTTGGGCATCAAAGGACACTATCAATTCAGTAAAAACATACCCACAGAGTAGGAGAAAATATTTTTGAATCACATATCTGATAAGGGATTAATATGCAAAATATATAGAGAACTCCTAAAATTCAACAACCAAAAACCAAACAACCCATTCCAAAAACGGGCAAAGCACTTGAATGGACATTTTTTGAAAGAAGATAAACAAATGGCCAATAAGCACACAAAAAGATGCTCAATATCACTAATCATTAGGGAAATGCAAATCAAAACGATAGCAAGATATCACTTCACACCCAATAGGATGGCTATTATCAAAAATAAACAAAACAAAACAGAAAACAACAAGTATTGATGTGAAAAAATTGGAACTCGTGTGCACTGCTGGTGGGAATATAGAATGGTGCAGCCACTTTGGTAAAGAGTGTTGTGGTTCCTCAAAAAATTAAAAATAGAATCACCATATGATCCCGCAATCACACTTCTGGGTATATACCCAAACTAATTGAAAGCAGGGACATGAATAGATATTCATACACCCATGTTTATAGGAGCATTACACACAACAGCCAAAACATGGAAGCAAACCAAGTGTCCAAGACAGACGAATGAATAAACAAAATGTGATATACACATACATGGAATATTATTCAGCCTTAAAAAGGATGGAAATTCTGACACATGCTACAACACAGACAAAACTTGAAGACATTGTGCTAAGTGGAGTAAGCCAGTCACAAAAGGACAGCTACTGTATGATTCCACTCACAAGAGGTATCTAAAATAGTCAAATTCATAGAGACAGAAAGTAGAATGGTGATTACCAGGGGCTGGGGGGAGGAAAGACTGCGGACTTATTGTTGCAAGATGAAAAAAGTCCCGGAGATGGATGGTGGTGATGGTTGCACAACAGTGTTCATATACTTAATGCCATCAAACTATAAATGGTTAAAATGGTAAATTTTATGTTATGTATATTTTATAAAATTTAAAATAAATATTCTTTTTCAAAAAGACACTAGAACAAATAAATATAAAAACAGATGTGAATAGTCTATATAAGCCCTTTGTACTTGTCAGGACTTTACATAGTTTTATCTTATTAACGTCTCACAGCATCTCCTAAGGGGGTAAATGCCATTGGCCCTGTTCTACGGGTACAGTTGTGAAAAGTCAGTGAAATTTTTAATATTATATATAAGCGCTCATACTTATTGAGCTCTTATTCTGTATCTAGCCCATGCTGAGCCCTTGACATACCTTTAAAAAAGGTCATGGTCTACCACTAGAAAAACTAACATGCTACCTGCAAGAGATGCACTTTAAATATAAAGACACACGTAGATTCAAAGTAAATGGATGGAAAAATATATAAAATGCTAACAGTAGCATAAGAAGGCTAGAGTAACCATATTAATATCAGATAAAATAGACTTCCAGGTAAGAATATTACCAGACATAAAGAGATATGCTTCATAATGATCAAAGGAGCAATTCATCAGGAAGACTTAAAAATCGTAAATATGTTAACAACAGGGTTTCAAAATAAATGAAGCAAAAAGAAAAAAATGACAGAGCCCCTGCATGTACACTTTTTCTGTGGCCTTGGTGTGAGCTGAGTATAATTCCCACACTTTGATTTTGGCTATGTGACTTGCTTTGGCCATTGGCATGAAAGTGGAAGAGACAGTGTGCCAACTCCAACCCCAGGACTTAACGAGGCATGAAAGATTTCTGCTTGCTTTTTTGTGCCTCCCCTTTCCTGTGAAAGGAACATGCCCTAGCTGGCCCACTGGTCTAATACTATGAGAGACACATAGAGAAGACCTACCTGGCAGACCAGTGGACTTGCAGCTTAGAGCAGAGCCACCCAGCCAAGCCAAGCCAAGCCAAGCCTAGTCTAGATCAGCCCATCCCCATCCAATGCACTGATACTTAAGTGACTCCAACTGAGATCAGCAAAACCATCCTAGCCAACCACAAAAACATAAGAAACAAATGCTTATTATGAAAAAAAAATGAGAGAACTAAATGTAAGAATCAACAACTCTACAATCATGGTAGGAGATGTTAACACCTCTCTCTCAGCAATTGATAAACAACTAGGCAAAAAATTAGTAAAGGCATAGATAGTGTGCATAAAGTTATCAATTGCTTGGCCTAATTGATATTTCTAGAACATCTTAAAATGACAGAATACACATTCTTTTCAAGAGCACATCATACATTTACCAAGATAGAATATATTCTGGATGGTAAGCAAGTTTCAATAAATGTAGAATGACTGAATTCATACAGATATATTCTTTCACCACAATAGAATTAAACTAGAAATCAATAGAAATATTTGGAAATTAAATAACATACTTCTAAACAATCCATGAGTCGAAGAAGAAATCACAAGAGAAATTAGAAAATATTTCAAACTGAATGGAAATGAAAATACAACACACCAAAATTTGTTGGATGCAGCTAATGTTGTGCTTATAAGGAAATTCATTGCTTTAAATGTTTATATTGGAAAAGAAGAAATGTGAAATCACTGACCAAAGCTTCCACCTTAAGAAGCTAGAAAAAGAGCAAGGAAACCCAAAGTAAGGAGAAGGAAGGAAGAAGGAAAGAAATAGAGACGAGAGCAAAAAACAGTGAAAAAGAAAACGAACCAACAATGGAGAAAATTAACAAGGCCAAAAGTTGGTTCTTTAAAAGTATCAACTAGGGCCGGCCCCATGGCTTAGCGGTTAAGTACGCGCACTCCGCTGCTGGGGGCCCCGGTTTGGATCCCGGGCGCGCACCGACGCACTGCACCTCCTGCCATGCTGAGGCTGCGTCCCACATACAGCAACTAGAAGGATGTGCAGCTATGACATACAACTATCTACTGGGGCTTTGGGGGGAAAAAATAAATAAATAAAATCTTTAAAAAAATAAAAAAAATAAAAGTATCAACTAAAGAGAAACAATAGAAAAAATAAACAAATGGGACTATATCAAACTAAAAAGCTTCTGCACAGCAAAGGAAACCATCAACAAAACGAAAAGACAACCTAACAATTGGGAGAAGATATTTGCAAACCATACATCTGATAAGGGCTTAATCTCCAAAATATATAAAGAACTCATGCATCTCAACAACAAAAAAACTACCAACCCAATTAAAAAATGAGCAAAAGACCTGAACAGATATTTCTCCAAAGAAGATATACAGATAGCCAACAGACACATGAAAAGATGTTCAAAATCATTAACTATCAGGGAAATGCAAATCAAAACTATAGTGAGATATCACCTCACGCCCGTCCGAATGGCTATAATTAACGAGACAGGAAACAACATGTGTTGGAGAGGATGTGGAGAGAAGGGAACTCTCATACACTGCTGGTGGGAGTGCAAACTGGTGCAGCCACTATGGAAAACAGTATGGAGATTCCTCAAAAAATCAAGGATAGAACTACCATATGATCCAGCTATTCCACTGCTGGGTATTTATCCAAAGAACTTGAAAACACCAATGCATAAAGATACATGCAGCATTATTCACAAGAGCCAAGCCTTGGAAGCAACCTAAGTGCCCATCAAGGGACAAATGGATAAAGAAGATGTGGTATATATACACAATGGAATACTACTCAGCCATAAGAAACGATGAAATCCAGCCATTTGTGACAACATGGATGGACATTGAGGGTATTATGCAAAGTGAAATAAGTCAGAGGGAGAAGGTCAAATACCGTATGATTTCCATCAAGTAGTAGATAATAGCAACAATAAACAAACACATAGAGACAGAGATTGGATTGGTGGTTACCAGAGGGGAAGGGGGGAGGGAGGAGGGGGAAAGGGATAATTCGGCACATGAGTGTGGTGATGGGTTGTAATTAGTATTTGGGTGGTGAACATGATGTAATCTATGCAGAAATAGAGGTATAACGATGTACACCTGAAATTTATACAATGTTATAAACCAATGTTACTGCAATAAACAAAAAATTAAAAATAAATAAATAAATATACCAAACTATAAAAAAAAAAAAGGTCCTGACATCCTCAAATATAGAATTAATTGATGTTTGGAATAAATTAAATGAGGTAGAGGACCTCTATTTATAGTGCATACAAAATGTTCTCTAGGCTATCAGTTGTGGTAAAAACAGAAATTAATAACAAAAATATAAAACAAACAAAAAACAAAACAAAACAAAAAAAGTCAACCAAACTGATAAACCCTTAGCTAGTCTGATCAAGGAGAAAAAGAGAATACACAAATCACCAACATCAGGATAAATGAAGGGTTATCATTATAGATCTACAGGTATTAAAGAAGAACTAGAGAATATTATGAACAACTTTACGTCAACAAATATGGCAGCTAGATTTAGGGACCCTCCCCCCGCCCCCTGCAAAAGGTAACAAATTCCCGTTGTCTAGGACAGTGAAACCAGCTACTGCAGAGAGGGATTTTTATGGAGGACTCTGGGAGGCAACACGGAGGTTTCTCAGAACAATGTGTTCATATAAAAATCCCACTTCAGGAGACCCTCTAACTTGGCCAAACTGTGCCGAAGATTAGCCTTCCAGCTTATTGAGAGTGGCTCAGAAAAAGCGGGGAAAAGGATGAGATATAAGCAAGCTTCCAAGTGATATAGGTGATTTTTTTCTTTCTGAAAATTAAATACAGCTGCAGGAGTCCCTTCACTCTAAGTGGGGTGATCAGTGGCCATCTATCCATAAAGTGCAATCACCCAACCTCTAGACAATATATTTGGGTCACTGTGTGAGGTTCTGGTGACATAAACAAAAAGATGTGAATGCCATGGAACTTACAATATCTGTGGGAAGTTTTGTTTATTGTGTTTATCCGCAACAATAAAAATACAGCCTATTTACTGCATTGCTACTACATGACAAGTGAGATACTAAACACTTTATATACATTCGCCTAAAAGAAACCCTATGATGTTGATAGCATGAGCTCCATTTTAAAGACCAGGAAACTGAGATCATATGCCCAAAGGCACAACCATGATTCAAGCCAGGTCTGCAGAGTGTCCAAGCCCAGATGATAACCCAGTGGTTAAGAACACGGAGTCTGAAGTCAAGCAGACAGCCCGGGAATTCTAGCCCAGCCCTGGGTAGCATGGTGACCTCAGGGAAGTTCCTTACCCTGTCTGAGCTTCATTTTCTTCACCTCTAAATGGAAATAAGATCACCTTCCTTCAGATTCAAAAGGGAATTTAGACGAAACAGACATGCTGATGAAACATGGTGAGACTTGAGCTGGGAGTGTCATCTTGGTTTGTGTTTCCCAGAAACAGATCCTGCAACAAAGATTTGAGTGCAAGTAGTTTATTTGGGAAGAGTCCCACAAATGTGGATAGAGGAGTGGGGAAGGGAGACAGGGGTGGAAGGCAGCCAAGAAGGGGTAGGTTACCAGACAGACAGCACTGTAGGTAACTGCAGCTCAACCCTGCTGGGGAACCACAGGAGACCGTGTGAAATGTGCCTCAGTTACCCCAGCTGAGGGGTGAGGAAGCTGGAGTGTTCATCCACCAGCTCCCTGCCCAGATTTGACTGAGAACTGCTTCTGATAGCGTTAGCTCCATGGTGCTGTTGGCTTGCTCTGGGCCACGCAAGCTCCCACAGCCAGGAAAACCGCTCAGGCAGAGATTTGCAGACACTCACAGTAAGGATCTTTCAGATGAGTGCTGAGAAGTTGTGGGCGGGGTACCAACAGCATCTGCTACAACTTTGAGGAAAGAACTGGATTCTGATACACAGAAAGAAGCCAAGAAAAGAGACTTGCATTTTTTTAAACTTCATTAGGAGCCCAGCATATCTAGATAAACCCCAAGTCTATTTCATTTTGAACCATACGTTTCCTTGTTGAATATTTCCAATCACTAGTCTTTTTCCCGGACCCCAGAACGGAATAATCTGGTGAAGAAAAGCTGTCCATTATTCCCTGCCTCCAGTCACCCTTAGGTTTTTTGCTTGAGGTAGAGTCAGGCAATCTGTGTTCAAATCCCCAGTGCACCCTGAACTAACCCTGGCCTAGTCATCCTGCCAAGCCTCAGTTTTCTTACCTGTGAAATGGGAATGATGCCTGCACACTATCTCCCTCTTTCTGAATATAAAGCTTTTCCTAAGCCCCTACTATGTGCCACACCCTGAGGTACAGCTAGGAATTGAAAGATAACTGAGGTGAGATCCTTGTTTTAAAAGATCTTACTCTCTAATATAAAAGGCAAATAAGTAAAGCCAACAATTACAAGGCAATAAAAACAGTGTTATAACAAAGGCAATCACAGAAGGCTAAGAGAGCAATATAAAGAAAAGGGATGGGAGAGAAAAGCAAGTCTGAAGGAGGTGACATGACCTTGACCTTTGTGTGGCCAGGAGAATGTCCCTTGCAGACCTCCTGCTACAGGAGTGGAACTGCCTGAGTGTTCAGCTGCAGCTGCTGCTCTGGACTCCATCCTGCCATTTACACCAAGGTCATGCCCCCACACACTGCTCCCTTCCCGGGACAGAGTGTGGCAAGGATACTAAGGCAGGCCCATTCCTGGGAGCTGACTTTGACTCAAGGACTCCTTGCTGAACCTTTCTTAGACTGGGTGGCAGTCAGGATGCTTCCACCCAACCTTCTCTCCCTGTCTCCTTGCATTGCAGTGTGACAGCTCTCCCAGCCTTTTCCAGCTCCCTTCCAATTTCTTTTCACACAGGCATTTCCCCTAAAAACTCCTTGAATATTTAATCTTGTTTTGACATCTGCTTCTTAGAGGACCCGGACTAATTGTCTTGAAGGATAAGTAGTAGGTAGGTAGGCAAAGAAAGCCAGAAAATGCACACCAAGCAGGGGAACAGCATGAACACAGGCAAGAAGGCAGGATGAAGCTAGTCCTGTTCAGGCAAGGCAAGCACAACAAATGGAAAGAGTGTACAGTGCCCAGGACAGTGGGAAGTAAGAGTGTGGAGTGAGAAATTAGTTCTCGAGATAAACGGTACATGATACGGGAAAAGTGATCAGGGTCAGGTCATCAAGGACCTATTAAGAGATTTAGACCTTGTCTGGATGATAATGGAGAGACCCTGGAGAGTTTTAGGGAAAAGAATAACAAAATCAGGTCTGCATTGCCCAAACAGCAAGGCAAGATGGATTGGCAGAGAGCAGGACTGGGAACTGGGAGGTCAGATAGAAGGCACTGCATTAACTCAGGTCAGTGATCACCCCGGCCTCACCTGCGGAGGGTAAAGCTGATGAAGAAGAGAGCAAAGATACAAGTGATATGTATAAGGTAAAATTCTTAGAACTTGTTATTCTTGGACACTGTTGACTATGGAGAGTAGAAGAAAGCAAGGAGTTGAAGAAAATACCCCGGTTTCTATTGGGAACAGCCTATTATATGGAAGCAGACCAGTTCACTGGAAGGGAACTGGCGGAGAAGTCCATATGCTGTTCATTAAGTTCCATGACATTCACAACTTGCAATTCACATGAAATTTTAAAATACAAATAAGTTGTCATTCCCCAAAAGAATATCCCCAAATCCTCAAAAACCATTGAAATCATCTCATGCAACACACATTGCTAGAAATGTAGTTTGTCAAATCAACAGTTGGCTAACCAGTCACATAAGGAAGAGCACCTATGGCATTTGTGGTGCCTAGGGGACATTGAGGTGGAGGGCCCGGTTGGAGCTATGCCTCAATCATAAGAGACGGGTCAGGGCTGGAGGTGAAGATTAGAGTCCTCAGTGTTCAGGAAGAAATTTAAGCCAAAGGCTTTAAGAGGGTGAGACAGTCAAAAAGAGAAGAACAGAAGGCCAGTGTATTAGCTCTCTATCGCTACCATAACAAATCAGCACAATCATGGTGGCTTAGAACAACACAAATTTATTATCGTCACTTACAGTTCTTGAGGTCAGAAGTCCAAAATGGGCCTTACGGGGCTAAAATCAAGGTGTTGGCAGAGCTGCATTACTTCTAGAGGCTCTTGGAGAGAATCTGTCCCTTGCTTTTCCAGCTTCTGAGACTGCCTGCATCGCTTGGCTCATGGCAGCCTCCCAGCAATGCCCTCACGTCAACCTCTTTTTTGTCACCATAGTTTGTTCTCTGACTCTGACCTTCTTGCCTTCTTCTTTAACTTATAAGGACCCTTGTAATTACATCGGGCCCACTCAGATAATCCAGGAAAATCTCTCCATCTCAAGATCCTTAACTTCATCTGCAAAGACCCTTTTGCCATGTAAGGAACATATTCACGTGTTCCGGGGATTAGGACGTGGACATCTTTGGGAGACGTTACTCTGCCTCCTGCAGCCAGGGACTAAATCCTGGAAAACACAACTACATATGGAACAGACAAGCCTTGGAACAAATAGACAAAGAACTAAAGGCAGGGATGACTTCCAGGCAGTCAGCTCCCAGTGACATTTTCAATTCCAAGAGTGTTTTTTCTCTAGTTAAAGTTGCTGCATTGAGAAGTGAGGTTTGGGTTTTTTCCCCTCTCTGTTTCTCCCCGTGATCTACTTCACCAACTCAAGAGTAAGAAGCTATTTTTGGGTGGAATAAAAGCCCTTTAGGCAGCACAAGGATATGCATAAGAAATTTTGCAGGCACAGAATAATATTGTCATTATCATTCTGAAGTTACTCCTCCCCAGAGGGAAATAGGCCTCTTCTGAAGGCTCGACTCCCTCACTAAAAGGGCTGTGACCTCATAAGGTTGTTCCTGATCATGGGAAAACTCTGGGTCTTGTGTGGACTCCCAGAGGCCCTTGTAGCTCCCTAGCTTGGTCCCTCCCTCGCGTTGAGAGGTCACGTCTCCATCTCTGATGACTTTATGGCTCTATGGCAAAGCCAGGAAAGCTAGGATGTTACACTCCCCTCCTGACTCAGGGTCGAAATAAGCAGCCTCTCTCTGACATTTTGCTTGGAAAATGGCTGGCTTCAGAAGTTTGTGATGAACTGGAGAATTTATTGAGGTGTTTATAAGATCCCCTCTGAATTTTCTTCTCCCTCAGCTACAAGCAGGGAGTCTGGCTCTTGGAATTTCCTTGCCTCAAGAACTTTCTGTCATTTGTGACAGCACGAACTTAACTATGAGATGATGCCAGAGGTCAGAGAGTGTCTTAGGTCAAATTCCCCAGAAGCAAACCCAGAGACAAGGATCCATTTACAAGTGATTTATTAAGGAAGTGCTCCCAAGAGAAGCTGGTGAGGGAGTAAGAAGTAAAATGGCTAAATAGGGTGCAATATCAAGGTAGGTGCAGTCTCAGCCTGGTCCCTGAGGGAGCCCCGGAGGGCGGATTACACCTCAAAGTTTGTCCTGCTGAAAGCAAGGGAGCTAGGCTTTCATAAACCCGCACTAGTCAGTCATTGGCTAAGCGCCACCTCGGAGGAGGTGTTCTCCCAGCCGCTCCAGCTCTCTGCACATACACTGAGCATAAACAGTGCCTGGCACAGAGCAGGTGCTCAGTCAATATTTGTTGAATCCATCGATTAATACTATAATATTAATATTATGATAATAGCCTTTTTATCGTTGTCGCTGTCATTGCAACATTAAATAAGATATATA
This sequence comes from Ceratotherium simum simum, assembly GCF_057802395.1. Classification (NCBI taxonomy): domain Eukaryota; kingdom Metazoa; phylum Chordata; class Mammalia; order Perissodactyla; family Rhinocerotidae; genus Ceratotherium; species Ceratotherium simum. Next base: position 63,192,040 of record NC_141904.1, read on the forward strand.
TTACATAAAGCACCCAGTACAGCCCCTGGCCCACCAGGCCCTCTGAGAAGGCGTGCACCCTCCCTCCGCGTGTGACTCTGAACATGCGCATTGCATGCATGCGCATGGCATAATCTCACGTAAATCGTTCGTTTTTATGCAAATACAGGAAGCAGGTGCTGCCACTCCAAAACCATCACCAATATATTTTTACTGTCACTTCTCCGCAGCTAAACACAGGTGTGACAATGAAAGGAAAGGATGCAAAACTGGGCATCCTACACTGGAATTTGCCTGAAAAAGAAGAGGGTGACAAAAAGGGGGGAGGACAAGGAGACCTTGAAAATAAATACGGCCTACTTTTACCTGAGACTTAATTATTGCTTGTCAATTGCCTTGGAAATGGAGTCCAGGCCTGAAATCAGACAAACCTGAGTTCCAAAGATAGCTCCCGCAGTGATTACCTGGGTGGACTTGGGTGAGCGGCTTAACTCCTATGGGTCTCAGTTTCCTCATTTATAAAATGAGGATAATAACAATCGCCCTCTCCTCCCAGGGTTATTCTGAGTTAGCGAATGAGGAAATGCTTTCACCATGCCTCGCAAAGAGTACTCAATCGTTCTTACTATTGTTGTTGTTGTTGTTATTTGGCTTTTAGTCCCTTCAGGTCCTTCCTCTGTCCTATTCATTTAGTCACTCAATTAACATTTACTGAGTGCTGACTCAAGTCCACATACTAGAGTAGGCCCGGGAAACACAGTAAAAAATAAGACAAGTATCTAACAGACTAAGAGTTAACACTGGTAATAATAAAGCATTTATCGAGCATTTACAATAGACCAACTTCAATTCCAAATGCTTTATATACATTATCTCACTAAATATTCTCACAGCATCTCTACGACATTGGTCCTTTTGTCATCCTTGTTAGACAGCCCAGGATTAGAGACACCAAACTACTGGTCCAAGGTGGTAGAGCTGGGGTTTGAACCCAGGCTGGCTGGGTCTAGAGCTTCTCTGCTTCATCACAAGGCAATATGATGTCGCCACTTCCAGGGCCTCACCGGGATGTTACAATGATCTCCACTATGTGACGTGAAGTTGTCAACCAGCCTGTAAGCCTGAAGTTCAGGAACACTCAGTACTCAACAAACCCAGTGAATTTTGAGGGCTTTCAGGGAATAACAAATTCTTCTCCTACTAGACCAAAGTTGTGACAAATCTAATTGAATGCTGGAAGCTGCATGATTGCTTATGATTTTCCCAGGATGAATGGCTCTGCTTGTCTTCATTTCAAAAAGCATCACTTCCTCCCTGCGACATGCAGCCCTAGAGAATATATATTCCTTCCCCAGAAAATCAGCAAAAACTAATTTCCAAAATATTGCTAACAATCCTCCAACCCACAAGCCTAGCCAAATGAAATTAAATTCCCCCTTTCTTGGAGTTCAGTCGTTTTTTTAAGCATGAGCTATAGACTCATGATTTATTTCAAATCCCCAAACATTGAGGCTATTGATCTTGATAAGTGTAAAGATTAACATCTCTGAATAAGATATATAGAGGGAAATATCCAGGCAATTACAAGTAACATCCAATAAAGAAACATAATAAATATTTTATAAGTTGAAGGAACTACTGATATAGGAGAAGATGAAAAGAGTTGGAAGATCAGAATACATGTGTGTAAGTGTGTGTGTATACACGCATATATACATCCATACTTGTGTGTGTGTTTGTGTGTGTATATGGAGAGAGAGAGAGAGAGAGAAAAATTACCACTTAGAAAAAACTAGTCTCTCAATTTATGTTTTTATTAGGCCAGAGGACCAATCTGGTCCTATCCCCAGAATTTGCACTTTTCTTCCCAGCCCCTTCTGTTAAAACCTAAAAATTCATACATGTTTTGAGAAATACATATGGAACATGTGAATTTGCAGCGAGAAACATGGCACTAGGGGCTAGCAGTGTGTTATCAAAAAGGAAGAGCTCCATTCTAAAAGATCTAGGGAACAAGAAACGGTGAGACAAAATCAAGTTAGACTTGGAGCCAGCCCAGTGGCATAGCAATTGAGTTCGTGCACTCCACTTTGGTGACCCAGGATTTGTGGGTTCGGATCCTGGGTGCAGACCGACACACGGCTTGTCAAGTCATGCTGTGGCGGCGTCCCATATAAAGTAGAGGAAGATGGGCACAGGTGTTAGCTCAGGGCTAACCTTCCTCAAAAAGAAAAAAACAATCAGGTTAGACTCGATGTTTATACTCTCTGAAATGTACAACACAGAACTTAACTATAGGCAGGTCTTCCAAAAATTTAAAATTCTTTTTTATATTGAGAGAAAAATCTTTCCCCCTAGTGCTTCTGCGTAAATTCTGACATAAATCAACACTGCGTAAAAAAAAAATGGGGGGGCCAGCCCTGTGGCTTAGCGGTTAAGTGGGCGTGTTCTGCTACTGGCAGCCCGGGTTCAGATTCTGGGCGCGCACCAACGCACCGCTTGTCCGGCCATGCTGAGGCAGCGTCCCACATACAGCAACTAGCAGGATGTGCAACTATGACAGACAACTATCTACTGGGGCTTTGGGGAGAGAAAAGGGAAGGAAAAAAAAAGGAGGAGGATTGGCAATAGATATTAGCTCAGGGCCGGTCTTCCTCAGCAAAAAAAAAAAAAAAAATAGGCCACTGTATCATAGTGAGGTTGTGAGAATCAAACGAATTAATATGTATAAGAAAATAAAGGAGTACCTGGCACCTGGTAGGTACTATATATTAGTTAGGGATTATTTGGGGATTTTAAGGAGAACAGCACGAAAAGTTTTACATTTTAGTAAGATCACTTGAGCAGTGGGGTGGATGGAGGATGGATTGCAGGAATGAAACTGAAGGCAGGAAGATCCACAGGAAAGTTGTTACAGGAATCCTGGAGAAAGGCGATGGTAGCCTGGACTAGCTGGCTGTGTTGAGGGTAGAGAGGAGGAGAGAAATTCTGATGAATTTAGGAAGTAGGACTGACAGGTCACGGCAGTAGTTGTCTATGAGCGTAGAAGTAAATGGAGAAGTCACGGGTGACACCTAAATCGTTTGGGCAAATGAGAGGATTGCAGCACCATGTACTAAGATGGAAAACATGGAAAAGGAGTGGATTGGTTGGAAAATTCAGGCTTTATGCCCCAAATCCTTCAATGATTTTTCATGTCACTATTTCAAAGTGGTTTCAGTACAAAGTTCAGAGTGTGGGCTTTAAAATCTGAAAGTCTGGTTTTGAATCATGACTCTGCCATCTTTAGCTCTATGTCCTTGGATACATTATTAAGCATCTCTGTGCCTCAGTTTTCTCATCTGTAAAATGGGATAATAATAGTAATCTGCCTCATAGAGTTATAGGACTTAATTAAATACTTTAGGTATGGCACTTGGCATGGAGCCAGGCACATTGAAATGTTCTATATACATTTTAGTCCTTGATATCTTTACATGATTATCGATAACAAAGTCAATATGCATAATGATCATCTGATTTACTCGCCTCTGAATGGACTCAGTTGGTTTAAGCTCCTGTTAAATTGTTGAGCTCCAATACTAAAGGCAAAGACATTCATTTCCGGTGTTGCAGGGACAGCCTGTGGCCAACCATCGACTGATATGGGAACATAAAAGTCCATGTCCCAGCCTCAAGACAGGGCAATCTCTGTGATGCAATTCATACTCCAGAGCTCTTTCTGGGGTCAGGCTGGACTTCATCTGATAAACACATCTCTACTTACTCCTTACCCATCCCTCCCTCCCTTATGTCTCTGCTAAGATATCCCCTCAATGAATCGCTTGCACGAGAATCTCCACTTAGGGTCTGCTTTTAAGGAACCCAGCCTAAGATATAGGCCCCTGACAAGTCAAACTAGCTGTTAATAGGGTTAACAGGGCCATTGTAAAAGGGACTTTAGTCACAATGCATGAGGATAATGGACCACAGTATAGAAAAAGGAGACATTTTAAATCATTATCAGTCTCATCATTACCCCTTAATTTTCCATCACTGTATAGTATGCAAAAATCTTTCACATATATGTCAGACAGGTGAGCACTGTCCTTCCTTTGTTTGAGATGGACAAACTGAGGCTCAAAGAGGTTCGACTTAGCATATTTAGATACATAGTAAATTTTTGGTAGCTATTGCTTGAATTAACGATTTAAACACCAGTGCCAGATACTATAGGTTGACTCACTCAATACCAACCCAACCATCTTCTCTTCCTCTACTCTAAAATCTTGAAAGTGCAATGCATACTTTCCCAGAATCCTTAGCACCTAGTGGTATCCATGTGACATATCTCTGGTCAATGAAATGAAAAGTCCTGGGGAGGGCTTTTCTCCCAAAATAGAAAGGCAACGTCTTAAAATGAAAGACATATCTTCTTCCTGCCTGCCTGGAACAGGGACATGAGGCCAGAGGTGCAGCAGATATTCAGGAATGAAAGGAGAAGGATGAATAAATCCAGGTGTGGGAGATAATGGAGCAGAACAAGACAAAGATCCTGGACCGCTGAAAATATCATGGAGCCGATGTATAAGCTGTGGACAGCCTGCCTCCTGGTATAGGCAGCCAAACGTAAATATTAACTCAGCTAGATCTTGATCCTGGTTTAGAGAAATTTGGAAATGTTGCACATGGCTAGAAGATAAGTAAAAGTGTTATTTAGAAGGTTCGAAAGGGAGGTGTATAAAAAGAGTCAATGTAGGGCCGGCCCCATGGCTTAGTGGTTGGGTGCGCGCGCTCCACTACTGGTGGCCCGGGTTCGGATCCGGGTGCGCCCCGACACACCACTTCTCCGGCCATGCTGAGGCCGCGTCCCACATACAGCAATTGGAGGGATGTGCAACTGTGACATACAACTGTCTATGGGGGCTTTGGGGAAAAAAAAAAGGGGGGGGGGGAGGATTGGCAATGGATGTTGGCTCAGAGCTGGTCTTCCTCAGCAAAAAGAGGAGGATTGGCATGGATGTTAGCTCAGGGCTGATCTTCCTCACAAAAAAATAAATAAAAAAATAAAGACCCTATAAAAAAAAAAGAGTCAATATAGTGGCAAATTTATTCAGCCTGCTAAAGAGGAAAATCGCGGAAGATCATGACAAATTGTTCTGTTTTTCAGTGATGGAGGACCTAACTCCAACCCTCCGAAAAATGAGATGTCCTTGCGCACCTGGATGCAAATGCTTTCATTCCTACTGAACGTAGTCCAAACATTATTTCACGTTATCTAACATATATTGATTAATAAATAGCAGCCCTATGAGATAGGTTCTATTATTACCTCCTCTTTATATGAGAAAATCAATACTCTGATACTATGCTATCTATTATGATAGCCACTAGTCACAGGAGGCTATTTGAATTTAAATCTAAATTAATTAAAATTAAACTAAAAACTCAGTTCCTCGGTCACACTAGGCATGATTTAAATGCCCAACAGACACATGTGACTAGGGGTTACCATATTGGACAGCACAGATTTAGAGTATTTTCATCATGGCAGAAAGTTTCAATTAGTGAAGTTGCTGTAATTGGTGAAGTAATTTACCCAAGATTCTATGACTAGTAAGAATTTGGGCTTATCCCAGGCTCTACCTCATAGGACATACAACCTCTCCTTGAGACAGTGTATTTGTTTCCTGTTGCCATTTAACAAATTACTACAAACGTAGCGGCTTAAACACCACAGGTTTGTTATCTTCTAGTTCTGGAGGTCAGACATCTGAGATGGGTCTCACTGGGCTAAAATCCAGGTATTAGGAGAGCTGCATTTCTTTTGGAGGCTCTAGGGGAGAATCTATTTCCTTGTCTTTTCCAGGTTCTAGAGGTCACCCCATTCCTTGGCTCACAGCTCTCTTTTCCATCTTCAAAGCCAGCAACATCAGGCTGAGTCTTCCTCACGCTGCCATCTCTCTTATTCTCCCTCTTCCGCTCATAAGAACATGTGATTACATTTGGCCCACCCAAATAATCCAGGATAATATCTCCATCACAAGGTCAGTTAATGAGCAACTTTAATTCCATCTGTAACCTTAATTTCCCTTTGCCACATCACCTAACATATTCACAGGTTCCAGAGAGTGGGATGTGGATATCTTTGGGGGCCATTATCCTGCCTTCCACAGACAGCATTCAAGGCCCTCTAGGATCTGACCGCAACTGTTTTTCAATCTTCTTTCCTTCGAATCTTCTCTATATTCCTTGTGCTCTAGCCAAACAAAACTGTTCACCCTCCCCTACAAATGCCATTCATTCCAATCAACATGATTAAAGTATCTTCTATGCACTCTAACCCAGGGAAATAAAGCTGATTTAGAGCAGGACCCAACCTAAAGGACGTCTTCTCCATGCCTTTGCTTTAGAATGTTCCCTCTTCCAGAAATGGCAATTTGAAGCCCAACCTACAGCCTAATTTAAGGACACCTAAATTCTACTTATACTAAAAATTCTGCTCAAATACTACCTCATCCATGAGACAATGCCTGAGATCACTCCAGATACCAGATGACAACAGGTGAGTGGTGGAGCATTTGGTTGTAGCTCCAAAGATGTTTCCAGTCACATCTAGGTGACCCCTTTGGTAACTCTGAGAGGCAGGATGTACACATGCAATGGAATGTGGATCAGAGTATGGACTCTGAAGCCAGAAGGCCTGGGATTGAATCCCACAAGAACTGGCTTTACCTTCTAAGAACAGAACACATTTGTCCTCCTCTCTACTCTGTGTATATGTGTGGGGAAAGGGGTGGGAGCTAAGGGTCAGTGAGAATATTAAGGTATTTATTTCACCTTGTTTATTTCTTTCTTTTTACCCCTCCAGCTGAAATCGACCTTACCAATATTCCTTATCCTTACATTTACCCATGTCCTTTTCAGGATCTTTGTTAGCTGGTGGGTAGAGCATCCAGCCAGGGTCTATGACGCCTAGTGTCACAACATGCCAAGGACAGGATGATAGTGATAAACGAACTTAAACTCAAAAGAAATCTGGGACCCTCCAAGGAGGACAGATGAAAATTAGAACCACATTTTCCAATGTGATTTATCTAAAGTCATTTATGATAAGACACTTCAGGGCAAACAGGCCACATCAGTGGTGCATATCTCTCAGGGAAATTCAACCACCAAGGAGGGCAAGATCGTTTCTGTACAGCAGGGCCCCTCAGTGCAAGCCAACTACTTCATCTGGTGCTAAAATAAGAAGCAGGGAACTCATACAACACCAGAGGCGGAGAAATGACTTTGTAAATCTTCAGACTGACTGAGAACTACAGCATATACACAAAGTCATGCTTTTTTTGGCGCTTTAGTGATGACTTAAAGGATTTTTAAGGGTAATTTTGACTCTACACAATTTTTGCCTTATGTGCTGACATTAAAGGCTAACTCCCACATAAGGTATGACTCTACTCTTAAGTCCTTTAGCACCTGAGGCCTTGAGAATCATTCATATTGTATGAGTTTCTTGAAAGGCTCTCTGGTTCTAATTGAAACTGGTTGCACTAAATTCAAGTATTCATGTTTGCTTTTAAACAACTCTCACCTTGGTTTAATGCGTAGGAGCTTTTCCCAGTCTCATTTCGGCTGGTTTTAGCATTGTGGGCCCTGGTCCCAAAGAGCTTAGGGTCAGATGGGCTTTGAAGTTTAATTATTAAAGCAGCAATTATACAACTGAGAAGAGTGAAATTGAAAATGAATCCAAGAGCTGATGGTGGGGTGAGTTTGAGGGGAGTCACGGGGACTGTAAGGACTGAGAGCCCCAGACACCGCTAAGCAATTCAACCAGGGGTTTACATAACCAAATGAGAAGTAACACAGTGTGCTTTAGGAAATAGCAAAATGTTTCTTTCTCTTTGTTATTTACACCTTTTAATCAAAAGAGTGAATGTAATTCTAAAACATTGCCTAGCCACTGGAAGAGAGACGATGAACCTAGAAGGAAGGAGATCTCAGCTTCAGACTCATCTTTCAGCTCAGCAGCAGGGGGACCTTGGCAAATGATTTCATTTTCCTTTTTAAAAAGAGGAGAGGGGGCCGGCCCTATGGCTTAGGGGTTGAGTGCGCGCGCTCCGCTGCTGGTGGCCCGGGTTCGGATCCCGGGAGTGCACCGACGCACCACTTCTCCGGCCATGCTGAGGCCGCATCCCACATACAGCAACTAGAAGGATGTACAGCTATGACATGCAACTATCTACTGGGGCTTTGTGGGAAAAAAAAATTTTAAAAAAAAAGAAAGAGGAGAGGGTTTTCTCATAGTGTGTTGCATGGAACATCAGTTGTGAACAGTGTTCCATATGTAAAAGGGTTCTGTAGTCAAATAAATCTGGCCTTGTAATTTTCCCTTCATATTCCCTTCTTGGAAATTCACAACGTATATTAGCATATTAAAATCTCTGAGGAGTCCTGTAGTAAAGAAACTTTGCTTCAACTCAGTAGTTCCCAAACATTCTTAGCATAGTTATTTTTGATGAAACATTAAAGTGTGTTCTAAGGGACACACTGAGAAAACTGAACAACTTCACGTAAGCTGTGTGAGGATAAAGGCCATGTCTATTACTTCACACTGCACCTGATACAGAGTAAAGTAGGGGCTGGCAAACTCTGGCCATTATACCAAATCCAGCCCATGAGGTAAGTGTGGTTTTTTTCATTTTAAGTGGTTGAAAAAAAGTCAAAAGAAGACTACTGTTTCATGACATGGGAAAATTACATGAAATTCAAATTCCAGTGTCCATAAATAAATTTTTTGGAATAGAGCCACACCCACTTGTTTATGTATCTTCTGATTGCTTCCTGCTGGAGTTGAGGAATTGTGACCAAGATCCCATGGCCCACAAAGCCTAAAATACTAACCTCTCTGGCTCTTTATAGGAAAAGTTTGTAGACCCCTGGAGCAGACAACTAAAGTATGTAAATAATGAAAAGTCTATTCTTGCCACCCTCCATACCAAACTGCCTCATTTTCTGGGGAGAGGATCAAGGTTATAACTGGTTCCAGAATGAGGCTGTCCTTTTTTTCAATTGATCTTAATTATCTTCTTTCTCCCGGTCTCTGCTGTAGCTCAGCGTTGACTTGAGCTAAGCGACAGCTTGAATTCCAGGTCTCTTGATTCCTCAAATTGTCCCTAGTTTTCTGCACAAGAGTCTTTCCCAGATAACAGTTATACTTAGGCGGCAATGCCAGGAAAGAGAGAAAAAAATGAAATGGAAAAAAAAAAAGGAATTAAAGTTTGGCTGACTTGGGCTGGGACATCAGGATTTGCAAAAGCATTACCCACTATTTTTGGGGTAAGGTAAGGGATGAATATGGGCAAGAAGAGGAAAGATGGGAAGGAGCAGGTTTGACTTATCTGTAAACAGTCTGATGGAAGGCAGAGGAAATCAGCCCACTGGGAAAAGACCTGGAACATGGGTTCTCATGGCTCCAACCCAAACCAAAGAAGCAACACAGGGCACAAGAGTCAGAGAGAACATCGTTTGAATCCTGGCCCTGCCACTTAGTTTCCATGTAAACTTAGGCAACAAACTTAACTCCTCTGGAAAATGGACAAAATAGAGTCACAGTGAGAATTAAATAAGATGGTTTTTAACAACCACCATTACAAGAATTAAGTCTCTTAATTCTCACCACAACCTTGAGGAAGAAACTGTTATTATTTTACAGATGGGAAGACTGAGACACAGAGAGGTCAAGTGGCAGAGCCTGGATTTGAACCCAGGAAGTCTGCTCCTAGCCTCTGTGCTCATACACACTGTACACACACAGATTGGCACAGCTTAAACATTTGGTAAATGTCAGTTTTAAAATATCTCTTAAAATTAGAAAAATACCAAAACTCCACTTTATTAGACTATTTCCCAATATGAAGAGCAGGGCCTCTGGAGTCAGACAAACCTAGACTCCAATTCTTTGTCCACTGTTTACTAATAGGATTCAATAAATATTTATATGAAGATTAAGCATGTCACTTAACCCCCAAACTTCAATGTCATCTATAAAATAAAGATAACAGTGCCCAATTTAAAGAGTCACTTAAAGATTAATTGAGGTAATGCTTATGGAGCACCTCTAGAGAGTCTGGAATATGATAACAGCACAATGTTTCACGGTGGCTATTTTTTATTACCTAGAACATCCTTCCCTGCCTTCTCTCTCATGAAATCTTGTTCCTTCTTCAGGCCCCCCTCAATCCCCTTCCTCAAATTCTCCTGGACATCTTGTTGGAATTCCATCTTCCTTGTATCATGGAGGGAGTTTTGTTTGGGTCTGTCTCCCTGACTCAGGTGAATTCCTGAGGTCAAGGATGATGACTCCTTAGAAGGAACTTCAGTAAGAGCCCACCTGAACATACCACCAAGGAGATAACAGGGTCTCTCCACTTCCCTAAGGACCCTGCTCAATTCTTCAGTCAGAACAATTTGACTTTTTAAATACATGGATCATGTCATTCCTCTGCTCGTCCTTCCTAACCACTCCTCAGGGTAAAATCCCAGATCCTCAACATGCCCCCAGTGGACCCCGCTACCTCTCTCTGCCGTCTCCCCTTTCCTCTCGGGACTCCAGCCATGCCAGCCCTCCTTCTCTTCCTCAAACTTGCCAACTCATATTTGCTGTTCTTTTGGCCGGGAAGGTCTTTCCCCTCCAGCACCCACCTCACTCTTCGCCTGGCTCCCTTTCCTCATCCTTCAGGGAACTCCTTAGGCAAGGTCGTATGCCCCTACTGGCTGCCCTCAGAGCTCCTGGTACTTATTCCTAAACTCTTGGCACCATTGTAACTACATAACCGCATGTCTACATTGCATGTATCGCCTTTCTTCCCTTTAGACCAGCACTGCCCAACAGAACTATAACACAAGTCATAGACGTCATTTTAAATATTCTTGCAGCCACATTTAAAAACACGAAAAAAAGCAGATGAAATTAATTCTACTAATATATTTCATTTAACCCAATATCCAAAATACTACCATGTCAATATGTTATCAATATAAAAAAAATTATTAAAGGTATATTTTACATTTTTTTCACACTAAGTCTTCAAAATCCATCGTGTGTTTTACACCTACAGCAGAACGCGTTTTGGACCGGCCACAATTCGAGTGTTTAATTGACACAGGTGGCTCGTGGCTATCATCGCGGACAGCTGGGCTCTGGACAGTAAACTCCCTGAGGGCACAGCACACAAGTCTTACTGCTGTATCCGCAGTATCGGACTATGTTTGGCTCAAAGAGGCAAATAAGTATTTGGTTTAAAAGAAAAAAAAATGAATATTTGTACAGAGGAAAAAATGGGGGCCCAGAGGGAGGAAGTGATTGGCCTAAAGTCACAGGACTAGTTAATGGTAAACCTCGCTAGCTCCCAACTGGAGCCATATACCCCAGCACCTCCTGGAAACTGCAGGAATCTCTCAGATCAATCTGCCTCTCTAGGTGAAAATGTGCACCCAAAGGTCAGCCCAAAGCATTTTTACTAAAAACTTTACCGGAAAAGACAGGAAAATTGTGATTTCGTGAAAAAGTTTTCTTTCTATTACTTTGTAAATCCTACAGATTGATAGGTATTATGTAAGCAGCATTAACGTGCTAGGCACTGCCTGCTGAGGAGGTTGTTTTGAAGCTCTCAGTACAGCTATTGTATTATCAGCAAGACTTCTTCAGGACTCAGCCCTCAATTTCTCTGGGCGAAGCTGCGAAGTGAGTCAGAGTTAGCACTCAGTCCCCAGGCTTGTGGGGGTGGGAGGCGGGGTAGGGGTCTGTGGGTGTGAGGGAGATGGCAGGATCACGGTCAGCACGTCTCCCATGCCTAGCCTTTGTTTACTCCCTCTGAAATCAGTTTTAGGGTGGTCATAAGAAAATTCTCCTTCCATCAGAAGCTTTCATTGTAAATGAAGGAACAGTAATCACCAAAAAAAAAAGTGGAAATGAAAGAAATATAGGCTCAGACTATATTTATAAGTAGAACAAAGAGAGTTACACAACGATATCACAATATGATACTATTTTCATTATAAAATTTATATTTCGTATATTTATGTTATAAGAAAGAGATCCAGAAGATTATTTTTCAAAATATTAATTACAGTTATCATTAGGTAGTAAAATTATGAATGATTTTTATTTTCTCTACTCCTGGTTGATCTACAGTTTTGAATTTTCTTCAATGAATATGTATTGCTTGTGTAAGAAGGAAACAAGTGAACATTTAAAGTAAATAAGTCTATGCACACATATATACACTCACATATGATCCCAAATGTTCCAACAGTATTCAAGAGCTAATTATTTTTAGAAGTTCCCAGGAAACTTGTTGTTTCTTTAGCTTTTAAGTAAATGACTTTGCCCCTTTAGTGCTCAAATTAGTCCCAGGGAGAGCAATCCAGCCCTCAGTACAATCAACAGGATGGGGAATGCAGCTTCCCCCAGTTTGTAAACAGAAACCAGCACCCATTTGCGGGCTGCCTAGGGGTGAGAGGCACTGCTGAGGACCGAGGTAGGGGAGTCAGAAGGCTGGTCCTCAGATTTGGCACAGCTGCCAGCAGCTTTGTCAGGAACTCAGCCTTGTTAACTAGGAAACGGGAGAGTCGCCCACCTTTCTTCTGTTTTGTTGATGATGAGTTCAAGGAGCCATTGCCCCCTCTCCTGAGAGAAGAGCTCAGACTGGGGATCAAGGCCAACAGAGAAGGAGTGTTTCAAAACATGCTAAGGGTTTCATTTACCTTACCTGGAGGCTGCCTCTCCAGGCAAAACTCTTAGACCAGTGGTTCTCAACCAGGTAGATTTTGCCCCCTCAGGAGACATTTGACAGTATCTGGAATCATTTTCAGTCATCATAACTGATGGGAGCTGGGTACTACTGGCATCTAGTGGGTGAGGACAGGGATGTTGCTAAACACCCTACAATGCACAGGACAGCCCCCTACGACAAAGAATTATCCAGTCCCTAATGTCAATAGTGCCAAGGCTGAGAAACCTTGTCTTAGATGATGGAAATTATTTGAATGCTTTGAAGGAAGGCATGCGTTTTTGCTGAAATGAGTCAGATCACCGATACCTGGCTGTATTCTCCATGGCCTGCAGGCCAAAGGAGGATTTGAGCTTGTCTATTTTTAGTAATTATTTGAATGTTCTGAGCATCTTGATAATACATCTATCAGTAAGCATTGGCCTTATGAAAGACAAGCATGGAAATATGGGCCAATTCCACACGCCAGCTCTAATCTGTGGGTGGTGACTGCCAGTTGGGTTCTCTGGAAGCAGACCTTGAGACGAAGTTTGGAGTATGAAATGTTTATTAGGGATCAGCACCTGTGAGGAGTAGGGATAAGATGCAGGATTGGGCAGTGGGAAAAGATAAAGCACAAAGCAAGCCTGACAAAGCCTCAGCCAACCTGGTGGGCAGGGTTGGGGGTGGGGGATAGCCTGAGGTAGGGAGGATGCTCTGGAGCCAGTATTTCCGAGTTGTCTGACAGTAGGCTGGAATGGCTGGGCCCTTATGACCCTCTCTCCCCTAGCCACCCACCAGGCTCAGTCACTAGGTGAAAGCTGCCCTGGGAAAGGTATGACCTCCAGGCAGGGGACACTGTGCAGCTGAGGCTGACCTCAAAGATGCTGACTGCTGGAGTGTCTGCTGACCACACTCACTGCAGCTGGACAGCAAGTCCTTCCTTGAAAGGGCATCTGGGTGGCACATCTCCATGTCTACCACAGGGTGCATCCACACTCAGCAAAAAGGCGTGCTGCAATCCATTAGCAATGTCTGCCATGGTACAGTGCAGAACGGTAGCATCTGTGCCAAGTATTTGGCAACCCTGCATTAGAAACAGGAGCCAATGGGTAAGGCCTATAACTGCAATATTACGGTGTTACTTGAAAACAAACTGAATCTGGAGGAGAACCAAAAAGCAAGTAAGTCAATGAGGAATGAAACTTGTTTGCCATCTAGTTAGCTAACTATTGGGCTGGATTGAATATAGAAACATTCCTGTGGTTTTTGGTAAGAAATCTCTTGCCCTCTCTTCATTTATTCCACATTCACTTATGAAGTACCCAGTATGTGCCAAGCTTGATGTTGGAACACAATAGAGATGAGCGAGCCATAAGCAACGGATGAGTTCAGCCTGAAGTCATCAGGCCTGCACTTCTTGCCTCATGGCTTTGGCTTTTTACCCAATTAATTATGTTTGTGCCATCAGCCCATGGGCTTCTTCAGTCTCTCCAGCCCGAGCTAGGAGATCCCAGTACTACAATAACACCGTGTTTGGGATCCATCTAACCCTCTCCGCAAATCCTCCGCTAGCTTTGACCTTGGAAGTCAGGTAAGAAGAGAGCTTACTGCCATAGTTACATTGTTTCTTGGACTAGATTAAAACAACCAAATTCTGTCTGGGAAGGAGAGAATGAATGTGCTGGTAGAGAAGACTCTGAGGATCCAGCATATAGTGTGAGGAGCTAGAAAGTTCACACAGCTAATAACAGTAATAGTACCAGTGGCTAGTAATAGTACTAATGAAACTGACGTTGAAGAGGTTAAAAAATCTTCCCTGGGCTAGAAGAAGAGAACAAAAGCTTTGAGATAAGCTTTGCTAACTGCAGCTGTGCATATGCAGCATAATCAACTGTTGTTTAAAACTAACCAGGTCTTGCTGTCCCTCCTTAGTATATGAGGGAGCTGTCTTTCCCAGGAAGTCAAGGTCTGGACATCAAGATTCAGCCTCACAAGGCCAAATGCAGGCTGAAGATGAAAACTAACCAGAAAAGTCCAGACAGTCAAGGGCAAAGAAATTCAGTCTTCAAGGCCGAACACAGGCTAGTGGGAAGGTGCCAACCAGCACGGCCAAATGCTCCCCTTCCCTTACCTAAAACCCCAGCACATGCTCTCCCTCCCCTATCTAAAACCCCAGATAAAAACCCCTACCTTTTTCCCTTCCACGAGGTGGATCTGAGTTCTGACTCCCATCTCCTCGTCTAGCTGCCTTTTGATAATAGTAAACCTCTTTCCTTGCCACAAGTCTGGTGTTTCAGTTTTTTCCTTTATTGGACCTACTATGTGGCAGTTAAACAAACCTGTGTTTGGGTTTGGTAACACTAATAACAGTAGTAGTAATTAATAGTAGTTATTATAATAACAAATGTAATTGATGACTCTGCTCAAACACTTAACTATACATTAGATACTTTGCTAATCACTTTATATAAATTGAATAGACTGCCATATTGACTTCTTAAAATTAAAGGAGGAGAGAGATAAAGAACTCAACTGATAGTCTTTGTCCTCAAGCCTTACCTACCATCAGGTAGGTTGGTGTCTGTTAAGATACTGCATAATATTAAATAAGGAACTGTTTAAATCTAATGTTACTGTTTACACAATAAACACAAATTAAATTTCTTTTAGATCCAATGGAGTGTCTGGACTGGCCCCACAGCCGTGTGTACTAGTGAGCGATGTTTGCAATACATCATGAACACAATAAAACCGCCAATTTTTCCTATTTAAAGCCATCCTCAGAGAGTTTAGATGATGAGCTAACAAAATTAGATACCGTTAATTACATTTCTAGGTAATTTTGATCCAAAAGGGATCATTTTGCTTCTTCCAGCTGAAAGTATATCATTTATTATAGAGGAAGGAGTGTAATTTTGGAGTTGGATGAGATATAAGGTAACCATACTGAATGGAAGCTATTATGCAGATGTTCTGGTCCACGGTAGCTTCATTATCAGCTAGTGAAAATATGCCTGTTTCATCCAACGGGGCTTCTTGATGAGGAAAAACTCGTGGTTTTTTAATTATTTAGCTCAGATTTTACACCATCAACTAGATTTCTTCTTTGCTTCAATAAAGTAATTCTAATAATTTTTGTCGCTTCACAAAAGAAAGAGTCGCCTGATAGGTAGTGAGTTCCCCATCATGAAGATATTTAAGTAGACCCAAGATCAACACAGGAAATGTTGTAAGGGAAATTAATTTCAATTAGTCTATCAGATAAGGATTTAACCAGGAACACCTTGAAGGTAATTTATTTAATAAATGTTTGTTGGACCTGTCTCTTGGGCCAGGCATTATGGAATGGAACTTGGGTAGGTCACAGCTCCTGTCTTCAAGCAAAATACAGTCCAGTAATCCTTTTTAGCTCTGAGGTTCTACAAATTTATCTTAAAGAAATTTATATCGCATCTCTCTTTTCCACCTTTTAAATATTTTCTTGGGTCTCAATTTTTTAATACCACCTGTTTGTGTGTTTTTTAAAATTGGAGAGAAATATAAGAAGATAGCATCCCATCTTCTTTCTGCTATCAGTTAGCTATTGCTGTATAACAAACCATTGGCTTCAAACAACAATCATTTATTGTTGTAGTTCACATGTCTGAGGGTCGGCTGATCCAGGCTGACCTCAGTTGGACAGTTCTACTCATCTAGGCTAGACTCATGCATCTGTAGGTTGGCTGGGGCAGCTACAGATGGTATGTAGATTAGGCATGGAGGGAATAATTGAAAATCTGCCAAGATTTTTGTCCTCTGAGCCAGAAGAGAACCATAGAACAAGCAGAGGAGAGCCCTACTGTGTGGATCTGAAAGGGAGGATCTCGCTCTTGGAGATCAAGCTCACTGGACGCCTCCCAACTGCCAGAAAGAGTAGGATGTCAGCAAATAAAGAGATGCCACGTCTCCTTGACCTCCCAAGACCTGCAGAAGCGCTGAAAGGGTGTGGGATAAGGCTCCTCTGTCCCTGGAACGGAGAGGCCAAGAGAAGCCCTGTTGTCACGAGGTCTGATGGACTGCTTCTGCTATACTATCAGCCCACATGGGGAGAGACAGCAGTGCCTCCACCGCTGCCTCAGAAAGATCCATAGCAACTCAACCTCAGCCCCAAAGCAGACAGAGAAAAATGACAAAAAGTCAAGGGGCCCAAGAGCCTAGGGGAGCCATGGAATCCTGAGTAAGAAACTACAAAATATTCAGAACAGATCTCTACTGAAATAGACGACAACTTCAACCAAAACAGATAATAAGATGACTTAGATTCGTGCATAATGTGCACGTGTGCATACCTTCTGTACACACACACACACACACACACACACACCTTCCTGGAACTAAAAATATGATGTTAAAACTTAAAAAATCAGTAGATGAGCTGAAACTGAGGGTGGTCACTGGTGAGACCCTAATTAATGACCAAAAAAATCAAGTGAGAGAAATCTCTGAAACAGCAGAGTAATAATTCAGTGGGTTAGAAATCATGAGAGGAAAGGATAAGAGATTTAGCTCCTAAATCCTGGAGACCTAATGTGAGGATGAGCATTTTCACAAGGAGAAAAAGAGACAGATGGAAGCGCAACAATAATCACATAAATCACGGAAGAAAATCCCAAGCGGTAGAAAGATCTGAACTGAGTTTCAAGTTGATTTGAAAGAAAAGCCTCAGATCACTTATAAAATTCCAGAATAAATGAAAAAAAGAATTGAATGTCCTAAATTCTCACCACTAGATAATATCTGCTTACATCATTACAAAATAAAAATAGGGGCCGGCCTGATGACGCAAGCAGTTAAGTGCACGCACTCCGCTGTGGCAGCCCGGCCCGGGGTTCGCCGGTTCGGATCCTGGGCGCGCACCAACGCGCTGCTTGGCAAGCCATGCTGTGGCGGCGTCCCATATAAAGTGGAGTAAGATGGGCACGGATGTTAGCCCAGGGCCAGTCTTCCTCAGCAAAAAAAACAGGAGGATTGGCAGATGTTAGCTCAGGGCCGATCGTCCTCACAAAAAAAATAAAAATAAAAATAACATATGTACAAAGTTAGGAAATTCTATGGTTCATAAAACTATGAGAGGAAAAGTAAAATACTGCCTTCATCCTCTGCATTTCCCTCCCCCCGAGTTTCTCTAAAAAGGTGATCACTGTTACCTGTTCCCTGGGATTTCTCACTGCCCCCTAAAGGTTATGCATATACCAACATATATATCTATATAGAGGCTTATTTTTATTTATTGATGTTAATAAAAATTCTGTTGTTTACCAAACTTTATCACTTAATATATCTTCCATATCAATATATGCCTAATTGTTTTTAATAGCCACATTGTACATTCCATAATATCAACATGAAGTGATTTTTCCAACCATTCACTTATTAATGGGAACTTTGATTTTATTCTTTTTTTTCACTTACAAACAATGTTACCATCAGCAACCATCTAAAAAAGAAATGTTGTAGATCTTTTATAAGCATATCTAAAGGGAAATTCTAAGTAGTAAAATTACCAAGTTAAAGGCATTTGCATTTTAATTGATTATAGGACTTGAAACATTCCTGGCCCATAGCAGACATTGAATAAGTAGTTTTTAAATAAACTAAAATGGTCGTATTTTTCCTCAGAATGAGTGCATTGATTTATACCCCAGATTAAAGACTTTTTTAATTGTAGTTTGTAGAATGATGACCCCCTAAAAGATATGTCCACTTCCTAATCCCCAGAACCTGTGAAGATGATCTTATTTGAAAAAAGTCTTTCCAGATACGATTAAGTTAAGAATCTTATGATGAGGAGAGCATCCTGGATTATTGAGCGGACTGTATATCCAATAACAAATGTCGTCATAAGAGTGAGGCAGAGGTAAATTTGACGGGACACCTAGAGGAGAAAGTGATATGAAGACAGAGGCAGAGATTAGAGGGATGCAGCCGCAAGCCCAGGAATGTGGGGTGGGGCGGCGGGGGCGGGGTGGGGGGGTGGAGTGGGGGCGCCCGTCAGAAGCTGGAAGAGGCAAGGAATGGATTCTCCCCTAAAGCCTCCATGGGGAGTATGGCCCTGCTGACACTTTGATTTTAGAATTCTAGCGTCCAGAACTGGGAGAGAACAAATTTCTGTTGTTTTAAACCACGAAGTTTATGGTAATTTGTAATGGCAGCCTCAGGAAACTAATACAATCATTATTGTTAAATTGGATCTTGTGGACATAGAAAAGAGCATCTAGAGTTTGGAGACAATTTGACTATGACACAATAGAGAGGTCGAGTTCCAGAGTCCTGCCCCTGAGAGCAGCCCTCTTCAGGTTCTGCCCAAACAACTCCTTTGTTGCATCCAGCTGGTGCACTCTCTCGGCCGTGTCTGAAACTGAGACCCCAAACTACTAAACAAAGGAAAAGCTAGCACCAACTTTACGATTTTTCTTGATTTTGGCACAGGCAGATTCAATATTAATTAATCCAATCCAAACTTTGAAAAGGAAGTTTATAAATGCTTTTTTCCCCCCTAAAACTCGGGTAGTGGCAGATGGAGATTCACACATCTATATCCATCTAATCGTAATTGATCCAGCGAGAGCCTTGCTGGAGAGGGGAGAGCATTTTCCCAATCTTTGGTCTCTCCCTGGCGAAGAATTAGCATGCCATCTGGAACAAGGCAGTATAATCCTGTCACAGAAGTTGTGAAGCTAATTACCAACCAGTTCCAACCAAGACTGGCTTAGAAACATGGAGTGACCCTCTCTGTATTGCAAGCCACTGCTCTCTCAGCAGCCAATTCTGACTTAATAAAACGAATCCTGTTTTACACTTAAATAGTGCTTACAGTTTAAAAAGCACTGCCAAATGTAGAATCTCAATTGTTTTATGTTGTTTCTCACAACAAAACTGTGAGATAGAAATAGGGCGGGAATTATCGTATATGTTTTCTAGAAGAAGAAAACTGAACTTCAGAGAGGCTACGTGACTTCAGATCCACTGATATCCTCCACACCATAATGCCTCCTGAGGATCGACCTATCTGAGCAAGACATAAATATGAAATAAGCCTGTTTATTTTCAGGTGCTCTCTCTCATTGGGAGGTGAGGTGTCCCTGGACTGAAAAGGAGTCGTCTGTGTGTACATGTGCAAAGGGGGATAAACATCAAGGCATTTCTGATCATCCAAGCCCCCATTATCCTCTGATGCAAATGTTAGTTCATTGCTCATGGTGTGTATCCCAGGCGCCGGCCCAGTTGCTCGAGCAGTTAAGTGTGTGCGCTCCGCTGCATCAGCCCCGGGGTTCGCCGGTTTGGATCCTGGGCATGCACTGAGGCACCTCTTGTTAAACCATGCTGTGGCGGCATCCCACAGTGGAGGCAGATGGGCACGGATGTTAGCCCAGGGCTAGTCTTCCTCAGCAAAAAAAAAAAAAGAGGAGGATTGGCATCGGATGTTAGCTCAGGGCTAAAAAAATTTATCCCAACTTGAACTCTATTTGGGGTTAAATGTGTAGTTAGCCTCTACCGTCAACAACCCTACTGGTCTTTTGCCATAACGTGTCTTCTGACACCTAAAGGGAGAGCATCAGAGAACTCATCTGTGTTTTAAAACTTATTTGTCTAAGCACATAGCTCTCAAAAGACTCGATTCTGACATTTCCTTGGCAAGTCATTAATAAGTAAAGTTTTCAGGTGGTCGTTTTCCATAGTGCTATAAAAAGAAAATCAAAAGCAAGATCAATTGTGCTTTTCAAAAATGCTGGAAAAAAAGATCCTGCATTTTTTGTGACTGCCAGTAACCAAAAAAGTTCATTTCTAAACATAATTCCCATTTCTGTTCCGTGGGAGTAATAAGCAATTTGAATTAAAGGCAAGAGATCTAAATTCATACATTCAAATTCATTTATTCACCAAATATGTATGGGGGCCCAACTATGAGCCAAGCATGTGCTGGGGTTATAGCAGTGAGCAAAACAAAGTCTCTAATCTTAACAAGCGTACGTTCCACCAACAAAGTTAAACAATGAACATATGTCAATTTAGTCTCTAGTTTCAGCAAAACATGTTCAGAGACTCAAGGTTCACCACTCCTGCTGCCCTCACCCAGACCACCTGAACTGGAAGATTACAGAGAGCTATAAACACAAAGCAGGGGGACTCACATCTGCATCTACAATTTAATTTTAGATAGCCAAGGAAAAACTGCCCATGTCAGTGACATACGCAAAAAAGCATCCTTTGGAGACACAGGAAAATGCTATCCTTGCATAGGAATTTTTAAGGATGTAGACTCCTCAGAATGGTGGCCTCTGGGAGGGAGGATATGCTTGCCAAGGACTCCTCCTTGTGCCTAGGGGGCTTCTTCCACTTTCTTGCACCTATTTTGCTGTTATATTCATACACATTCCTGGGGAGGAGAACACAAAACCTAGAGAAAGTCAATGACAATGGACTCGCAGAGCATTTATTCATCCCCCAAAGTGTTTATTGAGCATTTGCTATCTAGCTGGTATGGTGACGGGTTACTTGTCTTCTCAAGTCTTGGTCTGTTACCAAAGGAGAACTAGAAACAAAATTTGAAGCAGCATGTGATTTCACATGCATTAAAAATTGCCCCTTTAGCACAAGAGGGGTCATTTGTGGTGAAGGAGCATCCTTTATCTTGACCATGGTAGGGGTTCTATGAATCTATAAAAGTGATTAAACATCATAGAACTATACACACAGACATTAAAAAAGAAATGCAATACTGTCGTATGTCAATTATACCTCAAAAACAAAAATAAGTGTGTGCAAAAACTGGTCAAATCTGAGTAAAGTCTGTAGTCTAGTTAATTGTATTAATGTACTAATGTCAATTTCCTGGTTTTGGTGCTATGGTTATGAAAGATGTTACCTTTTGAGGAAGCTGGGTGATGGGTACACAGTACCTCTCTGTACTATTTTTTGCAAATTCTTGTGAGTCTGTAATTATTTTAAAATCAAAAGTTAAAAAAAAAAACACGTCAAACTATTTTTTCAATTGTCCCTAAAGTGACCTATCTTGCACAGTCTCTGAGTTTAATCAGCCAATTCTTCACAGAAACAATAATGAAATAAGAATAAAATACAAGAGAGAAGAAACAGAGTAAATAGGGCCTGATATAATAGGAAGACAACAAGTTGTTTCTTATATGACTAAGATATAATTAATAAATGAAAAAATAACAACAATAATAATAGCTGACTCCAATAGTATGTACTATATGCCAGACTCTCTTTTCATACATTAATTCATTTAATCCACTCAATATCCTTGTGAGATACATACATACATATTGTAAGCCACACTTAGAGATAAAGAAACTGGAACACAGATATGTTAAGTTAACTTATTAATGCCACACCATTTTGTAAGTGGCAGACCTAGATTTGAACCCAGAGACTCTGGCTACAGTATAAATCTCTTAGTATTTACGAACCACCCAGGGTAGGAGGCCATGTCTTCTTTTATTTTGATTAGGCTCCATGAATAAAACAGTGCCTTATGTGTCACATTCTGGGTTCCACAGAACATTTGATAAATGATGGTATGTCACAATACATACAGCTAAACTTATTTTTATTTTAAAATATTTCTCTTCTTTAAGTACCATGTGACACTTCAATGTGCTGAGTCAGGTCTCAAAAATCCATTAATTGAAAGGTGATTCTTCTGCTAGGCCACTGTCCTGGGGTAGACAAGACACTTCCCTGACAACCCATCCCTCTATCAAAAAAAGCTATACCATCCCTCAATAGTGCATGTTGGAACCAGAAAACTAACTGCTGAGTCACACATCAAACAAACATCCTGGTTCAAAATAAGCCAAATGCATCAGTCTAAACACACAGTAACTATGTCCTCAGTATTGAGAAGACCAAAGGTCATGAGTATCAGTCAAACAGTGAATGAGCAAAAAAGTCATTGCTATAGCTCGTTGTCTTTATTGGACCATGTACACTTGTTTTGTTTTGTTTTGTAGAATGGAACAATCTAGGGCCCAGTGTTTGTTAATGCACTGGTTTTTACCAGGCCGTTGGCAGGAGAGGTCATGACTAATATCAAAGTGAGGGTTCCTGTGGCAGGCTAACTGGCTTTTAATCCTGACTCCTTCCTCTCACTAAACTATGATTCTGGGGAAGTTACCTTGTCTCTCTGTGCGTTGGTTTTCTCATTTGTAAATGGAGGATAATAATAATAGTCATTACTTCCTAAATAGTTATGAGAATGAACAATTCATGTAAAAGCATTTTGACCATACTAAGAATTCAACAAGTATTTGCTATGATTTGATGTTAGAAATGCTCTAATAACATCTTATACTAAGTCTGCAACTGCATAGTTATATATAAAGTCTTTCAGTATACAAGGAATAATGTTAAAATTAAATAAGTTACATTGTGGCATTAATAGTCAACAAAAGATGGAAGCAATCCATGTGTCTATTGCTAGATGAATGAATAAACAAAATGTGGTATGTACATACAATGGATTATATCCAGCCTTTAAAAGGAAGGAAATTCTGACATATGCTACAACCTGGATGAACCTTGAAGACTTTATGCTAAATAAAACAAAGCAGTCACAAAAGGACAAATATTGTATGATTCCACTTATAGGAAGTACTTAGAGTAGTCAAATTCATAGAGACAGAAAATAGAATGGTGGTTGCCGGGGGCGGGGGAAGGAGGAAATGGGGAGTTATTGTTTAATGAGTACAGAGTTTCACTTGGGGAAGATGAGAAAGTTCTGGTGATGGATGGTGGTGATGGTTGAACAACAATGTGAATATCCTTAAGGCCACAGATCTGTACAATTAAAAATAGTTAAAATGGTAAATTTTATGTTATGTATATTTAAGGTTAATAGAAAGCGCTTATAACAAGCCTGGTACATTGTAAATGCTAAATAGGTGTTTATTAAATAAATATTTTTAAAAAGTTTTAGAAGGAAACAAGAAATGGCATATGGTAATTTTTATTATTTTCAATAATAATATTTAAGTAGAAAAAGAACCAGAAGAGCCTGGAGGTGTATGGCAGGCCACTTTGCCATTCTTCCACCAAGAAGTCTGGTACAAGACACTCCACCCATCGTGGGCACACATCAGTCTTCTCACTGCTCTCGCGGCCAAGTACCTACGTCCCTCCTCCTTGTCTGCCTCTGTTCTACCACTATTAAGATTCAGTCTCTGTTCTAAAGTGTTCTACCCACTCTTTTCCTCCTTTTCTTTGAAAGGAAAGAAAGCCATGTGACCGTATACACATTCCATAACCTCTCTGAGCCTTTGTTTCAAAGTCCATAAAATGGGGACAATAACGCCATTTCCACTATAGGGTTGTTGTGAGGATTAAATGAGACAAGGCATATCTGGTGTTGGTAAGCACTCAATAAATGTTCACATATGCTTTTAAAGAATTCTCGGAAATTGGCAGTCGTAGAAGCCCAGTTATTTAACATAGATCAGATTAGGATATAAGTAGTACATTTTTAATTTAGTAGTAATATTTCTTTATGAAGAGCTTGGCAGTCAGTAATAAAGCATCAGTAATCTCATGTCAAGACATCTAGAACTGTCAGAATTTAACTTGCTGTAAAGTGTCACAAGCTGTTATAGCGCTGAGTCTTTTGCGACTAATACCGCATGTGAATGACACTTTACAAAATGATTTTTGCATTCATTGCCTTCATGTTTAAACTTCACAATCACCCCATGAAACAGACAAAGCCCACACTGTTATGTCCATTTTTCGGCTGGGAAAAGGGAGACAAGGAAGTTAGGTACTTTGTCCAAGTTCACATGGAGAGTTAGTGGTCGTGTCGATACTCAAACCCAAGCCTTCTGATTCCACACCCAGGGCTTACCAATACCTCTGAGGACTTCCTATTCCTGCCCCTTCCTTTAAGGAAGAAATGCATGGAAAAAGAAAAACTTCTGAAATGTTTTATAAAATGGAGGTGTGATCAGCTATGCAATTTCAAGGTTCATGAGAGAGAAATCTTTAGAACAGGAATTGCAAATCCCTGACCTATCTGGCCTATAGATGTTGTGGCTGATTAAAGATGGTCACAAATTCTTTGACCCTCATCCCTTGACAGGTGGGGTTTATGCTTCTGTCTCTGAATCGCAATAGAGTCGGACTGCTTTAACCAATAGAATGTGGCCCAGGCCTCAAGAAACTGGCAACTTCACCTTCCTATCTCTTGGAACTCTTTCTAAGAGGTCTAAACTGACATATAAGCTATCCAACTTACACTGCTAGCGAGGCCACATGAAGAGGCCCTGAGATCACATGAAGAAAAGGTGGCAGCCACCTGAGCCCAACCCTGAAACTGTCCCCGCCAAGCTGTCAGGCGTGTAAGTGAAGCCACTTTGGACTCACCAGACCAGATCAGCTGCCAGTGAAATACCATTGAAGTCCCTTTTGATATCACATAAAGCCAAAGAATTGCCTAGGTGACACCTGCACAAAATTGTGAGATATAATAAAATGGTTGTCGATCTAAGCCAGTAAGTCTTGGGGTAGTTTGTTACACAATATATAAGCAGAGGTGAAAAAAATACGCTTTATTTGGCCTGCACAATGCAGTGTGTTTTAATTGAATTGGTTACCTACATTTAAAAATGGGCTAATTTTGAGCCAGCCCTGACGGCCTAGTGGTTAAAGTTTGGCACTCTCACTGCTTCGGCAGCCCAGGTTTGTTTCCCGGTGGTGGAACCACACTACCTGTCTGTCAGTTGCCACGCTGTGGTGGTGGCTCACATAAAAGAACTAGAAGGACTTACAATCAGGATATGCAACCGTGCACTGGGACTTTGGGGAGTTAAAAAACAAATGGGCAGATTTTATGTAACAATTTGGATTTCCAGCTTCTTTTGAAGCATCAGAATTCTGGCAACTCCAGGCCTATGACCAATGTGGCAGTAACTTGAAGGAGCTCAGTAGTAACAGCCATGTCCCCCAAGCATCAGTTGCCATTGATGATTGAACTTGGTCTCATATGGCCCCTGTCAGTCATTTATTTTACCTGCCTGGCCCTTGAATGTTTGCCAAAGCAAACAGAGTCTCATTGCAAAGCGTAATAAGTTCATTCACATGGTTTAACATCCAAATAGGCAAAACAGGCTTAACTCAAAAGGTATTTAAGTGCCATACCTGGATCAATGGCTTCTCCATCAAACACAGTCTCATACACAATGGTTTCCTTTTAAAAAGCGCAAAATGTTAGCAATAAAGTTGGCTTGATAAATTAGTTTTGAGGGGCCAGTCTGGTGGTGTAGTTGTTAAGTTCGCATGCTCCCTTCAGCGGCCTGGGGTTCGCAGTTTAGGATCCTGTGCATGGACCTACGCACTGCTTATCAAGCCATGCTGTGGCAGCGTCCCATATAAAGTAGAGGAAGATGGGCACGGATATTAGCCCAGGGCCAGTCTTCCTCAGCAAAAAGAGGGGATTGACAACAGATGTTAGCTCAGGGCTAATCTTCCTCATATAAAAAAAAATCAGTTTTGACCTGTGTTGAGTACTTTGAGCAGACGACTTCTTATAAATTACCTCATCTCTCTAGTCTAGAGGGCCACAGCCTAGGATCCAAAAACTTCCTGCTGCTCACATCTTCTCCCAGCCCCATACCCCACATCAGTCTGCCTGCCATGCCCTCCCTTAACTCAAATCTTTTTATTGATGCTAAGTCTCTTACCTTGGATGGGAGGTGTTATTGCCTGAACTGTATCCCTCCAAAATTTATATGTTGAAGTCCTAACCCCCAGTACCTCAGAATGTGATTGTATTTGGAAATAGAGCCTTTAAAGAGGTGATTAAGATAAAATGAGGTCATATGGGTGGGCCTTAATCCAATATGACTGGTGTTGTTATAAAAGCAGGAGATTAAGATGCAGACAACACAGATGAGGGACAGACGAGGGACAACCGACTGAGGACACAGGGAGAAGGCAGCCATCTGCAAGCCAAGGAGAGACACCTCAAAAGATACTAAATCTGCCAAAACCTTCATCTTGGACTTCTAGCCTCCAGGACTGTGAGACAATACATTTCTGTTGTTTAAGCCACCCAGTCTCTGGGATTTTGTTATGGCAGCCCTAGTAAACTAATATAAGAGATTGGCTGGCATCATTTTCCTAAAGGAAGAGGCAGAGGAAGGGAGCACTGAAAGAGAAACAGCTCATGAAACAATGTCGTGGTCAGCCAGGACTCAGATAGGAATGTCCGTGGTAAACGGGGAAGAAAGTAGAGAGAAAAAAAGGAGAAATGAAGGCTAAAAATGCCATTTCTTGTTCCACTCCACATTTATATTTCCTGGAACCAGCCTTACCCTTGTACAGTGGCTCACATGGACCATTTAATGAATGAGCCTCAGCCAATTTCAAAATGATTTACATACTCCAAGGTGTAGATTTCACTATTTCCTAAGAAACTCCAGGGCTGAAGAACTTATTCAGCTCTATCACATATATAATCTATTTTCAGATCTAGATTTTATTTTTAATTATGGTGGATAATGCTAGATTTCCATTTGTCTAGGATTGTTTTTGCTGAATGCACACATAATATTTGAGGCAAATTTTGACCTAAGCCAAATTCCAAGACTGGATCTCAAATTCCAGTTTTGTAATGCACAGAAATTCAACAGGAGCAGAGAAATTGAAATTATTTTATTTTCTTTCTATGATGCCTGAGTAGAACTGCCATGTTTATATGGAAGAACTTTTCATTGAGCAACAATTATCGGAAAATATAGTCCTCTTTCTCCTTCTGTAGACAAAATCTCCTTCTGTAGATTTTGTAAATCACAAAAATGTACTTACTGTTAATACTTCTAGTTTTTTATTTCTGTTTTAAATGACTGTCTTTTCCTTTTGATTTCTATCTCCTGTTCAAAAAATAAATAAAAGGCAGGTATATGATGAGTGTTTTTTTTTTCCCCCAAAGTCCCAGTGGATAGTTGTATGTCATAGTTGCACATCCTTCTAGTTGCTGTATGTGGGACGCAGCCTCAGCATGGCCAGAGAAGCGGTGCGTCAGTGCGCACCCGGGATCCGAACCCAGGCCACCAGTAGCGGAGCACATGCACATTTAACTGCTAAGACATGGGGCCAGCCCTGATGAGTGTTTTTTAAAATCACGCAATTCATGATAATCATGTGACAATTAGCAATCTGTATCTTACCTGCAATATACTTCATTCTTCCATATGAAAAGAAAATTTGGCAAAATATCAGCTTCATTATGCTAACACATGGCAAAAAAGAGTTTTGTTTTTATGGCAGAACATGACTATTATCATATCTCTCCCACTCCCAATTTTTTAAAAAATGCTGTGTGGGGAATAATGGACTGTTCTCATTGCCATCACCACTCCTCTTACTGAATCATAAGTAAACTCTACTTAGTTAATAAAAATTCTTATCCAACTCTATTTTTTTTCCATTTAAAAAATTTTTTATTAATAGACTATTTTTTAGTGAAGGTTTAGGTTTACAGAAAAAAATTGTGCAGAAAGTACAGAGTTCCTGTATGCCTCCTCTTGTCTTGTTGCATTAGCTAGGATTTCCAGCAGGATGTTGAGTACTAGTGGTGAGAAGGGGACACCTTGCCTCGCTCCCAATCTTAGGGTGAAAGCATCTGGTTTCTCACTATTAAGTATGATGTTGGCTGTGGGTTTGTTGTAGATGTTTTTATCAAGTTGAGGAAGCGACACTTCATTCCTAGTTTGCTGAGAATTTTTATCATGAATGGATGTTGCTTTTTTGTCAAATGACTTTTTTGCTTCTATTGATATAATGATATAATTTTTCTTCTTCAGCTTGTTAATGAGATGGATTACCCTAATTGATTTTCAAATGTTGAACCAGCCTTGCATGCCTGGAATAAATCCCACTTTGTCATCGTGTATAATTCTTTTCTTTTTCTTTTTTCTTTTATTTTATTGTGAAATTTTTGTTGTACATTATTGTTTGTCAGTCACCATATAAGTGCATCCCTCCACCCCTCGTGCCCTCCCCCCACCCCCCTAGCCCCTGGTAACCACCAAACAGTTCTATCTGTCCATGTGTTGGTTTATCTTCCACATATGAGTGAAATCATGCACTGTCTGTCTTTCTCTTTCTGGCTTATTTCGCTTAACATAATACCCTCCAGGTCCATCCATGTTGTCGCAAATGGGACGATTTTGTCTTTTTTTATGGCTGCCAACTCTATTTTTGAAGCCATGATAGTCTGTACTCTGAAGAATTATTTTTGGATGGTGATGAAGACAGCTGCATTTTCTATCCATTTCTCTGGCCTCTCTGCCCAGCTTCACAGAGATTCAAAACAAGTACAGGGAGGGTACCTGAATTTATCACCTGTTTCTAGGCTGCTTCCTGGGGGTTGTCAGACACATGCCCATGAAACTGCTTGCATCCAAATAACATGGGGAGTTGTTTGGCTTGTCTGCTCACAGACTGATTTGTTTAAAATATATTCTCATGGGAAATCTGTTTCAGATGTTCTAAGGTAGAACCCAAGAATATGTTGTTGCTGTTTTGTAAAGAAAGCTCCCCAACTGTTTCTGAGATACAGCAGGTTTGGAGCAATGGTGACAGTGACCAAGTCTTGTATCCCAAGTACTTTCCTCTCTGCCTCTCAAAGGCAAACTTAGGCAGAAGCCGTCAGAGTAAGATCACCAAAGCCCAACTGATTTCAACTCTTTATATCAGAAGCTTAGGAAGAAAAATCACACACATGGGTTTGGACTTGGAGACTTCCTTGGCCACTTTCTGACAGCGTTCCCTAGGGTTTCCCTATCTCCAAAGCAGGAAACCAACCCAGCAAAGAAAACAGGCATCAGAGTGAAGTGAAAGGAAGGTACTAGTCACTGGACTTGTATGTGTTGATAGCTGTGTACACAAAGGTCAGAACTTTTCTTTGCCAGGAAATATTATTTCAAAGCAAACAGAGCATCAGTTTACATTTTCAGAGAGCATCTGTTTATACATAGTAGCCTCAGTATGGAGCCACGGTCCTACGCAGACGGTGGGGTGTTGACTCAGGTATATAGCTTTTTTAAACACCATAGGTGATGCTGAGGAACACCTGAGCCTAGAGAAGACATCAAATTAAGAATCTGAAGATTGAATGCATGTCTGCTCTGAAAACTTGAACAAAACTATTTCGCCTCATTGCCCTCAGTTTTCTCATCTGTAAAATCAAGGAGTTGAACTAGATGGTACCTGAGGTTCTTTTTGGCTTGTATGCCTCTGTATGCCAAAACAGGATAAACCGTTTTGTGCAGCTCGAAAGAACAGTGTGTTCTTGAAAATCAAATATTCTGGTGGAAAGATATATCATCTGTGTTGCATAAAAAAAAAAAAAGCCTCTATTTCAAAGGATAGAATATAGTAAAATACACTAACCATAAAGTCTACCAAACAGACTTTATCCTTGGGTAACTCAGAAGCCATTCTGAAGTTCTGCAGAGGCTTTGCAAATTTGTTTTTGAAATAACAAAATACTAAAAGGTCTGCTAAACTTCACTGGATTAGATCAAAGATTAGATGAAATGATGAATATAAGCCATGTAGTACAGTGCCTGGCACATAGGAGGCGCCCATTACTATGCATAGCATAACTACTAGAGAATAATGATTAAAAGCACCCATTTGTAGAGATTTTTAATTGATAGACTTCACTGATTAGTAGGCCCTTCTGGCGAGCAGACTTTCAGAACTTTCAGACATAAACAGCTGCTTGGGGATCCTCTATGCTCCACCGGCAACTATACAAATTCTCTCTTACCCACGCAGTTCATACTCACAGATGTACACTCTAAAATGTGGCCTGGCGGCTGGGTGTGGTAGTACACAAGTGGAAGGCATATGGGTGAAGGTGCTGCCCTGACTAGCTTTTTAGCCTTTCTAGATGAATCTTGAATTTACAATAGAATATTTTCCCCACACACACCCCCAAATTAAATTCCATAACTCTTTACTTCAGAACTGGTGGTTGGAGGAGGTGGCATATTGGCCCTTATCACATAAATATCTATAATAGCGGTGCCTGTCCTGGGCTTGGTGGCTTTGCCATATTTCAGGTTGTCATCAATTATGTGCACCACAAGATGGTACTGCCACTTCAGTTCAGCTCCAGATTCAAAGTTAAAAGGATTCTTCACAATTAATTTTGGAGTATATGAAACTTGAGTTGGGTCAAATCCAAAATGATTGCTCTCATTTACTTTAAAAGGCATAATTCAGAAATTAAAATTATTTTAAGATATGTTAAAAAGTTTTCTCAAGCTACCTTACATTGCTTTTGAAGCATAGTAGGTGTAAATAAATAAAATTTTTATTGTACTCTGAATTCCCATATCTATACAAGGCTTATAATGAAACTGAAATCAAGTAAACAATAAATTAAGTTGGTTAGAAAAAGTTGTTTTAAAGTTTAAGGTCATGGGTCTGATCCCCATATGTGGTCAACAAGACTTACATTATTATCAAATTATTCTGCCTAGTTGCTTCCCCTTCCTTAATCTCCCACTCAGAGCAATTTTGTTCCTACTTTCAGCTTAGTCTAGACCAATATCAAACGGGCCAGTCAGACTACAAATATCTATTGAGCCACCGCTAAGTTTCAAGTCAAGTCTCAGTGGCCCTGGAGACACTGTTGTAAACAAGATGCACATAGTCCCCACCTTGATGAAGCTTATCATCCAGCAAGAGAAGTAGACATGGAACCAGTGTTTATAATTAATTGGCAATGTGTTTACTGATGTCCATGCTCTCATTCTTTCAGAAACACAACAGAAGTTCTGACCTCCATACTTTAAATACTTCTCTTTGTTATACTGTCTCATGATACCAAGCAGTTTTCCTTTATAGGACTCATCATATTTTATAATCTTGCAATTGTTGATGTTACTACTAGTTTAATGAACAATGAGTTCCATGGATATAAGATCCATATCTGTCTTAGACACTACTGTGTACCTATTTGGTATCCAACAAATTTCTTCCATATGTCACAAGAGGATCACTAAAGCTGATAAGGATGTTTAAATCCAACAATAATACAATTGAAAACATCCATCCTAGTGAATCTGTATTAGCGTCACATGGAAAGGTGGCTGCTGTTTTCAGCTAGTACCACGGACAGCAGACTTAGCTCCTTGGAACTTAACCTTCAGTGTTTCCTACGTAGGTCCAAAGTTTCTTCATTGTCAAGTATCATTGAAATCACTGATCATTTCACCATAGGAGGAATTAGATTGGACATTTGGAAGTGAAAAGTGTTCCTTGAGGAAACTTAATGCTGTAGATATGAAATGGCCTAACCTTTACAAACATAGTTATTTCTACAGTTATATCATGTCAAAGAGGCTTTAACTAATGGCATTTTGACACATGCTCATGATTAAAAGAAATAATAAAATTATCTACCAGAAGCCATCTCACAACTCATTTCAAAATCTTGTGAATCTCTGTCATGGTAGTTTAGTTTGAAGCCATTGACGCTTGTCCCAGTAACAACATTGTCAAAAATGACTGCCTTCTATAGAGAGTTGTGTGCAGACAGGTGCTTCATCATTCTCATCTCATGTCAACATTGACCTGTCAGCAATGAGGGAAGAAGGAACATCACATACGTCATGTGACTATTTATACACAAAATCAGAAATAAGCATCTGGGTAGAGACAGATCATTTAGAATTATTAAATAAAAAGTCTGGAATTTTGAGTTTGAAGAAATGTTCCTGCAGATTTTGGTTCTGTCTGTCAATCAACTAGTCAGTTGGCTTATTATTCCTGGGTCAACTGTGACATTCGGGGTGGCCATTAGGGAGAGCTTCGGGCTCATTAGAAGAACCTGTGGAAAGCTCACAGATTACTTAAATGATAAGGGAAAAAAAGCTGAAGAATGACACCTCTAAAAATTGTAATCCCTTAAACCGTTTAAACATCTATGCTTAATGGCAAACACTTCCTGAGTTTGCCTCCTCTTTTGTAACTTAGAGGCTCCTCTGCAACATTCTCTCAAGCATAATATATTTTTTGGTAACAATATGGTTACTTCAAAGTCTGCTCTGACCTTAATTAGGGGCTGTTATCAACCCTTTCTTAATTAAAATATCATAAACCAGGAAACTGTGATTTACATGGGAAAAGATCAAAATATCAAGGATTTTAAAATGTCAATGATCAAATGCCAGTTAGTCTAGAAAGGTTATGTGCTCACCTCTTAGATGAATAATGACTTCCTCAATAACATTCGCAGGAGAATCCCTGGTGTGCTCTTATTTGCAAGTATTATCTTTTAAAAATGTTTTCTGTAATGTTTTAACAACACAGCTAAATTCTTGGGGAATAATTCATTCTTTAATGCTAACTTCTATAAATTGAATATAGCTACGTGTTCTATTTAATATGTGGTGTTTTCATGTGATTTTAGGGAGATCACTGTGATATGACGGAAACAGTACAGGATTTGGAACCAGAAATCTTTATTAAAATCATGGGCCTTCCACTTGCCAGATCCTTTATTTGGTACAAGTGACTCAATGCTGCTTTCCTCATCTGTAAAAAGATCTCAATCCCTCCCTTCCTAGGATTGTGCAGAGGATAAATTCATCCAGTCAACGAATATTTATTTAACAGCTACTATGTGCTAAACCCTGATCTAGACACAGAACATACACTGGTAAACCAAACAAGCTCCCTGCCCTACTGAAATTTACATTCTAATGAAGGAGGCAAAGCAATAAACAAATCAATAAATAAATATGTTAGGCAACATCATATACAATTAGTGCTCTGCAGGTTAAGGAGATAGAGAATAACTCATGGAAATGTTCTAACAGAATGTTCAGAGAAGTACTTTCTTTTTTGACTTACTCTCCTATTTCCTTCCTCCTCCCCTATATTTGATGCATGTCCTTAAGCAAGTATGTATCCTCACAGAACATGTAGTGTTTGATCATATGATGGTGATTTCCATAAATGATATTGTGCTGTAGTTCTTTCCTGTTTCCTACTTTTCTCACACAGCACCATATTTTCTTGCTCTTTCCATGTTGTTTGTAAAACTAGTTTTCTATTTCTTCTTGATTCTTAGTATTTCATAGCAGGCATCTACCATTTTTTACTCATTTATTCTCCTAATGATGAACTCATGAGTTGCTTCAAAATTCCACCATCACACACAACAGAAAAACAGACCTTGGTGAGCAGGTTTCCTTTGGGCAGAAACCTGATTAAAGAGAGAATGTAAGTCATGTGGCTATCTGGAGGACAAGCATTACAGACTTGAGCAAAGGTTCTGAGGTGCAAACGTCCTTGGTATGTTGAAGAAACAGCAAGAAGTTCATGTGGCTGGACTGAAGAAAGAAGCAGAGATCTAGGAGCTGAAGACGAAGAGGTAGCCAGAGTTCAGATCATACAGGTGACTGCAGACCTTAGAAATGACATAGGAATTTGTGCTGCTTAGTGGGAAGCCATTGGAGAGCTTTGAGGAAGAGGGTGACCTATCTTTTTAAAGGATCACTCTAACTACTGCGTGAAGAGTACATTGTAAAGTGCCCGAGTGGCTACTTAGGAGGCTGCTGCACTAGATCAGGCAAGGGATGACAGTGGCACACCCAGGGTGTTATCTGTGATTGGGTGAGAAGTGGAAGCATTCAGGATATATTTTGCAAGTGGAGACAACAGGATTTGCTGATAGATTAGAGAGAGAATTTAGGGTGCATGATAGTGATTAAATGCCCAGAGTTAATCCTTCTATCTCTTTCTAGCTGGGTAAACTTGGATAAATTGCTTAACTTCTAAGCCTTTGAAATCAAATTCTCCCACCTGTAAAAAGGAGTATCAGTAATGACCTCATGGGATGGAACTGAAGACTAAATGAGAAGCCATAGTACTTGGCCCTCATTAGGTTCTCAATAAAGGATGGATGATGATGATGATGGTGATGACAACAGTTGATGATGCATTCCTAAACTTTGGAGTCTAAAGAACTATCTCCCTTTTCTGAACTTGAAAGTCACATTCATCTGTATCATCAATTTACTTGCTATATACTGTTGAACTTTTCACATGTGAAAATTTTTAAGCTCCCTGAAGGCATATATGGTGTCTTATACTTCTTTGTATCCCAGGGTGCTGTGCTGAGTAAACACTCAATAAATATTTGTTAAGAGAAAGAGGGAATGAACAAGTTCCTGCTTTATCTTTGGGAAAAACATAATTCTTTTTATAAGAACATAGTCACTTGAAGTTGTTTTTTTATTATCTGCTTTCTCCTCTTCTCATTTGTAATAAGCGAACTACAATTGCAAATGGTGTCATCCTATACCATTTTAGAAGTTCATAAATGTCTACAGGAACAACTGCCACAGGTACCTAGGTGTAAAGATCTAGGTGTATGTCTCAGGTATCTTCCTGAGACAACCAAGCCCCATAATCCTGTCCACATGACTGTAGTTCAGTCCCTATGAAAGTCATTCTAACTGTTGATGTGAATGGGCCTGATATTTTCCTCACAATGACACAGACAGGAAACCTAATCACCACATAAGCAGCAAGCCAGATGGGGACCTTAAAATTCCTCAGTCCTAGAGAAAACTGTATTGTGATTACCAGGGGCAATGGGGGTGGTGGGTGGGCACAAGGGGTGAAGGGAGACATATATATGGTGATGGACAAACAAAAATGTACAACCCAAAATTTCACAATGTTAAAAACTATTAAAACATCAATAAATAAATAAATTAATTAATTAATTAAAATCTTCCCACTTGAAAGAAAAACAAAAAAAATTCCTCAGTCCTACTTCTGTCTCTTCTAATGACAAACCCTTATAATCATTAATAACACACACCACATCTCAATATAGCGGTATTCACTCTCAATGTCTTTCAAGAGTCCTTTGATGTTGCTAAAATAATTTAGAGGTCCACACTTTCCCCTACTGTGATTCCAAAAGAATGAACCTTTGTTAAGCACCCTCATCACCTTTCAATGAGGCAGATTAGGTTTGAGTCCGGTTCTATAAACTTTGAGTAACTTCAGGTAAGTGTCCTAAACTCTGTGCCTCAGTTTCCTCATCTGTAGAGTAGAAATAATGATAATATTGCCTACTATGAAGAGTTAAGGTGAAGAGTAACTACATCAACATATAAAACGTGCTAGCACAACATATAAGTGCTAGCACTTATCTTGATAAGTGCTAGATGCATATTTGCAATTATTATAATCTTTTTAATCTCATGAGAATTGTTGTTATCGTTTGACCATTTCTTGTTGTTATTGTTTGACCATTTTGATTGTAATAAATTAGAACCTAATAGATCATCTCTATTATATCAAAACCCGAGGCTCTCTACTTACCGTGGTCATTGCCATGCGAGGATAAAATCTGTCACAGTCTGCAGCTTCCACAGTGAGGTTATATTACTTCATGATCTCGTAGTCTGGCTGTGTGTGAGTTCAGTCATTCCAGAGAGAGGGTGAATCCAGAATATTTGTATAACCTGCATGTCTCCAGTGGTCATTTTGTACGTCACACAGTTTGGTGGGTGGTCTTCATCAATGGCAGTCACTCTTCCAACTTTGTAGAAAACTGCCAATAACATTTATTAAGATTCATTCTTGTCATGCAGATGCACCACTTTAAAAAGCTTAACGTGGTCAAGATGGCGGCGTAGGCAGACTCTGAACTCACCTCCTCCCGTGGACACAGCCAATTTACAACTACTCGTGGAAAAATTACCCCTGAGACAGAACTGAAAACTGGATAAGAGGAACTCCTGCAACAACGGACAATCCTAACTGAGGTGGAAGAGGCAGAGACTCCCTTCTGGAGAGGAAAAACGCCGCCTTCACAAGCCGCCAGCGGCACGGCCGCCGGGAGCAGCTCACAGGTACGCAGCCTCCCTGGAGGCGCGGGGCCCTGAGCCGGGGAGCGCCCCCGCTGTGGGCATTTTGTGGACCCAGCACAATCGAGACCAGCGGCATAATATCTGACTTTGCCTGCTACTAAAACATTGGGGAGCACCCCCAGAAAACCCGGTTCACAAAGAAACTAAAACTGGCTCTTAAAGGGCCCGCGCGCAAACTCACCCGTTTCAGAAAGCATCCTAAAATCACCACAAAGAAAGGTGCACAGTGCTTTGGTGACAAGATACTCACCTAATAGGCCCTGAGTGCATCTCGGTGAGGGGTGAGACCTCTCCAGGGAATGGGACATTGGCGGCGGCCATTGTTGTGGCCTGGTGTGAGTGTGCTGACACAGACGCCATTGGAGTTCTCCCTGAGGCCTGCTAGCCCAGGGTCTGCCCCACCCGCTAGAGCACCGATTTAATCCAGCTCAGCCAGGGCAGGCAGCCCACCCTAGAGACTGGCCCCACCCAACAACAAGCCCTCAGGCAACGTGTGGGCCTGCATAGATTGGTGACTGGATTCTCTGCAGCCTGGCAACTGAGCAGACTTGAGCGGGGCAGGGGGTGCACAGGGAGCCGGTGGAAAGTGTGGGGCAGTGGCGGAGTGTGTGGGGCTCCCGCCGTGGAGAGACTGGGTCCGCTTGGGGAGGTCGGGGTGCTCACACGGGGCAGGACTGTGTTGACTGTGTGTGTGGACCTGTGGGCGGCAGGGCTTGTCAGCTGCAGAAGACTTGTGCTTCTCAAAGACCCACATAGGAGGTTTGCCCCACCTTCCGAAGTCTGAAGCAATTGGGTGCTCCTGTGCCTGAGGCCAGCCCCACCCAGCTGCAATCCTCAGAGAGCTGACAAGAGACCTAATAGGCTAGAGGCTTACAGCAATTGTAAGGCCCTGAGCCTAACAACCTGCCACGCTGGGGGCCTACTCACTTAAAAGAAATACTGCAACACAAATGTGGTATTAGAACTTGCAGCCAACTGTGCTGCGGCTCCCCACACCTGATAAAGAGACTGAAGGGCCCACAACAACTACAAGCAGCTGAGCATTACAACAGCTGGCCAGGAGCATAACTCAGCCTCCCTGGGCGCCTATAGGGAGAGCTAACAGGCCACAACAGAAGGACACACGTAGCCCACATAGGGGCCACCCCTGGAACATTGAGAACTGAGGGAAGCACACTGGAAGCCTCCTAAGGCATCACTTACATAAGGTCACCTATCCAAGAGCAGGAGACGTAGCTGACCTACCTAATACGTAGACACAAGCACAGCGAAAGAGGCAAAATGAGGAGGCAAAAGAATACATTCCAAGTAAGGGAACAGGACAAAACCCCAGAAAAGGAGCTAAGTGAAACAGAAATGAGCAACCTACCTGACAGAGAGTTCAAACTAAGAGTGTTAAGGATGCTCACTGATCTGGGGAGAAGAATAGATGAACTCAGTGAGAATGTCAACAAAGAAATGGAAGATATAAAAAAGAACCAATCAGAAATGAAGAATACAATACTGGAAATGAAAAACTCATTAGAGGGACTCAAAAGCAGAGTAGAGGATACAGAAGAACGGATCAGTGAGCTGGAAGAAAGACTAGAAGAAATTACCCAAGGTGAACAGGTAAAAGAGAAAAGAATTAAAAAGAGTGAGGACAGTCTAAGGGACCTCTGGGACAACATCAAGCACACTAACATCCGTGTTATAGGTGTCCCGGAAGGAGAAGAGCGAGACAAGGGGGCAGAGAATCTATTTCAAGAAATAATAGATGAAAACTTCCCTAACCTAAGGAAGGAAACAGACATCCAGGTACAGGCAGCACAGAGAGCCCCAAACAAGATAAACCCAAAGAGGCCCACACCAAGACACATCATAATCAAAATGTCCAGAATTAAAGATAAAGAGAGAATCCTAAAAGCCGCAAGAGAATGTCAAGTTACGTACAAAGGAAACCCCATAAGGCTATCAGCTGACTTCTCAGCAGAAACCTTACAGGCTAGAAGAGAATGGCACGATATATTTAAAGTGCTAAAAGGAAAAAACTTACAGCCAAGAATACTCTACCCAGCAAGGTTATCATTCAAAATGGAAGGAGAGATCAAAATTTTCCCAGATAAGCAAAAATTAAAGGAGTTTGTCACCAAGAAACCAGTGCTACAAGAAATGTTAAAGGGACTGATTTAAGGGGAAAAGAGAAGACCACAAATAGGAAAAATTATCTATTTCCATGATTAGAACGTAATGGATACAAATGCACAAAAAAGAGGTTAGATATGATATCAAAAACATAAAAGGAGGGAGGAGGGGAGTTAAAGAGTACAGCTTTCAGACAGAGGTCAAACTAAAGTGACCATCAATTCTGTATAGAAGAAGAAAGGAACAGAGAAGGACCACTAAAACACTGAGAAAAAAAAAAAAGTTAAAAAATGTCAGTAAGTACATACTTATCAATAGCTACTTTAAACATCAATGGACTAAATGCTCCAATTAAAAGGCATAGGGTGGCTGACTGGATAAAAAAACAAGACCCATATATATGCTGCATACAAGAGACACACTTCAGACCTAAAGACACTCACAAACTGAAAATGAAGGGATGGAAAAAGATACTCCATGCAAATGGCAATGAAAAGAAAGCTGGGGTAGCAGTACTCATATCAGACAAAATAGACTTTAAAACAAAAACTGTAAAAAGAGACAAAGAAGGTCATTACATAATGATCAAGGGAACAATCCAACAAGAGGATATAACACTTGTAAATATCTACGCACCCAATGTAGGTGCACCTAAATATATAAAGCAATTATTAACAGACATAAAAACAGAAATAGACAGTAACACAATAATAGTAGGGGACTTTAACACTCCACTTACACCAACGGATAGATCATCCAAACAGAAGATCAATAAGGAAACGTTGGCCTTAAACGACACACTAGAACAGATGGACCTAGTAGATATATACAGAGCATTCCATCCAAAAACCGAAGAATACACCTTCTTTTCAAATGCACATGGAACATTCTCCAGGATTGATCACATATTAGGCCACAAAACAAGTCTCCATAAATTTAAGAAGATTGAAATAATACCAAGCATCTTTTCTGACCACAATGGTATGAAACTAGAAATCAACTATAGGAAGAAAATCAGAAAAGCCACAAATACGTGGAGATTAAACAAAATGCTACTCAACAACGACTGGGTTAATGAAGAAATCAAAGAAGAAATCAAAAAATACCTGGAGACAAATGAAAATGAAAATACGACATGCCAGAATTTATGGGATACAGCAAAAGCGGTTCTAAGAGGGAAGTTTATAGCGATACAGGCCTATCTCAACAAACAAGAAAAATCTCAAATAATCTAACAATGCACCTAAAGGAACTGGAAAAAGAAGAACAAACCAAGCCCAAAATCAGTAGAAGAAGGGAAATAATAAAAATCAGAGCAGAAATAAATGAAATAGAGACCAAAAAACAATAGAAAAAATTAATAAAACCAAGAGCTGGTTCTTTGAAAAGATCAACAAAATTGACAAATCTTTAGCTAGACTCACCAAGAAAAAAAGAGAGAAGGCACAAATAAGTAAAATCAGAAATGAAAGAGGAGAGGTTACAACAGACACCTCAGAAATACAAAAGATTATAAGAGAACACTATGAAAAGCTATGTGCCAACCAATTCGACAATCTGGAAGAACAGAAATAAACCCACACATCTATGGACAGCTAATCTTTGACAAAGGAGCCAAGAACATACAATGGGAAAAAGAAAGTCTCTTCAACAAATGGTGTTGGGTAAACTGGATAGCCATATGCAAAAAAATGAAAGTGGACCCTTACCTTACACCATACACAAAAATTAACTGCAGGGCCGGCCCCGTGGCTTAGCGGTTAGGTGCTCGCGCTCCGCTACTGGTAGCCCGGGTTCGGATCCTGGGCGCGCACCGACGCACCGCTTCTCCCGCCATGCTGACGCCGTGTCCCACATGCAGCAGCTAGAGGGATGTGCAGCTGTGACATGCAACTATCTACTGGGGCTTTGGGGGAAAAAAATAAATAAAATTAAAAAAAAAAATTAACTGCAAATGGATTAAAGACTTGAATGTAAGACCTGAAACTGAAACTTTTAGAAGAAAACATAGGCAGCATGCTCTTCAACATCGGTCTTAGCAACATCTTTTCAAACACCACGTCTGACCGGGCAAGAGAAACAATAGAAAAAATAAACAAATGGGACTACATCAAATTAAAAAGCTTCTGCACAGCAAAGGAAACCATCAACAAAACAAAAAGACAACCTAACAATTGGGAGAAGTTATTTGCAAACCATACTTCTGATAAGGGCTTAATCTCCAAAATATATAAAGAACTCATGCATCTCAACAACAAAAAAACTATCAACCCAATTAAAAAATGGGCAAAAGACCTGAACAGACATTTCTCCAAAGAAGATATACAGATGGCCAACAGACACATGAAAAGATGTTCAAAATCACTATCAGGGAAATGCAAATCAAAACTACAATGAGATATCACCTCACGCCCGTCAGAATGGCTATAATTAACAAGACAGGAAACAACATGTGTTGGAGAGGATGTGGAGAGAAGGGAACTCTCATACACTGCTGGTGGGAGTGCAAACTGCTGCAGCCACTATGGAAAACAGTATGGAGATTCCTCAAAAAATCAAAGATAGAACTACCATATGATCCAGCTATTCCACTGTTGGGTATTTATCCAAAGAACTTGAAAACACCAGTGGGTAAAGATACATGCACCCCTGTGTTCATTGCAGCATTATTCACAATAGCCAAGACTTGGAAGCAACCTAAGTGCCCATCAAGGGACAAATGGATAAAGAAGATGTGGTATATATACACAATGGAATACTACTCAGCCATAAGAAACGATGAAATCCAGCCATTTGTGACAACATGGATGGACATTGAGGGTATAATGCAAAGTGAAATAAGTCAGAGGGAGAAGGTCAAATACCGTATGATTTCCTTCATTAAGTAGTAGATAATAACAACAGTAAACAAACACATAGGGACAGAGATTGGATTGGTGGTTACCAGAGGGGAAGGGCGGAGGGAGGAGGGTGAAAGGGATAATTCGGTACATGTGTGTGGTGATGGGTTGTAATTAGTATTTTGGTGGTGCACACGATGTAATCTATGCAGAAATAGAAGTACAATGATGTACACCTGAAATTTTTACAATGTTATAAACCAATGTTACTGCAATAAACAAAAAAATTAAAAAAAAAAAAAGCTTAACGTGTCCTTGCCTTCCGAACAGTATCATAGTTTCTCAAAGGGTCAACCTAAATCCTTCTGGACGATGAAATGTGTTTGAAAAGCCCAACTCTACATGATGGAAGGCAGATTTACGGATGGTCCTCTGTCACTTTAAACCACATGGCATGAGTCAAATGATACAAGTTAACAATAACTTTATAATAATAATAATTAGTTTACTGGTATTGTATGCTTATTTTCTAGCAGGCATTATGCTGAGATTAGCATCATATAATGGTTCTCCTACAGACTCTGGAACCACACCGCCTAGGCTCTGATCCTCGGCTCTGCCACTTACTAGCTGTAACTAACTGGAAAATTCTGTAACATCTCTGGGCTTCATATTCTTTATCTACAAACTAGGAATAACAACTATCTATCATATAGAGTTGTTGTGAGGATTAAATGAGTTAAAACATATGAAGCACTTCAAATAGTGCCTGATATATATAATTCTTAAATGCTATGTTAAGAATTAACTGTTCTTTATACACATTATCTCATTGAATCTTCTCAACAGCCCTATGATATATTATACTGTTACTCTCCCCATTTTACAGATAAGGAAACCACAGTCCAGTGGTATTATGTAACTTGCCCAAGGTTTCAGGACGAGTATTGGTAGAGTTGGGATTCACATCTGTGTCTGCTGAATCTACAGCCCACGTTTTTTTAATCACTTTGCTATAATTCCAGTGTGCGGTTCCCCCAAATAATCTTTCAGAAGAAAGAGGGGTGGGGTAGATTGATTGCATTAATAGGCCCAAATTCTTTACCCTTCCTGTGTTCATGCTCTTCGCCTGCAACGTTATAGTGCCCTCCCATGTGACCCGTTTTGGCCAATGAGATCTTAGCAAACCTGCCGTGAGCAGAGGCCTGAAAAGCACTTGTGTGATAGGCTTGCCTTTCTCCTGCACGTCTCCTCTGCCCTGAGACTAGTCTGATACTCAGACTAGCCTGTTGGAGGGTGAGAGAGGAGTCAAGTCATTCAGGCACCCCAGCCAAAGCCAGGCTAGATCACCAAAAAGCCAGGCAAGCCCTACAATTTTGAGCAAGCCCAGTCCAAACCAGAGAGACAGCCCAGCCAGTTCTCAGATTCATGGACTAAATAAATGTTTAATGTTGTATTACTCTAATTTTTTGTGGATTTCATTACACAGTGTACTTACAGTATTAGATAACTGATATAAGAGGCTTACCCCTCAATCATTTTCTGCCTGGATTATAAACTCCGGGGCAGACAACTTACTTCCTCCATTTAGTGAAATACCACCGTACAATGACTGGGCTCACGAACATGTGTATAGCACTTTTTTGGTTGCTGACACTCAAGAATAAAAAACCACAATGAAGAAACCATTTCATATACTGTCCCCACCACCTTCAACCTCACGGGATTTCTTTCTCTGTTTGCAT
Source organism: Ceratotherium simum simum (assembly GCF_057802395.1). Lineage (NCBI taxonomy): Eukaryota > Metazoa > Chordata > Mammalia > Perissodactyla > Rhinocerotidae > Ceratotherium > Ceratotherium simum. The sequence goes on from NC_141904.1 coordinate 63,235,446, forward strand.
CTTCCTTTTACCAAGGTTCATCAGTCTCTCACAATGTGTTATTAAGCAGGCAATGAACACAACTCAAAACACCAAGAAGAGAGAAAATACATTGGTGAAAAAGAATGTGATATTTCATTATCTCAAATCCAGAATACAAAGAGTCTAATCCATTGCTTGTGTAAAAGCATCATTATTAAAAGAAATATCACAACTGACACAAGACCACATAAAATAGATTAAGGATAAAATTGCCATTTCTATCATGCAGTCCTGGGCAAAGATGGTGTCATTTTCTCATCTAACATCTTGGGAAATGTATTGGGAAGCTTATTCTTCTGTAGGTGTAAAATTAACGTTTCAATAAAACTAAAAGCTATCTTGAGCATCTTTAGCTAAAGTTTAAAGTAAAGTAATTATGAAACTATAATTTTGCCAAACTTCCTTATCAAAAACTATTAGAAATGAAATAGACTTTCCCTTGTGACTTGCAAACCAGCATGATTTAATTTTCATGTGTTTTCTTCTAAATCATTTCTGATAAAGGAATTTTTTTTTTTGCCCATGCTTACCTCCCTCCAGAGGCATTTTGTCAATAAAGATTCAGCCACCCATCACATACCATCAGAAAATTTTTTTTTTTACTTCAAAGATTATAGATTCCTGTAATTTTGTTAGGAGGAAAAAAACCTCATGTAGTCCTCAAGACACACTCAAATCCTCTGTGCTAATCAACACAGTGTGAAAAAACACTTCCACATTAATGGATTTTTTAAATGTCCTCAAGGTCTATAGGCTAAATGTTTGATATTCAGAGGATAGTTTGTTTCCAGAGTAGTTTTAACTTTCCAATTTCCTCCTATAAAGCAAATTGCCATTGAGTTGTGAAGATTTTGAATCCTCTGATGGGTATTGCCTCTAAACACCAACCCTTTCCTCACTTCATTCAGTTTATGTACTCGGGTAGGGAAGATCAAGGAATGGTTAAAAAAAAAGGAGAGAAAAAGCAAGGAAAAAGTCCTGGCACATTGTAGGCACTCAATAAATGTTAGTGGTTATTATTATTATTATTGGCAATGCTGCCATGGCTGCTGTTAGCATGAATCACATAGTTTACATATACACTATCAGTTAATCCTCATCTCAACTCTGTGACATAGTTATTGTAATCTCCATTCTACAGATGAGAACTTGAAGGCACACGGAGGTTTGTGACCTGCCTAAGGTCATTTGACTAACAGTGGCAGAGACAGAATTTGAAGCCAGTTCTATTTGACGCCAATGCTCGTGGTTTTTCTGCTACATCATATTGTTCCCTTATGAAGTCCTAGAAGTCTTCTCTCTGGTACAGTGGGTCTTTAGCCAGCTATTTGGAGAATAGCACACATAGGAATGACCCACTTAGCTCTTGGTATGAATTCTTAGAACTTGTTTTCAGACTTCTGGTGACCTGAGTCATCAAAATCTATCCAAGTAAAGCAACCTGGAATACTCAACAGAGAACTGGACCAGAAACTTGGAATTCTGCATTTAGCCAGCATCTCTGCCAGCCACTAACTGTTTCACCCAATTCTCTCTCCAGCCCCAATTTTCTCATAGTAAAATAAAGAGGTCGAATCTTTCTAGCCCTTCCAAATCAACAGTGCTATAATTGAAAATTCTAAATCCTTCTCCTCAGAAATCAAGAAGGTATTAAGTTATGCTTAAGAAAACATAGAAGTGTCCAATACATTTAAAGAGTTTTACCTTAAAAACATAAAAGTACATTTCAGGACAACTTTGGATAGTTGGAAAAGAAATTGACATAAAAAACTTGATTCCCATAAAATGCTATCTTTAAAAATACCAGTCTCAAAAGGCAAAACTATAGAGATGGTGAAAAGATCAGGAGTTTCCAGGGGGCAGGGGCCAGGGAAGAACGAATAGGTGAAGCACAGAAGATTTCTAGGGCGGCGAAACTACTCTGTATGATACCATAATGGTGGATACATGTCATTATACATTTGTCCAAATCCATAGAATGTACACCACCAAAAGTGAGCCCTAATGTAAACTATGGACTCTGGGTGGTAATGATATGTCAATGTAGGTTCACCAACTGTAATATCTGTATAACTCTGGTGGGGAATGCTGATAGTGGAGGAGGCTACGCATGTGTTGGAACAGAGGGTATGTAGGAAATCTCTGTCCCTTCTGCTCAATTTTGCTGTAAACCCAAAACTGCTCTAAAAAATAAAGTCTATTAAAAAAAAGCCAATCTCTATTTTAAAACCTAGACTGGTTATTGTTAACATTGGAGAGTCATGGAATTTCTTTGGTAATCTGAAGGCTAAGGGTCTTTTCCCTCAGGGACCCTTGAAGCAATGCTCAGACCCTCTGCTCCAGATTACAATTTATCAGCTAGGAGATAATTAGAAAACTGTGAACTATTTAACTTCTACATAAAGACTCATCATAATGCTCCTTTAACTCTAGAACTCCCTAGAGCTAGAAGACCACCACACAACTGGGAGAATATGAAGGGAGGAAAGAAGTTATGGTAATGCGGCTCTATCAACAAAAGATTACTCAGAAGTCAATATTGAGCGCTCCTGAAACGATAACAGAAGTCCATGGGGCAGGGGATGGGGGACCAGGATCCTGTTTACAATATTTCAATTTAGATGCATTTTATCTGTGATTGTCTGGTCGTATATTGTAAGATTCAACTGTGTTATGTTCCAGAACTAGGATATAAATAGGTGTGCATTTATTTTACAGAGAGCTTAAGAACTTGTTCAAAACTGCATGGTGAGGCAAAGAACTGAAATCCAAATACATGGGCTTTCTATTTCCTAGTCTCTCGTCAGAACAATTGTCTAATGAATGTAGTTGTCTGCCAAGGAAATAAGCTGATGTGAAGTAGTGTGGGTTCTACCCACTGATGTGCCGGCAAATGTTTAACAACCAGCTCCCTGGAAACAAAATGGTGTGTGTGTGTGTGTGCGTAAGTGCATGTGTGAATACATATCCACATAAATACATAAGCTTATTATAAATTTTACTCATATAAAAGAAGTATAGCATAAAATTTACAAATAATAATAAAATATATAATACTCTTTATTGTGAATTCCCATATAGAATTGCGGATCGCTTTCACTGATTTTTACCAAAGTCTCCCATCCACAACCATACTATGATTGCAACTGACAAATGAGGGTAATTCCAACATAAACGTTAGTTGATGTTTTCCTTTAAGTTAAAGAGTAAGGTGAAAGTAAAACAATGTCAGAGCTTCGTTACTTCATCAATGATGGCAATGACTTCTTTGCTGAATTGGATAATAGTTTTTGATTGCTAGAAGAATACTTCCACAATTTTTGTGATACAGTGATAGCTTCAGATACAACAGACTTTTAAGCTTAATCTGCATTATTAATATTTTCTCTATCACTTTCTTAAGTCTAGATGACCAAAAAATAATGAATCAAGTCCTGATATGTCGTATTTGGCTATTTCCCTGGTGTAAATACTCCCATCATAGCCAGTTTTAAGCAATGAGCATAATGACACTATGTTAAGAAGAGCTATATATACCATTATATATATAGATTTTCACCTTGCAGATCAAATAGGTGTAAATAACATCAAGGGTACAGATAACAGTAAAAAGTACAACATAATTAAGAAGTGCTGAGCTTTGAGTATTTAATTTTGTTTTTAATATAATTTATGTAACTAAGTTTATATCATTTTATTTTAATGACAATTATTAATAATTAGGTCATAAAATTCCTGAAAATTTAACAATTGGCCCTTGTAAGCCAGTATGATTTGACTCCAGCACACAATTGGTTCCATCCATCCCTTAAAGCGTTCAAACCAAGCCTGGAGGACCCACCATCCAGAGATGCTGAGGAAGGGATGTATTCCTCTCTTGAATGACAGAAGATGCAAGTATTACCTCTGCTGTCACTTCCAAATCTAATGTGCTTTGGTTTATGCTAGCAAATATGTTCTAATTCATGGCTGAGATAGGACCTTGACCAAAATCTTGACTCTGGACCTAAAATCTGACCTCAGATGTTCACGGGATTTAAATTGCATGGACAATGACCACATTGTCCCTACCCTCTTTACACTTGGACCTAATTTAGAGGCGAGAGGGAAGAGAAATGGAAAAAAAATTAATACCATGTGTATTTTGTCCATTACAAAAATCCTAGATCTGACATCAAATTTCCAGGGAGCCTTTGGGGAACCATCAGGATGATACACTGAGAGCATTACTAGTGAAAATGAACTTCTCTGTAGATCTGGAGCCCTGCAATGCTCCCTCCTCACCTGCTTGTGTTTTGTCAACTTACATGCTCTTTTCCATTGGTCACTCCTTTGAGATCTGGGAGGAGTTCCCTTGTGCCTGCTTTAATACCACAGAAGTGAGGGGTCTCTTACCTCCTAATGTTTCCAGGACGGAGAATGAATAGTGTGCAGCTTTAAACACAGGGCTGAAATCGTTGACAGGAGCAATCTCTACAATGATTGTCACAGTTACTGGAAAATTGAACAGTAAATAAACGCTTTGTTGTGGTGGCGGTTTTATTCTACAAATGAGCTAAATGTGCCCCCAGGAACAGGCTTAGTGGAGAATTTTGAAACTATGATGGGATTCTCTCTGCTCCCAAATGATCCGTGTTCCCAGACTCTCCATTCTCAAGGAACACAAATGAATTCTAGTGCTAGCCAAAGCAATTAGTCAAAGATCTATAATGTACTACATGCCATATATTATTTTATACAGTAGGGATATATCTGTATGTGTATATATACATCATATATAAATGTATAATTACATATTTTACACCAGAAAGTTTATTGTATTTTTCATAAGTATAATCTCTTCCACTAGAGAGTTTGTTGGGGTATCCTCTCAAACCAGCGTATGACATTCTATATGCTGCTTTTAATATATATTCCAGGAGGTGGAATGGAAAGAGACTCAGAAAACCCACGTTCAAGGATTGGCTTTGTCATGTGCTCTGTGACCTTAAAACTAGCTTAACTTCTCAGAGGTCCAGGTTCGTCATCCATAAAAAAGGAATAACATCAGTTTCAATATCCTACTTCACAGTGTGTACGTGAGGACAAAACGAGATCATGCCCAAGGTTTTTTCACACTGTAAAAGTTTAAGTAAAACGTAATTATTACATTTTATTCATCTCAGTCAGATGTCTGTATATTGTGTGTCATACAAAAGAAATTCTATATTTCATACCCACAAACTCAAACTAGCTTATCAGAAAGTTGTCGAAAAGAAGGAATTTGACAGTCAAACATAAAAGCAAGCAAATTGCAAAAAGGGAAAGTTTTTATAATAAAAATTAAATAATAATTAACATTTACAGTGCAAGGCACGGATTCAGCATGAGTATTATTGTCCTCGTTTTACAGATGAGAAAACTGAGGTTCACAGAGTTAAGTTCTTTGCCAAAGGTTATAAAGCTGGTAAGTCGCTGTGTGGGTCTTGCACTAAGTTGTGTCTACCAACATCTCCCAAAATGTCTCCTCTGAAACCCTAATATGTCAAATGCAAAATGTTAAGTTAAACAAAGATTAAAAAGTTTCTTTATGGCAAGACTTCTTAGGGTTTCTCATACGTCATTATGTATTTTGAATCTCCAGCTATGCATTGCTCCCTAAACTTATTTGATCATGGACTTCGTCTTTCATGGGTTATTTTGTAGAAATCATATTCTGAAGAATGCTTATTTATTGTGTCTCCTGAAAATCCATGCCAGATGTGTCAAACAAAAAAATTTAATCTGGGATCCATAGAAACTTCACTTCATAGAATCTGTGACATTCTTTATATTTTGAGATATATTTTGTGTATTTTTCTAGGAATAGGGTCTATAGCTTTCATCAGCATCTCAAAGGTATCCATGACCCCCAAGAAAGGTTAAGAAGCACTGCTCTACAGAGACAGATGATTTATGTGAAAGCCTCTACATTTCCTTCAATAAATTTCATTTATGTCCTATAAGAGCAGGTGTCGTTTACAGCTTGGCCATACTATGATTTTTATTGCACCCATAAAGACTCAAAATTGTGCTAATTAGCTGGCCTATAAAAATACACCGAACCACGTGTGGGGGGTTACAAGCATCCTTATGAGCAGTTGCAGTGAATACTTTGGTGTGTGAGGGCCAGAGAGGATGTGGATTTATTACTGTAAGAGATTTGTTTTTTCTCTCCATATTGGAGAAAGGCTCAAATCTGGTGAGAGGAGTGGATTCTTTTTGATTAGTTAGGCCATCAGGATAAGTAACTTTAAGAAGAAAAAGCATTCTGCTTAAAAGGTCACTTGGGCTATGTAACAGCTTTTGCATGAAACTCCACCAGTGAGGAGCAGAGAAAACACGAGAACATTGCTGGGCATACTGTCATGCTTGGGTCCCTGTCCCGTACGTATCACTTCTCCACAGAGTTGGGTCACTGAAGTCTACAAATCACATTTGGAAACTCGGCCTCATTAAAACTCATATCAGCTAGTCAAGAGAGATTTAAAGAGTCCTAGATCTATTTCTTAAAGTTCAGCATTAAATTCTCTTTGGTTGCAACCTATAGATGCATACTAACATTCCACTCTCCTATATCCATGACAAAGTACTCTTTCCAGCTGCTTCCAGGTTTAACCTCAGGATCCTTCTCAATTCAATGATCCAGGCAAACACCACCAATTGATCAGGAGAGGAAGAGAGGCACAAGAGAGGAAATCCAAATGCCACCCCTATTCTAGGCTCTCCCTTACCAAGCATTGAAATTCTACTGCTAAGCCTGTGTTCTCCACCCAAACATCCACACCTTCTTGGACACCTTTGATGCCAGTACCCGCTAGATCACTTATTACCATACTTTCCAGCTACAACAGACACTTGGCATTAATAATAGATGTATCTAGAAATTTTTGTGAATCCCTATTTTCACAAATACCTCCATGGCAACAAATTCATTCTTAAAATGTGGTGATGTGTAGTTGAACAAGTAAATGATCCCTTGGGCCACCTAATGTGTATTATTATTTGTACAACAATAAGCAGAGAGAAGCAGGTATCAGGTGGTTGACTAAGCTCACTCACTAGCTGAGCACTGTGCTCTGGCTCCACAACACACAATTCAAATCTGTGCCTCAGGGTGTTTTGCAATTAGCAAAACCATGACTGTTAGTTAAATCCACAAATGCAAGAGATTTATGACCATGCAATCTGGGTGGACTTAATCTCAGTGCTCTAAAGGCCCATTCTAGCACAGGTTGACTCAAGATGGTGGGATTGTTATGGGAAGACCAAATGGCAGAGAGGGGTGACCACTCTGCATTTTCATGAATGGAACGAGCAGTGGAACTTGGCAAGTGTCCCATGGTTTGCATTAATAATGGCTCTAACTATATCATGTAAAATAATTCAAATAAAATACCAAAAAAAGCATACAATTACCTATATGTTTGGACTACATGTTACCCATGTTACTGGCTCTTTCCAAATAGGAAATGTCTGGCATTACTAAGTGCTATGGACTGACTATTTATGTCCCTCCAAAATTCATGTGTTGAAATTCCCCCAATGTGATGGTATTAGGAGGGAGGGTGCCTTTGGCAGATAATTAGGTCATAATGATAGAACCCTCATGAACGGGATTAGCACCCTTATCAAAGAGACTCCAGAGAGCTCCCTTGCCCCTTCTGCCATATGAGGTCACAGTGAGAATACGGACATCTAAGAACCAGGAAGCAGGCCCACACCACACACCAGATCTACCAGTGCATTGATCTCAGGCTTTCCCACCTCCAGAACTGTGAGAAATAAATAACTGTTGTTATTAAGCCACCCAGTCTATGGTATTTTGTTACAGCAGCCCGAATGGACTAAGAAACAAGATATCAAGTCATTTAAGTATCAAGCATAAAGGTTGAGATCTACACAGCCCCTGCCATTTCTAGCTCCAAGGATCTCTAGCCAGAGCTGTGTTTAAGAATTATGTTTTCCAGGGGCTGCCTGGTGGCGCAGCGGTTAAATGCGCGAGCTCCGCTGCGGCAGCCCAGGGTTCGCAGGTTCAGATCCCGGGTGTGCACCAACACACTGCTTGTCAAGCCATGCTGTGGCGGTGTCCCATATAAAGTAGAGGAAGATGGGCATGGATGTTAGCCCAGGGCCAGTCTTCCTGAAGAAAAAAGGGGACGATTGGCATCAGATGTTAGCTCAGGGCTAGTCCTCCTCACCAAAAAAAAAAAAAAAGAATTAAGTATTCCTTAAGGAGCTGCTAAGAGGTAAAAAAGATTTCCCAGATCTAATGATAACTTCCAACATGAGACTATTTAATTCTCCTCTTCCTCCCTTGTTTAACTTAACAAAACTGTCCCAAATGTATTTTAAAATCTAAAGTGAAGAGTCTAAAGAAAAGGCACTTGCTGCTCCTTGAAAAGCTTATCAAGCTTACCTGTGTGGGAGGGACATAGGTCATCAAACACTGAAATCATTGTTTCATACATACATCCAGTTGCAACTATCTCTGGGTTTTCATAATCCAATTCTTTAGCAACCTTGTAGAACAACATTATTTCAGGTGAAAGAATTGACTTTTTTTTAATGTACATGTTGTAAGTAATAAATCTGGAAAAGACAAGTATATGGCCATTTTCATTTAATAAAGATGGCATCAGAATATGCCTGGATCTAGTCAAAGACTGACACATAGATGTAAGCATTTTGGTGGAACAAAGGGAGACCTTTAATCTCCTTCCAGAGTGGCTTATTTTTAGACAAAGTTTCCTGGCATAGTAGAAGAAAAGCATGGGTCATATCTTATCTTCACTGAAAGCTAATTGTGCGACCTTAGGCAAAATATTTAAAAAGATAAAATATTTTGAAAGTACTTTATAAGTGATAAAGCACTATAACAAATGTAGTTATTCCCATTATGACAAGTCAATCACCATTTAAAAAATATTTATTGAGGGCCGGCCCCATGGCTTAGCAGTTAAGTGCGCGAGCTCTGCTACTGGTGGCCTGGGTTTGGATCCCGGGCGTGCAAGGGCGCACCGCTTCTCCGGCCATGCTGAGGCCGTGTCCCACATACAGCAACTAAAAGGATGCACAACTATGACATACAACTATCTACTGGGGCTTCGGGGGAAAAAAAGGAGGAGGATTGGCAATAGATGTTAGCTCAGAGCCAGTCTTCCTCAGCAAAAAAAAAAAAAGAGGAGGATTAGCATGGATGTTAGCTCAGGGTTGATCTTCCTCACACACAAAAATATATATATATAGAGAGAGAGAGAGTACAAATTAAGTACCAGGTATAGTTGTAGGTATTAGAGATATAGCAATCAACAATATGATCCCACGGCAGGAACTTGAAGACAGTCATAATATAATAGCATTGGCGTGAATCTCAGTTGGCATTAATTGGAATGGGTCAATACGACACCAAGTATCCAGGCGTTTGGGAACAACTACATTTTTAAAAATTTATTTATCTCATTCATTCGTTCATTCATCCACTAAGGTTACTGAGTACTCACTATGCACAAAGCACTATAGGAGGGGTTGGTACACAAAAATGAACCACTCAGAAACATATGTAAAGCTATAGTCTAATGAGAAAAGACAAACAATTAAATAGGCAGTTAGAGTCTAATAAGTGTTCTGATAGGGGAAGTAGAACTTATAATGTGAGCTCATAACAGTGAGAACCAAGCTAGTTATGGTAACAAAAGAAAGCTTGTTGGAATAAGTGACATTTAAGATTTAAAGGATAATTATGAAAATGTAGAAATTAATTAGAGTTGGGTGATGGGTGGAGGGAGTCATCCAGAAATAGAGCAAGCATATGTGAAGGCCCAAATGCTGGTTAGCATCATGTTTACAAAACTTCCATCTTTATCCAAACTCCATTTTTAAAAATGACAGTTTGGCATTGCATTTCAAAATGAACATCAACCCAGGAAACCTCTTGGCTGAGTGCCTCAGCTTCCAAAACTCACAACATATGCAAAAACTCAGCTTGTAGTTTGTGAAATTTGTCGAGAAAATTTAGGGTTAGGACCAAAGCAAGAGATAGGTCCTTAATGGCTTCCTCGGCCACATTTCTGGCTTAGGTGGAGTGTTTGGTGATGTTTGGGTTAAGGGACAATTAGCTGACAAATCAGCTAACAGGGATTGGCACTTTGAAATAAGGATCTGTGGAAATTAGGAGTTAGGAGGGATTTCTTCCAAGGCAGAATCTCGTCTTGGGAAGGCAAAAACCTTACTGTGTCCATCCTCTACCAATGGAAAGTTTAGAATTTCAAGAGGATGACGGAGGAGCTGATCTACCACTCCCAGTGCCAAGAGAATGAGCCATCACCACACATGTCATCACATAGACTTATCTCTGAGGAAATCAGCGTGATTTTTAGCCTCTGATTCATTTTCCCAGCTAAATAGGATGTTAAGTTATTTTGTGCTCATTACAAAAGGGAGAAAATGATGGCTGGTAGCAAGATAATGGACTTGCCCAAATGCCTTCCAGCAAGACAGCAGAGGAGGCCCGATTCCTCTCTGCTGTGTCAGAGCTCCTTTTGCTGAATCTACCAACACTACGCTAACTGTGGCCATGAAATGACTCCAGCCTCTTGGGAAAGCTCCCTGGAAATACAGCAACTGGTGCTCACCTGGATGAAATTTTCAGCATTTGGCGCTTGCTCAAAGAGTTGTCCAGAACCAATTGGCCCCAAGCTCAGGGCATAATGGATCATGTCAGGAGACTCGTCAAGGTAGTGACACAAGAATTTTGCAACTACTGTATCTTTTGCAATCATCTCTTTGCCTGTATACCTGTTTTATTTTTTAAGAAGAAAAAGCACTTTAGATGGATAGCTTTTAAAAATGTCATGCTTTTCCCATAAATATCCACTAGTTTGGATAATGCATATGTGGGACTGCCCTATTTATCCCGGTGCAGACGGTCCAGCTTTGGAGCATCATCTGGGAAGCCATTTCCTAAAAGGTGGTATGAATTTGGTAAGACTTTCCGCATCTGGGAATATTTCTTTTCTGCACCGAGCTGGGTACTTGTTCAGAAGTCTTTCAGGGACATCACCTCAATGGAAAAGACATGAGTGGGAATCAGATAATCCTCTGAGATTGTTTCAATCTGGAGCATCGGTTTGGTGTCGTCAAGAGGGACATTCCTTACCATTCTATAGTCACAGCAGACTTACTTACACCTTTGTATGTTCACCCACTTCTTCACTGGGCTCTCTCTACCCCAAATGCTCACTCTTAAGTCTTCAACCTCTAAATCCTACTCACTCTTCAAAGACTCACATAGATTTCACTCCTCTAGGAAGCTCCCCTGAATACTCTAGTCCCACATGTTCTTCCTCTTAACAGTTAAAGCACAACACATACAACTTAATTTAAATCATCTTGTATTTTCTATTGTTGTTTTATATGTATTCATCTTATCACCCTAACAGGATGCAACCTCCTTACAGCAAATGAGCACAGCAAATACTCCTCCTGTCACCTCCAAGGGCTACAGCATTGGGTGCAGCATGTGGTAGAAGTTTGGTTAATTAACTAGGATCCTCCTGGGGGAAGAAGAAGGAAAAAGAGAAGGAGTATAAAGATAGCATTTACTGAGTGTATGCCAACTCCTGTACAGGATAAATTCCAAGCTTGTTGTATTTGATCATTATAACAATGCTATGAGGCAGGTGCAATTATCATCACCATTTGGAAGGTAGAGTAACTGAGGCCAAAACAAGACCACATGAGTAGTAATTATCAGAGGCTAGGTTTTATTTCTCATTAGATAATCAGGAATAAAGTTTAGGAAACATGGGGGCAGCTGACCAATGAGGAATCGAGAGATTGGAGTGGGGGGCAGGGGAGAGATAGAAGAGTGACAGAAATGTAGGTTCGGAGGCTGCGCTTCAAAGAATAAAAATAGCCACACTGACAGGAATACAACCCCATAATCCCTTATCCAAATTCCATAATCCAAAAGCTCTGAAACAGAATTTTCTCATAATTTATTTGGCACTAAAACCTGACCTGACCTTAAATTTTTGATGTCCAAACATTACCTGAACTGTCAGATCTTTCTTTGTCTCACTGAGTATGAGTGAGTAATGCTTCACTGCAGAGATATTCATGGGTTTGAATTTGGGGTACTTGCATAATATATGGTATATACACCATATTACCTTTCTAAAATTCAAAAAAAATGTTTATCCTGAAACATATCCAGTGCCAAGGGTTTCAGATAATGGATATGGAACTGTGATAAATAGTATTTACGAAACAGCACATGCTCAGCACTGTGCTCAGAATGTTGCATAAATTATCCCATTTATTCTTCACAAACACCCTAAAGAGTAAGTCTCATTGTTATCCCATTTTATAAAGAAAGAAACTGAAGATCAAAGGGCTCAAGTAAATTACCCAGGATCACACAGCTAATAAGTGATAGAAATAGGATTCCAAGCCAAGTTTGTGACTCCAAAATGGAAGCTTTTAATAACTTACTATCAGATCCAGGAAACCCAGTTTTCAACAGGTCATTTCCAAGGACTAGAATATGAGACCGAAGAAGAGTCAATTTGATGATACCACATGTCCAGTTGAGCCAATAAATATAGCAATACTTCTGCTCTCCTCTCACTCTGAATTCTTAAGTCTGCTCACCCGTCTCAGCTCACCTAATCAGATACCAATCACAGAAAGGTGAGCTGTCATTAACGACACAGATATAGGCAGTCACTGGAATTGCCACACACCGCTGGAAATGATCACAAGCCTTAATGGATAAGGACTGAACACGTGCAAACCCAGCTTTCTCCACATCAAGGCAGGCAGCAGTAACCACGGTCCCAGGCTCTGTAACAAAACAGCACATCTTGCTGCAAACTGGCCCATGCTGTCATTTTCAAAATTACTTCATTACATAGGGAAGGAAAAAATTAAGTGTGAATTATGCTCCATTCATTAGAATTAAGAAACTGATTCAAAATATAGGCACAGTGTGTAATTGTTTATCACCTAAATACTCTCATTAATCATATGGTGTTAGCTGGTATCAAAAACAAAAAGGGAAGACTTTGTGGAAAAGGAGCCCCTTATTTTAGGCCTTGCAGGATATGTAGGATAAGGACATGGTGGTGAGTGGGGGGAGATCATTCCCAGCAGAGAGAACATCATAAATGAAAACGCAGTAATGAGACCATGACTCACTGGACTGCCTTCCACCCAATGCATCCATCCATTCATTCAACGAACATTTATGGAGTGCCAATCATGTGCCAGGAATTGTGCTGAGGACTGTATACACGACAATGAAGTCCCTGCCTTTATGGAATTTACAATCCGGGCCGGGAGACAAACACCAGACGATTGTAAAAAAGAAAAAAAATTTAAATAGATATATTATTAAGGAAATGAAAACTGTGATGTGATAAAAATAATGTCTAATGGTCAGGTCCTGAAAAACGCAAGGACAGAGGTCCCGTGGCAGGCAGAGGTCTGGCTGCAGTGTAATGGACATGGGGAGACAAGGAACAGGATGAGGTTGGAGAGAGAGGCAAGGACCAGAGAAAACAGCGGCTTGGGGCTGAGATGAGAAGTCTGGATTGCATTCCAAATGCAAAGGAAAATTACAGGAGGATTTCACGTGGAGGAGGAATATGATCAAATTTGACTTAAAAAAAAATTTATTCCAGATGCTCTGCTGAGACTACGGGAGGGGGTAAGTGTGTAAGCGGAAGCCCAGTTAAGAGATCTGTGCAGCAATTCAGGTAAGAAGGGATGGTGGCTATCTTTATTGGGGCTCCCCCAGAAGCGGAACTGGAGATGAAGATATGAGTGCAAGTAGTTTATTTGGGAAGTGATCCAGAGCAACGTGGTATAGGGGTAGCGAGACAGAGAAGGGATGGCTGCCAATAAAAAGTGTATTATCAAGCAAGTTACCACTGTGGGCAACTAGAGCTTAATGGCACGGGGGAACTCTGAAGCCAGTGCAAAACACACACTGGAGATTGTCCCATGCCTGGGGCAAAGAGCTGTTCTTCAGATATTGGTTGAGAGCTTTTGGGAGTGGGTAGTATTTTCCCAACACTTTGAACATGCTGTTTGTGGAGGAGGAGTAGGGCAGATGTCAGACCCCAAATAACCCCTCAAGCAAAGAAATGCAGATACTGGCTGTTGGAAGTCAGGCCACTGAAATGTTAAGGCCTGAGGAGTTACGGGCGGGACACTGACAGCATCTGCTACAGTGGTTTAAACCTGCAGGTGTGCTAAAGATGACTACCTATCTTCTCTACTCAGCCCCAGAAGAACCTTACATATCACGTAATCTGATCCGCCCCCAACCTCAGCCACAGCTGATTGGATGAGAAGTGAATGACTGACGATAGAATGTCGAATCAGATTCTCTCTCACAAAAATTAAGACCTGAAGCAGAGAAGAGTGATTTAGATCTGAGAAGATGAGCGGGAAGGTCATGTAGAGTGGAGAGCTAAAGCAGTCATTTTGTAGCAGCCACAAGTTAGTTCATCAGTGGGCAAGGAATTGTGTCTTGCAGAGAGTTAGTCAACAGATATTTATCAAGCATCTACTATGTGCTTCTTGTAGGGGTTCTGAAAATGAAGACAATCCAATACCTACCCTCAAGAAACTCAGTCTTACAGAGGAGTCATAATATAAACAGATGAAAATAATAGCATATAAGAGAGAAAATTTGCTGAGAACAATTCTCAACCTACCCTTGTCAACTGCAAAGTAAACATTCCATGGATCTAGTTCAAAGGTTAAATCTCCCAAATTGTCTTCATCAGTTGCCTGGCATGCTCCAACCGTTTTCCCAATCAGAATTTCTTCATCCAGTGTGATGTTGACTTTATTGTGCAGAGTTGAGTTTATAGAAGTAACACTCAAGACAGCATTTTCAATATTGAATAAAATTGTTTTAAAAGAAAAGACTATCAGAGTGGTATTTGCTTGGTGTGTACTCTCTTCCACCCCTTATGGTTGGCGGAGGGGTAGGGGATAGAGGTAGTGATGATGAAAGTGGAAACTCTGACTATGATGTTAACAGCTAACCTGTTTATTGAGCACTTCCCCAGTTCGGACACAACACTAAGCACTTTTCACGTGTTTTCTCATTTATTCCTCACAGTAGCCCCAGGAAGTAGGTATCATTTTGTCCCCATTTGACAGATGTGGAACCTGAGATTTTAAGAAAGTGACTTTCAGAAGTAATTAGCAAAGTGGCCTATCAGGCCCTAAAGACTGTATGCTTCACCACGATGCTCTTATCCCCCTATAGTCAGAACCAGTTTCTTAAAATTGCTGTCCCCCCAATATGGGTTTATAAACTTCCTGGTGATAATTTTAACCAGAATTTTCCTTGAGGGTAGTGAAAGATAATTCAGCCCCCCAGGCATTAAGAATATATTGCACTAATAACACCTATTCTATTGCAATTCCAATACATTTTATACTTCAAAACTATTTTTCTTTCAGTTTTTAAGAAAGCTTTTTGTTTAGAATCTTACATTTAAGTGATTCTTTACATCTTACTTGTTTATTTTCCTTCTCAGCACAAAAAAAAAAAAAGGACAAAAGAGAAGAAAACCATTCCGTTCTAATGGAAATTTACCTAATGAATTTTAGAGACTATGATTTCATATTCATTTTTCAAGGTCAAGTTAAAAGAATATGTTTTATTTCCTTACCTGCAGGTAAGAATGGTGTCCTTAGTGTTAACATTGATGAGGAAAATCTTTAGATTCCTAGCGGAAAACAGTACTCCAGGATCAACCCCTTTAATAACTAGTGAGAAACTGAAAGTGTAGCGACAGGAAAGACAGCTAAGATTTTATAGTAACTAACAGGCTTTCACAGAAATAGAATCTATTGGGCTTAACTGACCAGTTAAAACAATTGATTCATTTAGTGAAAATGTCAGTCAAATCAGTAATTTTAACAGTTGGAAATGACTGATATTTTGTTAGGAACCAAATTAGTCAAATCAGTTGAACGGACAGGCAGGAACTTAGAAAAGTCTGTTAATCCCTATCAATAATAAAAAAGCAAAAGGAACTCCTTAGCATGGTAGAGCAAGCAAAGCTATGGCTATGGATTCCCACACTTAAACATTGACTTTTCAATATCAAAAACCGACAAATGCAAAGGAAAAGCTTTAAGAACACTTCAAAACAACTTAATGACTATGAGGAAATACAGTAGTGCCCCCTTATCCTTGGTTTCGCTTTCCACGGTTTCAGTTACCCATGGTTCCCCACTGTCCAGAAGCAGATGATCCTCCTTCTGACATATTGTCAGAAGGTCAATAGTAGCCTAATGCTAGGTCACAATGTCTACGTCATTCACCTCACTTCAACTCATCATGTAGGCATTTTATCATTTCACATCATCACAAGAAGAAGGGTGCGTACTGTACAATAAGATATTTTGAGAGAGAGAGACCACATTCACATATCTTTTATCACAGTCTGTTGTTATAATTGTTCTATTTTATTATTTGCTACTGTTGTTAATCTCTTACTGTGCCTAATTTATAAATTAAACTTTATCATAGATATGTGTGCATAGGAAAAAACATAGTACATATAGAGCTCGGTACTGTTCAAGGTTTCAGGCATCCACTGGGGGTCTTGGAATGTAACCCCCATGGATAAGGGGGACCTACTGTATTAGGAGGGTTAGATGATTAAAGGGTCTTTATTTTAGCAGAGAGGTTTATGGGTTTGAGGACTGAGAGTGCTTGAAATGGGGAAACTTAATGTATCCTAATGGAAAGATGAATGTGTACATAACCGTGATCTAGGGTCACCAACGGTCCCAATTTAGCTGGGTCTGTCCCAGTTTTAGCACTGAAAGTCCCACAAACATCCCAGGAAACTTCTCAGTCCCAGGGAAACCGGGGCAGTTGGTAATCCTTTCATAAAAAAAAAAAAATTCTACTTTAACTTGAAAGGTACTGATAATTGAGACCAAAATTACCATTTTCCTTCTATTTATTATAAAAATTAAACCAGTTCTCAATTTTCCTCTTATTTCATAACTTCTTCTATGAGAAGATGATTACTTATGAGATACCTCTTGACAAAAATCATAAAGCCAATCCACTTTTAAGAATAAAGATATTGGGCCGGCCCCGTGGCTTATGGGTTAAGTGTGTGCACTCCGCTACTGGCGGCCCGGGTTCGGATACCGGGCGCACACCAACGCACCGCTTCTCCGGCCATACTGGGGCCGCGTCCCACATACAGCAACTAGAAGGATGTGCAACTATGACATACAACTATCTACTGGGGCTTGGGGGAAAAAAAAAGGAGGAGGATTGGCAGTGGATGTTAGCTCAGAGCTGGTCTTCCTCAGCAAAAAGAGGAGGATTAGCATGAATGTTAGCTCAGGGCTGATCTTCCTCACACACACACACATACACAAAAAAAAGAATAAAGATATTTCTTTAATAATTCCGGGAAGTCTTAACTACAAGAATGGAAGGAATAAGGTGTGGGCAGGGTCCCACAGCCCTAAAGACCTCAAGTTACTTTTGGTCCAGCTGGATGCTGGAGGGTTGACAGCAAGGGAGTAAGGAAGAAATGAGCCTCTCTAACTCTTTCATTAGGATTTGAACAAGCGATTTCACAGCTCCTATGTCTCCTTTGAAGGGAGGGAATTGATGAGAATCAATGAGGCATTCCAAAATTTCCTTCATTCTCACTTAAAGGTCTGCTCAGTGACCCTAGAAGCTCTGGAGTTAAGAAGAAAATTAAGGAATGCTGTGCTCTCTATAGAACTTTAGTGAGACTCCATTGCAAAATTTTAGCCAACTAGTTGTTTTTCAAACACTACAAAGAGAGCTTCAGTTTTTCAGTGTCAGCTCCTCTAATTTCAAAGATACTGAAAAAAGGGAAAGCTTTAGTTTTCATTTATCAAGATAAAAGTTAATTTCTTAAATTCTCATTAATGACTTTTACTCTCATTTGTTAACAAATCTTAAGATTTATAAATATCTTGAACGTGCGTGATCACTTTTCCATGAGATATACCAGGCCAAAAAAGAAAAAAAAGGAAATTGTGGTGACACTATCCATTATTCCCTGAGCTACTTATGAGATCAGATAAACATGGGGCAGAAGATCTTGGAAGTAAGAGAAAATGGATAAAGAGTTTGGTGATTTCTACCCTAAAAATACATAAAGATAATACAAATTTAGGAGCAGTCTTCTCCTGCCAACTTTATGAAGCACACCCCATTTTTGAACCTGAATCTATTTTACTGAAGATGTTAGCACTTAGGATATATCCCATCCTCAGCTTTCATAATGGGGAAGAATCTTGTTATGAGAGTCAGAAGCAAGCTGACTGGAATGGCTTAAAGGTCAATTTCCCTTCCTGTAAAGGATTTTGATGCAGAACATATGACTGAAAAGGGTGGTTATAAAAACCATTATAAAAATAGCAATAATAATTATGAACCAATGGCTATCCATTGGCAGATGTAGAGGAAATAAGGAGAAAATGTCAGTCCATTAACTTTTCAAAGTTGATGGATTACATTGTAAATGAATTCTGTGGCCCAGCTATCCAGAAAGAAATCCCCACCGACTTCCACAGCATGTCAGAAACACTACCGCTGAAATCACCTTGATGCTTGGCTCTGGAGAAAGCGGGGGATGCAGAGAGATGCCAAAATAGCCACATCTAGTACCTAAACCAGCAATTGCGCAATTATAGTTTAGATGATGATTTCATATTGAAGGCAATGCCAAAAGCATCTTCGTTTGGAAGCACATTAAGGCCAGATGGGGGAAATATTCTTGAAGAGGGAAATATGAACCAAAGGGTAGGCATTTAGAGTGAATGAAAAGCCAGTAGCAGTATTTACCTTCTAGCTTCACTCTCAGAATCAAACACTGCTGTTGTAGAACTTGTTCCGATGCTGTCGATTGTGAAGCCAGAGCCCTCCAGGGAAAGGAAGTACTGTTTATTGGACAGTAAAGAGAAAGCAAAATATTATGAGACACCAACTGGTTCCCTAGCGAGATTATGCGTAGCTCCAAGAACTAGGCCTGAAATTTTGTGCTCTGGGCTACCCCTATCCTGCCCACCCTACATGTGATGAGAGCTCATTAAATGTTTGCCAATAATGATGATGATGAAATTATGCTCCATCCAACAGACTTCAGGCCAGACAACTTGCCCTTAAATATTAAAAGCGAATTTTCCTAATCTCTTACATTCAGTATATCATCTGAACATTTCTCACTTACAACACTCCAACCAAAGCCAAAACTAAATAAAAAGGAATTACGTTTAGAGAAACATGCTGACTGTTTAATGAGAAGTCAGAGATTATTTTGTTTGTTTGGTGGTACTGAAGATAGGCTTTTTGGAGGGGGCTGGGGGGACAGGGAGATGTAGAAGGGAAAAACTAAAAGACTGGGACATCTATTCATCTCATTTCATGTCACTGGTTACAGGCAATACTTTATCAAGTTGTTTTTCTTAGCATCTCGTTGACTTTCATTCATATTTCTTCCAGTTATTCTGTTAAATGCTTCAAATACACTGTCTTTTAATTCTCACAACAACTCTGTCAGAGGTACTGATATTATCCCCATTTTACAGATAGGAGCACTGAGCCTTAAAAAATTCAAGTGGCTTGCCCTCAGTCTGAGAGCTAAGTTCTTAGTCACTTTACCTAATGCCTCTCTGCTCACCATGTTGTATCCCTAAGGCAAATTTTTTGTCGAAGAGGGCAGGTGAGGTCAAGGTTTCCAAACTAGGTGAGAATCAGATGATTAGAAAAAGCCAGGGCAAAAATCCATGAGAGGATTAATATCAGGAGTTAATTACACCGAGCGCTACTGACTTAATAATTATGTAGACACAGAGATAATTTAATAGAGAAGATTAAACCCAGAAGGATTGCAAAGCAACCTAAAAATCATTTGGATAAATTAGTGACCTTTTAATTTATTGATTTTCTGATGAATCATTGTGTTCTGACTAATTTAAATTCATACCATCCATTTCTACACATATAAATAAGATGGAATTGATTTCTGCTGCTTCTGTAGAACAATGTTGTAGAATATTAGCATTCAAAAACTATAGGAAAACCCACCACGTATTTACTTTTAGGGCAAACACAGGAATAATGATGCCCATTTCATGACAGGACAGAGGATGGTCAGTGGTTCCGTCACCTGCGAGAGCTCACAAGCACTAGATCTGGTTAGATATAAATATATATCATTTTTTTAAAGACATCCCCATTTATGTTTATAGCCACTCAAGAATTTGCAGCTCCCAATTCAATTTCAGTATCACACAGTTGTCAACAATTGTTTGGGAACAACAGACATTGGGAAACTGTATTTTTATGATGTTTAATTTTTTATAAAACGAGATAGTCTTTTAAAAACATTGATGGCACTGATATGAGCAACTCCTGCCATTGTTCAGGGAAGGTCTGAGCTGGTGGTTGCTAGGCAGCCAGGGCCATCACTGGGAAAGCCACCGAAGTGAATGATGCCCTGAACAGGCAGGCAGTCTGAGAAACAAGAAATTAACTCTCTCTGGGGCCAGGCAACTTAGATCCATTTTTTCCCTGTTTTATCTGTAATAACACCATCAACTAGTAAAGAAATATCTCGGCCATAAGAATAACAATGGCAGCCCCACTCCCAGGTTCCAATGCATGACAGCAGCTTACATAGGAGAACATGTGGCAAGGGGAGGCTTCAGTCCTTCTGGATGGGATTATCTTCAAAATCCAATGTATTCCTTTCTCTAAAAGGCTTGTTCATGACTATTTGCTCTCTGAGAAGCTCGGGGATTGGAAATGTCAGAGCTGGAACTGCAGACCAAATACAATGAGGAGAGTTGGGGCCTCAGTACTTAAAGAGCAGCGACACACAAACCATGGCTGGATTCTTCTGTGTTCCTGGCATCAGTGACAACAACTGTGGTGGCTCCCAGTTTCTCTGCCCCAGATTCTGTGCTCAGCATTTTTCCTGAATTATCTCACTTCACCCTTAAAATGATGCTAGGAGACTGGTACTCTTCTCAGCCCCATCTTACAGGTGGGAAGCTGAGGCTGACAAATGTTAAGGAAATGGTCCAAGAACGCACAGATAGTGAGAGGTTAAGCTGAAACTCAAACCCAGGACTTTGTGACTCCGGGGCCGTTATGTAGTATGGCCTGTCTCATGGGAGAGTGTCTTTCTGGAGAAAGGCAGTATACATTTCTATTTGTAAAACATTATATTTAAACTTGTTTTTAAATGTTTTGGGTGGGGATTAAAGAATCTAGGTGGGTGAAGACATAGTGACAGAACAACTCAATGTTACTGTTTACAGAGGAAAAGAAGGAAGGGAAAGGAAGAGAAAGGAAGCGAAGGCTAACAGGGAGCCCTGGCAGCTTTCAACATTGAAGGTCCAAAGAGGAGGATGAACCAGGGAAGAAAGTAAGAGTAGTCAGAAAGGTAGGAGAAAAACCAAGAGTTTATTATCAGAGAAGAATACTGACAGTATCTAATATTTATTGAGTGCTATCTTCCAAGCACTATTCTAAGCCCTTTGTACGTGTGACCTCATTGAATCTTCATAATAGCCCAGAGGTAGATCCTATTATTAACCCCGTTACAAATAAAGAAACTGAGGCACAGAGAGGTTAAGAGTTGCCTAAGGTCACAAAGCCAGAAAGTGGCAAAGCCTAAACTTTAACCTAAGCTATCTGACATTAGAATCTGAGCTCTGATATATTGTGTCTAATTTGGTAGTTTGACCCAAGGTAATAATTTCTTGAAGGAAATTAGTACAGAAGTATGATCTGGGCTAAATATCCTCTATATAACAAAATACTCTGTGATTTTTTTCAAGCACAGATGTTGGCTAATCACTGATCGCCTATAAAACCTTTTTATAGGAGAGATACATTTTCAAGAAAATATTTTCAAACTATAAACACATATATGATTCTAGGCTAAACATTCACTATGTTAGTGTAACCTTGCAGTGCAGTCCTAGGGCCGTGCAGAAAGTAACAGCGCCTCACCCTGAGCATTTTCTTCAACAGAAACGTGATGAGAGTTAAGCTTGCCCTTGAAAGCCTCGGAGTTTCACATGAGATCCTTTTACTTTCTTCCAGAGTATTAGGTCACTCTCTTACATTCACTTTATAAACAACAGGGATAGTTTGTTACCTATACACTTACACTGGACTATTAGAGCCCTCATTCTTCCTAGAACAAAGCCTTATTAACCACATCTAGTATTTTGTCCCAATGGCTAGCTAAAGTTAGGGACCTCTATGCAAACGTTCATTTTAGTAGTATCTTTGCTGGCTGAACCTAGACTCAGCCTCAGAATCCTTCTTAACACACCTGAGAGCCTCTATCCATCAGTTAGAGGGGGTATGCAAGTTAAAACTGATGTGTCGTCCCTGACTGAGCCAGATGTTCCTGGCGGACTTATCCTGTTGTTTATTGTTCACCTGTAGCAGTTACAGCATCTGAAAGCTAACTTTACAAACCGTTTTGCAATGTTCCTCAGCATGTGGCTCATGGATCAGCTACACATTAAAAACTTTCACTCGCGAGTTAATTGTTGAAGCTGGATAATTCAGTGCAAATTCATTATACTATTCTACTTGTATATCTGTATGAAATTTCCATAAATATTTACTAGATATGCAGACCTACTTGATTCCGAGTACCTAGGGTAGAGAGGCCTGGGAATGTGAATTTTTAACTGGCCGACCAGCGTGATTCTTTTATTTACTTATTTATTTTTTTGTGAGGAAGATCAGCTCTGAGCTAACATCCATGCCAATCCTCCTCTTTTTGCTGAAGAAGTCTGGCCCTGAGCTAACATCCAAGCCGATCTTCATCCACTTTATGCGGGACGCCACCACAGCATGGCTGGATCAGAACCCGTGCAGCCAGCAGTGGAGCATACGCACTTAACCGCTACGCCATGGGCTGGCCACCAGTGTGATTCTTTTTTTTTTTTTTTTTCTTTTTTTTGTGAGGAAGATCAGCTCTGAGCTAACACCTGCCAATCCTCCTCTTTTTGCTGAGGAAGACTGGCCCTGGGCTAACATCCATGCCCATCTTCCTCTGCTTTATATGGGATGCCGCCACAGCATGGCTTGACAAGTGGTGTGTCTGTGCGCGCCCGGGATCCGAACCTGCCAACCCCAGGCCGCCTCAGTGGAGCACGCGCACTTAACCGCTTGTGCCACCAGACTGGCCCCAGCGTGATTCTTTTAAAGTGATTCTCAACCTTGGCTGTACAATAGATTCACCTGGGGAGCTTTAAACTGCCAATGTCCAGACCACATCCAGACTAAGGAAATCAGAATCTGCAGGTATGACCTGGGCATCTATATTTTTTGAAACTCTTTGGATAATTTCACAGTGCCGTCAAGTCTGAGATCTATTGATATCGCTCATCCTACCTTTTCGTACATATCAATCCAGTACTGTAGTCTATTTAGGTCCTACGTTTTTCATGGATCGGAGTAGACTAGCGTCATTCATTCTTTCACAGGTTCCCACCTGATGGATTAACTCTGCATGATTTAAAGCCTGGTTTGTATAGATGCTCCTGCAGCCTGGTGGACTTAGGTCTGTCTTGGGGGTTTCCCAGAAGCAGATTCTGAGATGAAAATTTTTGTGCAAGTGATTTATTAAGTGCTCCAGGAAAACTAGGGTGGAAGTAAGGGGATCAGGACAGGGAAGGGGAGAAAGCCCAACAAAAGTGCGACCTCAGAGCCCCAAGAGGCAGTTCCATCCCGATCCCACAGGAGAGCTCGCTGTGCACCTGATGCCTCAGAGTTGTCCCCACCCAAGGAAAAGGAGATGGGGCTCTCCTGCTGCTCGCCTCCCATTCAGTGGTTCAGGGCTATCCCAGGGAGACGTCAACTTCCAGGCACTTCCTGCCCTTTGAAGTGCAAGAAAAGCCCCAGGATAGTCCTCCTTTTGCTGAAGGAAGCAGGGAACACCTCACAGACAGAGCACAAAGATACCCATGGGGATCTTGGAAGACCATGGATATTGTCCCCTACAGTCTCCAAAACTTTCTCTGTTATAACCGCTGAAACAATTGTTTGGCTGAATCATGCTAGAACGCAGTTAGTTACCACATTAAGAAACCAGTCACCTTATATGTGAGTAACATTTAACTCTGTCCCATATTCTTTGATAACTCCGATAGCCAGTAGGCTTCATTTCAACTCTGAATTGATTTGTAAGGGCTACCCAGAGCATTACATTGGGAAAGACTATGAGCTCAGCATGGAAAAGTGCCACATTCAATTAGTGATGCCCACCACAAGCCATAGAGAAGGCAATCACAGTACTGTCAGAGAACTGGAGGTTTAGGAGACTACCAGAACTCCAGGGGAGCTTTACAAAGTTCTGACGCCTGGGCCCCGCCTCCAGAGATTCTGATTTAGTCTGAGAAGGGGCCCTGGCATCTGTATTTTGTTAAAGCATGTGTTAAAGGTGATTCTATTATTGCAGCAAAGGTAAAGACCACAGAATATTCAACATGAATTGCCATTCTATTTTCCAGTTGTCCCAGAAAATGTTTTCAGGCATACTTTCAAATAATGAAATAAATCCTCCAAAATAAATTTTATTTATAATTCCTTTCTTAGTCTTATAAAAATGTCTTTTCAAACATGAACAGCAGAACATCTTTGTTCGTCTTGCCATATACCTTCAATATGGTGTCGACTTTGAACACGCTGGTCGTTGCCAAATCGCCATTGGCTATGTGTGAATAGACTTAAATTATTGATTTCTTTTCACACATCCTTCGAATGATTACACTTCTATTTGCATATCTTTGTAAAACGATAACCTTTATCTATAGAAAACATTGCCAAAATGTATACATTTGCAATTTGTAAGGTAAAAAACAATAATTTATAGTGTGATTGTTCAGTGTTACTGCTTGTTACGAGATGATTTAGCAGTAGCATGACTACTGGCTTAAGTATGTTACAAACTTGCATGCCATCTTGTGGAGGATGGCGCAAGTTGTGCAATTATGAAGTAAATACTCCTCCAAAAATATTTATTAAAAACAGGACTGTGGTTTTCTCCAAACATCTGCCTTTCATGTGGAGAATTAAAGATTTTTTTCTAGGTAATTAAAGCTTTTCTTAAATCACTTTTCCCCCAATTATATACTACTTCAAGCAAAATTGTTCTTTAGCTTGAATAACCCAGATAATTGCCTCAATTCTCAAATTCGCTTGGCTAGTATATGCCCAAACTAAATATTTAATCACATACCAGAACTTTCCAAGAATGTCATAATGTATGATTCAAACCTTCGCCCCCTTTCTCTTGGTGTCACAAAGAGATGAAATTTTAAGGTGAGGTTAGGGTAGAAGACCAGGCAGCCCACTGAGAACAACTCAGAAATGAATCTTTCAGATAAATACCCAGAAGTGAAATTGCTGAATCATATGGTAACTCTTTTTAATTTTTTGAGGAAACTCCATACTGTTTCCCACAGCAGTTGCATCGTTGTGCATTCCCATCAACAGTGTACAGCTTTTCCAATTTCTCCACATCCTTGCCAGCACCTGCTGTCTTTTGTTCTTTTGATAATAACCATCCTGATAAGTATGAGGTGTTATCTCATTGTGATTTTGACTTGCATTTCCCTGATGATTAGTGACATTGAGCATTTTTTTCATATACCTTTTGGCCATTTGTATGTCCCCTTTGGAGAAATGTCTGTTCAAGTCCTTAGCCCATTTTTTAGTTGGGCTATTAGTTTTTTGTCATTGAGTTGTAGGAGTTCCTTACATATCTTGGAGATTAGCCTCTTATCAGATATATGGTTTGCAAATATTTTCTCCCATTCTGTCGCTTGCCCTTCACTCTGTTGATGGTTTCCTTTGCTGTGCAGAAGATTTTTAGTTTGATGTAGTCCCACTTGTCTATTTTTGCTTTTGTTGCCCATGCTTTTGGTGTCATATCCATGAAATCATTGCCAACACCAATGTCATGAAGTTTTTCTCCTATCTTTTCTTCTAGCAGTTTTACAGTTTCAGTCTTCCATCTAAGTCTTTAATCCCTTTTGAGTTGATTTTTGCGTATGGTGTAAGATAAGAATCCAATTCCATTCTTTCACATGTGAATATCCAGTTTTCCCAGCGTCATTTCTTGGAGACTATTCTTTCCCCACTGTGTATTCTTGGTACCCTTGTTGAAGATCAGTTGACTATATATGCATAGACTTCTGGGCTGTCTCTTCTGTTCTGTTGGGCTATATGTCTGTCTTTATGCCAGTACCATATTGTTGTGATTTTCTTTGTAATGAATTTTGAAATCCATAAGTGTGATGCTTCCAGCTTTCTTCTTCTTTCTCAAGATTGTTTTGGCTATTCGTCGTCTTTTGTGGTTCCATATGAATTTTAGAATTACTTTTTCTATTTCTGTAAAAAATGCCATTGGGATTTTGATAGGGATCGCATTGAATCTGTAGAATTGAAATCAGGATCTCGAAGAGATATTAGCCCTCCCAAATTGCAGCATTATTCATAATAGCCAAGATGTAAAAACAACCTAAATGTCCACTGACAGGTGACTAGATTTTTTAAATCTTATATATGCAGACAATGGAATATTATGCAGTCTTTAAAAAGAAGGAAATCCTGCAATACGCAACAACATGGATGAATCTTGAGGGCATTATGCTAAGTGAAATAAGCCAGTCGCAGAAGGACAAATACTGCATGATTCCACTTAGGTATCTAAAATAGTCAAACTCATAAAAGCAGAGAGCAGAATGGTAGTTTCCAGGGACAGGCAGGAGGGAGAAATAGGGAATTGCTAATCAATGGGTTTAAAGCTTCAGTAATGCAAGCTGAATAAGTTCTAGAGATCTATTGTCCAATCGTGTGCTGATGGTATTTATTGTCTATATTATATATATATAGTATATATTATCGTGCCTATATATTGTATTGTACACTTAAAAATCTGTTAAGAGAGTACATCTCATATTAAGTGTTCTTATCACAAGAAAACTAAAATTTAAATTTAAAAAAATGAAATGAATCTTTCAAGTTATCCTACAAAAATTTCCTGAGAGTCTCCCATGAATTAAGAATAAGACCACTGCCTATTTATGTGAAGGAAAGACACAAATGCAGATAATGCAATTCTAAAAAAGCATCGATATGTCTATACTACCACAAACCAATTAGGTAAAAATAAGTCATTCCCTTGCTCTATTAATTGACACTGAGCAGCCAAAAAAGTTAGTTTTTCTATTAGGAACAAAAGGTTTCCTTTTAATGAATTTGGGCAAGGATTTGTGTAGGTGAAGTGAAGTGATATTAATTTCTGACTAACTTTTTGAATATGAACAGAACATTTTTGTGTGTTTTGTCTTGTTTTGTTGGACCTTCAAGACAGCTATTGACTATGAACAGGATATTCAATGAATGAAGATTCATTGCTGAATCTTCATTTTCATTCTGTAAATAGACTTAAATTATGGATTCCTGTGTAGTGGCTCCTGGGATGGTTGCCCCTCCCCAACCTTTTTACACTGACCACAGCAGGTTTTAAGGGAGCCATGAAGAGCCCTTCCTGCTCCCAGTAAGATGGTCACCCTTATTTTCCCCTCAGCAACAATGACTGCATCAATGATATAAACTTCCTAAGACACCAATCTCAAGCAGTTGTTATAATCAGTGCAGATTATCCACATCTTGTCCCTTTAAGAGACCATCAGGACATGTCCCATCATAGCTTACATACTTCAGTCACCCCAGAAGTTCAATCCGTATCACCACGACAATGCTCATCCCACCCAACACTCCCAAACCCTCTCAACATGCCCTCAAAAATTCTCTCTTCCGCTCTTGGAGGTAGCAAATTCATGCCTTCTCCTCTTTCCTCAAATCTCCAGCACTCCCCACAGCATCTTCCCTCTCCCCACTCTCTGCTGCTTGCCTTGTTTCCTATTTCACTGAGAAAAATAGAAGCAGTCAAAAGAAAACATCCACTGGCCACTCTGTTTAAAATCATTGATTATCATTTTAAAAATTCCTTATAGAATTCCTTCTTCCCTTCCCTACTTGGTTTTGCCCCATAACACTTGGCAGCATCTGATATGCTGAAATATACATATAGCCTATCTTCCTCCCTCTAGAGTATAAGCTCCACGAAGGCAGGGACTTTTGTCTGTTTTCTTCACTGGGGAAGCCCCACTTCCTAGAACAGTGCTTGGCACTAGTAAGTGCTCAAAAAATAATTGTTGGGTGGGCAAGAGAATGAACATGCAACCACAATTTCTACCAACATTTTTGCATACATCCTCTTCTACCTTGTATTCCTGCCTGTTTCTACAGATGAACAAGCTGTGCTTCTAATGTCAAGCTCTCCACCCATGCACTGAATGACATCACCCACTGCCTACTAAAAGCCATCACTTCAGCAATTGTTGCCACTATCTCCTGCATTATGAATTTTCTCCTCTAAACTGGATTATTACCATCAGCATGAAACATGCCTCCATATTTCTCATCCATCAAAAATGAAAATTTCCCTTGATTCTATATCCTCCTCGAGATTCTGTCCAATTTCTCAGCTCTGCTTTTTAGGAAAACTCTTTGAAAGTTGTCTCTGCTCATTGTTCCTACTTTCCTCACCTCTAATTGTCTTGAAGCTTCTCCAATCAGACTTTCATTCTCGCTACTCCACTGAACTGCTCCCCTTGTCAAGGTCACCACAGATCTCCATTCATTCACTCATTGACCATCTGCTCGAGTGCCAGGCACTTATCTGACTTCTAGCAGTTAACATAGCGCCACCATCAGTGGTCAGTAATCGCGGTTCTCATCTGCCTCAACAGCTCAGCAGCTCTCCGTCAGGCCCTGCTTCTTGAAACACATCTTCCTGTGCTTCCGGGAGACAATCCACTCTCCTGATTTTCCTTCCTCCTTAGTCCCGCTTAGCTTCATTTTCTCAATCCTCTTCCTCTAACTTCCAAGTCTTGGGGCACGCCGAGACTCAAATCTTGAACTTCTTCTGTTTTCTTTTACATTCACACTTACTCCCTAGGTAATCTCATTTAGTCCCGAGCTATAAATACTATGTACAAGCTGGTGATTCCAAACCGATGTTCCAGCCCCCATGTCTTAGCTGAGCTCCAAATATTTTAATCTAGCTGCGTATTCTTCCTGGATATCTAACTGGCTTCTCGATCTCAACAGGTCCAAAACAGAGCACTTGGTTTTCCTTCTCTACCCCACTCCTCTTCAACAACTCGCTCCAGTTAAAAACCTAGAAACTATCTTGATTCCTCTCTTTCCTTTACACTCTACATCCAATTTGTCTACAAGTCTGTCAACATTACCTTTAAAAT
This sequence comes from Ceratotherium simum simum, assembly GCF_057802395.1. NCBI lineage: Eukaryota > Metazoa > Chordata > Mammalia > Perissodactyla > Rhinocerotidae > Ceratotherium > Ceratotherium simum. The sequence continues at coordinate 63,264,891 of NC_141904.1, forward strand.
ATATGCAAATTGCCATTTTAGGAGTGAAGGGTACTATGCCCGTAACTTACTTTAAAATGCATAAATAAAATAGGAGGAATTGATGGATGAATACAAGGATGGATAACTGTGTGATGATATAGCTATTGTAAAATAACAACTATAGAACCTAGTGTTGGGTATATGGGTGTTCACTCTTTCAATTTTTCAGCTTTTTCAACTTTCCTATATGTTTGAAATTTTTCATAATAAAATGTTGGAGAAACAAATTTGTAAAATCCAATGACTTCTCACCACCCCAACTGCCACCGTCCTAGACCAAGCCACTATCATCTCTCACCTAGACTATTGCAACCTCTTCTAAATGGTCTCCCTGCTTCCAGTCTTGCCTCTTCACGGTCAATTTTTTCACACAAAAGCCAGCATGATCTTTTAAAAATGTAAACAATATCATTTATTCTCCTACCCAAAAACTTCCAAGGAAATCCCACATGAATCAAAACAAAATCCACAGTCCTTACCAATATTTAAAAGGACCTATGTAATTTGATTGCGGCTACATCTCCAGCATCATCTTTCTAACTCTCCCTCTCACTCTGCTTTTTAGTGTCATTGTTTCTTTGTACAGACAGTCTCCGACTTACTATAGTTCGACTTCACGATTTTTTGACACTATGATGGTGCAAAAGCAATATGCATTCAGTAGAAATCATACTTCAAATTTTGAATTTTGACCTTTTCACGGGCTAGTGATATGTGGTACAATACTCTCTTGTGATGCTAGGCAGTGAGCCGCAGCTCCCAGTCAGCCATATGATCACGAGGGTAAACAACCAATACACTTACAACCATTCTGTCCCCGTACAACCATTCTGTTTTTCACTTTCAGTACAGTGTTCAATAAATTACACGAGACATTCAACACTTTATTATGAAATAGGCTTTTTGTTTGATGATTTTGCCCAATTGTGGGGCAATGTAAGTGTTCTGAGCACGTTTAAGGTTAGGCTTAAGCTATAGGCTAAGCTATGATGTTTCGTAGGTTAAGTGTATTAAATGCATTTAAACTTACAATAGGGTTTATTGGGAAGTAACCCCATTGTGAGTCAAGGAAGATCCATAGTTCCTTAAATATGCTAAGCCTGTTTCTGCCTCAGAGCCTTTGCACTTGCTGTTTTATTATTCAACCCAAAATATATGCATGCTTTCGTCCCTCACTTCATTCAGGTCTGATCAAATGTCCCCTCCTCAGAAAGGACTTTCCTAACCACCATATACACAATAATACACACAATCATCCCTTCTTCTCATCACTCTCTTTCTGTTTCATGCTTTATTTTTTTTTCCACATCGTTTACTATCTGACATTATATCATTTATTTGTATATCTGGTTGTTGTCAATTTTCCTCACTAGATTGTAAACTCCATGAGTTCACATGCCTTATTCAATGTTTATTCAGTGTTGTATTCTCAGCACCTAGAATAGTATTCACAGAATAGGCACTCAAGAACTATTCATCCAATGGATAAATTGAAGTTTCAAGACAGTTCTAACTGCTTTGCTGTAAATATGTTTTTAAATGTTTGAAAGTTCTATTCCATACCAAAATATTTTAAGCTATTTTCTTGGAAAATATTTTATCTTGTAGCCTTCCCCATTGATTTTAAGTTTTATTTATTGAGCACTTTATAAATACCTGATTACTGTTGTGAACAAAACATACCCGATTCCTGCTTTTACGGAGCTTCTGGTTTCATGCGAGAGGCTTTTTTTAATGATGACAAAGTATGATTAGTGTTATAAAAAGGCAAGAAGAAATTATTTTTTTTGCCAAACAATAACCCACACTAAAAGTCAATTGTTCGAAACCGTTTCTACTTCTATAAATGTTTTCAGGGGAACATAATTTTAATATTGACCAACATGAACTAAATGAGAAGGGATTTTGAAATTTTCAAATTATAAACAGGCTCTGTCTACACAGAATTAAGTTAAGGAAGATGTGACAAGTTTTGATAGTCTGACTCAATACAGTCTCACTTACAGTAAGCAGCATTTGGTTTTGGACTGCAGAGCATCCATTCAGGTACTTATAACAACAGGTCTTTGCTGAACCAATCTCCCTCATTCTCAGTGCCTGTGGTGTTGCAGTCCAATCCCCTCCCACCTAAAATTCCTGGTAGGACATGTGACACAGGCCTAAGCCAATCAATGCATTATATTCTACCTTGCCACAGTGATTGGTTAAGGGCTAGCACATGAACCAATCAGAGCCATCAAGATGCCCTAAACTCTTGGGGAGGGAGCTTTAGATGGGTCTGAAACTGTTAGGCTGTAGGGACTCAAATTCCTGCCATCTATTTGTTACAAATGGAAGACAGAGAAGACTGAAGTTCACGGGTCCTCTAATAAACCTGCTTACATCATGTCCTGCTTACACCACGTGAATCCAGAATTCAGCTGTTGTGCTGGAAACCCAGTCTTTTCAGTTATTGCAGCCACAGATCTCGTTTGGGTCAAGTTTTCTCTTAGTTGTAAGATACATACTTTCTGAGTGATCAAGGCTCACAAAAGGAAGAAACAGACTCCTATTTATTAATTCTGTCTGCAAAATATGTACAGAAATGACGTGACCTAATACTTCCAACAGTTGGGTACATTTTACTTATTTGGTGTGTTCCCCCCCCACACACACACACACACATGAAAGTTACAGAAATTGAAAATGTAGATGCTATTCAAAGGACAACGTGGGCCTTTTCCCTAAAATGATTATACTTAAAAACAATCTATTAAAACCAGAATTGCCACCCCAAATTATAAAGCAAAATTAACATATTCTGGTTTCTAACTCAATAGACTCACTCTTTTTCTCCCCTTTAATGTTTGTTTTACAGCTGAGTTATAAAATAGGAGTATATAGTTAAAATCCTCAGATCCATAATTATAAGCTCTACTACAGTAGAATTGTTGAGTCTTTTGATGATTCCATCACTAATTATGCCTCTTAGAATTTCCAAATATCACTTCACCATAAAAATCTGATCACTGTCAGCCTTCAGTCAATATAGTTGACTGAATAGAAAATACTGTTTATTTCCATATATAATCTGGGGCCTACATTGGTTCATCGCACTTATTTTATCAAAGAGGGAAAAATAATGAAACCATAGAAACAGAGTTCTATTTGTCAGTAAATGGTGTATCTTTTTACCTTTCAAGAGCTACCTTGAAACTTTCAGAAATTATTCTTTATTGGAATTTTTAAAAATCTTTCCAAAATGTTATTAGAATCCTGGTTTAACTGATTATTTCCTTACCCTATTATATAATGCCCCAAAGAAAGTAAATGTTTATTAATGAAATGACAATATATATCTAAGATCTATATTCTAAGATTTGTCACTAACTTTGGGAGAACTTTAATGAGATATTTACATTGAAATGGATATATTAAACCTTATTTCATGAAAATAGCACTATTCCATCCCAATTTCATCCTTCCTACCCTCCACCCCACTCTCATCCCTCCCCACTGTCCCGCCATGTTGCTTGTCCTCAAGGCTTGGGCTAATTTTTCCAAGTGCTAATTAACTGTTTTGATAGACACGATAAGGCACAACACACGAGTTTGAAAGATGACTTTTAGGAAATAAGTTTATTTCACCATTAAAAAAGGAAAAGACAAGATACACATTGAGCAAGATAACTCCCTCCCCCCACTTCTTGTTCACAACAGTGAAAGGCATCTACACTGCCTCAAGAAGTAGGATTCTTAAAGCAGAAGTGAACTGAGATAATGTATTTAGGCTTCCAAATCTGACTTTCAATGTAATAATAATAGAGAAAGCCCCATGCTACCCCCTCACCACACTACTCCCACCACCACCTTGTTAACCAGGAAGAAGATTAAGAAGGTCACATGGATAGTGGTGGGTGGGGTTTGTAATATGGACATGGTGTGACAGGGAATGCTGGAGTAGAGCTGAGACCCAGGAAGGCGAGGGAAGAGCTCTATGGGGAGGAGTAGGGTCAGCCTCAAGTCACCAGGGATCTCATTACAGCAGTGTGGGAAGAGGATTGAGTCTTCTGTCTGCAGCCATTTTTTAATCATTCCATTGCTGATTTGCGCTTTCTGGATATTCCCTAGCTGCCCACTCTCCACTTTTTGTTTGAAATTAATACAGCCACTCCAGCTTTCCTTGGATTGATATTAATAGGGTATATCTTTCTCCATCCCTTTACTTTTTAACTTATTTGAGTTTTTATATTTAAAGTAAGTTTCTTGCAGATAACATATAGTTGGGCCTCATTTTTTTTTTTAATCCAGCCTGACAATCGCTGTCTTTGAATTGGTGCATTTAGACCATTTGTATTAGCTGAATTATCTACCATGTTTGTAACTGTTTTGTATTCATTGCATTTACCCTTTGTTTTTTCCTTCTTTGTTTGTTTTAATTGAATGTTTTATCTCATCTCTTAGCATATCAATTTTACATCTTTTTAAATTTTTTTTAGTTATTGTCTCAAAGTTTCCATTATACATTTTTAACTAATCTAAGTGTAGCTTCAAGTAACACTATATTGCTTTATAGGTAGTGTAGGTATCTTATGACAGAGTATCCCCAATTCCTCCCTCCTGTCACTTATGATTTTGCTGTCATTCCTTTCACTTATCAACATGCTATAATCTTCCAATATATTATTGGAAGATTACTATTAAATAAAGTTACATTTTAGAAATTAAAAGTAAAAATATTATTTTACCTTCATTTATTTCTTCTCCCATGCTCTCCTTTTCTTTATGTAGATTTGAGTTTCTGACCCATATAATTTTCCTTCTTGCTTATGAACTTCCTCTAATATTTCTTGCAGGTCAGGTATGCTGGTAATGAATTTCTTCAGTTTTTGTTTGTCTGAGAAAGTCTTTATTTTTCCTTTGCTTTTGAGAGATAATTTCACTGGATATAGACTCCTTGGTTGGTTTTTTTTCTTTCAACACTTTAAATATTTCATTCCACTCTCTTTTTTTTTTTTAACTTTTTTCTTTTTTAAGCCTTCAGTGCATGGTTGTATATCCTAGTTGTTAGTTTGTCTTGTTTTGTTTCAGTTCTCTATGTGAACCACCACTACAGTATGACAAATGACAGACAGGTGGTGTGGTTCCACAACTGGGAAACACACCCAGCCCACAGTGGTGAGAGCACCGAATCTCAACCAGTAGACCACCAGGACTGGCTCTCATTCCACTCTCTTCTTACTTGCTTGGCTTCTTATGAGAAGTCTGTGTCTTTCTTATCCTTGTTCCTTCATAGGTAAGGTGTTTTTTTCCCTATGTCTTCTCTCAAGATATTCTCCGTCTTTGGTTCTCTCAACCTTGAATATTTGCCTAGGTCCATGTGTGTGTATATCCCAGATGAGATGAGGCTCAGGAAAATTCTTTTTCCCTGGTGAGTAGGTCTTTGTTATGGAGAAGGCTCTGGGTTTATTTCACAATGATTCTCTTCTCTCTGTCTCCCAGAGACACAAGGTGATCTTTCTTGGATCTTCACTGTGAGAACCTAATAAAGTTCTTGGTCGTAAAACCTATGAAAGTGCAGGGCCCCCCTAAGACTGTGGCACCCAGCAGTTTCTCACTCTTATACTAGTCCACACTCAGCCTCCAGCAATTCATCAAAACTACCATGTAAGTCTTTATACCAGTTTATGGCTCTAGCAGTTTTTGCTCCAGGTAAGCAGATCCTTCTGTGACTCTCTGGATTCACCTGTCTCTCTGGATTTTGGAGTGCTGGTTTGCCCTTGATGTGTCCAGGAAAAGTCATTGATCTTCAGTTTGTACAGGATGAGAAGTCCCACTTTTTCTACATCTCAGATCACTCTCTGAGCCAGAGTGTCAAGGATCTTTAAACATGTACAGCAGCAATGGTGGTGCAGCTTGAAAGTCTTAGTCTAGGAACTTAAACTGGGTCTAGATATGGAAGAAATCTGCTCTTGTTACACTAATTACTATGGGCCAGGTCCTCACCTGGAATTTCATCTTTCATCAATTTAAACCTCCCACAGATATGTCAGGTTATATCAATCTCACAGCAGGATCTAGTATAATCTTTCTACTCTGTGGAATGCTAGTTAGGCATTACATGGAATGTTAACAGGTATCATGTTTTATTTAAAAAGTGCTATGACCCAAGTGTCCATCAACAGATGATTGGCTAAAGAAGATGTGGTATATATATACAATGGAACACTACTCAGCCATACAAAAAGAGAAAATCGTCCCCTTTGCAACAACATGGATGGACCTGGAGGGTATATGTTAAGTGAAATAAGCCAGACAGAGAAAGACAAACACTGTATGACCTCTCTCATATGTGGAACATAAACTAACACATGGACAGAGAGAACAGTTTGGTGGTTACAAGGGGGAAGGCAGTTGGGGGGTGCGCACAAGGGGTGAAGGGGTGTGTTTATATGGTTACTGACAAATAACAATGTACAACTGGAATCTCACGATGTTATAAACTATTATGACATCAGTAAGAAAAAGATATTAAAAAAGTGCTATGGACAAATAATTAGAACAAATCTGACTAAACAAACATCTCTCTATTAGAGAACTCCTCAGGGCATTTAATATGCTGCGTATTGTGAATTCAGAGGAGCCATATGTAGACATCATTTCCCAAAATCATCTGATCACAGAATCTCTTCTTTTTCTCATGGAGCATCTGGTGGAACTTACGTTTTGCGGAAGACAATTTGGGAATTGTTGGTATAATAGGAAACATATAGGCTTTAGAGAAAAATGGACAGAGGTGTGGATCTCAACTCCATTACTTATGCTTTAGGCAAATTGCTTGATCTCTGTTAGCCTAGTGTTCCTCATCTGTAAATGAAAGACACAATACTCTAGTTTATTGATCTATTAGTTAATATCATAGTAGACAATAGCACCTACTTCAGGGATTAAATGGGGATTCAATATATAAAGTATGTGCCCGTCACATGATAAACACTTAATGGTTATTAGTATCATTATTATTATCATCATATATCAGGCTTCAAAACAGTGGTGAGCTCTTCCCCAGATTAGAAGCAGTTTTCCTTTGAATCAATACGAAGGTTCAAACAAATGAAAGTTGTTGCCCAGTCATGAGTACTTGAATAACACATCTGGTCTGATCTACTGTGTCAGAAGGATGTGTGTAGGAGTGTGTCTAAATGTAAGTCTCCACAGCCTATGTCAACACTGAAATCTCATTCCATGTTTGGTAAAATTCACAAAGAACATTGCATGAGCCTTCCAAATATGGCCCAGGAACCAATTCTTTTCTGAGAAAAGTATAGGGACAGGGCCAAAAGCATTTAATCTGTATGAACAAGCATTTGGGAGTCCTTCATTTGAAATGAATTACTTGCGTTAATTGGCTAGTAAGTCATTGTGATTGCGTGTTAGAGTCACAGCTAAACTCTGTTGGACTGTGATGTGTTTTCCACCCTAAAATGTCAACATGGTGGGTGAGCTGCCATGGAGAACACCAAGGAAGCAATTGCGATATGATATCTGATTCCCATGTGGCTAGAATTGCTCAGTGCTGGATTCAATACTATAATCTTGAACATGTTGATCTGGAGCAATATGCATGATTAGGTGGTTTAATTGCATGTTGTAAAGGAAGCTGTGACCTTTCCAGTCCCATCCTGGATGTGGTATTGTTCTGTTGGGAGGAGGATGAGACAAATGTATGTGGGGGAGCTTGACAACAGCAGTGTTTCTTTTTGTTCTTACTTGAGTGTATTCAATGCTTTTAAAAACCATATGGACAATGCCTCAACTATTAGTGGCCATCTATTATTTAAAGAAAATTTTGTAAAATCACGTTGCTTTGAACAAAGATCTAGTAGCATTACCAGTAAATTGTACAGCATCGACATGTACAATTCTCTAATTTTTAGCCAATTTGGGAAACTAATACAACATTAAAAATTAAAAACATGATATTCTTGTCTAGTAATCCATTAGCCAAAAATGTTACAGCTTAATAATGCTGTAACCATTCCATATGGCATCAAAAATTAAGACAGTAATATAAATCCTATCATTTGCAAGATATTTTACAGTTTAAAAAAGTACTTTCAAGTTTATTATAATATGAGAAAAAGTAATATGAAAGAAGACGAAGCAGATATCCTTTTCCCAATTTTACAGTTGAAACGGAAAAGTAGAAATGTTAAGTGACTTGCAGCAGTAAAGTTAGGATTTAAATCCAGGCCTCTTGGCACCAAGTCCATAGTTTCCTCCTCCTCCCATGGTATCTCCAACTGGAAGACACCTCTTCTGAAAATAAGTGCATGCCTGGGGCATTATAAAGCCTGAGGATGAGACTCAAAGTTTTGAAATACAAATTAATTCTGTCAGAGAGCTGTATTGTTTCTCGACATTGTGTGCAGCCAAGATCCCCAAGAACAAAATGAAATGGCTTGGCATCTTTTGTCAAGTTACCTAAGGATTAGGCTGGGCCTGCCTACACAGCATGGAATGCACTAGAAGGGAAGCTATTACTCAGGCAACACAGCCTTCAATCATTTTCACCTGAAATGTCCTAATAATTGAGGCAAGAGGTATGTTTGGAACCTGAATTGTGGGTATAATTGACCTGATTATCTCCATGGCTCTATTTGTGAATGTATGCACACATACAACCACCAGGCACTGATATTCTCTGCCCCAAACCATAAATTACTTCCAAAACAGCATCCTCTGGATCCCTGGCCGCTGCTTCATAAATGACTGTGCCCGGGGCAGTGTCTTCTAGGACATAAATCTCAGTAACTGCCAGAAAATGTATAATAGATATGCTTAATTGAGTGTCACCATTAAAAGCCCAAAAACCCCTCAACCAATCCTGGATTTTAGATAAAACTTAAGGCATTATGCTTGCTCAGCACAAATGTTTTTATAGGGTGATTTCCAATAATCATAATAATCATAACAATAATAATAATAATAGACATCATTTGTCAAGTGTCTATCATGTGTCAGGTATAGAGCAGAGAGTTTTATAAATTTAAACAATAATGATGGTGAACATCTTCTGAGCGCTAAGCACTTAACATCATTGGTGATTTTATTATTATTTCCCTTTTACTAAGGTTTAGAAAGATGGAGTAACTGACTCAAGGTCACACAGGTAGTACATTAATATTGTCTGATTATTTTATTAATGTCTGTCTTTTCCTTAAGTTTGCCCTCTTTCTATCCATTTTCAAAACAGTGGGGACCACAAACTTGCAAAGTTGCTAGTAGAACCACTCTTCCAGGATCGGGAACACTGGGGCAGTGGAGGACCCCTCAGTGCCTGAGGGGAGGACTCACCCCTGGAGACGCTGCTGCACCATTTGGGCAAAGGGGCAGGATTTGTGTATAGCAAAGGTGTCCACAGAGCTGTTTGGACCATAGCCAGGACCCTGGCCTGGCCATCCCATAAGCAAATGCTCATAGAGAGTCCACAAGCAACCTAGCACCAGGCTGGCTATTTTAGGAGTCAGAAGTGCATGATTTGACCTTGGATCTGCCCTTGAGGAGTTTATCATCTGCTTGGGGAAAGGAATGGAAGGGACATTTATTCAGCACCTACTGTGTGCCTGGCACTATGTTAGGCATGTTAACACACTGTCTCAGGGGAGCTTCATCAAGAAAGTATTAATATATCAATTTAACCAATGAGGAAACTGAGGCTCAGACAGGATTAGTAACTCTCCCCAGTTAAAGGCCACTCCAGCATCTAAACCTCAAATGTTTATGTTTTTAGTAGAGAACATGGATCATCCACACGTAGGTATTAAACATTTGACTACGCAGAAAGAGACAGAGATGAGAAAGAGAGACAAGAGGGAGAGAAAGAGATTCATATGTAGTGACAATCAAAGAGAGAACAAAAAGGACATGGTTCCTGCCCTCACAAAGCTTCTAACTTAATGACATAGACACATCGTTAATTAAATAACCACAAATAAAGGAATAAATTTAGGGTAAAATAATCAAACAGATAAACGAATAATTTTTAACACTGAGCAAGTTTCTTCACCTAAGTCTGTTAACTCATCCATACAATGCGAATATGAATAGAACCTACCTCCTGTGGTATAAGCATTACACAAACGAATCCATCTGAAGCTCTTAGGACAGTGCCTGCTACACAGTTAGTGCCCGATAAGTGGCAGCTGTTCTTCATGCCTTTTGCTATCATTATTCTCCTTATCACTCATATAGCCATGACACTATGAGAGCACATAGGACACAGGGCACAGAGTCTCCATATACATATCCATTGGATCCTTCTTCCCCCAAGAGAAGAGCTCTCTGTACCTTGGTATCCCTGAGCAAGGGACCCAATGAAAATGGGCAGCTCATTCACATCTGCAGTCTGGATTAAAATGGTCTGAGATGCTGTTGCCCCTTGGTTGTCTTTGGTATAAATTATCAAGGAGTAGAGAGCCACCGTCTCAAAGTCCAGCTTGGGTAGTCCAGTGGGGAATAACTAAATTAAAAAAAAAAAAGTGTGGAATAATAGAGTTAATGACTGGCTTCATAAGGATAAGATCATAATATTTTAGATCTATAATCCCCAATATGAATCAGCATTTTTTTAAAAAAGACATAAAAATTTTATTTAAAATGTGAAAGCAAGGTGATTTGATTTATTATCCATTGGATTATAATTAATGGATTTATTATCCATTAATCCATTGATTAAATCTCCATGAACAGAGAATTCATGCATTTTATATCAAATGGTTTCCCTTTCATCCTTCTCACCTTTCCATGTTATTCTTTCTAACAACAAAATTTATTGAGTCACTCTCACAACTCTAATTTGTCAGGGATTATCCTAAGCACTTTACAAACATCTCATTCTATCCTTGCTATGGCAAGTGAGTACTATTAGTAGGTGCATTTTACAGATGCAGAAATTAAGGCCCGTAGAGGTTAAGCAGCTTGGCGAAATTTTCACAGATAGAAACACAATGGTTCTGGATCCCATCTGACTTCACACTCATGCTCTTAATCATATGCCTAAACTGCCTAGCACCTAAAAATGGACCAAAAGGAAGCATGAGAGCCTCTCTCGGCCCTCCCACATTGAGTCACCCCACATCTCCTTTTCTGGGTTTCCTTTGTGGTTTCACACTGGTGTTTGAACTGCTTTCTGCAAGGATCCCCTAAGGCTGAACATCAAGAGAACTGGATTCAAGTTCCTCCTGTAGTATGAAACGGCTCCATGGCCCTTCAGGTCTCTAACCTGGATTTCTTCACCCTCACACGAAAGCTGTGAGTGTTCTGTCGCTAATGTCCTTTCCATATCTGGCATGATGCGAGTAGGTTAGGAAATGTTTGTTTCTAAAGCTTTGTCACCGGTAAAGTAACAGAAAACAAAGATTTTATTGAGTAGCAAAACTTGTCTTACATGTTCCTTGTCAAGCCATGAATCCCTTGTCTATAACGGTGATGGGTTCTAAGGCAATACTAATAGTTTGCATGAATTGAGTACTTTCTATGTACCAACTGCAAGTGTTTAATAAGAATTACATCTTTAACCCTGAAAAAAAAAACAGCGTGATTGGTACTATTAGTATGCCCATTTTACAAATAACAGGAGCTTGGAGAAATCACTGAGCAAGGAACAGAAGCAGGATGTGAATCCAGGTTTGACACCAGACTCCATGCTCTTAACCGCACAGCTACACTGCTGATGAGCCTGCCTTCCCAGTAATAGCATTACTGACTCTCAGAAGAAAGGATCCTCATGCCAATTCACCAACCTCATACTAACAAGAGCTAACATTTTTTGAGCACTTTCTATGTGCCAGGCATTTCTCTCAGCTCTTTACCTCATGTAACCTTCAAAACCAACCTGTATTGTATTATTATCCCCATTTCACAGATGAGGCAACTGAAGCTTAGATTATATAATACAGCTAGGAAAGTCAGGCTGCAAGAAGAGGCAGAATCTGGACCTGACCCCTGCCAGTCTGCCCCAGGACCCTTGCACTGACCAACACTATGGCTGGCTGTTACACCTGGGTGTTTTTCTCCCACTGCTATGAGAAGTCAGGAATACATTCATACACGACAGCTCTCCTCTTCTGAACACTGAACACAGACTGGACGCTTAATCTCTTTGATTAATAGAGCAAATGCTATTATCATCCTCGTGTTACCAATGAGGAAACTGAGGTTCAGAAGTTAGAAGACCAAGTAACACAGCTAGTAAGTGACAGAGCTGAGATTTAAAGCCAAGTCTTCCCGACTCTAAAATCTGTTTTCTGCTTGCTGATAAGTTAATTTATTCCTATAGCCTGATTTGAAGATATATGAGATTTTCAAGCTACAATTAACACAGCCTGTTCTCAAGGACTTAGCCGGAGTCCTTGAGAAGTGCGGGCCCAAACTCAGGCTGGCCCTACTGGCTGTGATTCCTTCTGCCCCAGGAGCCCCAAGGGAGCAGCAACTGTGTCCTTCTTGCTCCTGGCACCTTACACGGTATCAGGCTTTTCGACAAACACTTACTGAATTTTAAAAAATGCAAATGCTCGTTCTTTACACGTTATAATGGAAGAAAACAGGAAGAAGGTTTAAGTCCCCCTCTGCCTGATTACTCCCATCCAGAGAACAGAAAGTGCACACACAAAGGGTAACTCGCATTTCTTTTCCCATCCTTCCTGTGCAACTCCATTTATGTTGCTCAATAACAGGTAGCAATTTGAAGATTACATAACTGGATCATACCTTGTCTCATTTCCGTGAGATTTTGATTCATCTAGATAATCAGTTCACTTAAGCTCTGCTACTATTTCGCCAGGGGACTAGTTCAGTTTGGGCTTTTTTTTTTTTTTTTTTTTTTTTTTTGCCTTGACTGCCTGCCCAGTCACCTCTCCTAAGCTCAGTCTTTTGAAAACCAAACAAGCATATATCCTGCAAAGAAGAAAGTTCAGCAAAGGATAACCATATGCTAAACCTCTAAGAGAACAGTATATGCCCTTTTATAGCCCTTTTATACTGTGACGTTGTAGAGACATATTCATTCATTTAGTTTTGCCTTTATCTGTAGATTTATTTCCATGCTATGAAACTGTTTCGTAATTGAACTGTTTCTAAAGCTATCTAGAACTAGTCTATGATACAATTATGATAATATGCTCATCTTTCTTATAGTTTTTTATTGTCTGTAATTTGACTACAATAGTGTTAAATATTGAAGTATATATGTATTTATGATAGTAACAGCTATTGTGTCTTAATTGCTTGTTATGGGCCAAGTACTAAGATTACACTTTGCATACCTATCACATAGGATCTTCTTACCAACCCAAGAGAGGTGGTATTTTTATTATTAATCTCTTTGGACAGAAAAGAAAACCAAAGTGTAGAAAAGTCAAGTAACTTTTCAAGGTCACGTTGCTACTCACTGAAGGAGCTGTGGTTCAAACCTAGTTGTGTCAAACCCCAAAACCTGTACTTAGAACAGCTATGATTCACTACCTCACAGACCAAAAACAACTGAGAAACATAACTATCGAACAGTCTTTGTTACCATTTTGCTGTTTAGATTTGTAGCAAAAATCGAATTAAGAACAAGCATGAGATAGCATTTTACTCCTAATTGAAGTAGGAAGTGAATGTAAAATCCGACAATACCAAGGTTTGGCAAGGATATTCAATAGCCTCCTAACAGATATCCCTTGCCTCTCTACAGTCTGTTCTTCCCACAGCAGCGAGAGTAGTCCTTTTATTTATTTATTTATTTATTCATGTTATTTTTCTAATTGTTTTTTTTGTTTGTTTGTTTATTGCGGTAATATTGGTTTATAACATTGTATAAATTTCAGGTGTACATCATTATACTTCTATTTCTGCATGGATTACATCATGTTCTCATGTTCACCACCCAAATACTAATTACAACCCATCACCACACACATGTGCTGAATTATCCCTTTCGCCCTCCTCCCTCCTCCTCCCCTCTGGTAACCACCAATCCAATGTCCTTCTCTATGTGTTTGTTTGTTGTTGTTATTATCTACTACTTAATAAGTGAGATCATACGGTATTTGACCTTCTCCCTCTGACTTATTTCACTTTGCATAATATCCTCAGTGTCCATCATGTTGTCACAAATGGCTGGATTTCATTGTTTCTTAAGGCTGAGTAGTGTTCCATTGTGTATATATACCACATCTTCTTTATCCATTCGTCCCTTGATGGGCACTTAGGTTGCTTCCAAGTCTTGGCTATTGTGAATAACGCTGCAATGAACACAGGGGTGCATGTATCTTTACGCATTGGTGTTTTCATGTTTTTTGGGTAAATACCCAGCAGTGGAATAGCTGGATTGTATGGTAGTTCTATCCTTAATTTTTTGAGGAATCTCCATACTGTTTTCCATAGTGGCTGCAGCAGTTTGCACTCCCACCAGCAGTGTATGAGAGTTCCCTTCTCTCCACATCCTCTCCAACACATGTTGTTTCCTGTCTTGTTAATTGTAGCCATTCGGACGGGCGTGAGGTGATATCTCATTATAGTTTTGATTTGCCTTTCCCTGATAGTTAATGATGTTGAACATCTTTTCATGTGCCTGTTGGCCATCTGTATATCTTCTTTGGAGAAATGTTTGTTCAGGTCTTTAGCTCATTTTTTAATTGGGTTGTTAGTTTTTTTCTTGTTGAGATGCATGAGTTCCTTATATATTTTGGAGATTAACCCCTTATCAGATATATGGTTTGCAAACATCTTCTCCCAATTGTTAGGTTTTTTCGTTTTGTTGATGGTTTCCTTTGCTGTGCAGAAGCTTTTTAGTTTGATGTAGTCCCATTTGTTTATTTTTTCTATGTTTCTCTTGCCCGGTCAGACATGGTGCTTGAAAATATGTTGTTAAGACTGATGTTGAAGAGCGTACTGCCTATGTTATCTTCTAGAAGTTTGATGGTTTCAGGTCTTACATTCAAGTTCTTTAATCCATTTTGAGTTAATTTTTGTGTATGGTGTAAGGCAATGGTCTACTTTCATTCTTTTGCACGTGGCTATCCAGTTTTCCCAACACCATTTGTTGAAGAGACTTTCCTTTCTCTATTGTATGTTCTTGGCTCCTTTGTCAAAGATTAGCTGTCCATAGATGTGTGGGTTTATTTCTGGGTTTTTGTTTCTATTCCATTGATCTGTGTGTCTGTTTTTGTGCCAGTACCATGCAATTTTGGTTACTATAGCTTTGTAGTATATTTTGAAAACAGGGAGTGTGATACCTCCAGCTTTGTTCTTTTTTCTCAGGATTCCTTTTGCTATTCGGGGTCTTTTGTTGTTTCATATAAATTTTAGGATACTTTGTTCTATTTCTGTGAAAAGTGCTGTTGGAACTTTGATAGGGATTGCATTGAATCTATAGATTGCTTTAGGAAGCATGGACACCTTAGCTATGTTAATTCTTCCAATCCAAGAGCACGGAATATCTTTCCATTTCTTTTTGTCGTCTTCAATTTGTTTCAGCAATGTTTTATAGTTTTCAGTGTACAGATCTTTCTGTACAGTGTACAGTGTACAATTTGTTGCAATTGTAAATGGGATTGTATTCTTAATTTCTCTTTGTGCTACTTCGTTGTTAGTGTATAGAAATGCAACAGATTTTTGTATGTTGATTTTGTATCTTGCACCTTTACCATATTTGTTTATCACTTCTAAAAGAGTTTTGGTGGATTCTTTAGGGTTTTCTATATATAAAATCATGTCATCTGCAAATAGTGAGAGTTTCACTTCTTCCTTTCCAGTTTGGATCCCTTTTCTTTCTTTTTCTTGCCTGATTGCTCTGGCTGGGATTCCAGTACTATGTTAAATAGGAGTGGTGAGTGTGGGCATCCTTGTCTGGTTCCTGTTCTTAGAGGAATAGCTTTCA
This sequence comes from Ceratotherium simum simum, assembly GCF_057802395.1. NCBI lineage: Eukaryota > Metazoa > Chordata > Mammalia > Perissodactyla > Rhinocerotidae > Ceratotherium > Ceratotherium simum. The sequence goes on from NC_141904.1 coordinate 63,280,816, forward strand.
GTTTTTCACTATTGAGGATGATATTAGCTGTGGGTTTGTCATATATGGCCTTTATTAAGTTGAGGTACTTTCCTTCTATACCCACTTTATTCAGAGTTTTTATCATAAATGGATGCTGTATCTTATCAAATGCTTTCTCTGCATCTATTGAGATGATCATGTGATTTTTATTCATTTTATTAATGTGGTGTATCACGTTGATTGATTTGCAAATGTTGAACCATCCCTGCATCACTGGAATAAATCCCACTTGATCATGGTGTATAATTTTTTTAATGTATTGTATGTGATTTGCTAGTATTTTTTTGAGGATTTTTGCATCAATGTTCATCAGTGATATTGGCCTGTAATTTTATTTTTTCGTGTTGTCCTTGTCTGGTTTTGGTATCAGGGTAATGTCAGCTTCGTAGAATGAGTTAGGGAGCTTCCCCCCTCCTCAATTTTTTGGAAGAGTTTGAGAAGGATAGGTATTAAGTCTTCTTTGAATGTTTGGTAGAATTCACCAGGGAAGCCGTCTGGTCCTGGACTTTTATTTTTGGGGAGGTTTTTGATTACTGTTTTGATCTCCTTGTTGGTGATTGGTCTATTCAAATTCTCTACTTCTTGATCCAGTTTTGGAAGGTTGTATGATTCTAAGACTTTATCCATGTCTTCCAGATTGTCCAATTTGTTGGCATATAGCTTTTCATAGTATTCTTTTATAATCTTTTGTATTTCTGAGGTGTCCATTGTAATTTCTCCTCTTTCATTTCCGATTTTACTTATTTGAGCCTTCTCTCCTTCTTTCTTGGTGAGTCTAGCTAAAGGTTTGTCAATTTTGTTTATCTTTTCAAAGAACCAGCTTTTGGTTTTGTTAATTTTTTCTAGTTTTTTTAGTCTCTATTTCATTTATTTCTGCTCTGATTTTTATTATCTTCCTTCTTTACTGATTTTGATCTTTGTTTGTTCTTCTTTTTCCAGTTCCTTTGGGTGCCTTGTTAGATTGTTTATTTGAGATTTTCTTGTTTGTTGAGATAGGTTTGTATTGCTATAAACTTCCCTCTTAGGACCGCTTTGGCTGTATCCCACAAATTCTGGCATGTAGTATTTTCATTTTCATTTGTCTCTAGGTATTTTTTGATTTCTCCTTTGATTTCTTTGTTGACCCAATCGTTGTTCGGTAGCATTTTGTTTAATCTCCACGTTATTTGTGGCTTTTCTGATTTTCTTCCTATAGTTGATTTCTAGTTTCATACCGTTGTGGTCAGAAAAGATGCTTGGTATTATTTCAATCTTCTTAAATTTATGGAGATTTGTTTTGTGGCCTAATGTGTGATCAATCCTGGAGAATGTTCCACGTGCAATTGAAAAGAAGGTGTGTTCTTTAGTTTTTGGATGGAATGTTCTGTATATAACTACTAGGTCCATCTGTTCCAGTGTGTCATTTCAGGCCAATGTTTCCTTATTGATCTTCTGTTTGGATGATCTATCCGTTGGTGTAAGTGGAGTGTTAAAGTGCCCTACTATTATTGCGTTACTATCTATTTCTCTTTTTACGTCAGCTAGTAATTGCTTTATATATTTAGGTCTCCTATGTTGGGTGCATAGATATTTGCAAGTGTTATATACTCTTTTTGGATTGTTCCCTTATGGCATTATGTAATGCCCTTCTTTGTCTCTTGTTATAGTTTTTGTTTTAAAGTCTATTTTTTCTGATATGAGTATTGCTACCCCAGCTTTCTTTTCATTGCCATTTGCATGGAGTATCTTTTTCCATCCCTTCACTTTCAGTTTGTGAGTGTCTTTAGGTCTGAAATGTGTCTCTTGTATGCAGCATATATATGGGTCTTGTTTTTCTATCCAATCAGCCACGCTATGACTTTTAACTGGAGCATTTAGTCCATTGATGTTTAAAGTAGCTATTGGTAAGTATGTACTTATTGTCATTTTTTAACTTTTTTTCTTGGTGTTTTAGTAGTTCTTCTCTGTTCCTTTCTTCTCTTGCCCTCTTCCCTTGTGGTTTGTTGGCTTTCTTTAATATTACCTTTGGGTTCCTTTCTCTTAGTTTTTTGTGTATTTGTAATAGTTTTCTGGTTTGTGATTACCATGGGGTTCATATACAGTAACCTACGTATATAGCAATCTATATTATGTTGATTGTCTCTTTAGTTTGACCTCTATCTGAAGGCTCTACTCTTTATCTCCCCTCCTCCAACATTTTATGTTTTATATCATATCTATCCTCATTTTTTTGGCATTTGTATCCATTACCCTCTTATCATGGAAATAGATAATTTTTCCTGTTTGTGATCTTCTCTTTTCCCCTTAAATAAGTCCCTTTAGCATTTCTTGTAGTACTGGTTTCTTGGTGACAAACTCCTTTAATTTTTGCTTGTCTGGAAAATTTTTTATCTCTCCTTCCATTTTGAATAATAACCTTGCTGGGTAGAGTATTCTTGGCTATAGGTTTTTTCCTTTTAGCACTTTAAATATATTGTGCCACTCTCTTAGAGCTTGTAAGATTTCTGCTGAGAAGTCAGCTGATGGCCTTATGGGGTTTCCTTTGTATGTAACTTGTCTTTCTCTTGTGGCTTTTAGGATTCTCTCTTTATCTTTAATTCTGAACATCTTAATTATGATGTGTCTTGGTGTGGGCCTCTTTGGGTTTATCTTGTTTGGGGTTCTCTGTGCTTCTTGTACCTGGATGTCTGTTTCCTTCCTTAGGTTAGGGAAGTTTTCAGCTATTATTTCTTCAAATAGATTCTCTGCCCCTTTGTCTCACTCTTCTCCTTCTGGGATACCTATAACATGGATGTTAGTGTGCTTGATGTTGTCCCAGAAGTCCCTTAGACTGTCCTCACTCTTTTTAATTCTTTTTTCTGTTCAGCTTGAGTGATTTCTTCTAGTCTTTCATCTAGCTCGCAGATCCGTTCTGTACCCTCTACTCTGCTTTTGAGTCCCTCTAGTGAATTTTTCATTCCCAGTATTGTATTCTTCATTTCTGATTGGTTCTTTTTTATTTCTTCCATTTCTTTGTTGATGTTCTCACTGAGTTCATCCGTGCTTCTCCCCAGATCAGTGAGCATCCTTAACACTCTTTGTGTGAACTGTCAGTCGGGTAGGATGCTCATTTCTGTTTCACTTAGTTCCTTTTCTGGGGTTTTGTCCTGTTCTCTTACTTGGAACGTATTCCTTTGCCTCCTCATTTTGCCTCTTTCGCTGTGCTTGTGTCTACGTATTAGGTAGGTCAGCTACGTCTCCTGCTATTGGAGAGTTAACCTTATATAAGTGATGCCTTATGAGGTCTGGCAGTGTGCTTCCCTCAGTTCTCAATGTTCCAGGAGTGAACCTTATGTGGGTTACGTGCGTCCTTCTGTTGTGGCATGGTTGCTCTTCCCATAGGTGCCCAGGGAGGCTGAGCTATGCCCCTGGCCAGCTGTTATAATGCTCAGCTGCTTGTAGTTGTTGTGGGCCCTTTAATCTCTTTATCAGGTGTGGGGAGCCCCAGCAGAGTTGGCTGCAAGTTCTAATAGCACATTCCTATTGCAGTATTTCTGTTAAGTGAGTAGGCCCCCAGCGTGGCAGGTTGTTAGGCTCAGGGGCTTACAATTGCTATAAGCCTCCAGCCTTTAGGTCTCTTGTTAGCTCCCTGAGGGTTACAGCTGGGTGGGGCTGGCCTCAGGCATGGGAGCACCCAATTGTTTCAAGCTTTGGAAGGTAGGGCTGATCCACTATGTGGCTATTTGAGAAGTACAAGTCTTCTGCAGCTGGCAAGCCCCACTGCCCACAGGTCTACACACACAGTCAACACAGTCCTGCCCCATGCGCACGCCCCGACCCCCTGAAGTGGACCCAGTCTCTCCAAGGTGGGAGCCCCACACATTCCACCACCGCCCCACACTCTCCGCCCACTCCTTGTGTACGCCCTGCCCCACAGAGAGGTGGACCCAGTCACCAGGCTGCAGAGAATACAGTCACCAATCTATGTAGGCCCACAAGTTGCCTGAGGGCTTGTTGTTGGGTGGGGCCAGTCCCTAGGGTGGGCTGCCTGCCCTGGCTGAGTTGGATTAAATTGGTGCCCTAGAGGGTGGGGCAGACCCTGGGCTAGCAGGCCCCAGGGAGAACTCCAATGGCATCTGTCATGTCTGTGTCAGCACGCCCACACCAGGCCACAACAATGGCCACCACCAATGTCCCAGTCCCTGGAGAGGTCTCACCTCTCACTGAGATGCACTCAGAGCCTATCAGGTGATTCTCTTTTCACCAAAGGGCTGTGTACCTTTCTTTCTGGTTATTTTAGTTGCTTTCTGCAATGAGTGGGTTTCTGCATGGGCCCTTTAAGAGCCAGTTTTAGTTTCTTTGTGAACCAGCTTTTCTGGGGGTACTCCCCAATGTTTTAGCAGCAAGCAAAGTCAGATATTATGCCACTCATCTCGATTGTGCTGGGTCCACAAAATGCCTACAGTGGGAGCACTCCCGGCTCAGGGTCCCGCTCCTCCAGGGAGGGCTGCATACCTTTGGGCTGCTCCCAGGCGGCCATGAGGTGCTGCGGCTTGTGAAGGTGGCGTTTTTTCTCTCCAGAAGGGAGTTTCTGCCTCTTCCACCCCAATTAGGATTGCCGTTTGTTGCAGAGGTTCCTCTTATCCAGTTTTCAGTTCTGTCTCAGGAGTAATTTTTCCACGAGTAGTTGTAAATTGGCTGTGTCCACGAGAGGAAATGAGTTCAGAGTCTGCCTATGCTGCCATCTTGACTTTTCTCTGAGAGTAGTCCTTTTAAAATGTAAGCAAATCATATGTCTTTTCTGCAAAACTCCCCAGTGGTTTCTTAGATGTGGGAGGTGGATTCAGTGTCCCTAATTCTTTACCCATCCCTATATTCATGTCCTTTGCCATGTGACTTTTAGTTCCTCCCACTAAAAGAAGTGTATGTATCTCCACGCCATGGCTTGGACATGTGACTTGCTTTAACCAATGGGATGTGAGCAGACATAGGTCTTGAAATGCACCTGTGTGGTTTGGGTCTCCTCAGTGTTAAAGGAGGATGAGAGTCAGGAGAAATAGACCTGAAACCAACATGCAGCCTGGAACCAAACCAGGCTAGATCAGCCTACCTCTGACCAACCCACAGATACATAAACAATAAATAAATGCTTATTGTTGTCTGCCACTGCGTTTTGCGGTGGTTTGTTATGCAGCATTGTCGTAGCAATAGGTTAATAATGCCCCCCTCACTCAGAATATATCTAAAATCCTACCCATTCGCCATAAGGCATTTTAAGGCCCAGGTCTGTGACCACTTTTCCTACCATTCCCTCTTGTTCACTCACTTCGGCAATGGCACCCTCTTGCTGTTTTTTCAAAGCATCCTAATGTGCTTTACAAAGTATTTTATATCATTTGATCCTCCTAATAACCCAGTGAAATTATGAAGGAATATAGTATCATTATTTCATTTTGCAGATGTGAAAACTATAGATCTAAACTTTGCAAAAGGAGCTACAACTATTTAGTGATAGCATTGGGGCCAGCAATCTGTCCATTAACCTTTGTATTGCCCCATATGGTTTTATCCATTTTCCTACTAGGATATTTAATAGTATGTAAACAACCATAATCTAAATAAAGGATTAAAAAAAATTAATCTGGGGTTACACTATGTATCCACATACAAATTGGTCCAACCATTTAACTGATTGTACCATTTTTGGGGGGCGGGGGGGTCATCAACTTGGTCACCAGTGTCCCCCTACCACTGTCTGACAGTGTGTATTTCTTCACATCCTTACAACACTGAGCATTATTAAAATTTATTAACTTTGCCAATCTGTTAGACAAAATGCTCTTTATTAAACTCAAAACTGTGTATGTTCCTTCTGCATTTATTTACAACTTTCGGTGGTTTTTCAGTGTCTGCAGGAGAAAGTCTAATCCACTTAGCAAAGCAGTCATTCATTCACTGAACTTTTCCTGAGCACCTACCATGTGTCAAGTACTATGATAGGCACTGGGCACACAAAGATCAATAAGACCAGGCACTTGCCCTCAGGAAACCCCCAGTCTAGTTGGGGAGACCAATATCTGTACAGCAAATGGTAATACAGTATAATAAGTGTGATCGAGCCTATGGTGGAAATTTATCTACCACCCCAATATTTTCTCTTATCCTTCTGGCAACCGTCCCACTTTTTGAGTCTAGATTTTTATTTGTGATTCCACCTCTTTCTCCAGTAGTCTTAGTGGGACTGTGGTCCCAACCAGGGTGAGAGGCAATGACCCAACTTTAAGTCAGTCATCACATCTCATTCCACTGGCCTTAGTGATTGGTTCAGAATGAACACATGACCCAAACCAAACAAATCAGATTGAATCTCAGGACTTTTGAATGGAATGCTGGGAAATGAACCTGGAGGATGTAGTCTGGCCATTGTTGGCAACCATCTTGCAGTCATGTGGAGAGAGCCTACCTGAGAATATAACCATACAGAGAAAACCAGAAAGAAACCAAGTCCTTATCACATTATTTGAATTATGGATCAAGCTGTACCTGAAGTAATATTAGATCTACTTTCTTGGAAAGTTCAGATTTTAAACAAATCCTTTTTTGGCTTAAGTCAGTTTGGGTTAGGTTTCTCTTATTTTCAACCAGAAAAATGCTTCTTTTCACAGGGGAAAAGAAGTTAACTTTGACTGAGGATTTCAGGGATGGCCAACTGGAGAAGGGGAAGCCCCAGTTGAATCTTAAACCTTGAGAAGCAAAGATCAGGCCATCCAAGCCAGGGAGACAGTGTACTGGGAAACTGCTTGCTGGAGGGTGAAGTCTGAGATGTACAGACCCCTTCTGGATGTGATTCCACGTACATTTTTGTGTCTCACTTCTGGCCACCTCCTCCCTCATACTCTTCCAGCCACACTGACACTTGGTCTGTATGAGATGCCATATTTTGATGCTTCTAGGCTTTTACTGTTTCCTCTGAAGTAATGCCCTTTTTCTTGAGTCATTTGAAGGAGTGTTAGCTCCTTGCCAGAGCCTCTCCCAAGCCTTCTCAGTTTGGATTTCTCCTCTGGGTTACAACTGCTCTTTGGGCCAACCTTTATCTAGCCCAGATCACCATTAGAACAATGTAACTAACACTGATATAGTGCTGATTGAATACCAGACACTGTTCTAAGCACTTTATGTATATAATACTGCGTAGGAGGCAGCTGTTGTTCTTATCCCAATTTTATAGATGACAAAATTTTACTTTTTTATCAAGATTTCTGTAATACTTCCCAACCTCTTTAATATTTTAAAACCAAAAAGGAAAAATAGGATAAATACTTAAAGATCCTTTTTTATTAAAAGTCTTAAAATCAGTTCAGTTGGCTTGGTAGAATCATCAAAACTGTGAAGGGTCTGAGAACTTACTATACGTATAAGCTAACAAGTTAGCCTACCACAGTTTCACAGACGCTGGCAGAAGGCACAAGACTCTTGGGTTAGAGACTGTGATGGTTAATTTTATGTGTCAACTTGACTGGGCCACAAGGCTCCCAGGCATTTGGACAAACATTCTGGATGTGTCGGTGAGGGTGTATCTGAATGAGATTAACATTTGGATTAGAGCCCTAGAATTATGGGCCTAAGCAGAATGCCATAGACTGAATTGTGTCCCCCCAAAATTCTTACATTAAAACTCTGACCTCCAATGTGACTGTATGTGGAGATAGGATCTTTAGGATATAATTAAGGTTAAATGAGGTCACAAGGGTGGGGCCCTAATCCAGTAGGACTGGGGCTTTATAAGAAGAGGAAGATTGCTCACTCTCTCTCTCTCTCTCTCTTTGCCATGTGAAAACATAGAAAGAAGGCCAGGAATAGAGCCTTCACCAGAACCTGACCATGCTGTCACCCTCATCTCAGATTGCCAGCCTCCAGAACTGTGAGACAATAAATGTCTGTCATTTAAGCCACCCAGTCTATGGTACTTTTCTTTTAATCCTCCCAACAACTCTAGGGTGAGGGGTATTATTGTTATCACTTCCATTTTGCACATAAGAAAACTAAGGCACAGAGAGGCCAAATGGCCTTAAATCACACAGCTAATAAATGGTAGAGGCAGGATCTGAATCCCAAACTTGCTGGATCCAAATCACATACTCTTAAATGATGGAGATGAGTTCATGATTCAGAGTGAAGTTCTTTAGGGTAAAAATTGGGAAGAGCACAAGTCCTCAGAATTTCAAATTTTGAGAAGGCCCTCACCAGACTGATAGCAATAGCTCCATGGAGGAAGGAGAGGGACCACATCAGGAATGGACTTTTGAATCAAGCAGACCTTGACTTAGATCCCAGTTCTGACTCTTACTGACCATGTGACCACTTGGGCAAGCAATTCATCTTCTCTGAAGCTAGAAGTCAACTGTTGCTTGATAAGAAGCCTCTTTGGCTGAACTAGGTCGGGAACAGATCACTGTATCTAAGAGATAAGTGGTTTGGATTATTGGCCATTATTTTAATAAAGATTTGCCATTCACTCTCATAAAAAATGTAAGATTTCTTTTTACATCAATTCATTATAAGTTTTATTAGACATGATGCATGAAATGTGGGTAAAAATAATTCCTTAAATGACGTTATTCCATACAACTTCTGTCTAACCCTGCAGTGTCAGAAAATTACTCAATGCTCAAAGTCACAATGCACTCAGAGACAAAAGACATTATACATCCTACTGGGCTGGCCTACTTTGATTCTGTTTTCTATCTTTCCCCCTCCTTTATTTGTTCTCTCCTCCCCCTAATTTTAGCAGGGCCTTTTCTTTATGGTGAAGATTTTAGCTAAGATGGACTAAAGCTAGACTCTGAAAACTGGTTTGGAAAAAGCAAAGATTAAGATAGTGCCCAGGGCCGGCCCCATGGCGTAGTGGTTAAGTGCGCGCCCTCTGCTGCTGGCGGCCCGGGTTCGGATCCCAGGTGCACACCAATGCACCGCTTGTCAAGCCATGCTGTGGCGGCGTCCTATATAAATGGAGGAAGATGAGCACGGGTGTTAGCCCAGGGCCAATCTTCCTCGGCAAAAAAGAGGAGGATTGGCATGGATGTTAGCATAGGGCTGATCTTCCTCACACACACACACAAAAGATAGTGCGCTGAATTTAGTTGCATCTCCATTCTCAAATTAAAACTCTGTTCCAGTTTAGTGGGTCAAGCAATTATTAAGTGCTAAGGAGGCAGGCCAGATACTGTTATAGAATCATTTTTTGCAATTTTACAAAATGTGGTGAATATTGCAATAGCCATTCACAGTAAGAGAACATATATATGCTCTTATACAATGATGAACAGGGCCTGGTACCTGCTTTTTCTCTCCTAAGCCAGGCAGTCCCAGTCTAATAGGAAGCGTGATGTATCCAGGAAGAGGAATGAAGCAGGCACTGTGAGTTACCCACCCATATCCCTTCAGCTCTTCTTATTTCAATGCACACAGGCCCAGCTGGCATCTGCCACACCTGCACCTTCTTGCTGGATGAGGTCTTCTTGCACTCAAGTGCTAGAGAATTAATGTTTCTTCTTTCGTTTTTTAATTTTTTTTTTTTTTTTTGCTGAGAAAGATTCACTCTGAGCTAACATCTGTCCCCAATTTTCCTCTCTTTTTTTTTTTTTTTCTTTTTTCCCTTCCCAAAGCCCTGGTACATAGTTGTATATTCTAGTTGTAGGTCCTTCTAGTTCTTCTATGTGAGCTGCTGCCACAGCATGGCTACTGACAGACAAGTGGTATGGTTCTGCGCTCAGAAACCTAACCCCAGCCACCTAAGCAGAGTGCGTCGAACTTTAACCACCAGGCCATCAGGGCTGGCTCTTTTTGTTTTTATTGGTCTCTATCCAAGGAGCCTGTCTTGACTCTCAGTGATTTCATGAATCTGTTTCTAAAGATAGTTGCAAGCCTCTCTCCAGTCATAGATACCTTCACCATACTCTTTCCTATATCAACAAATTTCCTTCTGTTTCTAAATGTGTACTTTAGGTCACAGTACAGCCTTTCTGCTTAAGAAATGATCTGAAAAATTCTGAAACATGAAATTTGTAAATGGAAAAATTTGATTTCTCTTCATTGATTTCCCCTCCAGAATAGTGTCTCAAAGTCTTATTCATAATTTTTTCTCCAGAGCTGAAATTTGCATTCTATTAAGAGTATATGTGTATGTTGGGGTAGAGGATTGTGTTTATTTAGCAAAGTATGAGGCTTGGATGTTGTAATAGAATAATGGCCCTGTCCCAAAGATGTCTACTTTCTAATTCTCAACCTCTTAATATGTTACCTTCATGGCACATGGAACTGTGCAAATGTGATTAAGTTAAGGGTCTTGAGATGGGGAGATTATTCTGGGTATGTGGATGAGACCAACATAATCACAAAGGTCCTTCAAGTGGAACAGGGAGGCAGAAGAAGTGAATCAGTCAGAAGGAGATGTGAAGAATGGTCAGAAAGATGCGATTTTGCTAGCTTTTAAGATGGAGGAAGGTGATAATGAGCCAAGGAATGTGGGTGGCCTCTAGAACCTGGAAAAGGCAAGGAAATGGATTCACTCCTAGAGGCTCCAAAAGAAAACGTAGCCATGCTAATACTTTGATTTTAGCCCAGTGAGACCCATGTCGGACTTCATTTTTTTTTTTTTTTTTGTGAGGAAGATCAGCTCTGAGCTAACATCCATGCTAATCCTCTTTTTGCTGAGGAAGACCGGCTCTGAGCTAACATCTATTGCCAATCCTCCTTCTTTTTGTTTTTCCCTCCCAAAGCCCCAGTAGATAGTTGTATGTCATAGTTGCACATCCTTCTAGTTGCTGTATGTGGGATGCGGCCTCAGCATGGCCGGATAAGCGGTGCGTCGGTGCACGCCCGGGATCCGAACCCTGGCCGCCAATAGCGGAGCACGCGCACTTAACCGCTAAGCCACTGTGCCGGCCCCCATGTTGGACTTCTAACCACAGAACTATAAGGTCATAAATCTATGTTGTCTTAAGGCACCATCAAGTTTGTGGTAATTTGTTATAGCAGCAAAAGAAAAATAATACAGGGGTTATTTAGATTATGTTAGAAAACATCAATAAACACATTTTCCATGATTGAGCTACCCATAGTGGAGGTGACAATATACTAAAACTAAAATCAGGGAACATCACTGCTTTTCTCAAAATCCTCCAACAGCTTTTCATCTCACACTGAGTGAAAGCCAAGTTCGGATGCTGGCCTCCAGGCCCCACAAGATAGATAAGTCCCCCTTTATCTAACTGGTCTCGTAGTCCAACACTGCTGCCCTCACTCCCTCTGTTCCAGCCACACAAGCCCTTCTGTTCCTTAAACACCTCAAGCAGGTCCTGCCTCAGGGTCTTTGTCCTTACCATACTCCCTGTCCAAAATGCGTCTTCCTTGTATATCCACGTCTCATTTATTTACTTCCTTTAGGACTCTGATATAATGTCCCTGTTTCAGAGAGATCTTCCCAGGCTGCCCTTATATAAAGAAGCAACATCTCCTATTCCTGCAGATGAAAATTATGAAATTTCATATATTATTTCTTTATTTTTATTATTTTGTTTACTTATATTATATGTTTATTTCCTACCTCTTCCCTCCCACTTCGAATACAAGCTTCGTGAAATTGGGGACCTTCATCTGTTTGGTCCCCACTGTGTCCCCAGGACCAAGAACACTGTCTGGCCATAACAGGCACTTAATAAATATTTGTTGAATGAATAAGTGAATAAACGAATGAGGAAAATGATTCTTTTTTGCTAACTGAAGTAAATCAATTAGGTACTATTGACCTATTCTTCAAGACCTTATTATTTTGTGACACTGTATGCACTTGAAAACTTGCAACTGTATGTCATTCCATTGGTTCAGATTTTCTATTTAGTTCTGCAGGTTGGGCCACATCCATGCTGGCTTCTGCATTTGATGATGCCTCGTTGCCATCACATTAAAGAATGAATTGATTTTCAGTTTTATTCAATATATTTTTATGTGCTGAGAAATTTGGGAATACTTAGTTTTCCACTAAAGCTGTATTCTGAAAAACAGCTCAATACCTTGAACATACAATAATCTCTAGGAAAGAGGACAATACTTTTCAGAGCATATTAACCAATTGTTTTTTACATAAGTAGAGTTGGCATTTTATTATGCATTTCTTGTTCGAATAGTTCCGTAATAAACTCTCCACTTTCCGAAATTAAATCAATAAGTCAAAATAAAAAGGATAAAAATAATGGTAGGCCCATAGCTGGTTCATAGGGAGAAATTGTGAAAAAATACTTAAAGCTATGTTAAAATGCTGGCGTGTGACTTCATAGAATGATGGAGACTGAGAGGCTACATCTTTGTACCCAAGGACAAGAGGAGATTTGAAAAAACTAGTTGAATTTCTTTAATGGAGATTGTAAAATAATGCCCAACCACTGAGTGTGGGACATCAGGGAGTAGTGGGGACTGCAGTGAAACAAAAGTTTGTTCCCACCTAATGGGGCAGCCACTACTCAGCCCATATGGGAATGCAGACTGAGTTGCCAGATCTTCTTATTTTTTGTGAGGATCCTAGAGTGAGGACTTTTATGTGAAATCTTCTGATATTCAAAACATCTTGTACACCGAATGCATCTGAGAGTCTCTAGTTTGTTACCCCAGGTTTAAGATAAAAATCTTCACCCAAATACACAAAAAAAGCAAAATAGAACAAATTAAATTGAAATAAAATCTTTCTGAGACTTCATTATATACTTACTTTACTAAATATCCCACCTACTGAGTTGATGAAAGACTGATGCATATGCAAAACAGGAGCAGTGGACTGAAGTAGAGGATTCCATGCCTTAAGAAAGATTCTGTTACAGAATTTCTAGGACTACAGAATAGCCCTTTCTAGTATGTAATTTTAAAATTTCTAGTAACCACATTAAAAACAGGGTATAAAAAAGGGTAAAATTAATTTTAATATTATATTTTATTTAACCCAATGCACTTAAAGTATTATCATTTCAAAATGTAATCAAAATTTTTAAATGTTAATAATATATTTTACATTCTTTTATTCATATGAAATCTTCACAATCCAGTATGTATTTTACACTTACAGTACATCTCAATTCAGACTAGCCACATTCAAGTGGTTTATAATCATAAGTGGATGGTGGTCACCATATTGGGCGGTGCAGCTCTGGAAGTTTCTTGTTATTTTTGCAAATATTATCATTTATTTTAATTGGAAATATCAAGTATAATCAGGCCTAACTAAGAAGCTGGAGACTATCTCAGAGAGCTTTTTCAGTTTTAGGATATTCATCATTTATTCTTAGAATATTAAACATATTTTACATGACTTTTTTGGCAATAATGATAGTTTGGCTTTTATTCAATTCTAGAAGTGACTGATTCTAAAGCAAGTGCCTAAACTCATCAATTGAGTTATTTTATGAAATCAATCCATGCAACAGCAAGGAAAAAAAATCACTTAAACCAATGTTTAGTATTATGCATTCAAAATTTGGGTAATTTTTAAATTCCCCGATTTTTAAATTCTTGGGTTTCATTTTTTTAGTGTAGACATGCTCATTTTTTTTGTGTGTGTGTGTGAGGAGGACAAGCCCTGAGCTAACATTCAACGCCAATCCTCCTCTTTTTTTTTTGCCGAGGAAGACTGGCCCTGGGCTAACATCCGTGCCCATCTTCCTCTACTTTATATGGGACACCGCCACAGCATGGCTTAACAAGCAGTGCGTCGGTGCGCGCCCGGGATCCGTGCTGGGGATCCAAACCGGGAACCCCGGGCCGCCGCAGCGGAGCGTGCGCACTTAACCGCTTGCGCCAGCGGGCTGGGCCCAACATGCTCATTTTTTAAAAATCAAACAATATAAAGTAAAAAAATTTAAATCGAGGGCCCGGCCCGGTGGCGCAAGCGGTTAAGTGCGCACGCTCCGCTGCGGCGGCCCGGGGTTCCCGGTTTGGATCCCCAGCACGGATCCCGGGCGCGCACCGACGCACTGCTTGTTAAGCCATGCTGTGGCGGTGTCCCATATAAAGTAGAGGAAGATGGGCACGGATGTTAGCCCAGGGCCAGTCTTCCTCGGCAAAAAAAAAAGAGGAGGATTGGCGTTGAATGTTAGCTCAGGGCTTGTCCTCCTCACAAAAAAAAAAAACAAAAAAAAATTAACCTACTTATTCCTCCCCACCTAAGCTGCTCTACCACCACTCTCACTCTCAATCTTAAAGGATAACCACTGTTAAATCTTTGGTATGTATTCTTCCAGAACTTTCTATGCTTATCAGCATGTGAATATAGATAGGTTTTTTAAAGAGATCTTCTTGTGTTTATAGTTTTAGGACATCCTGTCTTCAATCCACAGTACACCATGAATTATCTTTTACCTGCACATCAGAACACACAGATCTGCCTCCTTCTTTGAATGGCTCCAACATGCATAGTATGTCTGTCTGTAGGACTATTTATTTAATCCTCTTTTGATAGATGTGCAGGTTTCCTCTAGTTTTTGCTATTACAAGTAAACCTACATATATCCTTACGCCATTATGTGAATATTTCTGTACAATAGGTTCCCAGAGATGGAATGCTGGCTCTGAGACTACGCAGATTTCAAATGCTGGTAGATATTGCCAAACTGCCCTCCAAAGAACTTGCACCAATTTACACTCATATCAATTGCATCTCAGAGGATATTTTGATTGAAATGTAGACTTTCCAATGTGGCACAGCCCAGAGCACTGGACAACTTCTAAGACCAACACTGAGAAGTTACTAAAGAGAACAAAAGCAAGCCAAATGGTTATTTCAAAGCACTATGATAAGAGTACAAAGTTATTGATACCAACCTGGGGCAGCAACCAACACAAACAGCAAATGAAAGAAAGACGTCATTTACATGAAAGCCTCTTGTGCTTCAGAGACGTTTGGCTCTAGCCAGTGCCTTCACTGACTTCTAGGGAGTGGCATCCTCTTGGTGAGGAGCCTTCTCTGGAGAAATATTCTGTCTCTAGGCACACTATATACACTTCCTCATGACACAATTGCTAAGTGAACTGTAAAGTGACACCTTCTCTCAAAAAGCAAAAGCTTCAGTAAGGAGATTTGCTTGAGCAAGGAGAAAAAGTCCTCAACTCATATTCCTCTACATGCAAAGGCTTCCTACGCCTTGACAAATCTGGGGTGGCCAGAATTAGTGGGGACTCTTCAGGGAATAATCAACTTGCTAGACTCATTCATTTTCAAAAGGATTCAGTTATAAAATGACTCCGGGTCACTAAGGCTCATTGTCCTGCCCTGTTCTATGTGTTTATCATTCCCAGACTTGGAATAAGATCCAGAATCGCTGTTTACCAAGTTTTCAAAGGGTTCACAAGTTGCTAGGTGAGGTTAGTATGCAACTAGGTACAGATAAGATGCAAAAACAATTTAATAATTGGCCAAAAGCCAATAGAGTGCAAGTTAATGCATTTAAGTTAAAACTTGGGGGGAAATCAGCTTTAGGACAACTGACGGGAAAGACCTGGCTGGCTGAATGCAGAGTTTACATAAAAAGATCTCTGGGCAACAAATAGGTGACCCACAGGCTAAATATGACCCACAGACACACTTTTTAAATGCATGAGTCTTCTTAAAAATTTTGAAGTTCAAGAGCATTTGATTGGTCAAGCACTCTACAGTTTACCGCAGTTCCCACCCCTCCCTATGACACCCCACAGCTTCTTACCTTTACCTGCCTGGCTCCTACAGGCATTCGTGTTTGCAATCTCTGACTTGGTGGTTTCAATCAATTGCTCTCTCAATAGGCGTTAACTGTTGTTATGGTTACCTAAATAGGATTAAGCCGTCTCAGATGTGTTCAATAGAAGGACAATGTTGGGAACAAGGGAGATTGTGTTTTGACCAGACTTTGCCCTGCTCTGGCTTTTAGGCTGTTCAGAGGGACATTTACAAATGTTCAGGAAATGATGGTATGGGTAAGACTCCAAGTTGAAAAGAAAAGTAGACTTATGGGGCTCTTGAATTGGTGCCCTTCTCTTTATCTCCATTACCCCTACTTAGTTAAACCACTACAATCTCACACTGGAGCTACTGCAACAACTTAACTTCCCAGTCTAGTATCTCCCTCTCTCTACTCACTCCCCCATACTCAGTTCATTTCAGTATTATACCTCCTAAATATTTCCTGAATCTATACACGTCTATCTCACTCTACTCCTAACCACCATCGTCTCCAGCCTGGACCAATTGCCTACCTAATGACTTTTCAACAACCATACTTTTTCTTCTTCGATGCATTTTCCAAGCTGCACACAGCAATCTTTTTAAAACACAAGCATAAGGTTGCCTTCCCTTGTCACCTATGTTCCCACCACATTGGTCTCCTTTCTGCCCTCAAACATGGCCTAGTTCCCACCTGCCTCAGAACCTTTGTTCTGGTGGTTTTCCATCTTTGGAATACTTCTTCTTCCAGAGCTGACCATAGTTTGTCTCCTTTTCAACATGAAATGTCTCAACTCAAATATCACGTCGTCAGGAGGTCTGTCTTGATTTCTCTGGCAGAAGCACCCACTTCCACGCACTGTCTACCATGTTTTCCTAGTTTTTTCATCACATTCCTTACCAGTGCCTGAAATGCTTTATCTATTTGTTAACATGTTTGGTGTCTGTCTCCTCTACTAGAATGTAATTCCCAGGCAGGGATTCCAGTTGTTTTGTTCAATGCTGAATCCCCATTGCCCAGAATAAATATATATTGACTAGCTCCTTAAAAACCCTTATCAAATTCATAGAAACAGAAAAGTAGAATGTTGGTGGCCAGAGGCGGGGGGTAGGGGCAACAGGAGGCATGGGATGTTATTGTGTAATGAGTACAGAGTGTCAGTTTTGCAAGATGAGAAAAGTTCTGGGGATGGATGGTGGTGATGGTTGCACAACAGTGTGAATGTACTTAATGCCAGTGACCTGTACACTTAAAAATGGTTACAATGGGGGCTGGCCTGGTGGCACAGCGGTTAAGTGCACGCACTCTGCTTTGGCGGCCCAGGGTTCGCAGGTTGGGATCCCGGGTGCACACCAATGCGCTGCTCATCAAGCCATGCTGTGGCGGCATCCCGTATAAAGTAGACGAAAATGGGCACGGATGTTAGCCCAGGGCCAATCTTCCTCAGCAAAAAAGAGGAGGATTGGCATCAGATGTTAGCTCAGGGCTGATCTTCCTCACCTAAAAAAAAAAAAAAAGATTACAACGGTAAATTTTATATGATGTATATTTTACCACAATTTTAAAAAATGTTTAGTGATTAAAAAAAAACCTTAATAATTCTCCATTGCTCTGAAGATCGAGACCATAATCTTTCATTTGTTCTGTAGGATCGAGCAGGTTTGGGCCTGCCTCTCTCTCCAGCTCATCACATACATCCATCTCTTTGCTGCAGCCACCCTGACTATCTTATACATTTCAAAGACGTCAGGCTCTTTCCATCTTAGGGCTTTGATACCTGCTGATTCATCTGCCTGGAACAGACAGACCTTCACACGACTGACTCTTTTTCTCTGTTCAGCTCTCAGATCCAGTAACCTCATCAGGCTGGCCTGTCTTCCCCGACTCCTCATCTAAAATTGGCCCTCACCCTCAGTAACTCTGTCCTATCATCCTCTTTTACTTTCTTCGTAGCTCTTCCCACTAGCTGAAGTTAATCTGTTTTCTTGTTTGTTATCAGCCTCTCCACCACATTTTAAGTTAGATTAGGTCAGAGACTTGGTGTGATTTGTTCACTGCAGTGTCCCAGGTGCCTGGAGTACCACCGGCAGCCACTAGGCATTCAAATAATTTCCTGGTAACTGCATAGTTACCATGGGAGAGGGATGCATCCCTGGAAGGTAGCAGTTACTATCCCTATTTGATAAGATAAGGAAATGGAGGTTCAGAGCAGTTTTTTCACTTGCCCACGTACCTACAGCTTGTAAGGGGCGGAGCTAGAATTTAAAAGTGGATCTGGCTCAAAATCAGCGTCTGTCCGTGCCCCCAGCTCTTCTCCTCGCTCTGCTCCCTGTTCCCTCGCTCGAGCTCCATCACCTGCTCCAAGACTCCTTGGAGAACCCGTGCATCTTGTCACAGAAGCCAAAACAGCAGATGTTCCAGCCGGTTACACACACCCACCCACAGACTTGCACATTCACAGACATGTGCAAACACAGACACACACACAAATTAACATGAGCTCTCTTTTCCTAAAGTACAATTGATCCCATTCATCCAGATATTTGACAAAACACAATAGGTTTAGGATAACTATTCCAATAATGGAGTTAAAATAATTGGCCTGTGGTGAAAGAAAATGCTTGTTCATTTATTCCTCCATTCAAGCACCTATTATTTACTGTGCTCTGGGGATTCCAACAAGTGAGGAAAAGCTGACCAGGTAGAACCCTACACCCATTCGGCTAACGCACATCAGGTATGTATTTCAGTGCTTCTCAAAGAATCACCTGCACCCACTCTCCTATGGCTTGGGTGCTATTATTATCCCTACTTTATAGATGAGAAAACAAGCACAGATAGGTTAAGTGAATTGACTAAGGGCAGAGGGCTGGGCTGGAACAAGAACCCAGGTGTAACTCCCAAAACCACCTTCTTAACTCCTCAGTTATAAATTTCATTCTTGATCATTTTTAAGCTCTTTCCTCCAGTACTGGAACATACAAGACCCTCACTACTCAAAGTGAGGGTCTTTGAGTGAGGGGAAGTGGGTATCGAAATCTGCATTTTAATAAGATTCCCCGGTACTTTGTGTGCACATGAAAGTTTGAGAAGCATGCTCATGATTACTGATGAGTACAGAGAAAGTAGAGTAATTCTTGTATCTCCCAACACTTTGCTCCAGTTTTTCTTCTTAACATCTAGTCTATTTCAGACTGAAAAACTCCAGGTGCCAGAGTGATGGGAATAAATCCTAGTGTCTGCTGCCACCTTGTGGTGAGAAGTTCCAACTCAGCCAGAATTTGCTCTTCTCCATGAAATAAATAGGGAAATGTTGGAAGGGAGGTGTGGACCAGGTACTCAACTTTTTCAGCCATATGCTTTGAGAAACCGCTACAGAATTCCAAGATATACTAAAATAGCCTTTGGGGTGTGCTGTGAGAAGGCCGAATAATAACTGGCCTTTTCACGGGTGTCCCCCAAGCCAGAGAGAGTATCCATCAGCTATAGTTGAGAGATCTAACAAAAGCTGAGATCATTGGTTTTCCTATAGGTTCTTTCCTCTTTGGAATTCAAACATGCCCATCTGAATGTGATAATCAATTGGTATGTGATTATTTTATTAACAACTCAAATGGCGGTGGTTAGACAAGCAGGTCATTTTTTCTGCATTTGCCTTGCCCAGGAATCTACAATACGTGTTCCACCAAGTCCAACGGAATTCCCCACCACTCTGTCAAATGCATCACTGGCGAATTCTGTGAAGTGGTCAACAGGGCCAGTCCCACCAACGATGTCTCTAACACCTGGAAAGGAATAAGGGAGAGATTCCAAAAATTTCCTACGTACTTTACCCCAAACAGCCCAGAAGTTAAAAGTGCCTCAGTCACTGGATGATTTTGTTTTGAAGTTTGTGAGCTCAAGAACTAAAGAAATCAAGACAGCTACTACAGATGAAGTTGACAGTGATGGACTGCCCTCAACTATATCTACCAGAGCCCTTTAAGGCTGCTTTTGGAGGAGCTGGCCGGTACTGAAGATTTCAGCAACCCAGAAAGAAATATGGCTCATTCAAAAGGAACGGGATTCAAAGGCAGGTAATTGGGACTCATTTTCTTTTCTGTTCAGTGAGAGTCTTTGGATTTTGCATTGAACAATATTCACCGTGATGATTAGAAAGGGTAGCATCTCTTTTTAAGCACTGGGTTTAGAAACGAAGTCTCTGTATGGATGAGAGGAGGAGGGGACTGCATTTATACATTGGATCAGGTAGCCTAGTGCCACAATGGAAGCCTCATTTTGTCGTCAGAAAAGTCTTAATTGTAATGTGGAAAACCTTTCCTTTCCACCTGAATTTGAATTTAATGTGGCATATGATACTAAAATAAGCACTGATATTAAGTTGATATTTCAGTCTCAGAATTTTAGCCATCACGTGTCCCATGCAAATACTATTATTTTGAAAGTTCAGTAGCATATTCTTCAAGATGAGTCAGTGATCAACGCTTTCTGTTCCCTTTCCCAGCAATTTTGGCTGCTGAGATATGTACTAATTGTACTTCACCCATGTGCATGCTCTTTAGTGTAACCTTAAAACTATCTTATACCTGATACCTTATTTCTCGCCAATGGCAAAACCATAAAGACAAGCATGAAATACTCCAAACATAATACACTTTAATCTGGAAAGTCAGTGAGATGATTTATTTTCCAATTTCTTTGGGCTTTTTTCTTACCAGGTTCATGAGTGATAGCTCAGACATGTACAAGACATATGCATGAGGCCTGAAGCATCAAAGACCAAACTTCTGAACTTCTATGGACAAAATGAAATATTGCAGAGATTCTCAGAGGGGTCCATGGGGGATTAATCCTAGTCCATAAACGATCTCTGGGTCCATTAGAAAATGCCACTCCTTCTTCAGGACATTTTACTGCCATCTGCTAGAAGGTAATTATAATAACTATATGCTACTATAATGACTAAATGTGAATAGCCCCCCTTAGAAATTGTGTGTACAACTGGCAGAACTCTATGTCCCAGTCCCAAAAGGGAGGCTGCTAGCCCCTGAAGTCTCCCTTGCATTTTATATTTTTCCCACACGGATCTGATCTGCATGGGAATAAAAGCTTTCATTTACTGAATGTTTTATTAGGTTCCAAGCCCATAAATTATTTCCTTTTATTTGCACATTTCTGAGAATAGTATACGCATTTTCAAATGAGAAAACCCAAGCTGATAGAGGTT
Source organism: Ceratotherium simum simum (assembly GCF_057802395.1). NCBI lineage: Eukaryota > Metazoa > Chordata > Mammalia > Perissodactyla > Rhinocerotidae > Ceratotherium > Ceratotherium simum. Next base: position 63,301,762 of record NC_141904.1, read on the forward strand.
AAATAACATGCCCAAGATCACACAGCTAGAAAGTGTGGTGCTAGGTTCAGCCAAGACCGTTTAACTCCAGTGCCTGGGCTCTTGCTGAACTACTTCCCCTGTATAATTACAGAGAGGCTGAATGATTTAAGTCCAGTTTAGAACAGTGTTTTCCTGGAGGATGGTACACGTGCTACTGGTGGTACTCGAGATATTTTCTGTAGTGTATGAAGAACATTTTTTAATAGTCATGAATTTATTTACATCCACATTAGAAATATATATTACATGTATTATAAATATAACATGACATAATATAATATAAAACCTGGGATTTCACTCAGAGAAATGAAGATTTGTGTTCACACAAAAACCTGTACACAAATATTTACAGCAGCTTTATTCATAACAGCCCCAAACTGGAAACAACCCAAATGTCTTCCAATGAGTGAATGGTTAGAAAAAGTGTGGTACATCCATGTCATGGAATATTACTCAATAATTAAAAAGGAACAAATTATTGATATACATAACAACCTGGGTGAATCTCCAGAGAATTATGCTAAATGAAAAAAATAAATCACAAAAGTTTATAAACTGTATGATTCCATTTATATAATATTCTTCAAAGGACACAACACACCTGGAGTACAGCTTGGTGGTTGCCGTGGGTTAAGGTAAAGGCAGGGGTGAGTGGGAAGCAGGTGTGGCTATAGGAGACAAAGGACCCTGGTGGTGATAGAAATGTTCTGTATCTTGACAGTATCACTGTCAGTATCCTGGTTGTGATCATGTATTATGGTTTTTTCAAGAGGTTACCACTGGGGCCGGCCCCGTGGCTTAGAGGTTAAGTGCGCGCGCTATGCTGCTGGCGGCCCGGGTTCGGATCCCAGGCGCGCACCGACACACCGCTTCTCCGGCCATGCTAAGGCCGCGTCCCACATACAGCAACTAGAAGGATGTGCAGCTGTGACATACAACAATCTACTGGGGCTTTGGGGGGAAAAAAATAAATAAATAAAATCTTAAAAAAAAAAAAAAAAGAGGTTACCATTGGGGAGAACTGTGTCAAGAGTACACAGAGAATCTCCCTGTATTATTTCTTACGACTGCATGTGAAATTATAATTATCTCGAAATAAAGTTTAATTTTTAAAAATCCCTGGGATTTTATGGATATTATTGCTTTGGATGAGACTAACAAAAAAACAGTTAATTGAGGAAGAATATTAGGTAAATAATGGTGTCATGGAATGGGTGATGTTCAGTCTACCGAGGGTAACACAGATCTTGGGATCAGATCGTCTGGGTATAAGTTATTTAATCTTTCCAAGCTTTAATTTCCTCATTTGTAAAACAGAGATGATAGTATGAGGGTTAAATTGTATAATACACCTGAAGAACTTAGAAGAGTGTTTACCGCAGAGAAAGCTATTAAGAAATGTTATCTATTTTTATCACTAAAATATTCCAAAACGATGAAGACGGAATATGACTTTTTGGAATTTTGGAAATATGAGTTTAGAGTTACCCTCTCTAAATGAGTGTTCTACGTAAATGCAGCGTTTATGGGACCTTGGAGACTGTATTCTTTATTAACACCCCAGCAGACTCGCTCATCTCTCATCACTGTAGCCTTAGAACCACCAAATCCAGGAAAAATTCTCTCAAACAATCATTGAAATAAGATTGTCAATTTGCCAATATGAGGTAATATATTCTAACGGTCACAAACCAGGATAAAATCTGCATTCTACCCTTGGTCATTTAATTTAATATTTCAATGTCTCAGTTTACTCCTTAGCAAAATGAAGATAATAATATAAGCTACATGCTATGAAGATTAAATGAGATAGTGGCCAGAAGGCACTTGCTACAGTTTGGTGACAAAACACCAAGTAGTTGCTTTGGCTTCATTTTTCTGTCCTTTGATTCTTGGTCTTCAATTTTATTTTTGGGAATTATACAATTTGTTCACATTTGCAGTTTGGATTTTAATGATTTAAATTATTCATTTTGAACTTTTCAATTTCCTTAATACAGATTATTTTTATTTTGTTTAGATGGCATAGAGCTGTGTCTACCAACTTAGTAAAACAAAATGTTTTGTCCCCAAAGAGGAATCATCCAGTGATAACGACATGGAATTTCATGAAAGCCAACAAAATCAGAATAAAAATTTGATGAAGAAAGTGAAGACTGTTTTGGGGAGGATGCTGTCCTACAATTACAGAAGCAAGCCAACAAGTGCCAGTGGAGAGGGCTCCTCTAACCATAAGGAAACCCTCCTTTCGAACATGCAGAGTCTTCTTCCTAGAATTGTCAAGGAGCTTCCATCGCCCAAGTTATTTACCAAACCAAGAATGAGAAAGCTGTCACAGAATGGTAATCAAAGGCAGTATACGGTTCAGTGTTGAGGCCAAGAGGAATAATGAAATTAGGATGGGTTCTTTTTCTTTTGCTACCCAAAGTATGGCATCTCCTGGGAGCTCGTCTGGAATGCAGAATCTCAGGCCCCACCCAGGTCTCCTGAGTCAGAATCTGCATTTTAGAAAGGTCCCCAGGTGACTCATATCTACATACATTTTGAAAAGCTCTGAATTAGATTGCCTTTGAGGTCCCTCCTAGAACAGTTAATTAGTGGTCTAATCAGTCTAAAGCCAGTTGTTTATTTAAATATATATGCATACATAGGCATATATATGTATATATATATACACACATACACATATGTTAGAAAATCATACTAAAGTGGTATTTTTTGTTTTGTTTCTGGAGAAAGGAATGATACAGCCTTTCAAATGGCTACTTCCAGCAGTGAAGGGTGTGGTGAAAATTCCGTGAATAAAATTTATGATTGGTAAGTCACAAAGGACATTTTATTTATTGAATCTACTTCCCATGTACTTTGTGGAAGAACCAACATTTGAACTACGTCTTTTTTCCAATGTAGTAACACTGTTTTGGGGGGGTCCTATGAGTGATGACTAACAATATCACTAATATTTGCATTCTCCTCTGTAGCTTTTTTAAATTAATAGACCTTATTTTTCAGAGCAGTTTTAGGTTTACTAGAACAATTGAGCAGAAAATACAGAATTTGTTCCCATGTATCTCCTTACCCCACCCTCACAGTTTCTCCTATTATTAACATCTTGCCTTAGTTTGGTACATTTGTTACAATTGGTGAACCAATATTAATATATTATTATATTATTTATATATATTATATTGTTATTAACTAAAGTCCATAGTTTATGTTAGGGTTCACTTTTTGCCCTGCGCAAATCTATGGGTTTGAAAACTCATCATGTTGTGTCATGTATCAACCATTATAATATCATACAGAATAACTTCACTCCCCTAAATATCCTCTGTAGCTTTTTAATGTCTTTTACAGTGCAGCATCAGGAAACATATACAGCCTTTATGTATATGTAGAGAATCCACATAAAACCTCATATTTTACACAGTGATAAGGCTATAAACCTGGCAGATACTTTTTCTAGAAAAAATAAAAAACTGACATCTTCCAGCTGACTGCCCTTTCAAACAAACTCTGTCTTCTGGAAAAAGCAGTCACTAATAGAAGCACCCAAGCATCTAGCAATTACCTGGTATGGATTGACCTATCTATTTCTGTTGAAAATATCAAAGAAGATGTGCTTCCATACTGATGGGGCTGGAGTTGGACAGTCCAGCAGGAAACAGAGGACCAAATTCCTCCTCCTCATCCATGTGCATTGGTTTATTTTTATCTTAGTTGGAATAACAAATCTCTACGCTAAGATTTCTCCAGAAAACCTGCCCATCCTCAGGCTGCAACTCAAACAATATGAGCCTGTCTCAGCTGTGGCTCAAAGACGGGTGCTCTTCCCTGTTGACCCACATAACATTTTTTAAACAAATATTTGCTAAATACTTATTCTATGCCAGCCACACTATTAGGGATAGAGTAGCAGATAGAACAGACATGGTCCCTGTCCTCATGGAGTTATAGTGTAGAGGGACATTCCAACACTATGCAGATAATTACACCTGATGCAAAGTAGAAGCACAGGGAGCTATGGAAACACATCTTGGGTGCTCTAACTTTAGGGGAGGGGGCTCTTCCTCCCTGAGGAAGGGCCAACTCAGTTGAAATCTAAAGGACAGCTAGAGTTGGATAAGGAATGAGTGGGGAGAACAGTTTCCCAGGAAGAGGGGAGCGCATGTTCAAGTACTGATATCAAGACAGCACTGGGCATAGTTAAGAAATGAGAGTAATCCAGCCGGGGAGAGCTGGTGAATAAGGTGGTAAGAGTATTGTAAGCCACATTAAGAATTTTTAACTTTCTCCTAAGAGTGATAAGAAACCATTAAATACTTTCAAGCTGGGGATTGATGTAATCTGATTTGCATTTTAAAAAGACAGCTCAGGGCCGGCCCCATGGCTTAGCGGTTAAGTGCGCGCGCTCCGCTGCTGGCAGCCCAGGTTTGGATCCCGGGCGCGCACCGACACACTGCTTCTCCGGCCATGCTGAGGCCGCGTTCCACATGCAGCAACTAGAAGGACGTGCAGCTATGACATGCAGCTATCTACTGGGGCTTTGGGGGAAGAAAATAAAATAAATAAAATTTAAAAAGACAGCTCAGGCTGCAGAATAGAGACTGGATTGGAGAAAGGCAAGGGCAGGTCCAGAAAGAACAATCAACAGGCTGTTACATTCATTCAGGCAGAGGATGATATTAGCTTGGGTTCCCCATGGCAGTGGGGCGGGGGAGATAAAGGGAGAAACATTCGTAGGTAAAAGTTGCCAAGATTTGGGAAAGAGTGGGACAGCGGAGAGTTGGGGAGAGGGAAGAGTCCCTGGGCTGAGCACCTGCCTTGAAGGTGGAGCCGCCATTCACTGAAATTAGGAGCCATGGCTCCTAGGGAAGTCCTCCTCAACGGACCTCATGCAGGACAAGATGATTTTAGGTGCTGTGCACAGTGTGAAGACACTGAAACACAGAGCAAACTGCAAATCCCTTTTCCCCAATGCCCTTGTCAATCTCTCTGACTACATCACGGAAAAAGTCTCATTTCCTGCCTTTTTCTTTTTTAATAAAAAGGGGAGTACCCTCAAGTTTAGTGCCTTCTGCAGGCAATAACATGGTTTTGTTTTTACCATATTAATTTTAATGCCTGTTTATGACACTGGTTTTCGATTTATGGTAGTGTTTTCAAGTTTCCCTTATAAATACGTTTATTGTGTTGAGAATTGAATTGATATAAGAAAAAAAGGAGTCCAGGGTTCACATGGCTCCTGGAATATGGGAAAAACTATTAAGATGGTATGTGAATGAGCCTTGAGCCACATTGCTGGAGAGTAGATTTCAACGTTGCTTCAATCAACAACAAATAGTCAAGGGATTTTCTTACACATTAGACGGTTACTTTTTCTAATTCCACAGTAGTTAAAAGGAAAAGCAACAGAGAGCAAAACTGAAGTGTCAAAGACAGAGAGGTACACACTTTGTCAGGATGGGTTGGTGACTACTGAGGTCATGACCCCAAGAAAAGGCAGATGTTCAGGAGGAAGTATAAGATTCAGAAAAACAAATCCATTTTTTACTTTTTTTGTGTGTGTGAGATCAGCCCTATGCTAACCTCTGCCCATCCTCCTCTTTTATTTTTTATTTTTTATTTTTTTTGCTGAGGAAGACTGGCCCTGGGCTAACATCTGTGCCCATCTTCCTCCACTTTATATGGGACGCAGCCATGCTGTGGCTTGCCAAGCAGTGCGTGGGTGCGCGCCGGGATCCTAACCGGCCAACCCAGTGCCGCCACAGCTGAGTGCGCGCACTTAACCGCTTGTGCCACCGGGCTGGCCCCCTCCATTTTTTACTTTTAACTCCAAAGAAAAAAAGCTACTGAGGCAGCATGGGATACCATCTTTTCAGAATATTTTCTAAGAAGAATATGTTATAATTGTGATCCTTACAGGTTCTTGTTTTTCCCCTCTCTCTAAGCCACTATACAGCTTGATGTTGTAGAAACAGAGACCGAGGAAATAACCCGAGGAAATACACTTCTCCAGACCAAGAGAACCACCAAGCGGTTATCTGTGACATCCCTTCCCTCAGCACTGCAAAAGGTAAAATGCTAAAAAAAACTTGCATCTAAAGACTTATACATAAGACAATGTTTAGGGATGTTGTAAAAGCCAAGTTCTCATAATAAAGCCTTTAAATCTGCTACTCATGTCTCTTCTCCAAGAATTTAGGGCACAGAAAGTGGGCTTTCCAGGTTGAATTCCTCTACTTTTGAGCACAAACGGTTCAGCTTCTACTATAATCTGGGCAACAATGGAGTTTTGAGCTTTATATTAACTTTTTCAACTGTTCAAATATCAAGTTAGTATATTAGCATCTGGCCTATCATGCATGCTGTGTGGAGAGGAATTCACTAGACCAGCACTGCCCAATAGAACTTTGAGGATGCAAGTGTACGTTTGTCCAATATAGTAGCCATTAGCCACATGTATGGTATGGACAGTGCAGCACTAGACGATTCATGACTCTCCAGTCCAAAGCTTGTTCTTACCTGGAGGTATGTAAATTTGAGCCTAAATTGCTCAGACTATTTTTTTTAAATAGCCTGAACTATTCTTATTATTATTTTACATATCACAAGTATTTACTTAAAGCTGACTATGTTCCAGACCCTGTTCTAAGTACTTTAAAAGTATCAACTCAAATAATCCTTACAACAGCCCTATGAGGTAGGTAGTAATTCTATCCTTATTTTACGGATGTCACTGAGACGTTAAGTAATTTGCCCAGATAAGTGGCAGAATCAGGCTTCAAATCCAGGAAGCCCTGGCTCTAGAGTCCTTACTCTTAATTACCATGCTGGGTATGAATTGTACAGCCCAATATGGGAGCCAATAGCTACGTGTGACTATTTAAGTTAATTAAAATGACATAAAATAAAAAGCTCAGTGCTTCCGTTGTACTAGCTACATTTCAAGTGCTCAATAACCACATGTGGCTAGTTTTAGCTAGCACAGATAAAGAACCTTTCCATTTTCACAGAAAGTTCTATTAAACAGCACTGCTCTAAAGCATCACTGTCATAGTGCGCCATATTAGTTTTGAATTTTGCCTCTTGTGTGCTAGGTTCATATTCATTGTATTCCTATTATGTGTTGGGCAATTAATTTCTAGGTTTGGGGGCTGGGCTGTGAAGGACATGGTCCTGTTTTGTGGAATTTATAGTTTAATAGAGGAGAGAGACATTAAACTGTGGCACTACAGAGTAGTGGAGAAGGATAATCTTTTGAATAAATGGTTCTGGGAGACGTGGACATCTCTATAGGGGTGTCCCCATAGGGAAAATGATGAAATTTGATCCCTATTTCACAACATATACAGAAATTAATTCTTGTTTGGCTTATAGATCTACGTGGAAAAGGTAAAACCTTAAACCTTCTGAAGGATAATAAAAATATCTTCATGACTTTAGTATAGAGAAAGACTTCTTAGAACACAGATATCACTGACCATAAAAGAAAGGATAGATACATTTGGCTATATTAAAATTAAGAATTTCTATTCATCAACAAACATTGAATCAAAGATTATCAACTGTCTATAGAAGGGTTTTGCATGGCTCTCAGAGTGTTCTCAAACCTGTATTTGAATTAATTGCCCACATTGAAAAATTAGAATATTTCAAATAAAAATCTGGGTTTTCAGCTTTCCTTTGAAAAGTAGGAAGATTTGGAAACTAGGCCCACAATTCCTCCTGGCAACAGCAGGAGATACGCAGAGGCTGCCCCCTTTGCAAGAAGCACATTCTCTCCAGTTCACACCAGCCCCAAATGGTCCTGCTTTACCAAAGCTGCCTGGCTCCTCTAGGCATTTGACTTTAAAATAGTTGTATTTGAAAAACACAGAAATAACTTAGTAATTACCAAGTGTGGTAAGTGCTTTGTAGGAGAAAGCACTGAGTTTTATAACAGAAAAAAAAGAGGAGTCTAACTTTAGATGGATTCCGGAAGGTCCCACAAGTGACATTTGAGCCTGGGCAAGCTGGCACGGCAAGCGGTGGTTCAGCAGGCTCATCTGTAAACTCCCTCATCAGGCAAAGGGTAGGACCCACATCCGATCCCACATCCTACTTTGTGTAGGTCTCACAATGGTCCTAATGCTAATTACGAAGCACAAGGGGAAGGAAGAGTGAACCCAATAAGACTAAAAAGGGCTTATTAGCCAGGAGCTATGACCTAGGGATGATTTCCAACAGCAACACTATTAGGACAGGTACTTGTAAGCAGCAAGCCAAGGATGGTGGGAAAAGTATCAGGCATGGGGCGAAAAGAACCCAGAGCTTTCTTTTTATGTTTGGAGATATGTCTGCTATGAAAATAAGGAGACCTGCAGAAAAGAGACCAAATTAACAATTGGATCCAGTGATAATGAGCTTTCTGGGGCACTGGTCCACAATAGCCCCACACTCTGACTGTGCTCAGCAGCTGCAAAGGCAATTTCTTCGTCTTCCCCTCACGAATGACCTGCTTTTTTCGTGACACTGTATATTCTTTCAGAACCAAACAATCTCATTTCTCTGCACCCTATAGATCTCTTCAAAGAGAGCTCTGGGCACAAAGAGATACATGGGGCGTGGAGAATAATATGAATACGGTCTCCAACTCAACGTTGTTATGTGGCAAATGTTCAGTTTATAAGAGAACGTCCCAAGGGCGAGAATTCTTATTTAAGCACCGTCATAGAAATAACGTTGGTACTTCCTAATCTGATGTGTTTTTGCAGTTTTATCATAGGTTCCGTATTCATCAAAAATGAGACCACATTTTCCAGTGCTTAGAAAAAAGAAACATAGCATGGAAAACATCCTCCGAAAATCAGATTTGACAGTGGGAAAGCTTCAAATGTTAGGTAGTGGACAAAGGCTTTTATTTTTGAGTTTCAAAAGCATCATAGGGCCAGGCTTATCTGAATGCACAGCCCTGCTAGACAGCACAGATATGGGAAGAAATTAATGATTAGCATGAAGAAGTAATGTTAGTGGGAGGCATTCTGAGAGTGGCTAAAGGATTCCTAAGGGCACCTAGGATGATGCTGTGTTCCTAATAAATATTAAGTGAATTCAATTAAAATGAAGGCATGCACATAGGCATCTTTTGAGAAGAAATGAGATCGTCTTTACCACTGGGTGGTAAATGTATGTTTTCAAGCTCTGTTTGCTATGACTTGAATTAGAATAATACTTTGGGACTTGCAAAATGTCCACCAATTCCCAAACTCATCTCGCAGAAAAAAAAAAACATCCCTTTGGTTTTGACAAGGCTTTCCAACACATGGCTTCATTCCTTTGTATCTGTCTGTCATAGGTGGATGACCTCATAGAAACAGTGACAGATAAATCCCTGAAGTTCTTGGCCCAAAGACACACTGATCTTCAACAGTGTGAGTTTCTAGGGGACAAAATTCTTCAGTCTTCTAAGCAGTTCCACAGGATATTCAAGAGAACCATGAGGAAGTATAAATTGAAAAATGTGTGTTTCCCATGTACCTGTTGCTTCTGATTTTGTTCCTGATTACCTAAAAGTTATCTTCATAAGGATTCTTATCTTTTTTTTTTTGCTGGGAAAGATTCACCCTGAGCTAACATCTGTTGCCAATCTTCCTCTCTATTGTTTTTTTCTCCCCAAAGTCCCAGTACATAGTTATATATTCTAGTTGTAAGTCTTTCTAGTTCTTCTATGTGAGCCGCCACCACAGCTTGGCTACTGACAGATGAGTGGTGTGATTCTGTGCCCGGGAACCAAACCCGGGCCAGCGAAGTGGAGTGAGCTGAACTTGAACCACTAGGCCATCAGGGCTGGCTCAAGATTCTTATCTTTTGATACATAATCCTGAATAAATCTCTCCAGTGAATTAATCAATGGTGGTATGGGGGGGGGGATTCTTTTAGGATATTCTGACCAAAAGTCCTTACAAAAAGGTCCTCTGTGAAAAACTGATTTTTAATTCTGAGTCAATTTTTGCTTCATAATTCTGACTAATAATGGAAAATAGAAACATTTCTCAGAGCATAGCAATTCTGCAAAGAAATTTCTCCCATGATTTACCAGATGAAATTAGAGGAAGCATTTAAAGGTATTATGACACTTTTAATATGACTACTACTGAGCTAATTTTAAACTTTCATTTTAAAGATAAGAATTCTTATTAAAATTACAAAAATATAACATTATTAAGATATGATTCATGCAAAGTGTCATGTTTCTGAACTAAAATAAATGGATAAGGATGGAATCTGACAAGTATTGAACATGTAATTCAGTACTTAAGAAAATTGTAAGTGATTCAGCCTTAGCTTAATTTTTAAAAAGATCATAAAATCCTTTATACAAGACCATCTTAGACTATTTATCTCAAACAACTCTTCACTTTATTAATACATTTTTTTCTATTGAAAATGACTCCTAAAGAACAAAACAGTGGAGAGAAAACATATCGACAAAACATTTAACAACCACACTGCTCAAATATTAAGGAGAGATCTAGAGAGAAATGCATATTGATATACTTTCCATTTTGTAATTACCTCTTATACTAGTGATTCTTAATATCATGGAACCTCTCCCACAATGAGCATACTCCACAAACATTTTGCACATAATTTCACAAGTTCAGAGCCCTCTGGAAGCCTGTTCACGGACTCCATTTACAGAAGTGGTAACAATTTCCAGAAATTGACTCATTTTCTCCTGTACATCCTAGAAAAACCACTTTCTCACAATCTTCAACTTATTTTGTAAACAAATCAATGTTACTAGTTAAAAACTACCTAGAATACTAATGAACACAAATATATCTGGCTTGAAAATATTTTATTAAATATTTCTAGATGTTGCTTCCTACTTTTTAAATTTAAGAATAAAAAAAGGCATTTCAATAAAAACAAATCCATACTGAAGTCACTTTCCTTTGTGTGAAGAAATACAAATGAACTGTGCATTAATATTTAAAAGTAAAGTAGTTCACTGCCAAAACTTTAAATATCTCAAGAGCACTACAAATTCTAAACACACAAGATCATGTTGCCACGTCAATATTCTTGCAAACGGTGAGCAACTAGCCTGTCTATGGCTTAGGGTCCGCTTCCATGCTTGTTTCCTGAGCTTCTTCAACCTCTGAGAGCTTTTCATCATCTGCAGTTGAGAAAGAAACATAATATCATAGTCAAATTTGCTTTAATTACATGTTTAATGAATACATGAAAACATTTTTATCCTTTATTCGCCAATATATTTAAAGCAAAGATGGTAAAATGGCAGCCTATGACTGGAATCGGCTCACACAAGTGTTTGCTTTTAAAAGTGCTGTTTTGGTTGTTGTTGTTGACTAGTTGAATCAAAATGTAAAATTTATGTGAAAGACGTCACTAAAAAAACAAACAAAACTAGGTCTTAGGCTTTTCTTGAAAACAATCAGAAGATCAGATAACACAGAAATTTCCAATTGGCTATAGTCAATACGAAGAGCAAGTCTCCAGTTCCCCAAAGTACCCACTGTTCCTGTTCACTCCCTGAGTATGCAAATGTGATTATCCACTGATTACTTCACTCACTTATTGCCTGCCTGGGTCCTGAATCGTTACTTTATAGCAATAAACTATAATAAACCAAGAAAAACTCCAAATCTATCATTCTTGAATTTCTCTTAATTTAAATCACTAGGTGTGCATTTAAATCATATATTACTACAAATTCAGGCTTTTCTACATACATTCAAAAAGCAGAACAATATAAACACCTTCTAATGTCATCCAGCTATACTCCTGATCTGAAACTGAGGGTGTACTCTCTCTTTAAGATGTATGTTTTAGAAGGCACACTCCTGGATTATTTAAAAATCTGCATAAACATTCATGTTGAGACTATTTCTACTTACTTTCCAGTGTTTGCTGAAGTTCATGGATGGTACTAAGAAGAACATGAAATTGTTTCCGTCTTAATTCCAGCTGTGTTAACAAGAAAAAAATTAATACACATTGATCTATAAACATACACATATCACAAGACTAACATTTATATGCAAATACCTTATCTTCAACACTTTCTTTAATATGTGAAAGATGCTCTAGTTCTTTTCCCAGAGCCTCTAGTTCCCTGAAAAAAATAAACCAGTGTTATATTTTGCTAATTGGGGGAACAGAATTCACAATTAATATCTAACTTTTTAGTTACTATGTAGCATTTTAAAAATTAAAAAGGATAAGGAGTTATAACCCTCCATTATGGTGAGACTTTTAAAGCTAAGAATGATTTCTTCTTAACTCCTAAATATATTCTTATTTTCATTAAAATTATATTTTTAGGTAATTTTTAAAGTACAGGAAATCATAGATAATAGAATAACAAACCCCAAAATTGATAACTTTTAACATTTTGTCATACTTACAAGTCTTTTTTCCCCCATAAAAGAAATAAAACATTGCAGATTAACTTGGAATACCCTTTGACCTTCACCCCCGTCCTCTATCCCAGGCTTTTTTCTCCCTCTGCCCCCCATTCAGGCAATCACTATATCATTCCAATCCTTTTTTTATGCATATATTTGTATCTGAATAATATACAGTATTAGTATATAATATTTTAGGGGTTTCTAACTTTTATAAATGGTCATTATTCTGTATGTATTTCAGAAACTTAGGAATAATTTAAAATTCATTATATGTCTTCTGTTTTTCTTTTCACCGATTAAGTTTTTGAGATCCATGTCTAAAAACTGTATATTGGGGCTGGCCCAGTGGCGCAAGCGGTTAGGTGCGTGTGCTCCGCTGCCGTGGCCCGGGGTTCACCGGTTCAGATCCCAGGCGCACACCGATGCACCGCTTGTTAAGACATGCTGTGGCGGCGTCCCATATAAAGTAGAGGAAGATGGGCACAGATGTTAGCCCAGGGCCAGTCTTCTTCAGCAAAAAAGAGGAGGATTGGCATCATATGTTAGCTCAGGGCTGGTCTTCCTCACAAAAAAATAAAAAATAAAAAAAATAAGTGTATATCTAGTTTATTCATCTTAACTGCTATTTAGTATTCCACTGTATGAGTAGACTATGTTCTATTTATCCACTTTTGTATTGGTGCATATTATACACATTTATTTTAGAACTATAGGCAGTTAGGCAAGAGGAAGGAAAAATCTAATCAACAGTATTAGAATATGTAACATTGAAGATCTGGTCCCTCCTTTTGAAACATAATACAAATGGAAACAAATGGAATCTATAGGCTAGCATGTAAACATTTATGTATAAAGATTAGTTCCTTTCAATGTAAAGTGCTGAACTTACTTTAATGTCTCATGCCTGTCTGGATGATGCTGGATCACTTTTGCCAAAGCATCATATTCTGAAAGATATAAAGATATTTGCCAAATTAAGGTTTTTGAACCTGGATATCAAAACAACATGTTTAATATTACAAATCTCTCCTAATCAATTTCCTAGTACATACAGAAGTGAAAACATTGAAGGATGGAAAGAATATTGCCAGTTTCACTTGATTCAACCATAACTGTATTGATATAGGACTTCAAGATTGTTCCAAACAAGGACTTTAGCTCCCACTCTGTTTTTCCATTCACTTATCCCTGGGAAGAGCATAAGAGGCCAGATAAGCAGAGTGAACTTAAGTCATTATTGATCATCAAGCGGACTGATTCTGAAGAGGATCTCATTCATTATTTCCCCAGTAAATAAAAGATCAGTGAGGAAAATATATCCCACCATTAATTTCAGATCTTAGACAAAGCAAATTACACTTCTCCCTCATTCTAAAAGTAAAGATTTCAGAAACTTAGAAATGATTTAAAATTCAGGAACCTTGTTGCTGCTCTACTGAGACCTCCAATATAAGTCATGTATCTCCTGTTAACCTTTCTTATGAAATGAGGAATGGCAGCATTCATTTAAAAGCCTCATTAATCAATAAAAACACTGTAAAATATTTTTAAATGATTTTAGAATTGATATTAATTATTAAATAAGTTGGTATATCTTGCTGTAAATTGGCCACTGAAAATTGACCACATGCATTTTAGACTGAATTCAAAAACTAACTTAAAATAAGGAATTAAACGTCATCTTAATTAGCTCATTAAAAAGTAAAATTCCTTGTTTTGGAAATCAGCACATTAATTCAATAGAAGTATGATTTCTAATAAAAATTTTTTGGATTACAAAATAATACATTCTCAGTGTAAAAAAAAAGAAGAACCTAAGCCATAAAAACTTACAACCCCAAAATAATCATTAACATTTTCTATTTCCTTCTAGTCTTTCATATATATATCACAATTGTAATTATACATTATATTTTTTACCTTTCTTTGAATTTATATTATAGAGAAGCAATGCCCCTCCATTAAAAATTATTTTAAAATGGTTTTTATAGGCTGCAATAAAGACATACCTTAATTTAAAAACAAAAGACATCAAAACAAAACTAAACTTTAACCTTCCTCTTATTTGATATTTAGGCAGCTTATAAATGTTTGCTTGCTTCGTACTTAATAAAAACTCACTGGGCTTAAATTCTTTTCTTTTTCCTCTTTTCAAAGTAGCTCCATTAAACAAACAACAAACAAAACCCTAAATCTGGTGTATTTGTGTAAATTGCCTTTGCTGAAGAGAGTAAAAAAAACAAATACTTAAGAATACTTAGATGATCAATACAATCCAGCAAAAAAATTTTTTTTCAGTATAGTCTTCTTTCTCCCCTATTTTAAAGTATAATATACTTTTAAAAATTAAGTTTGGCTCCTAATTCTTTTTTATAATTCAGGTTGACTCTAGCTGAAGATTTTACCTCATGACATTAAAAACTGCATGAAAATACCAGTCAGTAATAAAGTATTTGCACCTTAAATCCCACAAAACCTTTACCTTGGCGATTTTTTCGTATTCGTTTTGCTTGAAGAATTTGCTTTTTGCACTCAGCAATTTTTTCATGCGCTCCAGCAATGCTACATTCTATACAAAAAGGTTTTTTTAAGATAGTTATAACAACATGTATAATCTCCATCCATTTTCAATTTTTAAATGTGTTTTTTAAATTAAGTTCCATTGCTAATTAAATAGATGCTGGCATTTGAAAAATAGCTGTAACCCAAAGTATTATATCATATTAAGATATATTTTTATAGCTAACATTCACTGTACTTTTTCTATTAATATTGTTATTGCTATTATTCTACCAGAAACCAAAGAAAAATATTATCAGATATTGTGTCCTTTAGACCATAAAAATTAAAATTACAGATAGAAACATTAATTACTTTACCTATTTCTTTGTAAATTTTTTCATAATTTTCCATTTCTCTGAGATTCATATCATATACCAGCAAAGTTTTGCCCATTGAAAATTCACATTGGGACAGTGTGCTCAGCATACGTTGGTACTGGCTGTATCTGATGAAAAAGAGAGAGAGACAAAATAAGGACTTTTGTGGCTTGCCAAAGTTGAACTGTTATAGTACAGACAAAGATTCGCTAATTAAATTATACCAAGTTCTGAGAGAATCATTTACATTATTTAAAATAATTTAGAATATCTGTCCCTTATGCTTTCTTTTTCTAAATGTGGTATATACTTGAATTTATAAACTGCTGTAGTTACAAATGCAAAGATGGGTCTGTTGTTCTTATCAATATAAGCTTAATTCAAACAACTGTTTGAATATTGTTTAAAATACTTTTTTAAATGTTTTGATTGATAGTTTTTTATCTTCACAATTCTATTTTCACAATTTTTTCACTGTATGCAATTATTTATCTATGTGAAAAGCCAATTCAAATGAGGAAAGTTTTTCTAAGTTAAAAAATTATCAAATACATATAATACCTTGCAGCAACTTTTTATTAGCTCGTTAAAAAAGGAGAAAACTCCATTTAGATATTTTTTTATACTAAACACTTATTTGCTAAAAGTGACTAAATTAATGAGCCTGAATCTAATCTTCATTTCTTCTTATTATTACACCGTCAGCACATTTTAATAAACATAGAGCAGGCCTCTGAAGAGAAGTAAAGGCTAGAGAAATCTACTCTTGATTAACTAAGAGTTGACTCCACTGGACATTTAAGGTGAGTGAAAATTAGAAATATTAATAGGACTATATATATACATGGTCTAAACCACATCAGGACATTGGTACAGAAACAACAGTGAAATGAAATACCCCTCTTCCTGGGATCCAGAGTTGCACCATTTAATGAAACTTTTCACTAGCAGATTAATTCTCCGATCATCTCCAGCACCATCTCCATCAATTAGGAGACGCTTCCGTATGACTTCATCTGGAGGAAAGAACAGTGTGAATTAAAATGACACTTGGGCTCTTGTTAACTTTCAGGAACAAATAACCAGTATCACTACTCATTCATTCATCCAAAAGAAAATTACTGAAATCTAAATGTACTTAATGCCACTGAATTGTACATTTAAAAATGGTTAAAATGGTAAATGTTATGTTATGTAGGTTTTACTATTATATATATATATTACATATACATATATAAAGTTATTGTCTATTGGGGTTATAGTAGTGGAAAGCTCTGCCCTCACAGAACTGGCATTCTACTGCTGGGTTGTTAAGTAGAAATAATTTTCAGGTATCACCAAGGAAATAAACCAATTAATTCTTGGAGAACTTTTTTTGGAAAAACCTGTCCAGAGAGAAGGAAGTCCGAAGTGTTCATGTCTCAGACTAGTGTGAGGTATTGGTAAAAGGAATAGAAAGAAAAGATTGAAAAGAAGTAGTGGCAGACTAGGAAAAGAGAATGAGAGATGAGTCAGAGAAAAAGGAATGGATTTGTTTAAAAAAAAAAAGTGTAATTTAATTATTATATCTGTAAGGTTTCTTTCCCCATGAGGATTTTTTTTTTGTAACAAGTCGGTCTCACTTTTGCTCCAAGGAAAAGAAAAAGGGAAAAAGGAATAGAAGAGTAGTGCAGATGATAATGGTGAGTCATAAGTGTGACCCCCATCTGCCTGTCTGGCAGCCCTGAGCTAGTGTTCTTGCTGGACAAAATAATGCTGGATCATAACAAGAGAAAGGCAAATTGAAATCACAATAAACTATCATTTTCATCTACCAGATTGGCAAAGATTGAAAGACCTGAAAATAAAAGTGTTGGCAAGGGTGTTGTGAAACTGCTCTTACATACACTGATGGAACGTAAGCCAGTGCACTCTTTGTAGGGCAACTGGGCAACAACAAACAATACTTAAAATGCACATACCTTTTGACCCAACAATTCCAATTCTAGGAATTCCTCCTTTAGACACATGTGAACCCACGCACAAAGATAAAGGATGTTCTTAACAGTGCTGTTTGTAGTAGAAAGATTGCAAACCTACACATTCACCAGTAAGAGACTGGTGATTCAATTATGAAACATTCATATAATGAAACATTCATATAATGTGATATCATGCAGCCAAAAGAATAGCATGGATGTATATACTGATGCCTAAAAAATCTCCTTAGGTATGTTAAATAAAATGAAAACAAAACAGGTGCAGAGAAGCACATACAGGTTGCTGCCATTTGAGGAGAAAAGGGGGAGGCTTTGAGTGTATGTGTGTGCACATCACACATGTACGTGTTTGTGTATTCAGAGAATATCTTTGGAAGGATATACAAGAAACAAGTGGTTGTTTCTGGTGAGAGGAACCTCAGATAGACGTGGAGAAAAGATTTAGTTTTCCTATATGGTTTTGTAGTTTGTTTTTTCCATGTACATGCATTATCTTTTTAAAAATAAATTTTAAAGTGTGAATAATTCCTGGAGAGTCTGCATGATGAATCAACAGCAAAATCTTCAAACAATAGTTCCTGTGTGTAGGCAGAAGTATTTTTGAGCGCAGGTGCAGCGGAGATAAACTTTGGAAGGCAGATGGCTCCAGTTTTAAAATCTGTTCTGTGACAACATCAGATAAACATTTTTAGAACTGGGTTTTGTTCTCAGAGGCACGGCTTTGACAGGCTGCTCAAGCTACAGATTCATTCAGTGTTTTAATTTTACACTTTAAAATACAAACTAATGCTTTCAGTTTTTAACCACCAACAATGTTATTTGAGGAGACTGAGACAAATAAAACACAGTCCTTGAAGAGATTAAAATGCAGAAAATGAATTGATTTTTTTTATTACAAACATGTTTTAACTTTGTTAAAATAAAAGTAAACATTCAGTGGGTGAGAAGTCTGGTAGCACTGATGCTGTTCAATTCCTTTGCTTTGCTTTGCAATTCCTTCGCTGGTCTCTGCTCTTGTCAAGTCCCCAAGGAACCCATCATCCTCCCAAATGCCTAGGCCTCCTAGTTTATTGAGGACCAGGGACTTCGAATGTAAATGCATTCAGGGAATAGGCAGATAACATCTGAGGGAAACAGAGTGAGTACTCTGATTAAAGGGGAAGCTACTAACAGAGCTGGTTTTTCAATAGATTTTTAAAGTTTAGTGACTAA
Organism: Ceratotherium simum simum; assembly: GCF_057802395.1. Lineage (NCBI taxonomy): Eukaryota > Metazoa > Chordata > Mammalia > Perissodactyla > Rhinocerotidae > Ceratotherium > Ceratotherium simum. Next base: position 63,320,272 of record NC_141904.1, read on the forward strand.
CTAAAAATGTTTCAAACACATTTTGTGATCATTCCAGCTGTACACTTAAGATCTGTGCACTTTTATATATGTATGTAATATCCCAATTACAAAAGTTTTTGAGAAGTGTTTAAAACACTGTACGGGCCAAATAAATTTGGGGAAAAGGTTCATGACGTGACCTTGTTCATTCTGTTTCCTCTCCAGCCTCTCACACTGTGTCTTTACATTTCTGATGCTCAATATGTACTTTTAAGTTGGATTTGTGGTGACTGCACGGGACCATCTGCCCTCCAAAGAGCTTGGTCTCAATAAGAGACTAGCAAGGACTAGCAGGCAACTATCTTATTTTCAGGTCCATAGCAGAGATTTCTCTACTTGTACAAAAGACATGAATATTTAATCAATGAGCAGATGTGTCCATAAGGTACCAGAGTTAACTTCTGAGGTCATGAAATAAAGACCTGAGCTCTTTCACTCTAGTTGGAGAAATAACACACATTTGAATGCACACACAGAGGCGGCTGTGATTGTTAAATGAGTGACACAGGCACACAGTAGAAGAGATTAGGAGGGGTCCCCTTTGGCTCGGGGGCATCAGAGGAAGTGGAATTTGAGCTACTTTTCTGATACTCAAAAATTATCAATCAAAAAAGCTAAAGGGCATTTTAACAATATCTATCAAAGTGTCAAATAACATATAGCCTTTGACCCAACAATCCTAGATATACTTGCACATATGCAATATGACATGTCCCATAACTTAATGAAGCATTGTAATAAAAAAAGATCAGAAACAACCCAAATGTCCATCAACAGGGGACTAGTTAAATAAATTTTGGTATAAAAATATGATGGAATACTACAAAGCTACAAAAAACAAAGAATAAGGAAACATTATGTATTGATATAGAGAGATCACTTAAGATAACTTGTTAAAAGAGCAAGATAAAGAAAAGTATGTATGGTATGCTTCCTTTCATATAAAAATGAAAAGGAATAAGAATATATATTCATATGTGCTTATATTCCCACAGATACCCTGGAATGACACACAAGAAACCAATAAAAGGGGTTACCAAGGGAGACGGGCAGTATAAGTAGGCTAGATGGAGGATAAGCTGGAAGATGGGGAAATAGCTTTTTATATTATTTGATTTTTTGAACAATATGAGTACTCAAAATCTATTAGCTGTTGTTTGCAAAAGAAGCTATGATTGTGGTGATGGTATCACAGGTGTTTGCATATGTCCAAACACACCCAATTGTACACATGAAATATGTGCCCCTCTTTGTATATCAATTATACCTCTATAAAACTGTTTTAAAAAAAGGAAAAAAGAAAGCAAACTAAAGTCCTTTCCCTAACCCCACGCCAGGCAAGGAGAAAGGTCTGAGCTACAGCAGAGGTGGGGAATGGAAGGCTGGATCTGGGACAGGAGTACACTAGAACACTAGGGAGGCTGGATGAGTGAAGATAAACAGCAGGACCCAAGGACAGAAAGGCAGTCAGAGGTCAGATTGTGTGAGTTCGCACTAGTAAATGCCATACTAGTAGACTTGGACCTTGCTGGTAGGCAACTGGGAGTTGCTATAAATTCATGGGCAAGATTTTTTAGGAGGATTAAGCTGAAGGCAGTGCACAAAATGGATTGCAACTGGGAAAAGCCCAAAGGCAGGGAGGCTAGTTAGGAGGCTACCAAAACACATGCAGTAGGAGCAAAAATGGCACAAATTAAAAGTAGAGGAGATTAGAATCACAGGTCCTGGAAGGCAGGTTACGGCTGAGAGACTTGGTTAGGAAAAGGCAGCGGCCAATGACAACGTTGGCGGCATGAGTAGGAGTGTGGTATGACCAGTTCTGGGAGCACAGAGGATACGCTGTCAAAGCATTCACAGGTCTTTCTCCCACTTCAGCCCTATCCCTCTTTCGTCTAAGAGCATTTCTTTACAGCCAAACTCATAGGCCAGAAGTCAAAAACTGGGGGCCAATGTTTTGGTTAGTCCACAGTGTTTACTTTGTGTGTATGCATGTGTATGACCAACATTTAACTTCATCTGTAAAATGGAAATAAAACTACCTACTTTGAAGACTACCATGAAACTTTATGGAAATAAAATTATACAAAGAAGCACAAAGCTTGTTCATAGCAGGAAAGCAAAAATAAAACATGTTATCTTTATGTTAAATTGAATCCACAACTTGTATCATCCTAAAAATGTTAAAAAGTGAGCAAATGTTGAAGATATATCTATACATATATCTATAAACCTATGTAGATATATATTATGCATTTATGAAAACAAAGTATTGCCCAGTTATGATTTCTCAAAAATCTGCTTCTGTCTTAAGCTTCATATTGCAAGGTCATGGTATTTCTAGCTTAAACTGCATAGACAGTTGCAGCTTAGAAAATTCTCTGGGACTCAACAACAAAAAAACAAACCACCCAATTAAAAAAATGGGCAGAGGATCCAAACAGACATTTTTCCAAAGAAAATATACAGATGGCCAACAGGCACATGAAAAGATGTTCAACATCACCAGTTATTGGGGAAATGCAAATCAGAACTACAATGAGATATAGGCACATGAAAAGATGTTCAACATCACCAGTTATTAGGGAAATGCTAATCAGAACTACAATGAGATATCACCTCACACCCATCAGAAAGGCTATTACTAAAAAGACAAGAAATAACAGATGTTGGGAGAGGATGTGGAGAAAAGGGAACCCTCATACACTGCTGGTGGAAGTGCAAACTGGTACAGCCACTATGGAAAACAGTATGGAGATTCTTCAAAAAATTAAAAATAGAAATACCATATGATCCAGCAATTCCACTACCGAGTATTTATCCAAAGAACACAAAAACACTAATTTGAAAAAATATATGCACTCCTATGTTCACTGCAGCACTATTCACAACAGCCAAGACTTAGAAACAACCTAAGTGACCATCAATGGATGAATGGATAAAGAAGATGTGGTATATATATATAATGAAATACTACTCAGCCATAAAAAAGATGCAATCTTGCCATTTGTGACATCAACGGACCTTGAGAATGTTATGCTAAGGCCAAATACGGTGTGATTTCACTCATATGTGGAAGCTAAAACAACAACAACAAACACAAAGATACAAAGAATAGATTGGTGGTTACCAGAGGGAAAGGAGGCAGGGAGGAGGGCGAAAGGGGTAAAAGGGCACATTTGTACAGTGACAGACGGTAATTAGACTTCTGGTGGTGAACATGATGTAATCTACACAGAAGTTGAAATATTATGATGTGCACCTGAAATTTATATAATGTAATAAACCAATGTTACTTCAATAAAAAATTTTTTAAAAAAAGAAAATTCTCTGGAGATGAGAACTACTGAAATAACATATATAAAGTACAGAACAGAGCTCTAACAGCAACAAAGTAAAACAAAAGGGTAAGTTGCCAGTTTGAAAACAACCTCTATTCTTTTTAAGTTTAAAGATGGCCTGCTGCTGACAGTTCACAACACAAGACAGGAGCATTATTATTTTTAATAGCACCTCATCAATGAGCTCTAGATTGAACACACCTACAACATGTTTTGTTTACTATATACATTGACTTCATAAATTATTAACATGCTTGAAGCTCTCTGTAAGCCATTTGAATGCTAATATTAATAATTCTGGTGGGCCTTGGTCCACCCTATAAAAACAGCAAAGATGACTTAGAAACTATTTTAGTGATGTTATCAGTTATCAACATCATTCCTTAGTTGTCATGATTACTTTCTTTGCTGACTATGAGGATCAACACCATCTGGAAAGAGCTTTTAAACCAAAATACTCAACATCTGCCCTAAGAATGGCGGTTTTCCACCTGACTTTAGGTTTGCAGGAAAATTTCCTACTGGATTCAGTTATATGTTGTACCATAATTACACCTACAAAATGTCTGCCATTCAAAATCACATTAAAATGCCTGCCATTCAAAATTACTTTAAAAGCAGTTATGACACATGTATGCTGATAAGCAAATATCTACTTGAAAAACTGGGGTGTATTTTAGACTCCTTGTCTTATATGCCAACCTATAGCTAGAAGAAATACGAAATTACTTATGACACTAAATAAGCCTCAAAAAGTCCTTTCAAGGGGTTAGATTTTAATACGCCATTTTCCATAAACGGAGAGGCAGGAAGAAATGACTCCTTTACAGTCACTAGACTAACTCTCCATTTCCAAGCCTCTGGTCCGATGACACAGCCATTTTAACTGCGTTCTCATTTCAGCATGGAAAGGACAATCTCTCAGAAACCCAGACTAACACTCCTTTTAAAACCCGTAATTGTTATTCCCTCACCGTAGCTATTAAAACGTTGATTACAAAATAAGTTTTCAGAACACTGTGGAGCAAATATTCAAAAAAGGAAAGAGGAAAACAATTTGGAAGATAATGGTGGAACAATTTCCAAAACACTTACTTCTTTAGGGACAGGTCAAGGCTTGATAACAGTGGTGAAAGCCTCATGTTATGTAACCTCCTCCTAGGGCTAAGCTACCGTCCAACGGGCCTCCCCGAACTGCTAGACCTCACGGCACTGCAACCTCACCTGCTTTAGGAAACAGTAATCCTGTGATCTACCAATGAGGATTAGCATTTCCTTTCTAAAGGCAGTTTAGCAAGGAATTCTGTAGGCTCGCAAACCCACCACTGGCTTTTCCTTGGTGTTCCGAAACACTCTGGATCCAAACTGAACAGCACAGGAAGGGATAACAATTTGAGACAAGATTACAAGGGAAAAAACAGCTGGCTACTAGGGCCGTGTAGCAATATGTATCAAAAATAAAAATACATAAAGCCTTTGACCTGACTTCTAGAAATTATTCTTGAAGTATGTAAAGACATCTATACAAATATCTCCATTGTAATATTTGTAAGAGTAAAAAACTAGACATAACTAAATGTTTAATAGGAGACTAATTTTAAAAAAATAATAGAAAACTAAACACTGATACAAAATGAGGTAGAAAGAGTTCCAAGATATAGCATTAATGAAAGAAGTATAACACAGGAAAGTGTGAAGCACTTGCACAAAATTTTGAAGTGTATATACACACTGGTATACTAACAGATACATAATGCTCGCAACATGCTAAGCACTGTTCTAAGGGCTTTTCACGTATAAACACACTAAATCCACACAAAAGCCCTATAATGTAGCTATTACTCTGTATTACCCCTAATTTAGAGATGAAGAATCTGAAAGTTACTTGCCCCAAATTAAATGTCACAGTAAGTAAGGAGTAGCAGAGCTAGGACTCAAACTCAGGAATCTGGCACCAGAGAAGGTGCTTTTTACCTTTTGTGGGCATTTAAAAATAATCCTGGAAGGGTACACTAAAACAGTTTGTAGTGATTACTTTTGGGGAGAGGGGATAACAGTGAAAGATTTAGAGAAGGTTTTCATTTGTCATTTTGTACGTTTCTTCTTGAATTTTCTGACACATTATTTAAAAAAAAATCAGCAGTGGTTATCTGAGTAGTGACCTCATTGGTCACTGTGAGGTACTTTTCTTCATTTTTTTCTGTATTAAAAATTCGAATCAATGTTCTTTAATAAATCTATGATGTGTTAATGAGAAAAACGAAAACTGGCTTGAATTGACCTATTAAGAGGAGACACTAAGGCCATGTAAAAACAACGTGCATGCAAATTTCTGGTAGATTTATCATTGGATTGCCACTGCTTACCAGTTATTAAGATGAATTACATATATCCCATTGTGTTAGATTCCTTATGGTAAAATAACACCTGGCCTCTCCTTTCAAGAAATTTAATTAAAATCATTAAAACAATTTCTAAGGCCAAAAATTCTAAGAAGACACAAAAAAGGTAGGTGGAAAGAACAATAAATAAGATGATTTGATTCCTCCATGTAAATATTGATCTCTCATGAGATACTTTGGACCAGTCTAAATAAATTGCTGATGCCAAAGTAAATTGCTTAAACCAAAATTAAATTAAAAATTAACAAAAGAAAAGCAAAAAAATAGTGTTGGGGTCCTTTGTTCTTCTCTAGATTTATTTAAATGTTTAGAGTTTGGTGCTAACGCCAATCTTGTTTTGAGAAACCATTTGTCTTGGCTAAAGAAACATTATTTGATAGTTGAACTGCATCAGCAACCCCTGTGCTGGGGCCACAGATGAGGGAACAAAGTGGGCAAATCCATTGGCACTAGTGAAAAAAAGACAAACAAATCCTGTGCCCACAAATATCTAACATTGGACCAGCAACTGAAATAGGAATAACAGCAGCAGCAGACACTTGTACAGCATTTATACACTCCTATTTGATGACCACATGTCTCGTTTGTTTCCTTTCACTCCGAAAAGTGTCCTGGTTTGGACAATAAATTAAATGGTCACCCAGCTTCGAAGTGCTTTACATATATGATCACACTTCATCCTTGAAACAACCCTATAAAGTGTGTATTATTATCTTCCTTTTACAGATGAGTAGTGTCATCTCTGCAGTCATAGGAAAACATACACAATTACATTATCAGAAAGTCATAGTACAGTTCCATTATTCCATCATATTGTTCATAGGCATACTAAAAACCATTATTTCAAGTTTTAACAAGCAGATATTCATGCATTATGCTTTCTAATTTAAAAAAAAAAAAAAAACAGTCAAAACCAACAAGCTCTATTAAATGGAATGTACAGCCACATCCTGCTTCCCACCATCCCGTTCTCATCTCCCATCTGTTGCTCTGGCATATCAATATATCTACCTAATGTTCTCTGTACTGCAAAAAGTGCTTCTGAAATTATTTCTATCAGGGTACTAACACTGTTTAACACCCTTTAAATTAACACATACAAAATACAAACTGTGAACATAGTTTAAATTAACACTGACAACATCTAAACTGTTTCTCAGTTAGCCAAAATGCTGGCAACAGGGGAAGGAGAGAGAATGGCTTTGCCAATAACTAGCTAGGTGACAGTAAGTCACTAATGTCTCAAGACCTCAATTTTTCCATCTATAAAGTGATAGCACTGGTAATAATATCTACAGTTTAGTATCTAAAGATAAAACAAGATAGTGCCTCTCTCCTTCCCTCTGAGGTAGGACAGTTCCTCAAATTAACCAGTGTGTCCTTGTATTGGGTGCAGGAAATAAAGAGCTTCTCCTCCAAGAGCTCCCAGTCCAATTGGATATGCAGACCCACATGTAAGGATTAGATGAGGGGACACACCTTGCCAGGCACCTCAGATTTGTAAGAGGACATCGGCCCTCCTCTAAGCTCCAAAGACAGGTACTGGTACTCCTCCAAGAACTTTCCAGGATGACTGAGACATCGAGGCCATCTACTTCTAACAGTCTTCTCCACTGCCATCACCCTAACCCACGCCTGCCTCGTCTTTCACTTGGAACACTTGTTGCCCTCCCTGCTTCCATTCTTGCCTTCCTAGAATCCATTCTCTACACAGCAACCCAGAATGAGCCAAAAGATGTATCCGATCACTAACTCTTCTGCTTAAAATCCTCCAATCATTTCCAAGTGCCACAGAAGACAATCCAATCTCCTTTCGTTTATTTCTCTGACCTCCTTTTGTATCACATCGTCCTGGCCCTCCTGGATCCAGCCCCAGTGGCCTTCCTTCTCTTCTCTACAAGGCCCAGAGCTTGCTTTTACCTCAGGCCTTTGCACTAGTTGTTGCCTCTATCTGGAATAACTTCCTGGGCTCTTCACACAGTTGACCCTTCATGTCTCACTCTAAATGTCACTTTTCTGAGAGGTAATACTTGATCACCCTATTTTAACTAATTGTCATCAGCCCTCCCTCATTATTCTCTGTCATCATTCCATCTAGTTCATTCTCAGAACTTAATTTCACAACTCAATTATGTTCTTTCTCAGAAATTATCTTATTTACTAATTTGATTGCACATTATTGCTCCTCTTCCCCAAGCAGGAGCCAGGCCTTCCTCTGTATAGCTTACTGCTGTAACCAGCACCACGCGTTGTGCCTAGAAGATATGCAATCGATATTTATTGACCTATCACACCTATCACTCCCTTCTGCTTGCTTTTACCCAAAGGTCAGTTAAGGAAAGAATGTTTATAGAGGATTGCCTGAAGAAGCTGTAATTCATCCTTTCTTCTATGGTCTAGATATTCTTAAAACAAACAAGCAAAAAAACCTTGCCCTGAATTAAGGCAGTCCAGCAGAGCTACCCAGCTAAACCACATGGTCTATCAGCTTTAGAATGCCTTTTTAAACTATGATTTACCCTTCTTTGACCTAGTAAGGGATGTGCTAAGAAACGGTACTGTGATCCTCAGTGCTGAAAAAGGTTAAGAATATGACACCGGCTTTTCTTTATGAGGACCCTAAAGATAACCCTTTTCTCCAGTGTTTAAGTCAGAAAAAACTGCTTGTCCTGGGTATCTAGTGTTGCCTTCCTTATGAACACTAGATCACAGAGTGGACCAGCACCTACCTCTTAGCACAGACTGCTAGAGAAACAAGGGCCACTTGCAGCTTTCTTAATTAATGTACCAGACTTTACCCCTTCCATTTTGAGGATCACCCCCACTTCTAACTTCCTCTTGTTTTTCCTAGTCTCCATGTTCTTTCTGCCCTGTTGCCTCATCCATTTATTTTATTTTTATGTCTTCTCACTATGGTGAGCTGCCTTAAATATTTCCTGGAATATGCCATATAAGTAAATTAAGTATTGAGGGCTACAGCAGCAATATGCATTAAATAATATGGTTAATAGGTGAAAGATCAACTGGTTCTAGAAAAAAGAGGGAAATATTTGAGGTGGGTCTTGAAGAATAAATGGGAGGTCACCAGGGAGAAAAGTCAGGGAAGAGCAATCTGCGCAGATAGAGAGAGGAAGAAGGTACAGTTCTCATCAAAGGTAAGTGGAGGAGGGACAAGTAAACTGACTCTGACATTTAATAGGATTTACTGAACATTACTACGTGTCAGACACAGTGCAAAGCACTTTATGACTTTTATTGCATTTAATCCTCAAAACGACCCTATGAGGTAGATTTTATTATTATCCCCATTTAGAAAGAATGAAACTGAGGCTCAAAGAGGTTAATTAACCTGCACAAGGTCAGACAGCTTGTAAGTGGCAGTGTGGGGGTTCCTGTGGCCTCAAAGGATGTGGCGGGCACTTGACTGCAGTCAATACCTTTACTAGAACTCATCTTCCCTCCCTATGTCCCATCTGACAAAACCTATCCCTCCTTTGGAGTTTTCCACCTCAATAAACAAGAGAAGTAGCACTAACTAGCACACAATCACTCAAATCAGAAACCTGAGATAATCCTCAACCCTCCCCCTCACATCACTCAACCACTGAAGTCCTGACATTCTACCTCATAAATTTCCTTCCCACCTGTCCACTCGCTGCATTCCCTCTTGGTCCGTGCCCCCATTATCGCTCATTAGGACCAATGCAGCAGTAGCTGAGACACAGGATGCGCTACAGTGAAGAGCAAGAACTCTGAGCCAGACTGCCCTGGCTCTTTAACTTACTACCTGTGCAACATTGGGCAAGTTACTGAACATCTTTGTGTCCTACTTTCATCTGTAAAGTGGGGACAATCATTAGAACACTGCTTGACATATGGTAAATAATACACAAACGTTACAAGTGGGGGAGGTAACTTGTTTAGCTCCTCACTTTCTCTTCCTCTCATCATTCTCCACATAATAGAGTGTGGATTGTTTTTTTTTAAATGCAAATCTGATCACACCACACCACTGTTAAAAAATCTTACAGGTTTCCCATTGCCCTCAGAAATCTCTGGCTCATAATTTTCTAAATTCTAGCCAATATTTGTTATCTTTGAATTCTTTCAACTTTGGGGCCTTTGCACAAATGGTTTCCCACCTGGAACACCAGCCCAACTATGTCCATTTACCCTTCAAAACTGGGATTAAGAGTAATTTTTTCAGGGAGGCTTTCTATTCTCCAAGAATGGATAAGCAATCTGTGTTACATGCTTCTACAGTGCCTAACCTCGGACTTCCCGTGGTAACATTTGCCACCCTTAAAACTAATTATCCAATGTGTCTTTCCCACCTGACTGTAACCTCAGAGGAGAAAAATGTCTTGCTTGTTGGTTCTGGGCTGTAATCCCAAAGCTCAGCCCAGGCAGGATAAATATCTACTGAACAAATGAAACTGGAATGAAGCAAAGTTAAAATTTCCCATGAAGTTCCTTTAAGAGCCTCCCACCTCACTATTTTTGTCACATCCACAAATTTGGCATATTACTCTTCTTCACATTGTCTGGCCCCTTAATGTGGAGACCCTGTCTACCCTCAACTCTTCAGAAGTGGCCTCTCCATGGGCATCTACAATTACTGGTCACCCTTTCTTCAAATAGACCCAGCACCTCTAGGTCTCCCCTTCCCAGAAGCCAAAGGACTTCCTTCCTCCCTAACTGGATACCTTCTTAGGTTCTCCCTCTAGTTGCCCATCATGCCTGTCCACCTTCCCCAAGGATCATCCTATTTTATTTCCGGTTTCAGTCTGCGGACCACAACCTGGGGCCCTCCTCGCATCGGTCCACCTTCCTAAACTGCCTTCACAACTTTCCACCAACCCAGCCTTTTGCGCCCCCCACCCCACCCCCACCCCCAGCTGACAATCCACCCTCCCCAAGACATACACACACAAACAAATCTTTGTGGCCCCATCCCTATACTGGCTCCTCGTAAATCCCCCATGTACACTCCTTGATTGTCCTCCAGATATCCCGTCCACATCTATTCTTTTTAGATATGGTCCCCAGCTCCCTCTCCCTACCCCCAATCCAGGGCTAGTTCCCGGATTTCATTGCGATCCACCCCATTGTCTGGGCCCCTTCCCAATCCGTCCAGAGGACTCCTCCAGGTGTCACCCTCTGGACGCTGACACCCCTAGTACTCTCGTCCTGGAACCTCTCCCTTCCTTCCAGGCTTGCCCCGAACCCCCCGCCCCATCCCTGGAGTTCCCTCTCCCTTCCAGCCCTCCACAGGCCCTCCGGACCCCCGGCTCCAGGGCCTGCACCACTTCCTCCCCTTCGCCGCTCCTCCGACCCCACCACCCCCACCAAGTGCTCCCTCACCACATGCTCCGAAGCCTGGACCCCTTCCGGGTACCACGTGCCCACGCAGCGCTTCCAGCCTTCCCGAGCCCCCCCGATGATCCTCTCAGCACCCCCTCCCCATGCCCGGCGCGGCCTCCGGAGTGCGGGCCGGGGAGTCCGAGGGCGACGAGGGGCTCCAGGGAGAGGCCGAAGGCCTCGGGGGAAGTGGACGAGGAAGCCCGGGGCTCCGCGGGGTCTGATCGGGGAGGCCGAGGGCTCCCGGCAGCGGCCGGGGAGGCCGGGGGACTGGGCGTGGGGACGGCGAGGAGACTGGGGAGACCGAGGGGCTGCGGGGAGCGGGCCGGGCGGCGGCGAGCGGGCCTCACCGTCAGTCACGGCTCCCATGGCGTACGCGGCGGCGGCGGCGGCGGCGGCGCAAGCTGAGGCGGCGGTTGGCGGCGGCGGAGGTCAAACTCCCACAATGCAGCCGGGTAAACAGCCATGGAGGAGGAGGCGGCGGCGCCCGCGCCCGCCTGCTCCCACGCCTGAGCCGCGCCGCGCCGCCCCGCCGCCGCCGCCGCCGCCGCGGGACCCACGCACCCCGCGCTCCCCGCACTCCCGGGGGCGGCCGCGGCCGGCGCGTGTGGCGGCGAGGCCAGGCGGGCGGCCGCGGCCTCCGCGGCAACCCCGGCCCCCGCCGCCCCCCGTCGCCCCCGCCCGGCCCACGCCCAGAGGCCGCCCCGGAGGCCGCCGCCAGCCGCCAGGTGAGCTCGCCCGGGCGCCGCCGAGGCAGCGGGGGCCGCGGGCCGCCCGGGGGCCGGGCCCGCGCCTTCCCGGGGACGGGGCCCGCGGCCCGCGCCGCCCCATCCTGGCTGCTGCTGCTGGGGGTGGGCTCGCATCCTGGGTGGTGGGAGCGCGGCGGGGGCGCCCGGCCCCGGCTGAGCCCTGGAGACGTGAGACCAGGGGCAGGGAGGGGGCGCGGCGCGAGGGTCCCCGCGAAGTTCGCGCCCGCGCGGGTCTCGAACGCGGGCACTTGCGTCGGGCGCGGCTGGCGAGCGAAAAAGACCCCAGGTTGCAGGTCGTGCGGTTCCGGCGCCTGCGGCCGCCCCCTTCCCCCTGGGCTCCAGCGGGTGCTGGGAAAGGGGAAAGGGAAACTTGTCGACCTCCGGGAGGAGTTCGCGGAGCGACGGGCAGCGTTGTGCCCGTCGTCCTCACCGGACGCCGGAATCCCGTCGGTGGTCAAGATGGGGTGCTTTTATTTATTTATTTTCCTCTTTGATTTTCAAAAAATGTCTATGTGACTGTCCCCATCTTAAGGGGAAGTTGAAAGTGAAGGGGGAGGGGGGTGCTCAATGAGAAACGTTGCCTTGTGTGTAGACTTACACATTTCCGGAGCACGTTGTAGATCATATTGGCATCTCTTCCCAAAAGTCACTTTGATTCAACTTCGATGAGTTTCTCGTAAATGGCAACGTTTAAGGGGTGAGAGGCGAGAGGAAACAAGACCAATACGGCGGATTTGATTTCCAGGGGGATAGATTCAGCCCCAAGAAGCGTGTCTGAGTTTTGAACCCAGGTTTGGTATATTATTGAGCATAAAGTTATTTTCCAGTTTTCCTGCCCGTCAAGTATCCTGCCTCTTCACATCCGGGATGAAGGAATTATGTAGGATGGATTTGGTTGTTCCAGTTTCCTTACTAAAGTTAGGTTCATTCTCCCTGTTTTCTCTCAGTTCTTTCAAAGAGGAAAAATGCAAATGTGTAACAGTGAAGTGTATTTAACCTCTAGCTAGAAATCAGTATATATAAAATTTTATTCATGTATATGAAGTCGGAACTTCAATAATACTCTTCAACAGTGCTCTCAAAAATTAGCACCTTTGACTTTTGGCACAAAGGCAAAAAAAACCTTGAGTGAAAGTTTTAAGGTATAACTTGCCCTCTCCCAGGGTGTGAAACCTCCCCTGGCTTTGAAATAATATTGGCCTAACCGCTGGTGTATGGGCATCAGAGCCTGTTCATTTTCTTGGTTTTAGAAGGAGAGAAGACACTTTAACCAAAAGAATTACTTTAAATCTTAAGTACTACAAACTGTAAATTGAAAATGCTGATTGATTATCTGTTCCAAGTGGCATTTTGGGTGGGGATCGTTATTGTTTAAAATGTAATTGTCAAGTGGTAAAATGCTGTTCTTTTTAAGTTACTTGTTGCCTGGTCTTATCATCATAATATTGATTTTGAAACAGTATCTAGTGATTTAAAATAATCTTTAACATTGTTTATAGGAAAGTATCACTGCCCCCTGTAACTGTTAAATTTTCATGAGATATTCTATTCCTTATTCATAGATGGAGTCCTGGCCAAACACTTTTATAAGTTCATTTTGTAATTTAGAATTTTGTTGGACAGTGCTAGAAATTTTCTGAAGTAATAAGACCAAGAGAGATTGGAAAGACTTTAAAGTTTGAGGTATACCTGAAAATAAACATTCCTGAAACTTCTTGATTCAAGTGGTGGAAAACACATCAAAATTTCAGCCTTTATGAACTTCTTAAAATCTGCGTTGTCGGCCATGTAATTTAATTCAAAATTGCCTTGACACAGATCTATGTGTTGAAAATTTAAGAATTCTTTTAATTGACTTTTCTTCATATCATATTTAGTGAAAGAACATCTTTTGGTAATTTTAGAAATGGTCTTCTTTTTGAGAATCAATTATATATTAACTTGTTTGTGAATGTTAACTCAAGCTCTTTGCTATACCCATGTTTCTTTTCTAGGGAAATCTCCGTGGGCAGAAAGAAAACGGATTTTAAGCTATAGCAAAACTGATTTGGACCTTGAATTTATATGACCTTAGGATTTGGTGATTTACTCTAGTCATTAGATTCCTGGTTTCTTTGAGAGTATGCGAGTCTTGTTAAGGAAGTTTGCGAGTTTTTTTAATATTAGCCTTCTGAAGCTATAAAGGATGGTTAGAGAGCTAGCTGTATGGTCCTTACCCTGGTCCTGTGAGATAGGCATTTCTGTCCATAGACCTCCAGGGGTCCATGAATGGGTTTCAAGAGATTCCTGAACCCCCTATAGTTGTGACCAAAACTTTTTGTGTATGTGTATTTTTCTGGGGAGAGGATCCATAGTTGTTTTATAAAAGAGGTCCAGGGCCCAAAAAAGTTAGAGATACATGTTTTTATTAAATGGGAGTTAAAATAATTCTTAAGAGAACAAAAGTAAGAAAAAGTAGATCTTTGTGCTTAGTACTGGCCTTTTAAAGTTGTCTTTAGCCCAGCCCTGTGGTCTTAGAGGTGCAAAAGCACTTCCATTTTGTTCCCACAGCAAAGCGTTGCCTGTGGGTTGATAAACCATACACACACATAAAGGGCTTGACATGCTAGTCCTGGGTGCATTGTGGCTGCTTTAGAATTATATTTAAAAATTTAAACCAGATAGATTGATGGTCAATAAGCAGAGCCTTGAGCTTGACAACTGGCCTTTGGAGCAAGTGGTTCATTCAGCTCCACTTTCTTATTGTTCTCCAGCAAATCTGGGAGGTAATCATTCTAAGAAAATGTGTTTGTGCCTTGGCAAGACAGCAGAGTGTGATGGGAAAAAGACAGTTTATGAGTCAAAACAGACTTAAGTTCAAATCTGGGTTCTTTCGTTCACTCTAGCTACTTAACCTGTCTGACCTTCCAGTTCCTCATCTGGAGAAAGCTACCTAGTAGAGGTGTTGGGAGGCTGGCATGAAATTTCCTGTATAAAACTCTTGAGCCCCTCATTTGGCCCACAGGAAGGACTTGGAAGCAAATGTGGGTAACCATTAATAAACATCTGAGAGAGTATGTATAAACATGGCATATGATAATGATGTACATTATTTCCAAATAAGTATGGTGAAAATATTAACAAATTGAAACATTTTTTAAAAATCAGGTTTTCAAAGATGAGTTAGGATTGAGTGGTCCTTATATCGTAGACATTTGGGCGAAAATTGAAGGAAAATGGTGGTGCAGTTGGCAAAGCCGAGGACGTGGATACTGGGCAGAGAGAAACAGTAGCCTCCCACCAGCATCATAGCTCTCTTTGGGTAAGATTTCATTTAACTTTTGCTCTTCACTTGTAATGTAAATGACAAATCTAAGTTTAAAAACTGCACATTTACTGTCTAGTCCATCGCCTCTAAAAATGTTTGCTCACGCCCTCGTTTTTGGGACCCTCACAGGTACACCAGAGATTGCATTAGTGGAAGTTACACCTATGACTTTGGCTGTCTAATTCTGACATCTTTAAAATGACTCCACAGTTGGGTACCTTCACCAGTTTTTCTCAACGAGCAAGAGTCTGGAAGAACTGAATTGTATTTTCCTTTCTTTAAGTGTTGAAGAAAGAGAGGGTACTATGAGTAAAAAGAGAGAGATACATGAACAAAATACTCACAGTGCTCATGGCCATTTAAGAGTAAACTTGCTTCTGCTGTTTCTGTGGTCTTTCCCTTTTCCTCTTATTTATTTGTGGTGAGCATTCATACATTCTGCTTTCAAGTTGGGTAGTGGTTAGGAACAGGCTTTAGACTCAAACCTGGGTTTGACTCCCGTTTCCTGAGCTTTCTGGGTGTGTTCAGCTTGAGCCAACCAGCCTCTCTGAGTCTGGAGAAGATGACCATTAAATGAGATGACAAAAGCAAAAGGCTTGGCTTGGTCCTAGGCCCCTAGTAAATGCTCAAAGGTGGTAGCCATTTTGAGGATGGTTTCATTGTCTTCTTTAGAAGGAGATAGCTAATGCATTCTTTCTAAGAGCAAACCTTTAATCATACTCATTCCCACATAAACCTTCTGGGACCATCCTACTTTCAACTCAGAAAAGCCTTTCATGTCTCTCTTGTTAGTGTGGGCAGGTACCCCCGCATCTGTGGGACCTACTAGGCCTGTCCACTGTTCTTAACAATGGGATTGCTTTCTCTGTTAGGCTGGCAGGTTATGTCTAAATCCTGGGTATGTCAAGGGTCAAACCAACAAACATGCACAGGTTCAAAAACTGCATGATTGTATGGCCTAGAACAGAGGTCGGCAAACTTTCTGTAAAGGATGAGATAGTAAATATTTTCAACTTTGCTGGCCACCTGGGTCTCTGTTGCACCTACTCAACTCTGCCAGTCTCTCAAGAAAGCAGCCATAGACGTAAGTGAAGGAGTGTGGCTGTGTTCCAGTAAAACTTTGTGGACACTGATGTTTGAGTTTCATATAATTTTTATATGGCATGAAATGTTTTTTTAATTTTTTCAACCATTTAAAAATTGATGTGTACAGGCAGCGGCTGGGTTTGCCTATGCATAGGGCCATAGTTTGCTGACCCCTTGCCTAGAAGAATGTTAGACCCATAAGTCCTATAAGTTTTTGACATCACCAAGCATCCCCCACCCCCAATACACACTGCCATTTGCCACCTCAAGTATTCTATGCCTTTGATATGGCAGGTTAATCTAAGGCCTCCACCTTGCCCATTAGGATAAAACTCCAGTAGGTTAGTTGTTATTAGTTATAGTGTGTGGCTTTCCTTTCTTAGCACTCCCATTATACTGTATCACCAGTCAGTTTTATTTATTGCTAAAAATGTTCTCATCTTGCCCAGTTTTCCATAGAGCTTAATAATTGAGCCCTGTTGTGTGTGATGATGTTGAAGGGAATCATTGCCTCTGGAACTGTCTTATGCTTCAAATTCCTGTTATCCTCCCTGTGCCCTGTAGGGGAAGTAGTTGATACTAGGCCCCCAGACTGCTAACTAGCCACTTTTACCTTAAGGAAATCTGGATCTGGCCTCCTCCACCCCTTTTCTGCATGATATTTGGTTAAATAAGGCACACAAAGATTCCTCTTGTGTTCTAACCCCGGAGATTAGCTCCAGGATTGGTGTGTACAGGGCATGTAGATGTATGTCTGTGTGTGATTTCATCCAGCCGTCACTGAAGCTCTGAGGGTGGCTTCTTTTAGGTTTACCTCTTCCCTGTCTCTTGGCCCTTCTCTCTTGGCCATTGTATAGGGTGCAGATTTGGTGACTTGGTAACTGCTATAACTGATTGCTGTATTTTTTGCCTCCCTTCCTGCCTTTTAACATTGTCTTCTAATTTGCTCATTTTGCAGCAAGTGTGTTCTTTTTGGAGGTTAGCTTTCTAAAACAACATTGTGCTGAAAATAAAACTGCTAGACATTACTGGCTATTTTAGAAGTTTTCCCCCTCCAAATGTAAACCTAATGCAATATCAGAGGCATGAATCAATATTTTAGATATTTAGAGATAAAATGCAGTTTTTAATTTTTTTGCCATTTTATCTAGATATTAGAAATGTAAAATATGTTATTACTCTTAACATTTAAGGATTTCCTTCTTTTTAAAAAGGTAAATTTGGTACATATTTTCTGGATTACACTTTGGGCAGTAAAATCCAAAGTCATAAAATAAAATGGCAAGCCAACATCTAGGAATTTATCTTAAAGAAACAGTTGGTCAAGTGTGCATAGATGTGTGTACCAGACTTCTCACTGCCCCCTTTTTTTTTATAATAGCAAAACATAGAAGTTAATCTAAATGCCTGTTGATAAAGGATTAAGTCAACTAGGGCCTATCCATATAGTGAAATACTGTGCAGTCTTTAAAAAGGATGATGCAGGTCAATATTTATTGACATGGAATGATATTTAGAAAAAAGAGAATAGCATGAGAATATGTATAATGTGTGATTTTTAGGATGGACAAAAGCCCTGTATATAGAAACCTAAAAGAAAGTATCTGAAAGGATGTACACCAAATAATAGAAACTTGTTATCTCTAGGTAATAAGATCTTTTGTCTTTATGTTTTTCTCAGTTTTTTTCAGCTAGCATGTGCTTCTTTTATAATCAAGAAAAAATAATAAAGCTATTAAAGAATAAACATAGTAATTGAAAACATCTCCTATTTGTGGCTAAATGAGCCTGCATTCCCTGAGATGACTAATTCCCTTCACAGTCTGTGTTGTATTGAATGAGAAGTGAAATACGCTTTCTTGTATACCTTTAAAAATGTTTTCTGTGTTACTAATAAACAAGAATATTTTTCAGACTCTTCCAACAGGAAAGAAAAAATTCCACACAGGACTAAGTAACAGTTTTCTGAAGAAACTCACTGAAAACACATACACAGACATTTACGTTGATAAAAATAGTATGTTGTGCCTCATTTCTTGCTGTGAAGGATTTTTCCCCCCGTTCAAATTCCTATAAAATTATAAGGAATTCATAGTGTGGAGGGAGTGTAGGGCAGTGGTTAAAAGGGTGAGCTCCACCACTTACTGTCTGGGTTGCTTTTATCCAGTCAGTGCCTCAGTTTCCTCATCTGTGAAATGTGGATAACACCTTGCTAAGTTGTTGTGAAGATTAAATGAAGCAAATGTTTAGCAGAGTGCAGATATTTAGCAGTAACTAAGGAGGAACAAATGGTGGGAGGGGTAAGAGTATATAATAATG
This sequence comes from Ceratotherium simum simum, assembly GCF_057802395.1. Classification (NCBI taxonomy): domain Eukaryota; kingdom Metazoa; phylum Chordata; class Mammalia; order Perissodactyla; family Rhinocerotidae; genus Ceratotherium; species Ceratotherium simum. The sequence goes on from NC_141904.1 coordinate 63,338,855, forward strand.
ACGGTAATGATAGTGGTAATATTGGTGCTGATAAAAATAATATTATTTAATTAATTACTTAATATTTATCCCCTTTTGGGTATTGGTTTGCACGAGGGCAGAACCTTGTTTGCCACACTCCAGCTTAAACCCTCTAACAAGACCAGGCACCTTGACCAAGACAGGTGTGTAGTCTAGTTTCACCCAGTCATGCTCCCTTTACTCTGGTATCTCTGTGTACAGTATCAAAAAAAAAAAAAAGTCTTCACGGGCTAACAACTCATGAGCATAGAGTTGGTTCTCCCTAAATATTTGCTGAATCGATGGTGACCTAAAGCAAACATTTCCTTTTGACAGTGTGTGGTGAACTTTTAAAAGAGCTTTTTGGTCATCTTTAAAGTGTATGGAAGAAAATGCCAGGCACAAAACTGTTATAAGGGAAAATCTGTTTTGATTTCTAGTTTTTGAATGAATCATAGTAATTTTGTTTCATTTTTCTTCTCTTAGCCAGTTACCTTCAATTTCAACTCAACTGTGTTTGCACCTGCATCCTTGTGGTATAACAATGACAATTTTAGAAAATTTTCACTTAAGTTGTTTTGGCTTTGGAGTATGTTCCACTCTGCACTCTAAACCCTCAGGTTCTGACTGAGATACATTTCAATATTTCTCTGGAATCAGAAACATTGACCTGGCCACGAAGAATGAGAAGTATAATCACATCCGGCTGTGATGTGGCTATTTGGCGACATTGGACCTTTGAGTTTTTTCAGAGGAAATTTTAGGAAATGCATGGAAAGAAAAAATGTAGAAATATTATGATAATTCATGAAGCATGTCTATCAGTTATCTATTACTGAGTAAAAACAACCTACTCTAAACTTTTTGGCTTAAAACAATGACCATTTATTTGCTCACAATTAGGGCAGGACAGTTCTTCTGCTGGTCTTGCCTGGCCTGAGGTCCCTGATGTGGCTGTTGTCATCTGAAGGCTCCAGTCAGAGCTAGTTGGTCTAGGGATGTCTAGGTGGGACAGCTCATCTGAGCTCTACTTGATCTCGTCTTCCAGCAGCTAGAGCAGATTTTATCACATAGAGGCGCCATATTCCAAAAGATAAGAGCTGCAAGGTTTCTTGAGGCCTAGGCTTAGAAGTCACACAGCGTCAGGGCTGGCCCAGTGGCATAGTGGTTAAGTTTGGTGCGCTCCACTTCAGTGGCCTGGGTTCTCGGATTCAGATCCCGGGCACGGACCTACACCACTCATCAAACCATGCTGTGGTGGCGACCCACATACAAAATAGATGAAGATGGGCATGGATGTTAGCTCAGGGCCACTCTTCTTCACCACAAAAAAAAAAAAAAAGTCAAAGTCACACACTGTCACTCTGCTGCATTCTGGTGGTCAAGACAAACCACAAGACCAGCCTGGATTCAAGGGCTTGGAAAGAGACACCACCTCTTGATGGGAGATACTGTAAAGTGTATCTCACAGGTCTGGCCATGCCTACAGGGATGGGGGGCATTGTTGCAACCATCTTTGCAAACAGTGTGCCCCCTGCTTTTTTTATATTAACCAAACTCCCTTTGTTTGCCGTGATTGATAAACTCTGTTGTGAGGAGTAGTGCTAAGTGCTTTCCTGTGTTATCTCTTGCAATAACAGCTCAGTGATGCGTACTATTATTATCCCCATTTTAAAGATGTGATAAGTGAGCCTTAGGGAGATTAAGTAACTTGTCCTAGATCTTTTACCTAGTTAGAGGCAGATCCCATTGCTAAAGAAACTTGCATGGGGGAAGGTGAGAGAACGAGAAGTGGGAGGAAGTGTATCTTTAAAAATTTCAAAAGAAAAATCTAATATCTTAAAATTTTACGTGAATTTTGTGTTCTATGCCATGTTATATCCCTTTGTTTTACCATAAAATTTATAGTTTAAATTACTTGCCAATCAAATTAAATTTTATCCCCCAAATCTTTGAGAAATTGAATTCTTCTAGGCTGAGAATAATAGCTAATCAGCTAAAGGTCTTTGGTTATAAGGAGTAGAAACTAAATCTGGCTACATGAAGCAAAAAAGGAGATTACTGGAAGGATGTGCTGTAGCTCTCAGAATTGACAGTAGAGCCTGAAGAACTAGGCCTCAGAATGGATCAGATCCGGAGCAGCTTCAGGCATCCCGGTAGCAGAACTTATTAACTTTTCTGTGTTTAACCCCACTCTCTGCTGCGAGTGTCTCTCTCAGGCCCAGACTGGGTCCTGGCAGGTGCGTTCCTGCCTCACCAAGAAAGTACTTACTGGGGGAGTTGTCATTCTCCAGTAGGGGGAGTAGATGCAGGGCTGGTAAAACCACAGATGTCCACTATACAAACATTTGTGGTCCGCTATGTGTGCATTGCTTTGTGTATTATCTATCATATTTAATATCTGCATTCGATGCAACCCCTGGTTCACCCCTCTCTCTCCCACCTCTCATAGCTCCGAGGGTTCTTAAACCCTAGTTTGAGAAGCACTTGTGGCTCTATACCATCTATTTCCATTTCAGCTGATCAGCACTTACTGCTGTACACACAGTAACACATTTATCAATTTTTTCCATGGTAATCTTTTCTAAAACATATTTTGCATTTCTTTGATTTTTTAGAAGAAAAGCATATAGACTGTGATTTAACCATTTATTGGTAACAGGGTCCCTGTTAAGAACATTTTTACCTAGTGCATAGTGATCCCCTTAGGACAGACACAGTGAGATAAATATAGTTATTGGCCCCTGCACTAAATGTTCCCAAACTGCCCTGCATTTGTTTTTCTGTCTTCTCCTAGTGTCTAGCTGCTTTCATTGTAACCTGGCTAATACTTTAAAATAAACATTTTAGACCTTCAGCTCTTAGGCTGAAGGGCCAACTTACATTTATGTAGGCTTTGTAGTGTAAGTTAAACCATGTTTCAAACGATAAAGAGTTGTACAAATACAGTGTGATTTTATTCAGAGCATTTTCGCATATACACTCCTGTTTTAGCCAGCCCTGGTGGTCTAGTGGTTAAGATTAGGTGCTTTCACTACCAGGGCCCTGGTTCGTTTCCTGGTCAGGGAACCACACCACCTGTCTGTGGGTTGTCATACAGTGGCAGCTGCATGTTGCTGTGATGCTGAAAGCTATGCCACCGGTATTTCAAATACCAGCAGGGTCATCCATGGTGGACAGGTTTCAGTGGAGCTTCCAGACTAAGACAGACTAGCAAGAAGGACCTGGCCACCCACTTCCGAAAAAATCGTTCATGAAAACCCTATGAATAGCAGCAGAGCATTGTCTGATAAAGTGCCAGCAGGTGAAAGGATGGTGCAAAAAGACCGGGCAGGGTTCTGCTCTGTTGTACACATGGTCGCTAGGAATTGGAATCAACGGCACTAACAACAAACTCCTGTTTTATTTTATAATCTAATCTATTGAAGTCAGAAAACAGCAGATTTTTCCCTATTTTTCAACTGAGCATATGATTTAGAAAAGGTAAGCGATTTCCAGTGCAATATAGGACTGTTGGGGGGAGAACCTGGTTCTGATTACCCATGCCTTTGCTGAGGGAGCTTCTAGAATGGTGGTTTACCAACTGCAGAAGCCCCTTTTCTGGTTTCTAAAGGTGCTGGGCCAAATTGGAGATGGATGAGCTGATGTTTGGCTTCTGTTACTGTGGGGACATTGGTGTGTGATGGAAGTATCTAGTAGTTACCTTGGTCATTAGCAGCTGCTTTTGTTTGTTCTTGCTTTGGAGGCCCAGCATCTTTTTATTTCCCCACAGATAGCCAGTCGAGGAGCCGTTCACCCCACCTCTTGTTGCCATGATTAGCTGATTTGAAGTACCTCTTGGAGCCCTTCGGTCTGGCCTTTTTTACTTCCCCACAGTGTAATTACCACCTTGTGGTGTAGTCACTTGTCCTCCCTGGCCCTGGACTCTTCTTTTAAATGGCCTGCTCTGTTTTCTGCTGTTCAGGTCTGCCACTACAAGCACTGATGCTTTTGTTTAATTAGGGTCTCCAAACAGTGCTCTGTTAACAATAGGGTTGTATGGTATGGCCTTTCCCCCTTGCTTTAGAGTTTCATTGTAGTCTGAACCATCACTGTGATCACAGTGGTAATATGGTATTCTTGTTTGGCCTGACTTATTTATAAATAGAGACATCCCAAGACTTTTCCATAGCTTTTAGAACCTTGTCCAAACAAATTTTCCAATTTGTTTCAGGCACTGATTTCTACAGCTTCTGTGTTCTGTTAACACTTAACACTAGTCAAAAAACTGTTTTTTTCTCTTGCAGTTCTAGTTTATCTCATGATCTCATTTTTGCAGACATTTTGAACCTTTAGAATCCTTGAGTTTAATCCTGAAAAGAGTGCCAGTGAAGTTCTACATTGAAAAATGTGTACTTTTCATTTCTTTATATTTTATTCACTCGTGTTTTTAAGTTTTAACATACTGAGCACAAAGACATTTTTAGTATTCTGGCACATACCTTCTCCTAGCTGCTCTAAGAGGAGATATTTAAGACTACATTCTCTGCTCACCCCATTCCCCACCCTTTTGATTATTATTGAATAATCTTGTAACTTGTAAGTCTAAATCATTTGGAAATCAGAGTTAGAAAAGGGACCATTTGCCATTACATTAGGCAGTTTAAAAGGAATCACTGGGCCAAGTTTACTGGCTTGCTGAAGCTAGTAAAGATATTTATGGTTTCCAGGATTCCTTGTTAATATATTTCAATACAAGACAGTGAATAATGCATGTTTAGCTATTATAGATTACGAGAAAGGTAACTTCGAAAAGATAAGTATTCTGGTTTTCTGTTTGGAGCTATAAAAGGCACTACACTGAAAAATCGGTTATAGTAAATGGCGGTCATGATGTGGTAGTAGGCAGGTTTCTTAGTGTGTCTGTTACTTTAGCTAACAGCAACGATTAGCTTTCTTTTCTGTAGATCTGATGTCAAGTATTAATCAGCTCTAGGCTGGAAAGTTTTTATTGGCTAGCATTTGTAGTGGAAGAAACACCAGTCTGTTTTTTATCGGTAGTCTCTTATCCGTATAACTGCATATGATAGTCTCTTAGCCATGTAACTGCATGTGATATCTGGATGGTGTTCTTACAAAGAGAAGGAGTTCCATTTTTTTTCATCTGTATTAGGAGTACTTCAGAGTGTGAAAATAGTGAATTTTGACCTTGAAGTATGTAAATTATCTTGATTAAGGTCATGATGTGTACCAGAAAAAATTTGCACATTAAATCCAGTTTAGCATTTTTTTTCCCATTTTGAATGTTTTCTTAAAAACAAAGTTCATAACGTGATTGTACTATTGAAAATCCTAAAATACACAGAAGCTAAGAAATGTAATTTCGATGTTGAGTTTCAAGAATTACATAAATTTGGCTCTTATGGAAAACTGAAAATCCTGAAAGCTTACAGTTTTTGCTTAATAATTTTTCCCTGATTGCAGAAATCAGAGGTGTTTATAGAAAATTTGGAAAATTTCACCAATACACAGAAGAAAATAAAAGTTCCTTATACTTCTACTACCCAGAGATACCACTATTAACGTTTGATATCTATCCACCCAGCTGGTAATAGAGTTCCCCAATAAAATATCCTTTGAAATGAATGCTTAGAAGTAAGGGTAAAGAGTGGTAGAAATAGTTATATAGTGTGAGCCAAATTTTGTTAATTCTGCTACCTCTCAGGTATTGCCTTCAGGCTGAAAAGAAGAGCTTCCCCTCCAGGATGGGAGAAGAGAGTTGTCTTGCCCTTTGGCCACCCTTGGCTGAAGTGTAGCAGAGCATCTTTTCTGTAGACTGCAGTCTATCTGCCTGTGTCTTTATCTTAGCAACTCTTGCTGTCTGCTCTGAATGCCTACTGGTTGCAGAGGGAGACATTTGGAGTCCTTGTTGGAGTAGCTTGTTGACATAAGCCACATCAGTTCTTATCAACCCCCTAGAAGAATTCTTTAAATCAGCTCTTGACCAAAAGAATGCCCCAATATTCAGAAATTTAGTAACCTCCAGGATACTTGTGCCAAGTGAGAGTAGGGTAAAGTGTTTGGAGACTCCTAGGTGATTTCAGTTAACATCTAACCTCAAATCCAGTCGCCTTGGTAAAAGAAAAATCTGAAGAAGGAGCTCAGAGCAGATTACGGTATAAGCATATGCCAGTCCTCTCCTGTGGAAAAGTGCTAATCTGGTCAGATCTGTTAAAGAGACAGGCACGGCTGAGCAAAGCAGAATTTTCTCATCCTGCTCATCTTTTGCCTTAGTGCAAAAGAAAGATTTAGCCTGGGATGAAAGAGAAAGAAGGAAAGATCATGTGCAGGTGGCTAGTAATACAAGATGATTGGCTGTCTTTCTGTGTGTCTTACAGAGTGGTAAGAAGATCCTCAGGTCTGAGAAACTAGCAAAGTGAAGTGACACACAGGGCAACTTCCCCAGGCAGTGATATAACTTCATGGTATTCAGCATGAAAATACAATGCTGACTTTGGTTCGGGAGCCCTCAGCGAGAGGAAACCCATGGGGAAGTAGGAGGAAGTGGCATCTCTTTCTAAACATTTTATTCTTGACATGTAACAGACTCCTGCCTAGAGAATTGTCAGTGTAAGCCCCTCTGTTCTGCCAGCTGTCTTTCAGGAGTGCCCTCCCACGTTCTCCTGCACTGACCAGTTTAAAAGGTGTCATTTCTGCCTGAGAAACCTAAGAGCTTACATGCAGTGTTTGGTGTGAAGGAATTGCTTTGGAAGATGAATGACTGTTCTGATAACTGCTCACATGCAAAGAAGGGAGATTGCTGGCTTTACAACTCTGTGGTTTGAATTCTTAGGTCTGGCGGGAGACAGTCTAACTCAGATGGTTCAGGAGACTTTAATGAAGGGATTATTTTCAGAGGAGAGAGTTAAGGCAGAGTTAAGGGTGACATGGGGTTCCTGTCACCCAGAAACTAACAGCAATGGAAAGCCATTATCACTGCTAGGTCCAAAGGAGCAAAGAGAAGAAATAGCATTCATTCCTGGAGTCCCTTGAGAAAGCTGGAACCATAGAGGAGGGGCTGTCTGATAGGAGCTATAGTCCTGTAGGGATTCAGCCACCGCCAGAAAATGCAGCCCAGAGCAGGGAGGGAATAAGGAAGCAATACTCCCCTCCCCCACTTTGTTTTTTCTCTCTTTGATCTCCCTCTAGTGCCTTCTATTGGCCAAACCCACCTGGAAGCTTGCCTCCATGAACCCAATGATGCTACCCATAGAGGTCAGCCTTTGGGGCACAGAGCAGGGCCAGAATGGTGGAAAATTGGTCTGGGATTAGAAAGGGGGATCAAACAGAAAATTACTAGCACATTCTAGTAGCATGTTCGTAATCCCACTTTCTTCATTTCCTCTCATCATCCTCATCTCCTGAAATCCTAATATAAACCTTAAATCATGTGAACTATTGATTATGACTTAGTTCTGTCTTTTAATATAAATAGTCCAACTAGTTACCCTACCCTTATCAGAGTAATTAAATATTCAAAGAGAGAATCTGACAATTCTCAGAAGAATTGGAAAATCACTGACAGACCTTCTTTTGGGGCATTTTGTTCTTGGTTAAAATTAAACTAAGATTAAAAAAATTATACATGTGGCTGTACAAGAGATTTATCCTAAATTATAAAAATTGTACTTTTAATCACACATTGGTGAAATGGGTTTTTGTTGTTAAAGTTAAGCTGCAAAGCGGAAGTGGAACATTTTTTTGAGTCCTCACATATTATCCCTTCAGATCTTTTTAACTAAGGTGGGATGAAATGGCAAAAAGATTCTTACTCAGCCAATCTAGAAATATAAGAAGAGATTTTTAGAGGGCCGGCCCTGGTGGCGTAGTGGTTAAGTTCGCTCACTCCGCTTCGGCGGCCCGGGGTTTTTGCTGATTCAGATCCCAGGCATGGACCTACACACTACTCATCAAGCCATGCTGTGGCACCGTCCCATATACAAAAAATAGAGGAAGATTGGCACAGATGTTAGCTCAGGGCCAATCTTTATTGAGCATTTGGCTTTGAGAGATGGACAGATAAATAAGATATTTACTCTGCTTTCCAAAAATTTGTGACTAAACAGTGAAGAGTTCAACACCCAACTATAATAATCAGCGATAGGTACTTTAATAGAAGCATCAACTGTGGGATTAAAAAAAGGGAGAAGTGGTTTAGTCTGTCTTTACCAGAGATTCTTTCATGTCACTCACCAATATTTATCAAAAGTCTACACTTGCCATGTCCTAGAAGTATGGATGATAAAAAGATACTAAATGGCCCTGACCTCAGGGGGCTGGAGTCAGAGTGAGCCTTTTACTACTGTTTCATCAAGGGCAGCCAATCTTTTGGTGCCTTCCCATTGCTTCAAGGATGGACAACATCCAAAACCCTTAACATGTCCTTCCATGGTCCTCTCACCTGGCCCCACCCGCGCCTCCAGTCTTCTCAGGTGCTCTGGCCTCTTAGTTCCTCAGATTCTCCATGCTTCCTCAGAGTCTTTTCTCTTGAGATTACCTTTGCCTGGAGTGCTTGCTGCCACCCTCATCTCTGAACACCTCTTCTGCCTCTTGGCCCCAGGTTAAATGCCACCTCTTCACAGAAAACTTCCCTGACCTTCCAGACAAAATCCGGGGATCTTATTGCGTGCTCTAAAACCCATATTCAGGCACCCTGCTCTTCTCCTTCAAGCACCTTGCAGTTTACTTGTGTAAAGGTTTGATGGCTGACTTCCCTACCGGAATGTAAGCACCATGGGCACAGGGTACATGTCTGTCTGTTTCACAGCTATGTCCTTAGCGCCAAGCATGGTGCTTAATAATGGTGCTCGATAAAGAACGGTAGAAGGAAGGAGAAAGAACTGGTTTCAAGCCCTGACCCCTACCACTTACCAGCTTTGTGACCTTTGGTATTTCACTACTTGGAGTCTCAATTTCTTATCTGTAGATTGGGGATAATAATGATAAATGGCACTTCCTGTGTGCTAGGCCCTGTTCTTTACTTGTGTTTTCTCCTCAATTAATCCTCATCAGACAGGTGAAATGACTTGCTTGAGGTCACACAGTTTGTAAATAGAACACAGGATTTAAATCTTGCTTTATTTAATTCGAAAAACTGATTCCTCTTCTCCGTGCTTTTATGTGATTGTCCTGGAGGTAAAACCTGTAGGGAAGAAGGCGCTTGACACAGGGTAGTATAGATGCCCCTGCTGAGAATGTGGACATTAATGAAGAAGCCGGCTGGAGATCTCTTAAACCAGTTTTAGGGAATCAGAGTGTAGGATTAACTCCCCTTAGAAGAAGAGGTAAGTGATTTCTAAACTGAGTCCTGAAGAAGTTAGCTGGGTCCAGAAGCAGCCAGTAGTGCAAATGCCCTGAGGCAATAACTGGGGCTGGAGAGTGAAGAGCCTTGCAGGCTGAGCCAGGAAGTTACTACTTTCTATACAAGGCTGTAGGGAGACCTTGATGGGTGTTATTTACTGAAAATATTTTGGAAGCAGGAAGTCTCTATTTGGAGTCCCTTTTGGGGGCCAAAGTGTCCAAAGCCCTTCTCCCAGTTTGCACCTACTATGTAGTAAAGTACGTATTTTAGCTGATTCTTTGGTTCCAGTGTAGCATCCAGTGCAACAGTGTTGGAAAAGGAATCAGCAGTGTGGGATTAGGAATTAGGTTTATGTTCAGTTGTTTGGTACAATTCTGTTGTTGTTTGTTATTGATTTTCTGTAAGAGGAGATTGCCTAGCCCAGAGGGGTGGCAACCTTGCACAAGTTACTTCAGCTTTCTAGCCTCAGTTTCTCATTTGGAAATCAGGGATAATTAAAATATCTACCTCATAGGCTTGTTGTACGACCTGCACACAGTGCCTAGCACAAAATAAGCTTTCAGGCAATGTTAGCTGTTAATTGTTGTTAATGTTTCCTGTCCATTCTGGCCCATGCTTCTTGAATGAATGTGTCTTGTTTATTTATCGAAGACAGATTGACTGGGACATAGGAACTGACATTTTTTTAAAGATCATGATTTTAGGGTTTACAAAGATAGTAAAATTGGTAATGAAAAAAAGACAATGAAGCACCTTTGTGGGGGCGGTCCTGCTGTTTCCTAGATGTGTTTATGGTGAAATGCAAAATGTGAACATGAGCTAATACTTATAAAACCCATTGTGTGTGCCAGGGCTGTGCTTTCCATGCATTCCCCTTGAGAAGTAGGTTTGATTATATTTATTTTACAGATAAGGAGATTATGATCATCTCTTTCTAAGATGTTATCAGACAACTGTGGAAGTAGACATTAAGCCATGTGCTCTCTGGACCATTTTGTGCCTTCAGCATTGTAAAGGCCTGACTTATCTTCTAACAACTTCAGCAGCTCTGCTGGGAGGGAAAAATGGGAACAGGGCTCTTAATTTTTTCCTAATCTATTGGATTAATTGGAAGCATCAGGCATAATATGCTGCCTAGTGCGTAGTAGAGGTTCAAGAAATGTTTATTGAATATAAATCTTAATCAGATTGAGTGAGAAAAAGATGACAGGAAAAACAGTATTAGGTGCTGGCCCCAGCTTATTTTCTATTAAAAAAAAAAGTCTGAGGTCACCAAAGATTTTGTTAGCATAACCTGTTTACACAGACTAACGGTTGGAGTCTGAGGTGCAGCATTTTGCTGTGTTTGTTGCATGGGATTCACTCCGGTCTGTGCAGTTTAGTTATCTACAGAAATCTGTTTGCTTTCCACTAGGTGCCCCCACTGCCCAAGAAGCTCCTGGCTCTGTCCTTGTGTTGGGCTGGTTAATTTAGTCTCAGTGAAGAAAAACTAGGTGTAACATTGAAATATACAAACCATAAATAGAAAGATGTAGCTGCTGCTATAAATCATCACTAATGTATTTGAAAGCGAGATCTGACTGATAACTTGAGTTTTCCTTTAGCTCAGGTAATTAAGAGTTGACATAAAGGAAGTACCATTTAATTAATGGTAATGGGGGGAGAAAGGAGGAGACCTTGCATAGACTAGCATGCTGCATTTAATTCTAAATTTCTTCTCCCTACCCCTAGGAACAGAAAAAAAAAATTCATTCTGTTTTTTTGGGAGGAACTTCATCATAGTAAGGCATTTGTTGGCTATTTCAAACCTGAAAGGTGGCCTGTCAGATGGTAGTTTCATTACTAAGCATCCTCTTCGTGTGATCACATTATGCCACAAAAAGATACTTAAAGAGTTAAGTGTGTTGATTTACTATAGTAGTTCATGTAGAAATTTTAAAGTGTCAAACATTAAAAGACTATGGTAAGACCCAGTGTCCAGATCTTGGTTTCTAATACCATTCTCTAGTGAAAGGAACCAGACATGACTTAATTCCATGACTGGGGCAGGGAATAAACAAGATGAGCCTGGAGCATCTTCTAATGCCAGAAAGCAAGAAAGTGCTAAAACAAAACAAAACACACAGACACACAACACGTAATGATGGGGTATCTCAAAGGGACACAGGAACCTGAAAGAGTTTCCACTGGTCAAAGCCGGGACAATTTAAGCAACTAAATAATATCGTTCTAAATTTTAACCCAAGATATCAAATAAATGTAAATAAAATATACAATGTACATATATAATAAATACTAATATAAATATTATAAATGTGTAATATAAATATAATAAAATAATAATATAAAACAAATATCCATGACTCCATACTGATAAAAATGATTGAATAAGTAAGCAAATGGGAGAGAACAGATAAATCTTCCATGTACAAGAATTCCAAATGATTTATGTCGATAAGCCCCTGAAAGGAGGTGAAACACAACTGCCCATCCCTTAAATGTGGGCTGTGCAAGTGGCTTCCTTCCAAAGACTACATACAGTATGGGAAGGGGGAAAAAAAAAACCTTTACAGTGGAGAAACTTGACAAACACTCCCTCAGCCAGATGATCAAGTTAACATGAACAGTAATAAATGTACACTTGATATGATGTAATGAGAATAGCACTTATCTCTGCGGTCTTCCTCCCCAAATCCCATAATCCCATTATAATCATGAGGATAATATTGGACAAACAGTTACAGACTTTCTACAAAATACCTAACCAGTACTCCTCAAAACTGTTGTCAAGGTTAGGTCTAGAGGAGTAAGGAGACATGACAACTAAATGTAATGTAATCCCCTGGATGGGATCCTGGAACAGAAAAAGGACATTAGGCAAAAACTAAGGAAATCGGAATAAAGTATGGACTTCAGTTAATAATAATGATTTAATATTAGTTCATTAGTTGTGACAAATGTAGCATACTTAATGTAAGAGGTGAACGATAGGGATGTACAGTATATAGGAACTCTGTATAATCTTTGCAACTTCTCTGTAAATTTAAAACCATTCTAAAATTGAAAGTTTGTTAAAAAAGAAAAAAGACTGTGGCAAGGACAAGAGTCTATAGTTCAAGTTTAATTTTCATCATGCTGGGAGCCTGAAGTAAATGAAACAGCCCTTGGTGTTCTGGGCTGATTATAGTGTAAAGTGGGGCAACTCTTCCTTGCTGTCGTATTGTAAAGCCATGACAGTTTGTTTGCAGAATCAGAGAATGCAGTATTTCTAAATGTTCTCCTGTGGAATTTCCTACTGGCATGACTTTTTTCCCCTTTGCTTCTGCCCAGTAGCAGTCCCTTGAGTGGCATTTGCTGTCCTAGTTAATCAGAGGGTAGGAGAAATGAAAAACTCTCCTCTTCCCCCCCTACGAAGTTTCAATGGGCACTGGAAATGTAGGTCAAATTGCATCATTGTAGAAAGGAGCGAACAGGAAGGTATTTATGAAGTGCTGCCAGCCTCTCTTTAGATTCCTAGTCATGAAGAACCAGTGTTGAACCAGCTTAGGTGTGAGATACAGGGAATCAGGGAGTCATGTTTTTGATGTAGTCTCGGAATGTTACATTTTAATTAGTGATAAAAAAAAATCTCTGTCTAAAGCCCTAGTGAAAGTAACTTACACTGGCTTTGTTTAATTTGCATCTCCCAGCTTCTGGAATACTTTTTGTCTCTTATTTATTATTGGCAAATTGCAGCAATTTATATTAATTTAGCCTAAGAGATGTTTGAATTGTAGAAACTGTTGCCACGTGTACATAAAAAAAATCTCATTTGGTAATCACGTAAGTTTAATAATGTATTTTGCAAATTACATCTATCATACGCTCAATGGGATCTTGATTAGCATACAGAAATCACAAAATATGTCTTATTTTTAAGTTATGTTTAAAGCTATGCTGTTCCATGGCTGTTTTGTGTGTGTGTGTGTGTGTGAGGAGATCAGCCCTGTGCTAACATCTGCCAATCCCCCTTTTTTTTTGCTGAGGAACACTGGCCCTGGGCTAACATCCGTGCCCATCTTCCTCCACTTTATATGGGACACCGCCACAGCATGGCTTAACAAGCAGTGCGTCGGTGCGCGCCCGGGATCCAAACCGGCGAACCCCGGGCCGCCGCAGCGGAGCGCATACACTTAACCGCTTGTGCCACCGGGCTGGCCCCCATGGCTATTTTTTTAATGGCAAAATCTTACAGATTTTAAGTTAAAGTCGTTAAATACATTTTTACTGTTTACATATTGTGTATTACCTGTGCTTTGTAAGACATCCAGATATTGGCTGCCAAAGTTAGATATTGGCTGCCAAACATCAGTCATGTTACTGATATTGTCATGAACAGGAAGCATCCTGACAGCAAGACCAATTCTAAAGCCTACTCCATTTCCGCTCTCCTTGCTTCTATCAGAATAATTGGTAGTTCATTGTATACAAAATGGAAAGTCAGATAATAAAATATATTTGGGGCTTGGGTACTATTTAATCTTATAGGATTAAATCTTATAAGATTTAATCTTATAGGATGAATAAATTATTCTGTGATATATATTTATAATCCAACAAACTTTTAGCTATTTTTTAACTTTTTATTTTGAAATAATTAAAGATTCACAGGAAGTTGCGAAGATAGTACAGAGAGGTCCTGATTGCTCTTCACCCAGTTTCTCCCATTGATTATGTCTTATCTAACTATAGTACAATATCAAAACCAGGAAATTGACATTGGTATGAAGTGTGTTGTAGTTCTATGTCATTTTACCTCACGTGTAGATTCGTGTAACCACTACCATAATCAAGATAATGGAACCATTCCATTGCTGTGAAAATCTCCCTTGTGCTACCTCTTTATAGTCATAGTCATTCCTTTTACCTTCACAGTCTCTAACTTGGCAACCGCTAATCTGTTCTCCAACTCTATAATTTTGTCATTTTGAGAATGTTACATAAATGTGATCTTTTGAGATTGGCTTTTTTCACTCAGCATTTTAAAAAGCATTTTATTTTAAAAACAATATTTATGTTCACCATTTTTAAAGATTTTATTTATTCATTTTTTTCCCCCCAAAGCCCCAGCAGATAGTTGTATGTCATAGGTTCACATCCTTCTAGTTGCTGTACGTGGGACTCGGCCTCGTGCTGGACGGAGAAGTGGTGCCTCGGGGTGCGCCTGGGATCCAAACCCGGGCCGCCAGCATCAGAGCGCGCGCACTTAACCGCTAAGCCACGGAGCCGGCCCTAAAGAATATTTATTTTTAAAAGAAGTTGTTATCCAGAGTTTGATTGACTAATTTTCTAACCTGTATTTTTCCAGCTTGGGTGTTCTATACTCTGTGTTGCTATATTTGAACAGCAGCTAAAGTCTTGTATGTACCGACGTAATAGCTGATTATAGCATTAACCTTATTGCCTACTGTTAAGGACAGTACTGTGAAGTTAAAGAGAAAATTATGCCAGGAAAAGTCCACCCCATCAACAAAGTAAATATTACAATTGATTACTGAGCAGGAGTAAGAAGTCCAAATGTATACTTTAATTATACCAAATAAAGTAACTGACCCACATTCATGTTCCATTTCATCTGGAAAGAACTCTTCAAAAAAGAAAAACTTTTTGGAACATGATATTTAAATGAATGGCAGTTGAAATATTTACATTAATTAGCTAATGTAAAGATCATATCACAGAATTGCTATATGTGGTTAATATGAAATGTCACTATAAGAAAGCCAGTGTCTGCATCGTGTAAATAAGATTCTTTGAATGTCTTCAGTGGGAAATGGAGTTCTGTGGGTATACGAGACCTGGGAACAGCCTCAGAGGGAACAAATCTTCCTCAGATGCCGGTGTGTTGTTTTCTAACAAAATATAAAAAATATTCTAGGAGCTGTAGAAGGGCACCTTAGTGTTTGGCTACAAATAATGATGCCATGGCTCTAGGGAATCCTATGTGGCCAGACCTATGGAACTGAGGAAATAGAAGGGGAGTCCCTAGGCACCGTTACAGCTCACTAGCAGTGAAGGTGAGGGTGTGAGCACTGGCTCCTCAACTTGCACAGAATTCATGTTCCTGAAGGTTGTGTCAAGACAGATTTTTATAAATGGTGTAATCTTGTAACTGGCTATTGATCTTCATTTGGCTCTGGCTCCTAACATTTTAGACGATCTTCCTCCCAAATAGGAAAATATTCTTTGTGATTAAAATAAACCTCTGCTTACAGGTTTAACATTTTTCTTCTGGTCATCTTTGTTTTCTTCAAGCAGGATGTGATTGTACTTGAAATAGCTATTGGGATGGAAGAGAAGGGAAATGATCATTTATTGATCATTGAACGTTTGACAGACACTATACTAAGTGTTTATGTACATTCACATATGTAATTATGGTATTGAAAAATTGCATTAATGATACTCCTTAAGTACTGGATCTGAAATAAGCAATGTGCTAAGTAACTCTTCATAGCAAATAAGCCAGTTTTCTTGGTCAGATTTACTTAAGAGGTCTGTTGCCCAAAACAATGTATATTTTTTATATATTTATTTTAAGAGATATATATGCACTAATTTGTATATATAAGTAGATAATTTAAAGAATATATTAATTAATTAGTGTATTCGTGAGGCCACGTGTGAAGTGATATGGAATATAGAGATGTAAGACCTACCCTCCTCTTAGCAGCTTTCTATCCAGATGAGGAAAACAAGTTATAAGTACAAGAAAAACCAACTAGCTACAGGAGTGAGAACTGCTTAACCTATCAATGCAACATGTGTAATAAGGCAATCCATAATTAATTACCAAATAAATCTTCCAATTGTAACTGCTATAAATGTTCAGAGGAGGGGGCCAGCCCCGTGGCTTAGCGATTAAGTGCATGCGCTCCGCCACTGGCGACCCGGGTTCTGATCCCGGGAGTACACCCACGCACCACTTGTCTGGCCATGCTGAGGTGGCGTCCCACATACAGCAACTAGAAGGATGTGCAACTATGACATACAACTATCTACTGGGGCTTTGGGGAGAATAAAGGGAAAAAAAATATTCAGAGGAGGATAAGATTATTGATCTTTGACTGTTGATTTTGTCACCTGTAAAATGCAGATAATACCTACCTAATAGTGAGAAAATAATGTATATAAAAGACTTAGTATATTGCCCATTACTTAGTACACCTTCAATAAATTGTAGCTGTGCTGTTGATAATGAAAATTATGATAATAATAGTGAACACAATAATACTGTATTAGGGTAGACTGACTGCTGTAGCTACCCAAAACCTCAGTAGCTTAACACAATACATGTTGTGTTCTCCCTCAAGTCACAGCTCGGTATGGGGTGGCAAGGATGCTCTTTCTTCCCCCAGTCATTCAGGAGTGAAATTTTGTGGCTCTGCCCACCTCTAGTTCCTTGGAGCCCTCTCCATTTGACCAGCGGAGCATATGAGAGACTGAGGATCAAGACAAGGAGGTTTGTGTGGGCCAAGCCTAGAAGTGACACTCAACATTTCTTTTCACATTTTAGGACTTGGTCACATAGCTATCCCTTACTGCAATAAATATTGGGAAATTTAGTCTAATTGTGTGCTCAGGAAGATAAGAACGTGGATAGAGGTTAACATTGCCAATCTCTATCGCAAATAATATTTAGAAAGCCTTAATAGAAGAGGAGGGATCTTCCCTGGATCTTTTAGCGAAGTGAAATTTGTAATAGGTTACCTAGCCTGCCTTTAAGTTTATTTAACGAAGAAGGGCAGAAGAATAAAAACCTACAGCAATCATTCTTAATCAGAATTACACATTTATCCCACTAGCCACTGCCTTTACTGTAAGCCATTTGGTAGTGACCTCAGGCAAGTCATTTAACTACTGTAGGCCTCCATTTCCTCACTTACAAATATTCTTCATAGGGCTGTGGTGAAGATTAAGTAAGACAGTGCATGTACAGTACTTAGCACAGGGTCCAGCCCAGAATAAAAACTCAGTAAAAGTTGTTATTATTACTGGTATAATAAGTATGGCCCCAGAGCTAAATGCTTGCTAGCTCGTCATTTATTTGACATCTTTCGTAAAGGACCATGTTAGATTAGCAAAGAATTACTTGACTGAGGATATTTATATGAATTTTAGAATTCTATAACCTCAGGCCAGTAATAGGGGATTAATGTTCCCCTGGCACAATATTAGGGGAGAAACCCTCTCTGTTCCCCCAGGCTCCTCTCCCCATAATCAATTCCACAGACTTTATTCCCCTGTTAATAGGACAACAAGAGTACTGGACTTTAATTTACCTCTCATCCTTCTTTCCCCTTCTCAGTGTTGAGGTCTATAGGTGAGTTTGGCTGGGAAGAGTGAGGGTAAATGCCAGAACAGTTACTTATTGCTTAGGCCTAATTGCAAGTCCTTAGCAAGGCAAAAACGTCCCACCCCAGGCACATATTAACCTGAGTGGATGGGGTAGCTCTCAGAGCCTGTGGTTCCATTTAATCCAATTCTGTTTAGCAGGCGTTTATTAACACAGTGTCAGGTCCTGGGGATACAAGGATAAAATGTTGCAGACCCTGCCTCTAAGAAGCCACTTAGGGAGTTAGGTGTGGTGATGTGAAGAGATTTCATGAGATAGTTTTCAAGGCTGGATATGAGTTACTTGGAAGATAGGAAGAAAGGAGTCCAAGGCGGCGGGAACAGCAGGTGCCGAGGAACAGAGGTAGGAATTACGATTGTGGGTAGCAGTGGAGGGAATGGTTTTAAGCTCAGCTCTAGTATGCAGCTGCCTCAGTTCTACTCCTTATTGGCCTTGTCTCACAAGTCTCAGTTTTCTCTCTGTTAAAGGAGTACAGTATAGTAAAAGTTCCTACATCACAGACCTGGGAGGATTAAGTAGGATGATGCATGTAAAGGGTTTACTAAATGTTAATACTTGGCACGTGGTAAGTGCTAAGTAAATACCAACTACTACTGCTATTCTTATTGACTTGTGCTTTTGTAAATTGACTTGCAAATCTACTAAATTGACCAAGGATTTTACAGAGACAAATTGGAGAACTCCTGGGATTTTACTATAATTTGGTTCTCTCTTAGGCTAATGGTGAAATAGTATACCGTAGTCACAACTGGTGGAAAGATGGCTTGCTGACCCCTTAGCTAAAAGGAGAGGGAGCCGGGGTTAACTTCAGTGAAGCCTGGGAGAGGCGGGGCTTGAGATGGGAGAGCCCTGCAACCTGAAATGGCGAAGGGAGTGAGGGATAGCTATATTGAACCCTTTGGAGAGGGGAGAGGGGCTGAATGTGTGTGGATATGTAGAAGCTGTCAGAAAAAGAGGCTCCTTTAAAAATGTTAAGACTTTTTGTGAGGAGTTCCAGGGAGGGTCGGGAAAGCCCTAGCACTGACTGCAGGGGCTAAAATGTATTGCTACAACCTCAGCCAGAAGTGTTGGAGCCCTTCCTTCTAAGTGATCTCATCTCCCTCTTTGCTGGTTATGTTTTAAAACTCTCATTTGTTCGATGGAGTGACCCTGAACCGAGAGCAGTCCCTGTAGCTCAGTAGGTGCAGGAACTCCAGCTGACCTTTGAAGAGGGGGATGTTCAGCAGTACGATTGAAAAGACAGGTTGTGTGGAGTATACAGTTTCATTTTTTTTTTAATAATTTTATTTATTTATTTTTTCCCCCAAAGCCCCAGTAGATAGTTGTATGTCATAGCTGCACATCCTTCTAGTTGTTGTATGTGGGATGCGGCCTCAGCATGGCCGGAGAAGCGGTACGTCGGTGTGCGCCCAGGATCTGAACGCGGGCCGCCAGCAGCGCAGCGCGCGAGCTTAACCGCTAAGCCACCGGGCCGGCCCTACAGTTTCATTGTTAAATTTGCTTTGCCGGGGAGGAAGCCTGTCAGGGTGAAAGCAAGGTGGAACTTGGGTAGGAGAGGGAGTAAACCAGGGACCACATTAATTCGTATTTCTGGAGAATATGCCTATAACTGAGATGTAATCTGCTTTTAAAATTTTTGGTTTGTGATTTTTCATTTGGGAGAAGAGACTTAGGAAAACAACGTAGGCTCAGGGTCACAAGCATGGCTGCCCACAGGACAGGCCTGGAAGGAAAATAAGTGTGATGCAGCCAGGTGGGTGCTTTGGAAAGTACTGGCCCATGACAAGAGGCAGCTCACCACACAGCATCAGCCAGTTATCCCCAGGCAGGAGAGCTGGCCTTGGTGGTCAGATTTTTGGACTATCCACAAGAAAATGGGAATATGGAACTTTAGGTAAATCTTCTCACCTTTTAAATATTAACAATAAATTCCTTTTTTTCCCTGAGATCACCAAAGAAACAAACAGACAAAAAGTGAACTGTTTTAGGCCTGTGGACTTGCTGTTTGCAGTGAGGGTCAAAGAGTGGAGAGAAAAATGCATAACCCTGGACTTAGGCGGCTCAGCGGGATACGCTGCTGATTCTGGTGCCAGGCACAGTACCTGGCGTGGAGCACATACTCATCACGTTTGTATTGAATGAATAAACTGGCTGGAGTTAACTTCTCTTGGATTTAGGTCTTCTCATGTATAGAATGGAGAGACTGGAGTTGGCCTTCCTTCAGCTCTAACTTAGAATCAAGTGAGAACTGGTGTTGCCCCCCTTGTTGGGCCCACCGCTCTGGCTCTTTCTCTTCCCTTTCATGCCTTCTCTGAGCACCTAGGGTGCCAGTCTCACATTAAAGCTCTATGGTTTGCCTAGAATTTAAGAAGTTTTAAGAAATAAAAAGAAAGGTGATACTGTTATGCTTCAAACAAGACAGACTCAGTATAGCCTGTCTGTTCTTTTCTCTGTCATGGTTGATAGGTTTTTGCTTAATTTTGACAGACTTGATTATATAACAAGAAGTGATCCAGATTATGCCTTAAATTGCAGCAAGGTTCTCAGAGTCTTAAAAGTCCATAGAAATGTTACTCCTAGAGGATAAGTCATTTTCTCTGTAAAAGTTGACATAACACTGCCTATGTAACACTGTGGGCTTTTCTCTAAAGTTAATGGGAATTTTTCTGCATCCTTGGACATTCTGCAGGATCTTCGTTTAAAACAAATACTGGTATATCTGCCCTTTTATTTTATTTTTTTGTGAGGAAGACCAGCCCTGAGCTAACATCCCATGCCAATCCTCCTCTTTTTTGCTGAGGAAGATTGGCCCTGGGCTAACATCCGTGCCCATCTTCCTCTACTTTATATGGGACGCCGCCACAGCATAGCTTAACAAGTGGTGCGTCAGTGAGCGCCCAGGATCCAAACCAGCGAACCCCAGGCCGCCACAGCGGAGCACGCGCACTTAACTGCTTGCGCCACCGGGCGGGCCCCTGCTTTTTTTTTTTTTCTTATTTTTTTTCTTTATTGTGAAATTTTTATTGTACGTCATTGTTTGTCAGTCACCGTATAAATGCATCCTTTCACCCCTGGTGCCCACCTTGCCCCTGGTAACCACCAGACACTTTTCTCTGTCCGTATATTGGTTTCTCTTCCACTTATGAGTGAAATCATGTGTTTGTCTTTCTGTTTCTGGCTTATTTCACTTAACATAATACCCTCCAGGTCCATCTATGTTGTTACAGCAAATGGGATGATTTTGTCTTCTTTTTATGGCTGAGTAGTATTCCATTGTATATATATATACCACATCTTCTTGATCCACTCAAATCAGTAGAGGGACACTTGGGTTGCTTCCATGTCTTGGCTATAGTGAATAATGCTGCATGCCCTTTTATTTTTTAATACAAAAGTTTTTACTCTCTTGAGCAAGATTATTTTTGTTGCAGTTATCAGAAGTCAATTCAAAAAAATTTAAGCTTGGAAGAGGAGAGCCTTTTACCCTTCAGGTCCAGGGGATTCTTAAAACCCTAGGGAAGAAAGTGCTTTGGGCCTCTTGGGGGACTGTACCTGGGACAGGAAAGCCCTAGAACCCCTGGGCAGAAACTCATTCCCTTTCTTTCCTCTGGGGCTACATGGCCCCTTGGCTCTGATTCACTCTGAGCAGCGTGTTTATTCTTCTCTTTTTGTTCTTGGCTTTTTCCTGTAGACTGAGAGCACTTGGGGCAGCTTGCAGTCTAGACCAGAGTAGACCCTCTTCATCCCAATTTCTAGTTCCAAGGAGAACAAATTAAATGTCTCAATTTGGGTCATGACAGCTGTGGCAAAACGGAGGGAATTTGGAGTCCTGTAGTACAAATAAGACTTGACATGGGGTTGAGAATTACATAGTGCCTAGAAAAAAGGTTCACCATGGGCTAGGCAGCTCCTCTAGAAAAAAAGCTGTCTTCCACAATCTTGTCTCCCCCCTAACCAAAAAGAAGAGTGAATAAATTAAATTTATACTTCTCAGGACTTTGGAGAACATTCAAGTTATGTTTTTTCTTCTTGTTTCCTTCTCTCCCACCTCTAACTGGCTGTCATTAAAAAAAATATTTTTAAAAATTATATTTATTGAATGTTTCTTACATAATAGGTGGTGAATGAATAAAAGCTATCAAGTTTTATGTTTCTGTTCCTAGAAATGTTTTCCAGTCTACCATTTAAACTATTTCTCTTTGCAAAACAAAATTAAGTTGCTGTTTAGGTAATTTGGAGTACTGGAAAGGGAACTAAATAGCACCAAAGGCCTCCATTCTAGTTCCAATTTCAAACCATTTATTTGCTAGGTAATCTTGAGCAAATTATGACCTCTCTCAGTCTATTTCCTCACTAGTAAAATGGAGATCATAACAACAGCTCTTTTGAGCACAGTGTTATTGTGAAGATAAAATGAGAGAATATCTAAAAACATATGATAGTTTTTTCCTACTAAAGAAAGATTTCTGACCCCCTATTCTAAGTAAAGAAGTTACTATTTTTAGTAATTGCCACTACCATTTTTCTCTAAGAATAGGGTTTTCCTTAAAGCATTTTTAAGATATGCAGGCTAGTAGATGGTGAATTCTTTTAAAGGCAAATACTATCTTGGGGGCAATCTCATAGCACCCAAAATCTGATGACTTTTTTGGATACTTTAGAGACATAGCTGGAGTCTCCAGATGGAAAGCTGAAAAATAGCTTGACCTAGTGAAGGCAGATCAAGCAGAGTCTGACCTGATGCCAGTGTTGTTCCACCTCCACCGCCAGTCTACTCTGGATTCACCGGCAGCGCGGTGAATGGTTATCTCTAACATAACGTCTTGATTAGCTGTTTCTATTCTGGTAATTTGTAGCTTCCTTTGAGTGATTTTGTCTAGCTGTAAAATGTTTAGGATGCAAAGAAATGAATTTTGGCTCAGAACTGACATGTTAAGCAAGATAGTGGCTTTTATTGGAAATAAGGCAGAAAAGGAGCACTAAAATGGAAATCAGAGAAAAATTTTGAGAGATAGGAGACTGGGAAGGAATTAGAAATCTGGGGAAGAGAAACATCGGGCTTATAAAGATTGTAGGCATGATTCTTTACTGAATGATTGCATTACTGAATAACATTTTGTGGGTGAATAAAACTGTTTTTAAAAAGAGAGAGGGGAAGGATATGATCCAAGAATAACTTAAAAGCCAATAAAGATAATGATGAATAAATGTTCAAAACATGGCATAGAATTTTAGCCACTGACTTTCAGGGGTGCTTTATTAGTATCTCAAGCCATAGAAATATTTGGCTTACCATCTCAGAGTATATGAAAATAAATAAAAATTGAGTAAAGCAATATTCCTGCCACCCAGCCTTGGTGTAGAGCCAGCGAGGATTATAGGAAGAGAAGTGTATTACTAGTGATGTTTTCATATGAAATCAGCCTGCCTGTGCTATATACTTTTACAGCATCTGCTCCATAGCTGTGTCATTACCCATATTTGTTGTTCTTTCTCTTCTGCACGTCAAACTTGAAAACCAGCTTAATTTCTACCTCTGGTTTGTTAATCTCCAATCCCTTGACTCCTTAACTCAGTGCTCCTTCCCAAATTAATTTGAATAGTAGCCACATTCTACTTGAGATATGTATGTACCCATATGCACAAAAATACGTAGATAATGGAACGCGTAATTTCCTTGTGCTTTTTGTAGGAAGATAGTTTAATTAATTTTTTTTCCTGTTTGTAATGTTATGAATTGCTTTTATAAACTGCTGAATGATAAAAGACAGAATGAACTCTCCAAATAATAAACTCGTTCAGTGTGCGTGTGTTTTAAAATCTGTGATTCTGACGGGTTTCATAGGAGCAGACTATCTGAATAGCCGTTTTAAAAATTAAGTGAAAACTCATTAAGGCAAATTACACAACAATGATTTTAAGCCCCAGGAGGCTGATTCTGTGTACATACTGAATAGTCATTTGTTCTTAGTTGATTGTAAATATAGCCAATTAAGTTCATTGAAAAAAAAAAACTGAATTGCATTTGTTGTAAAATTGGTAAAGTGCCTCGAATTTTAACACTTTGATATTTCAAAGCACATCTAATAATTTTGGAACATCTGGCAACTAATGAGATTGTAGATTTCTGATTAGCTTTATCCATTGTTTCATCCCTTTGCCCCTTTTCTCTTTTTGTAGATCTGAATAGAATTAGGAAGAAAGAGCTTCCACAATCACAGCAGATGAAGATCCACTGGTAAATCCATCAGGATTTTTGGCCTGCCCTCTAAAGAAAAGGTAACTGGTTGTTCCAACGTAGCACGGCTGAATAAATGCAATGCTTCCCATTATAATGGAGTTTGAATTTACCAAAGGATGATAGTTTTTTAAATTTAAGGTATCTCAAATTTTAAGCGTAACCCTGAGTATTTTCTTACTAATATGGAATGACAGTGAATTTAAGAGTACAGTATTATTAGGTGTTTGTCAAAATAAAAACTGCTAAATAATCCGCCCCCCCCTCCTTAAAATTACAGGAAGACTTTGGAGATAGGAACACCCCCCCTCCCTGGTCCACATCCACCTTTTCCTAGGAAGTTGTCCACAGATATGTTCTTGTGCTTCTGTCCAGCTCCACTTTCCCCAGCTCCTGCTTTCTTCTCTCCACAGGTAATGTAGACCCAGCTGATGAGGGTAGGGAAGATCCTAAGCAAATTGGAAAATAGGCAGGAGTTCTTCAGGCACACTTTCTGGGGCAAGTGCCTTTGCCCAGCCTGCCAGACAGCTCTGTGCTCATGAGCAGTCCCATATCATTACAAAAATAGCAGCCACCATTAATTGAGTTTCTCGCTACACGTTTGCAATTGTGCATTTACTATTTGGGGAGGAGGGTGGTAAGTTTCACATAATGTGAAAAAGAGGGAAAATTCCTGGAGGAGTTTTTATTTAGAAATGAGAGGGTTAACAAGTTAAGATGCAGTGTAAGATGCATCATTGAAGGATAAATTGAACAGAATCCAAACAGGAAAGACCCAAGGAGTTTCAGCCTCTGAAATTGAGCAGTTTACGTATTTAGGCAACAAATGCAATGCCTCAATCAGGTTTTAGGCAACTATAGCGAAGATGGAAACATTTTGGACAATGTGAACATTCATCTGCAGAGATAACATTTTGACCATTACCAAACAGAAATAGGAGCTTCAGGAAGGATATGGCAGTTCTGTTTAGATGATTAGAAGAACATGGGACTGGGCAGTTCTGAAGTCTCCACCTTCAAAATAGGCCTGTAAAATTTTCTGACCTAAAGCCGAAAGGCCAGCAACGCAGAGGTATTCTTCAGTGATCATCGAAGTTACTACAAAGGATGGCGTTCATTGTGGAACATCTGGAAAGTGCCAGAGAAGAGAGAAGCAGGGCTTTCCTAGATGGTGATCAGCAACTGGCAGTGGGGGAGTTTGGGGGGAAAGATAGAGAGGAAACACATTTGACAGAAATGCCAAAGGAGCTCTTTAGCCCATAACTGTCTATTGAGTTTCTACTATGTGCAGAGGGGTTGTCCTTGAGAAGGAAAAGAGAAGAATAGGAGGTGATTTCTACAGACTACAATTATGACATCTTTTTTTTTTTTTTTTGTGAGGAAGGTTAGCCTTGAGCTAACATCTATTGCCAATCCTCCTCTTTTTGCTGAGGAAGATTGGCCCTGGGCTGATATCCGTGCCCATCTTCCTCTACTCTACATGGGACGCCACCATAGCGTGGCTTGACAAGCGGTGCGTTGGTCTGCGTCCGTGATCTGAACCTGTGAACCCCAGGCTGCTGAAGCGGAGGGCCTGAACTGAACTGCTACACCACCGGGCCAGCCCCATGACATCTTTTTTTGAGTACTATTCTGATGAAAAGATTAATATGATACCAGGAAGTCAGTGACAAGGGGCAGAGAAAGAAGTATCACAAACTCAACTCTGCAGGGACCAGACAGGTAGAGGAATGAAATGGGCCAGGTGGAACGTGAGAAACTGTCAAATTCATGACCAATCTAAAAGGGCAGCCCCTTTTCACCACCAGCTGATTGTAGGCCCAGTAGCCATTTAGTAAATATTTATTGAGCGCCCACCTATGTGCTGTGCTCTCTTCTGGGCACTAGGGATTAATTAGTAAATCAAAGGGACAAAAGTCCTGCCATTGTGGCATTTACCTTTTAATAGAAACAGATAATAGATAGCAAATGTAATAAATAAATACATTACACATTATATTAGATGATAGTAATTGGTTAGAAAAAGCAGGTCAGGATAAGGAGAGTGCTGATGAGGGATTGGACTCACTGTTTTAAATAAGGGTGAACAGACTAGGACTTTTTGAGAAGGTGAGATCTGAGCATTAAGAGTGAAGGAGAGAACTACTGAGCTGTCTGGGGAGAGAGTGAACATCCAGTGCAAAGGCCTCAAGCAGGAGCCTGCCTGGGCTGTCCAAGCAAGAGAAGGAAGGCCAGAGCTGAGTGAGCAGGCAGGAGAGTGGTAGGAAATAAAGTCAGACAGGTACAAGGCCAGCGTGTACAGCCTCATAGGCCATCCAGCGGGCCTTGGCTTTTACTCTGGGAGAAGTGAGAGGCCGCTGGAAGGTTCTGAGTAGAGGAGTGACTTGATCTGACTTCTGTTTTAATAATACCACTGTGGCCACTATATTGAAATAAGCTGTAGGGGGCGAGGGTAAAGCAATGAGACCAGTTAAACTATGGTTGTTGTACTAACCCAGGCAAAAAATGAAGATGTTGCCAGACCTTCCAAATTTTTAAGGAAACTGAAATCTTGGCTTTAATGATTTTTCTCGAGTTTTTCAATGTTAGCAGCTAATTTAAGACAAGAAAACAGTTGGAGTCAACCTAAATAAGTGTGTGGGGTTCTGCCATTGCTGGCAGTTTGCTACCTCGGTTATAGAAGTGGTAAAAGAATTTAGAGGAAGGTGAGGACTTTGGGCCAGGCTACGATGGTGGGAGGTAAGAGGTGATTTGAAACTCACAAGAAAGTTTGACTTTGCTTAGCACATGAAGCTGAAAGAAGGGAAAGATGATGGCTTGCAACTATTCACAATAGCTAAAAGGTGGAAACAACCCAAACGTCCATCGACTGATGAATGGATAAACAAACTGTGTTATATCCAGACAATGGAATATTATTCAGCCATAAAGAGGAATAAGTTACAGATACATGCTCCAACATGGATGACTTCAAAAACGTTATGCTGACTGAAAGAAGCCAGACACAAAAGGCCACATACTGTATGGTTTCAATTATGTGAAATATCCAAAATAGGCAAATCTATTGAGACAGAAAACAAATGTGGTTTCTAGGGGCTTGGGGAGGGATGGGAGATGGGGAGTGACTGCCTAATGGGTACAGGGTTTCCTTTTGGGGTGATGAAAATGTTCTGGAACTGTACAGTGATGACGGTTGCACCACATTGTGAATGTACTAAATGTCACTAAGTTGTACACTTTAAAATGGTTAAAATGGTGAATTTTATGGTATGTGAATTTTGCCGCAATTAAAAAGGAAAAAAGCCATGCTGAGGCGGCGTCCCATTTAGAAGAGCTACAGCTCCACAACTATGATACGCAGCTCTGTCCTGGGGCTTTGGGGAGAAAAAAAAGAAAAATGAGGAAGATTGGCAACAGATGTTAGCACAGGGCCAATCTTCCTCAAAAAAAAAAAATGTATAAAAAAGAATGGCATGTGGAAAAACATTTGAGAGAGATGTATTTTATGTCTTGTTTAGCTGGGGTGGAGTCTTTGTAAGGGGGAGTAATGAGTGATAAAGCCTAGAAGGATGTTGGGCCAGATGGTGAAGGTGTTGACTGCCAGGCCAGGGAGTTTAGAATCTCTTCTATTGGCAGCTGTAAAGTATAGCAGTGTATACACCATAAGGAAGAAGAAAACTGAAGAGATTTTGGTACTTTGGAAATCCCAGCCTCTGGGTTTCAAAGCAAAAGAAATTGCCTCTGGTTTTATCAATCTGCGATATTCCTACTCACCTGATGGAATTTTATGACAATCTCACAAAAGTCTTGAACAAAATTAATTTAGAGTTTCTTCTTTTAAAAAATATCCTTGGGGCTGGCCCGGTGGTGTAGTGGTTAAGTTCACATGCTCTGCTTTAACGGCCCAGGTTAGCAGGTTTGGATCCCAGGTGTGGACCTATGCACTGCTTATCAAGCCATGCTATGGTGGCATCCCACATATAAAATAGAGGAAGATGGGCACTGATGTTAGCCCAGGGCCAGTCTTCCTCAGTGAAAATAGGAAGATTGGCAACAGATGTTAACTCAGGGCTAATCTTTCTTACACACACACACAAAATCCTTATTATAGTTCCTGGTTATTAAAGTTAGTTGTTAAAAAAATTTAGGTAACTGTAAGGTGATGGATGTGTCAACTAACCTTATTGTGGTAATTATTTCACAATTATATATGTGTATATACATATCAAATCATCACATTGTACACCTTAAACTTAACACAATGTTAAAAGTCATTTATATTTCAATAAAGCTGGAAAAATTTAAACATTATATAAATATGTATGTTAAGAAAAACCCCCTTTAATTACATTCTTTCACTCCCTGCTCTCCATAAGTCCAGAGTTATCTGTTTTCTATGCATAGACTTACCATCATCATCATTACTTTTTACAAAGATAGGCACATATTATGCATAGTATTTTGCATATTGCCCTTTATTTTATTTATTTATTTATTTTTGTGAGGAGATCAGCCCTGTGCTAACATCTGCCAATCCTCCTCTTTTTTTGCTAAGGAAGACTGGCCCTGGGCTAACATCCGTGCCCATCTTCCTCCACTATATATGGGACACTGCCACAGCATGGCTCGACAAGCAGTGCGTCAGTGTGTGCCCGGGATCCGAACTGGCGAACCCCAGGCCACCGCAGCGAAGCGTGCGCACTTAACCACTTGCGCCACCGGGCCGGCCCGCATATTGCCCTTTAAAAATGTGTGTCTTGGCTGTCTTTCCACTTCTTTCTTTTAGACTGCTACATTATATTCTTTGCTTTCATTTGTAAAAACAAAAAAAATTGAAAAGCAAATGCCATTTACCTCTATTGCAAAGAGGATGAGGTATCATAAACTATAAAAGTAGCTAACTCTTAATGAGCACTTATTGTGTGCCAGGCAGTGTTCTCAGTATATTAATTCATTAACTCCTTGTAATAACCTGATGAGACTGATACTGTTATGATCCTCCTTTTCCAGAGAAGCTAACTGAGACAAAGACAAACATATCCTATTAACGTCCCAAGTTAGGCAGTGGCAGAGATGAGCTCCAGGACCAGCTTCAGTTCCAACTGATGGTTGTCATGAGGGACCTTATGGCTAATGGTATGAGATGATAGAGATTTTTTGAGAAATTGATCTGGAATTTTGTGTGAAATTTTCTAAGTTGTAATGTTAGCTATTTTTTTTTATAATAGCTTTATTGAGATATATTTCAAATACCACAAATTTACCCATTTAATAGTTTTTAGGATATTCACGATGTTGCCCAACCATCACCTCTATCTAGGTCTAAAACATTTTCATCACCCTTGTTTGGACACCCCAATTTCCATTGAGCAGTCACTCCCCCTCCTCCCCTCCCCAGGCCCTGGAAGCCACTCATCTGCTTTCTGTCTCTGGATTTGCCTATTCTGGATAGTTACATAAATGAAATCATATAATATATAGCCTTTTGTGTCTGGCTTCTTTTACTTAGCTTGTTTTTGAGGTTCATCCATGTTGTAGCATGGAGCAGTACTTCATTCCTTTTAATGGCTGAATAATATTCTATTGTGTGGATATACCACATTTTATTTAACCATTCATCAGTTGATGGACACTTGAGTTGCTTCCACCTTTTAGCTATTGTGAATAATGTTGTTATGAACATTGGTGTACAAGTATCTCTTTGAGTCCTTGCTTTCGATTCTTTTGCGTTATGTCCCTAGAAGTGGAATTGCTGGATCATATTGTAATTCTGTGTTTAACCTTCTGAGTGATTGCCAAACTGTTTTCCACAGGGGCTGCACTATTTTACATTCCCACCAGCACTGTACAAGGATTTCAGTTCCCCCACATCCTTAGCAACGCTTGTCATTTTCTGGTTTTGTTTGTTTGTTTTTATTTACTTAATAGCCATTCTGTGGGTGTGCACTGGTATGGTTTTGATTTGTGTGTCTCTAATGACAAATGATATAGAGCATCTTTTCATTTGCTTGTTGGTCATTTGTATTACCTTGTTTGGGGAAATAGCTGTTGAGATCCTTTGCCCATTTGAAAATTGGATTATTTGGGGTTTTTTTTCTTTTGAGTTGTAAGAGTTCTTTATACATTCCAGATACAAGTCCCTTATCAGATATATGATTTGCAAAAATTTTCTCCATACTGGGATTGTCTTTTCACTTTTTTGTGTCCTTTGAAGCACAAAAGTTGAATAATTTTGATGAAGTCCTATTTATCTATTTGGCTCTGTTTTATAAGAAATACCTGGCAAGTTGGGTTCCAGCCTACTAACCACCTACTTGTGATTGCTGCTCTGCTGCCACTGTCCCCAGAAACCATTTGGAAAAATCCTAATGCTTTGTGAAAATATCTGTTTTCTGAAGTGGAGAGAGGCAAGAAGCTCTGGAAAGCAGCAAAGGTAGATTTCTCAGCAGTAGCAACTTTGTTTCTGTTCACCTTTCCTGCTCCTGAAGTTCCTTCCCTTAGAGCAGTTTGGTGGGGAGGAGGATGCCATAGAAAGTGGAGATGAGGATCAAGGTCTCTGGGTGCTACAGATTTTAATTGATCAAAAGAGAGGTTAAAGGGGTGGGCCCAGTGGCATAGTGGTTAAATTCGCAGGCTCCACTTCGGTAGCCCGGGGTTTGCAGGTTTGGATCCTGGGCGGGGACCTGCACATCGCTGTGGCAGTATCCCACATACAAAATAGAAGAAGATTGGCACAGATGTTAGCTAAGGGCAAATCTCTCTCACAAAAAAAAAAAAAAAAAAAAAGATTAAATAGGTTAAAATGTGACAAACTGTAACTTGAGTCATGGATGGTGCCATTTAAAATCAGGATGGCCACAGGAGTGTAGTAATTATGTGTTTCTTGGAAGAAAGGTTTAGAAAGTCATTTGGGTTAAGGTATCCCCTTTTATATGAGAAAATATGTGTTTGGGTTGGGGGTTAAAGACAGGGAACTGTATTCATTCATAGTCATTCATTCACAGTTTAGTGAAAAATAGTTAAATCTGCATGCCATTTATCTCTACCAAGAAAAGGAAGGTTTTGTTTTGGAGGTGGAAAGAGGATGCAAGCCTTTGTGGAGCAGTCTGTCTTTTGGGAAGCAGTATGAACCCAGATGGGCTGCTGGATCAGGGTGCACACAAAGGATGTGGAAAAGTCCAGGTGGGGGAGGGCGTGTTTGCTGGATCTGTGACTTTGCTTAGAGCTAGAACTTTGCTGAGGAAAGGGGGAAGAAAGGTCTGTCTTATTCCTTCTGTTTTGTACTAACACACCTGCACTGTTAGTCTTCGAGTTCAGCCCTAAGGCATTTTGCTGACCAGCTTGGGGACCTGGCCACCACACATCTTAGGGTTTGCAGGGAGGTGGGTTCCAGGTTCCAAATGACACCCTTATGTTGGGAATGCAAACTGTTGATCCCTGGGAGTCTAAGCATATATCTCATTGCCACCTTGATTTCAGAGTATATACTCTTAACCACAATCCATGAAGTCCTGTGATTTAGAGTTGGGGATGAGTTCCCATGTGTTTAGTGGGAGGGATCAGGAAAGCTTTTGTTAAAGAAATGAGAGACTTGAGGAGGGACTTGACTGAATGTAGGATTTCAGCCAAGGGAGGATAAGTATTATAGATGGAGTGACCTGTATGAACAAAGGCTTGGGAGCTGAGCTCTGGAGGGGGGAGCATGTTTGTATCTATGAATTGGTCATTTTGGCTGGACTGTGGAGTACCTGCTGGAGGGAACACTGTCCTGGGGCTGGGGCCAACTCTAGAGGGCCTTCAGTGCTAGAAGAGAAGTTTGTATTGAATTCAGTGGTCAGTGAGGAGCCCCTAAAAGTGTTGGAGCAAGGACTGACATAACTAAAGCCATGCTTCATTCTACAAGACTGATCTGATAGTATAGCGTGGATGGATTAGAATTGGGGCTTACTATGTGACAGGCTTCGTGCTAATAATAATAGCTAACACTTATAGGGTGGCTTTGTACTGTTAACTTTCTTAGTGTTCCTTGTAAAGTAGATACTCCTGTTTTACTCATTTTATAGGTGAGAAAATCTGCACACACAGGTTAAATGATTTCCCCAGAGTTATACAGCTGTTAAGTGGTAGAACTGGGATTCAGCCTAGGCAGATTGGCTCTGGAACCCGTGCTCTTAACTGCTGGGCGCATAAGATGGTGACATTTACAGTCACTTCAGTGAAAGCTGTATCCGTACAAAGGTGACACGGAATTATTTTTAACAGTGTGTTTAATCTTTGCATTTTATTTCATCTGAGGCAGTGCACTAGAACTTAACTCTACAGTCAGCCTCTTTTTATAGCTAAATGTCGGTCCAACTTTTCCATTCCTTTTCTATAACTTAATCCTTTTTCTCTATTTTTTTAAAAACTACTTAAGGCCCCTGAGGTTAGCGGTTAAGTGCACGCGCTCCGCTACTGGTGGCCCGGGTGCGGATCCCGGGTGCGCACCTACGCACCGCTTGTCCGGCCATGCTGAGGCAGTGTCCCACATACAGCAACTAGAAGGATGTGCAACTATGACATGTAACTATCTACTGGGGCTTTGGGGAGAAAAAAGGAAGAAAAGGAGGAGGATTGGCGATAGATGTTAGCTCAGGGCCGGTCTTCCTCAGCAAAAAAGAGGAGGATTAGCATGGATGTTAGCTCAGGGCTGATCTTCCTCACAAAAATAAATAAATAAATAAATAAAAACTACTTAACCTAAAAGCTTTAAGTGAAGATTTTTAAATCAACTTTGTCAGTAGTTTAAAATTACAGGCCAATATTAAATCCCTAGAGACATTTGGGCATTATTCAGT
Organism: Ceratotherium simum simum; assembly: GCF_057802395.1. Classification (NCBI taxonomy): domain Eukaryota; kingdom Metazoa; phylum Chordata; class Mammalia; order Perissodactyla; family Rhinocerotidae; genus Ceratotherium; species Ceratotherium simum. The sequence goes on from NC_141904.1 coordinate 63,371,665, forward strand.
TTAAATTTATAATTTATTACCTTTTGTGTATGTATTTTTAAATTTTTATCTCTTTTCAAACAGTTATTACTAGTGAATATTTTGTACACAGCTACACACATATGTTTAAGAAAACAAACCAAAAATTCAAAGCTTTGAACTTCTTAGCAAATGACACAGTTTGTAGAATGAATACATGCACAGGTTGTCTTTAAAAAGATAATTAATTAAGTCTCTACTTTTGCAAATATCCTTATTATTCCTAATTTTGCACTTGCTTGTCAGCAGTTCCAGCCACTAAGCTGATGAATTCAATTTCCTCCTTCCACTGTTCTCCCCCTACTGGAAAACTGATGTATTCAAGACAGACTATAAGGTACTTCACTAGAGGGAGCACAGTTGATAAGGGGCCTTGCCTGCCCTACCCCATGTGCGGAAGAGAGCCCTGGTTCTGTCTGGAGAAGAAAGAAGGAAAGAGAGGGGTAGTCAGAGGAGGGAGAGAGGATATGAACAAAGGCTCAGCCGATTTAGGAGGAAATAAAGAAAGCAAAGCCAACACATCCACAGATCAGTGGAGCTGAGTTTCTTGTTATTCAGATGACTGCCGTCCTTTGGGGTTGATACATGGAGAATCTCTGTTACCAACCCTGTAATTTGCACAGATAAATATACTGTAGTTGCTGGTTTTCAAGTTTATTAAACTGTATTGGGACCAGTGGTTTTTTCCAAGTAAAAATGCTGGTTGTGTGGGGTCTTGCATCTTAGAAAAGTTTTGAACAGTTTCAACCATTTTACATTAAATTGGATTTACAGACTGGAAAGAACAACCTTTTTCTTTTTCTTTTTTTTTTTTTTTGTTTGTACTTAGTGATGCCTTTGGCCTTTGAACAAAGCATTTTACAAGTGAATCTGCTGGGCAAAGAATCCTTTTTGTAAAGAGAGACCTTGTTACCCTTGGCACCTATCAGGAACATCCCTAAATTTGGATGGTGAAGTAAGGCCATATTTTAAATACATCCCTGGAAGGGATGCAATGCTCAGAATTTGGCAGCGTTTCACTTCTGACGGCCTAGTTCTTAAGCCACATACAATCTAATTGGTGGTGACAGCTTTTTCCATAAGAGCATTTTGATGAATTAAATTTTCCCCTACTTCCTACTCTTCTCATGTCCTCAGCGAAACTACTGTTTTGTGTTCACCCTGGTGTCTAGCAGAGTGCCTGATATGTGGTGGGCAATCAGGAACTGTTTGGTACATTGAATCCTCATTACTGAGACCTTATAAAACATTTATCTGTGCAGACAGATACTGAAGATCCTCAGCTACAAGACATCATCAAAAGTACACTGGCAAGGAGAACTGATTGATAGCATACAAGACACACTGCTATATTAAAATAATTATATTAAATGAATATAAATTGTATTGGTTATTTTCTTTTTATATTTTTTGGGTGTAAAGGAGGAGTATTTAGGTAAGAAGTTATCAGGCTCTTTATTATGACCTGGTAGGTAAAACCAAGTATTTGAGTTTCTGCTTATAGAGTTCCTTTATATAAGGAACACTTGTAAAATGTTGCCCAAATTTGAGTATCAGAACACTGTACTTTCTCAGCTAGCAGTTTTGACTTTTGTTGATGACTCATTCAAACTATTGGGAAACCCAAACCAAGTATGGGTATCAGAAACTGCCTGTTCTGCAAGGGGTTGGGACTTCCTTATGGCTGAAGAGAGTGTGGTAAAATGCATTGGCTGCAGCAGAAGAGAATTGGTGGGGAGATGCCAGGTATTGCCTGTCATTCTCTTGGTTCTCATATCTTCTTCAACTTGGTGATACATCTCCCAGATAAGATTTGATCTGAATTGCTCAGCTTGATATAAGATACTCATGTATAATGTTTATTTTGTGTTAAGATTTGATTCGAGTGCTTTCCATGGATCTTTTCATTTAATCCTCAGAAGAAGCCTGGCGTCATTTCCGTTTCACAGACTAGGAAACTCAGGTGCAGATAAGTTAAGTAACTTGCTCAGTTTACACAGCTTGTAAGTGGAAGAGCCAGTATATGAACCCAGAAAGAATTCATAGGGACTGGCTCCAGAGCTCTCCCTCATTTTCCTTAGCTGTAAGTTGTAAGTAATCAACTTCTGTCTTACACAACTGTGAATATTAATTGAGATAATGCAGTAAGGTACCTCCAACAATGCTTGGCACCTAGTAGGTGCTCAATAATTGACAGCTGCTATCAGGAATAATTTCTCTTAGTAACTATCATAATGCCAAGAGGATACTTAGTCTTTTTCATTTTAAGCCCTGTTGTTTTCTTTATTAAACCAATCAAAAATTTAGAAGGAAAAAAAAAGGTATCAAGCAGGAATAAGGACAGAAGTTCAAGCATTATAAATTGCCATGTTGACCCCCATTGGCTGGAAGTAATTAGTGAATCTTGAAGTATTTTCACATGTAAAAAGGGGGAAATCAAGCAATGTCTTGAGGAAGTGGGCTTGTACTTCACATTTGCCATTCTTCCCCTTATTTTCGTTCTCACCCTGTACTCTCAGGGATCAGAAGATCTGTGCTCGATAGGCAAGCTCCCTTTGGTGTCTAAATAGCTGGGTGGCCTTAAGCTTTTCTTTTTAATGACAGCTCCAGATGCCATTAAAATCCAAATTTATCTTAAATGTAGAATTACAGAATTCAAAGTAATTAGTAAATTGTGTACTTTAATCAAGGAAAACAGAAGTTGGATGTTTTTATGTAATTCTACAGATTTTTCAGTGATTTGGAATGAATGAATGAAAAATTGAAAGTCTGCTTTAGGAACATCCAAGATTGAGGGCCTATGTTAAGAAGAACCCTACTGTTACCAAGGGAATTATATGTTTTACTCATTGATACTCTTATGTAGGAAGTTAAAGCTTTAGAAAGATTTGTTTTTTATCCTTCCAATCATTTCTACTTTTTTGGTTATTTTGCTTTTATTACTTGTTAGATAAGGACAGGAAGCATCTGTAGTTTCACTTTTTGTTCAATGTGAACTTACATGCTTATTTCTAAATCTTTTTAAATTAAGAAATTAATGTAGCATATATATATATAGTTTTTTCCAAAGCTTTTAAATTTTGAACCTAAAACAAATCCTTTCTACAAGAGCCCTGCATTAAGTTTGGGTTGTAGTAACATTTCCTTATTTATTTTTACTCTTATTTAAACATTTTTATGTTTCTGCAAATTGGACTTTGTTTCTTTAGCAGAGAAGTTGGCCACCTCTATCACACCAGATGTTCTAGATAAAAAAACATGAATAAACCCGCTTCCTCCCTACCTAGAGAAAGCACCCTATGTAAGCAAGCAGCTATGACACACGTGCCACAGGAGTGCTGATATTACTGCCATGTGAAACATGACTGAAATTGTTTCTGTCTCAGGCTTCAGATTTTCACGTCAGTTTGAAATAACCAATAATACCAACACTTATTGAAAGTGCTTGGTGTGGTCTGATACTGTTTCAAGTACTTGGCATGCTGTAGTTCGTGAAGTAGCCTTTTACTTTACCGTCTTTACCTATCACTTAAGCAAAAGCTTTGCACGCTGTGTGTGTGGGGGTGGGGGGGTGGGGTGCTAGATTTTATGGGCCAATGCTTAATTTAGTGAACAAAATCTGACAGAAAACACTTCTAAACACATTTTCTAGGAATGCTGTACATTCCCCTAAATCCCGTGTTCCCGCCCTACCCAACCAAAGACAAGCAGAAAGACGGAGAGACTAACAATTGGAATTAAAAGTGAATCAGGTTTTAAAATGACAAGTTTATTTTCGGGGTGAATGAATCACTTCCAGGAGCAGTGGAAGGGGAAATCGAGAAATTTGGGGTAGTGTCTCCAAAACATCTAAACGGATTCGCATCCGTCTCTCTCCACTGCATTTTACACCGAGTTCATGGTCTCGTCTTTGCTGGACGAGAAGTTCAAGTCCCCTGGGAGCACGCTGTGACCTCCAGTGGTGGGCATCGGGCGAAAACCGGGCTTTGGGCTGACACCTGGGCCGGCACCTGGGCCGCATTTCCTCGCCTGCCCGTGGTTTCCTACACGCTAGGCGTCCGCTCGGCGGCGGCTTCCCATTCATGCTTTTGACAGCTGCGCGGCCGCCCGCGAGCGGAGAGCGAAGTGCTCCCTGAACCAGCCCCTGCGCCCCGGGTCTGGACTCCGGGCGGGAGGGCCCGACGGCGACGACACTAGATGGTGTTCTGGGGCCAGCCGGCCGGCTCCTCCATAGGTGGCTGCGTTTCCGACTTCGCCCTGGCTCCACTCCGGGGGCTTGACGTGCAAACTTCGCCGGAGCGAGCTGAGAGGGAGGGACCGGCGAGGGGGAGGAGGCGGCGGGAGGCGCCTCCGCTTAAGGGAGCCGGCCGGGCGCCGCCGCTTGGACGGACGCGCGGACGGAAGGAAGGAGCGAGGCCGCCGGGCCTGGCCCGGGGATGCGAGCGGCCTCAGGGTGGGCAGCCCGAGGGCCGGGGGTGCGTCTCGGGCCTCCCCGCCACAGGCAGCCGTGGTGGGGCGCGGGGTGGGCCTGGGGCGGGGGCAGCCCCGGGCGCCGGCCTCCGTGCCTGGTCTCCGCCGCGGAGGGAAGCAGGGAACCCTGCGCCGCGGTGGCGGGCCGCCGGCGGAGGGGCTGCCGGAGTCGAAAGCGAAAGCGAGCCCGTGCTGCGGACTTTGCGCCCGGGGCGGGGGGTGGCCGGGAGGAGGCGGGCGGGGGGGGCCTGGGCGGCCGGGGGGCGCTGTCATCGCGCCCCACCCGGCCCGCGGGCCGCGCACGCCGCCGGAACTCCCCGGCGCCTCCTTAAAAGCGGCCCCTTTTCCCCCTTTTTTGTTACATTGTAGGAGCGGAAAGAATGTCGGAGCGGGCCGCGGATGACGTCAGGGGGGAGCCGCGCCGAGCGGCGGCGGCGGCGGGCGGAGCAGCGGCCGCCCGGCAGCAGCAGCAGCAGCCTCCGCAGCCCCAGCGGCAGCAGCCGCCGCGGCGCCTACGGCCGGAGGACGGTGGCCCCGCCGCCGCCTCCACCTCGGCCGCCGCCGCAATGGCGACCGTCGGGGAGCGCAGGCCCCTGCCCAGTCCCGAAGCGATGCTGGGACAGTCGTGGAATCTGTGGGTCGAGGCTTCCAAACTTCCTGGGAAGGACGGTGAGTGTCCACGCCCCCCGCCTCCCCACGCCCCCCGCTTCCCCCATCCTCTTACCCTTCTCCCCTCCCCCGTCCTGTGACCCGCCCCCTCGGGGGTCAGAGATGCTATCGCTTGGTTGGGGAACGCGGAGGTGCCCGCACCTACTCCGTGCGTGCGTGAGCGTGCGTCACGCTCCCGGCCACTGACCTGCCTCTCCCCTCCTCCTGTGTGTGTGTATTTCCTAGGGACCGAATTGGACGAAAGTTTCAAGGAGTTTGGGAAAAACCGCGAAGTCATGGGGCTCTGTCGCGAAGGTGAGTTCAGCCCCCTGAAGGAGTTTGAGCAAGTCCCGGGGGTGTTTCCTTGCTGGCTTCACCAGGGCGGGGAACTTTTAGCCCACCTTACCCCCTCCTCCCCCCAACGCGGGGATGCTGCCTGAGGAGGAAGAAGGGGGAGGACGGAGCGTTTGGAAAATCTGGTTTCCGGGGCTTCCTGTCATGGGGAGCGTCCCGGAACCCTTCACCAGCCTGGCCTGGTGCAGCGTGAGCAGCGTTGTTCAGTGATGAGCGCTGGGAGACCAGCAGTGAGTTTAACCCAGATCCGTTCAGTCTGACCCCCTTACGGAGAAACATGAGTGGAGGAAGAAATTCTCAGCTTCCGAAAGCATGTCCACGAATGTTTTAAGGGGTCCTGGAAAGGGAACCTTTCCACCTGAAATTTTCTGTTGGCAATCAAAATGAATTTTGAACTTTAAAAAAGGTGATACTTTACCTGTGCAGCCTTATTTCTACGAGATTTAGGTTACAAAGATTCATCATAACTGAGGAGAAGTTGGTCAGATATTTTTGTGAGCTGCCGAGATCAGGGGGAAAAAATGGCCAGAATTTTATATGGTGCCCTTAGCTAGTGAAATCAGAGTCTAATTATTGGTCAGTTTTTAATAAAACCGTTTGATAGAAGGATACTCTAGGGAAATATCTGTAGCTAAAAGTGTGCCTCCAAATGAAAGTCAGGTGGGGTATCTAGAAACTCACAGACTCTCTCTTCCGATTTTCTTTTTCTTTGAGTGGTCACCTTTGCTGTCTAATGCCTGTGCCAGGCCTGGGCACAGAAAGGACTTCTGAAGACCAGTCAACTTTAGGTCTAGTTCAAGTTATTCTTTCAGTGGTAGTAAGGACAAGGCCTTGAGTGAGGTTTGGTATCCAAAATATTGAGTTCCTATTCCCCAGTGCAGTTTTATGTCTCAACGTGTAGCCATTTATTTTGGCATAGTTATTATCCAGGGCCCAAGAATAGGTAGAAGTTTGGCAAGTGGAACATTTTAAAGTCCAGAGTTGGCCTGTTGTTACTCTGTCTCCACATTTACTTCTTGTTTTTAGTGCCTGTCTTTTCTTCTCGTTTGCTGTATTTGTTTTTTGAATTGGCCACTTGTTGGCCTCTTGGCACTAAGAGGAAGAGTAATACCAGTGGCAGCTCTCTGAGAGCTTCCAATTGGAACAGATTATAGAGCAAATTAGTTGATTTTGAAAATGAGAATTGCTGTTTGAGAGCAAAGGAAAGAGAGGGAAAGCACAGGGCTTGCTGGCAATGTTGCAATAGGAAAAATCAGTTGTTAGTCCGGTTTTAGTGTTGAATTGGCAGCTCGCCTGGGCTTAAAAAATTAAAATCACTAGGTGGCAACTCTCATAGGAAGCGGTTGGAGTAGAGCTTTAGAGGACCTGACCCGCTCTTGTTCTTAGTTTTCATTCTCTGGGTGTGGATACATTTCCCATAAAGGGTTTCTAAATCTGTGTGAAAACAGGGTGCTGATTATTGGTAATTCCCCTATAGAGAATTAGTAAGTATGTTAGTGTTTCACTGGGCAACTTGGTCTGGACTGAGACCCAACCAAATTTAATGACCTGGACCCCGTTTTTGCTGTATTTATTATTTTCTGCTGGGATATATTCATCAGCAGGTTTTAGCATGATGATCTAAGATCTCTTAGCCACTTTCTTGAGGTACAAAGGGGTCATAGATTTGGATGTGTGTGCTTCTGACAAAGCAAATTGTTAGTGACTGTCAGAGGTGCCTTTTTATTTTTTAAGCTGCCCTAACCGTTCAGAGGATGCCAAAGTGGCCAGGTCATCTGAAACTCTGCTTGCCTGTTTGGAGTAGAAACTGAAGTTTTTAATTTAGTCAGTTCTTGATTCATTTGTGACTTTGTGGATTTTCTGGGACAGTTTAAAAATCTAAGCATGAAGATGTTCAGCACTCATGCAGTGGGCCTTTATTTTTCTAACAAACAGCTCATGTTGGGCTGCTTCAGAAGTGAAAATACATGTTAAATTATCAAGAATTATTAGACAGTTACCTTTTGTCTTTGGTTAAGTTTATTTCCTACCAAGAAAAGGTGTTTTGAAATTAAATCTGTACTAATTCCTCCTGTCAACGAGGTTAAATTGAAAAATATGTGGGTAGCTTGATCATATGAATGAAGCACTAGAAGTCAGAGACTCCCCGTCTTGGAAGATGTCTAGGAATATGGACCAGACTTCTTGAGTTCTCCTCCAATTCACGATTGAGGACCTGGCATTAGAAACCTGGGTGTGAGAGAAGGTCATTTAACCTTGCATTACTTATTTCACCTCTCAGAATCTAGCCTTCCCTCTTTGTAAAGGGAGGTGATAATACCTACTTCCGAAGGTTGTTGTAGAGGTGGAAACTAGATAACATGTGCAAAATGACTCAATACATACTAATTCCTTTCAGCCCTTTCAACTGCTGATAATGGGAGACCTGATTTCCTAATTTGATGTTTGTCTAGGTCAGGGGTTTTTAACCTGGGACTTGAATGGGTTTCAGGGGTCATAGTTCCCTTGAAATTGTGTGCAAAATAGTATGTATGTCCACTTTCTAGGGCAAGTGTCCACAGCTCCTCTTGGATACTCAAGGATCCTTCACATATTTCTACCCCCAAAATTCAAAACTGCTACGCAAGGATCTCTTTTTTTCTTGTCTCTATTTTTGCTCTTGTAGCTTATTTTGGCCAATTCCCCTGTGGCAACACTGCCAAGGGGTAATGTTGTGAAAGAGTTTGGAATTATTGATTTGGATGGAAGTGAGATTATTTGTGGTTTAACTAATTTATCATCCCCCTTCTTCCTGTTAGCACAAGTAGGCAAACGTTAGGATAAAATTTCAATTATCTTTTAGAGGTCAGCCTATTTTTTGTCTGCATTCTCATATTTTTATTGCCTTGTTTGTTTTGTTCTGTAATTTATAATATTAATTGATAGTACAGTTGATTTTGGTGGAAAAAGATTGATAAGACCTTTGACTTCTTTCAGATGACCGAACTTAGAAGACAAATTACTTTTTTTTCCAAAGGCGATTTGTGAAATTCTAGATTTAACAAAATTATGTTTAGGTGAAATTAATTGGTATGAGTAACTGATTAAGGTTTCCGTATTAGTATAGGGAGGCTTAAAAAAATGAAAACATTAAATGCCTCAATTTCACATCAAATTAAAAAAATATATATGGTGTCATTGTGGGAGTTAACTGTGGAATTGGAAAAGTGATTTTCTTTGGGATGCCGTCCCTAACTTCTCTTAAGCCCACCTGTTGTACAGTATCCAAGTATCCTGTATTTTTCCTTCCTCCAAATACTCAATCTATCACCATTTGAAAGTAAGTATTATGTGATGGCTCTTTTGTTAGAGTATAGGTTCCTGGGGGACAGGAGCATTGTCCATCGAGATACAGTCATCTCCTGCACACTGATTGTGCTCAGTAGACATTTGCCCAAAATATGAATTAATTGAGCTAACAAGAAGATTGAACCAAGTCACTCAAGGATGAAAGGTTTAAATGACCAATTTTCCATTGTGTTGTGACTCTTAAAAAAAAAAAAACAAAACAGGTATCTAGTCTGTGGGGAGGTGTGCTTTATATGGCCCCAGGGGAGGCCAGAGGCTGTCTTTCAGCACTTCCTGTTGCTCTCTCCTGAGTTTAGCACTCCATTTACACTTTCCAGAAAGGGTGCAGACAGGACACCACCTCTCTTATCTCTGATATTTAGGCAAGGGAGTAGGATGGCAACCCAGGGTGATAGCCACACTTGATGACAGGTGATTTCCCTGTCATAATAACAGGGACACAATTGAGCCCAGGGCAAGATGGAAAAGAGGTTGGTTGGCACCTACAGGCAGCTAGATTTAAAAAAAAAGACGGACTAGGGAGGTGAGTAGCCTCAATCAACAGAGACCAAGTCAACGTAAGAATATCACCTTTTTCTTTCCTAGGGAGAAAAAAATTGTTCGTAGTTAGTTAAATGAAAACAGTAAGTGTGTGAAGTACTGTTAAAGTAACTGCATTATAGCCAAAAAACCCTCTCCCTGAAATAAAGAGCATTTCCCTTTTTCTCTAGATATATATAAAAAATATATGTGGTGTCATTGTGGGAGTTAACCATGGAATTGGAAAAGTGACATTTTCTTTGGGGTTTCTTTCTGTTTTTCTCTTATGTCTTTTCTCTCCAGCTTTTTCTTAAGGATAGTTTGGAATGTACAAAGGTAGAGAAAATATTTTAATGAGCCTCCTTGTATCTATCATACAGCTTAAACAAATAATGAGTCATGGCCCAATGTTGTTTCATCTCTACCCTTCTCCCCACACTGAATTATTTTGAAGAATGTCCCAGACATCATATCATTTCTTTGGGTTTTCTTTCTTATGTTACATGGACTTCAACTTATCTTCTGCAAAGAGGAGGCTTTATGTGTGCTGTACCTTCTTTTGAGGCAAGCCAGGCTGCCGTTTCTGATCTCCTCCGTGGTGTGTAAGGGTTCTGCAGGTGACAGTGCCTGTGGTCGCCTCATCTCAAGCAGAGATTGAAACTAAGCCTCAGACTGGAATCAGTGAGATCCGAGTTCACTGCATCAGAATAACATTAATACACATTTAAGGAGTAGTCAGGTGACTCGGTTGCAGATTTCCTGCACTTGACGCTCCCTGGATGAGCTGTAGGGCTGCAGTGATGGTGGCAGCGTCCTTACTGACAGTTCCTGTGTGTAACTCTCCACTTGTAAACCCAGGAGTAAAAGAGGCCCCGACTGGCTCAGTGGCATAGCGGTTAAGTTCCTGCACTCCGCTGCAGTGGCCCAGGGTTCACAGGTTCTGACCCCGGGCGTGCACGGACGGGCGCGCATGGACGCACCGCTTATCAAGCCATGGGTGGCCATGTCCCATATAAAGTAGAGGAAGATGGGCACGGATGTTAGCTCAGGGCTAACTTCCAAAAAAAAAAAAAAAAAAAAGCCCTGAGACCTTGAGAGACTCCTCCAGCGGGATTCTTTCCCCTGATTGTGGCACCTTAGCTATTTTAATGCAAACTACAGCCTGGGGGCCAAATCCTGCCTTGCAGCCTAGCTAGCTAAGAATGGTTTTTATATTGTTGAATGGTTGAAATAAAAACTAAAAAAAGAAGACAATTATTTCATGACACGTGAAAAATATGTGAGACTCTGATGTCAGTGTTCATAAGTAAAGTTTCATTGGAACATAGCCACGGCCATTCATTCACTTATTGTCTATGGCTGCTATCTCCATACAACGGACAGCAGAATTGAGTAGGTATGACAGATTATACAGTCTACCAAGCCCAAAATTTACTGTCTGGCTCTTTACAGAAAGTTTGCCTTCCTTGTTCTAATGTGTTCCTTGGTTAATGAAGGGAAACTCATTCTGCAGGATGTGATTCTAGTACTCTGAACTTTCTGTTTTGAGGAGGTGAGTGTTCAAAATAGTAAAATCAACTATTCTTAAACCAAAAGTTTATTCAATATTGAAGAAATATGTTGGGCTAGAAAGAAATACATGGAGAGAAAAACGGTTTTCTGTAAGAAGGTTCCTATCCTTGTTCTGGTTTGTCATTAACTGCCACTTTTCTAGGGCGTATACCTGTTTCAGGGCTATTCAAATACAGAGCATCAACAGAGCTGTTACTGTCCCAGCTTCTAAGAGCCTTGGACTATGAGGATGGTGCTTGGCTTCTATTAAGCCCTTGCATGGTATGTAAATATTCTGAAGAAAGAATCTAGAACTTTCATGGGATTTTCAAAAGGGTGCCTGACTGAAATTCTTGAGAGTTTCTGCCCCTGAGCTGGCTTAGAGAAACCGAGGCCTCATTGGAGGTCTTGGGAATTATAAGGCGGATTCACCAGAAAACAGATTTGCATTTTGACTGATGGAAAGGGCACACAGTGTCTTTAGGTCTCACATCTTTACGATTTTGTACTTTCTGAAAAGTGCAGCACCTGGCACAATCCGTGCTGAATTCCTCAACCCTCAAGGTTTCACACTTCATAGAAACCATGCACGTTACCTGTGGTAGGATGGGGTTCCCAAGCTGTACCCCATTTAGAGTTTTGATTGGTTCTTGTGAACTTTAATCTGAGGAAGGAGGTGTAAGGATTTTATGCATCATTATTGAGTTTGACCTACATGTTACGTGGTCTCATTTCTTCCTTGTGAGGACATCCTGCTTCCTCACGTCCACAGCTCACAATATTCCTATGTGTATGTGGACAGCTCAAGTTTGGTGAGAACTTTTACTCTGTGCCAGCACAAGTTTTACCTTATATAATCTTCATAGTAATCCTGTGACCTAGGTATTATCCTTATCTCCATTTTACAGATGAGGCTCAGAGAAGTGAGGTACCTCACCATGATCACAATGCGTGTAAGAGACCCTGTAACCTAGATCTGCCTAACTCCACAGCCCACATGCTTAACCCTCTGCTGTGCTGGGCCCGTTCCAGCACGTGCACCCACTTTCATGAACTTGAGCAGGTTGCCCTGAGCTTTCTTATCCTTATCCTTGCCTGGAAAAACTGACCTTTACCAAAAAAAATTGTTTTTTAAGTAAAGATATCAGAGACTTTCCCTTGCTCTGCCTTCCAACAGTCTATATGTTGTATTTAGCAGTTCTTTTATAAAATCTTTTCTTTGAGGGGGAGGGGAAGTGTGTGCAGTTTGCATTAGAAGTAATTAGCTTTAAAAAAAAAAAAGATTAAATGAAAGCTAAGGTTGCAGCTGATAGCAAACACAATCGTCTGGGATTTGTGCCATTAAAAACAAATTCTTTAAAAAAGGAGAAGTGAGGGCCGGCCCTGTGGCTTAGCGGCTGAGTGCACGCGCTCCGCTGCTGGCAGCCCGGGTTCGGATCCCGGGCGCGCACCGACGCACTGACGCACCGCTTCTCCAGCCGTGCTGTGGCCGCGTCCCACATACAGCAACTAGAAGGATGTGCAGCTATGACATACAACCATCTACTGGGGCTTTGGGGGAAAAAATTAAAAAAAAAGGAGAAGTGAAATTTCACTATTTAAATAGCATTTCAGTGCAAGATTGCTTTTAATCATGTTGATACTCAAAGTTTATGGCAGTATTTCTAATAAATGTGCCCCTCTGATTATTAAAGTATTTTTTGATTGAAGTTCTAAGGAGAAAAAGAAGCCTGTTAGTAGACTTAACAGTTGGAGTTACTGTACTTTTGAGAGAAAGGCAGAGGATTACATTTGTATTCATCTTGTACAGCAGGGATTATTATAAATGAGCAAAAGGAGAATGACTTTTGCATTTTAGGCACCCATAGCATAAAACTAGATTAAATGTTCTTGTTCCTCTTTGTAATAAAGACCCTGCTAACATGAAATGCTTTTCTGTTATATATAAGCTTATGGCAAGGAAAAAGTAATAGTTTATTATCAGTTAGATTCACAATCTTAAAACAGAAAATAGTCCCCTCCCAAGTTATGCAGATGTTTTCCACAATCCTGAACTCCAGTAATGCAGTAGGAAAAAAAAGAATGCTTTTAACCAATGGTCCTAGGCGTTTATATTTCAAAACAGAAAGTGTCTGAAATAAATTGGGGACCAAACGTAGGGTTTCTTGCATTTTATAATATATATAATTAGATACATACGTAATTCTTACTATCATAAAAGTATGAGAAGCATTGTTTTGGAATAAAGGGCAGTCTTTTAAATTTGAACAAAGTTAAGGTTTGGGGAAAAGTCACTGCACTGTCCTTATTTTTCTTATTTCTTTGTGGACTTTTTGGAGGCCAGTATGTATTTTGGTGTTTAAGAACCACTGCTTTAAATCAGCTTCCCAGAGTGTCTTCCATGTAACCGTGCTTCTATGTGCTGTTAGTAGGTGTTATGCAGAAAAGGAGTTCCATGTGGTAAGTTTGCAAAAGACTTTAAATAGAGACAATACTGGGAACTCCAATTCTGGAGTTAAACAAACCTGGATTCAAATCTCAGCTCTAGTAGGTAACTTGAGGAAAATTACATAGCTTTGCTAAGCCTCAGTTGACTTACCTGTAAAATGGGAATAGTGGCGGTACCTCATAGTGGTTGGGAGGATTAAATGATAGAATGCAGTTTCAGCACTTTGTACAGTGTCTGGCAGAGTAACTGCTCAATGAAAGTTAGTTGCTAATTTTATTATTCTTATCAATAATGAAAATACAGTGTTGTGAGCATGCGTCTAATCAAGTAATTAGCCAGAACCCTCAGGGGAGCATCAGGAAGTGAAATGCTAGTTTTCCTTTAGCAGGCAATATGTAGGCAGTGAGAGGAAACCTCAGCATGATGAGGATAACAGAGTGTAGCAAATGAACCTGAGTTTCAAGCTTTTTTGGACTCTGGTAAAAATGAGAAGTGGGAGTTGACATTTCTTGTTTCCTCCTTTAGTCATCTCTTTTGACTTGCAGAGAGAAGCCCAGTGTGGGTATTTACTTTCCCCTGCTTATACAGAGTTGCACTTGGTTCTCTTCTGTAGTTTCTGTTTCTTTAGATAGCTTCTTATAATGTTTTACAAACCTCTTTTTCTGGGCAAGAAAGGTAAGTTATAGCCAACAGAATAAAGTCATCCTCACTGAATTGGGAAATGGATCAGGGAGATAACTGAGGCCACTGCTTATATGATTTTATGTTTGTGTGGTGGTAGTCACAGGGGATTTTCTGCCTGATGAGGGAATTTAGAAAATTGCCTTTTCAATTCTTGGAAATTTCCATTTTAACTTGAAGCAATTCTGCATTTAAGTTATCTTGTTCTCTTTGGAAACTGTATAGACAGATATGTTTTAATGGAAAAAATCCCATTATCATCATTATTATAGAAGTTAATATATACTCATTGTAAAGATTTTACTAATAATGAAACATGAAAACCAGCATTCTCTGTAATTGCACTCTGGGCAATGTTGAATCTTTAATTACAGGATTTGGACTTAGGGCAAGTCATACTTGACCAAGGACACCCATGTAACTACTTTGGGCACTTATCAACACGTAGGACTCAAAGTTACCAGCCTGGTTATTTCGTTTCCTGACAAGGTCCAGACCCTGTCTTTCGGCAGGCCTCAGGATATTTTGTCCAGCATGATTCCTGCCTTGAGAAGCCTCTGGCTGTTTTGCCTTCGTTCATTTAGGTTTTATCCCACAAACATTTGACAGGCACATTGTCTGTGTCTCTTGCTGGGCTAGAGTCCAAGGGTATATCTGTAAACAAGGTAAGAAGGCACAGCTCTAACCCCTAAGTCGGGCAGTTGGTCAGCAAATACTTACGGAGTTACCCACTAAGTGCCAGGTTCTCTGATGGGTGTTAAGGGTAGAGTGACACGAGTCAGAAAGAACCCCTGCCCTCTAGTGAATGGAGATACAGTAAATATACAAACATCTTTTGGGGACCTTGAGTGCTGTAAAGTCAATAAAGTAGGCTAATGAGTTGGGGGAGGGGGAGGGTTCTAGCGAACATGACCAAGGTAGGCTTTTCTGGGAATTTAACATTTGAGCTGAGATCTGAATGGTGAGAAAGAGGCCACTGGATCATCTGTCGGGGGTGGTGTTCTAAGCAGAAGGAAAAAGCAAGTACATGACCTCTGAGATGGGAATGGGGAAGAGTGGAGGGAAATGAGGCTCACAAAGGTCAGATTACAGAGGCCAAGATGAGGAATTTGGATTAATCCTAAGTGTAATGGGAGCCTACTGCAGGGTAGCTTCAGCAGGGGAATGGCCTGATCTAATTCGTAGTGTATCAAGACCACTGGCCGTTGTATGGTGAATGGATTGGGGGAGGGTGTAGGGACCAGACAACTTAAGTGAGAGGTGATGGTGGCTTAGATCCTGGTGATGGCAGTGGCCGTGCAGAGAGGTTGCCTTGTTAAGGAGATGTTTTGGAGGTATAGTTGACATGATTTAGTGAAGAATTGGATGTGGATGAGGAAGAAAGGTAAGGATTGGGATCTGAGGCTTGAGCAACTGAGTGGTACCATTTAATGAGCTGAGGAATGATAGAGAATGTGGAGACTCAAGGTTAGAGCTCTGTTTTTGGCCACACTGTGTTTCATATACTTAGCATTCATGTGCAGCTGTGGAGTCGGCAATTGAATATACACTTTGGAGGTTGGTGGAGCAGCCTGGGCTGGGTACACAGCAGCCTGGGCTGGATGATGCAGGTGAATCTGCATCATCAGTGTACAGAGAGCATGGAAAACTGTGGGACAGGCTGTGTTCCTCTAAGATGGGAGTGTCAATAAAGAATAGGAAAGGGCCAATGGCTGAGCCCTCGTTGAAGGGGTGGGTGGGTGAGGAATCTCCAGTGAGGTGGGACGGGAAACCAGGTGAGTGTGGTGGTATAGAATTTGCGACAAGGAAACGCTTTTTTGTGTGTGTGTGTGTGAGGAAGATCAGCCCTGAGCTAACATCTGCCAATCCTCCTCTTTTTGCTGAGGAAGACTGGCCCTGGGCTAACATCCATGCCCATCTTCCTCCACTTTATATGGGACGCCGCCACAGCATGGCTTGCCAAGTGGTGCGTCAGTGCGTGCCCGGTATCCGAACCGGTGAACCCTGGGACACCGCAGTGCAGTGCACACACTTAACCGCTTGCGCCACCAGGCGGGCCCCCAGGAGATGCTTTTAAGTGAGGAGTGACTGCCTGTGTCAGATGCTGCTGTGAAGTATAGTAAAGCAAGGCCTTTACTGTGGGTCTGTGGCTTTGGCGGTGTGGAGGTTGTTTATGACCTTAGTCAGGAGAATTGAGGAGGTAGATGCCTGGTTGGAGGGGGCTGTAAGAACCAGAGCTGAGGAAGTGGAGAGGGTAAGTGTGGGCAGGTCTTCAAAGGGTTTTGCTTTGAAAGAGAAATAAGGCAATAGCAGGATGGGGGCATGGGGAAAGGGAATAAAAGGAAAGTTTGTTTTATTTTATTTATTTTGAATAATATTAGAACATGTTTGTCTGCCACTGAAAATGATGCAGGAGTGAGGGATAATTGATCACATGTGAGAAAATGAATCATCACGAGGATGATCAGAGCCCAAGAGGACAGGTCAGTTTTGGATAGATCAGACTTTTTTCTGTTGTAATGAGAGGAAGAGCATGTATATTTAGCTGCAGGTAGAGACATGGAATTGTGGGAAGATAAGGTAGGTAGTTCTTGTCATTTCTGTGAAGTAAGAGTGAAGTTAGGAGGTCATCTGTTGAGAATGGGTAGGAAGAAGAATTTTGTCTTTTTCTCAAGGTATCTGGATGCGGGGAATAGCCAAGTTAAACTGGGCAGTTATGCATCTGTTAGAGGCCTTCCAGTGTACTTACAAGAAAATCTAGACTTCTAGCAAGGCCTGTGATGCCTTGGAGGGTAGGAGTGTGAGCCCAGAAAATCAGGAATCTCAACAGCTTGAAGTGGAGTGTAGTCAGAGCACAGGCTGCGGAAGCAGGGGTCAGGTAAGGAAGGCTTCCTGGAGGAGGTGAAGGGGTGAGTTGGAGTTTTTGTTAAGCCTTGAAGGAGGAGTTAGCCAGTCTGATGTGGGAGCAACTTCGGAGGTGGGGACATCTCTAGGGGAGGAGCCTGGAACTTGGCTGCAGCCCTGGGAGGCGAGTACTGGAGGGCAGGAGATGGAGCTGGATGCAGCAGGAGGCAATGCATCCTGTGTCCAGAGGGTGGGCTTTGAAAGATCACCATGGTAGCAGTGGGAAAATTGAGTTGGCAGTGGCTAAAGTAGAAGTTGGAGGCCAGTGGGGTCTGCAGCCTAACTCCTTAATGTGAAATCCTCAAATGTCTAGGTGATGATAAACTGAGGAAGTGAGGTTTTAAAATACAGTTTTAAAATCTAAAATGGATTTTTTTCCCTGCTAAAACCCATTAATGGTTTCTGTTTCTCTGCATTGATTCATTTGTTTATTCAGCATGTGTTCATTGAGCACTTACTTTGTGCTAGGTATTGTTCTGATTTTCAGAAAACCAGCAAACATTTTAGAACAGCCCCCATAGAGCTTCTATTTTAGTAGGGGAGACAGGCAGCAATAAAAAAAAGTGAAATATATATATATGTTAGGTGGTGATGAGTGTTCTGGAGAAAGATAAAGTGTGGAGGGTTACAATTTAAAATAGGGTAAGAGGGAGTTTTCTGAACCAAGACTTGTAGGATATGAAGGTGTGAGCCCTGTGGGTATCACGGATGAGCCTTCAGGCAGAAGGAACAGCAAATCCAAAGGCTCTGGTGGGAGAGGATCCTGGAATGTCCAAAGAACAGCAGGGGGCCAGAGTGGCCTGAGAAGTGTGAGTAGGGGGAGTGTACTAGGGGAAGTCAGATGCCGAAGGCTTGGGAGTGAGTTCTCAGGGGAGGAAGATCACATAGGGCATAACTTATAGCCCCTTGAAAATCCAGATCCCTTTTCTGTGATCCACAGGCCCTGCTTGGTTTAGCGTCTCCCAGGCTGTCCAACCTCATCACCTTCCCTTTTCCCCTTTGCCTTCTGTGCCTCAGGCACGCTGGCCTCCTTCCGGTTCTTGCACACTGGGCTCTTTCCCACTTCTGAACCCTTGCATATGCTGTTCCCTCTGCCTGGGTTTCTGCTTGTCCTTCTGCCCCCACCCTTTCCTTAGGTTAGGTGTCGCCTTCTTAAAGGAGCCCTCCATATCACTCACTCTGTAGCCCTTATCAGAAATTGTGTGTTAGTATCTTGTGTCGATATAAAGCAAGCCATCACTTGCTAAAATGCATCATTACTTTTAGATTTGGGGTATAAATGCCAGGTAAAAGGAATTATCACAACACGTTTTTATATAGGTCTTGGCTAAATTTGTGAAATTGGCCTCGAGGGAAAAAACAGTTTGGACTACCCACTAATAATATTCTTTGGCCTCTTGTTGGGACAGGGCTGGTAGTGTTCCTGCAATAACGTTTCATTCCCTTGTTGGTTATAAAGTTTGATAGACCATTGTTCATCTTTTTTTTTCTCAGTGTTCTAGCACCCTCTTTTTGGTTGAGTAACAGTATTCTGTGAAGAGAAATGGTTTTGGTTTTGGAATAACTGGTTATGCACAAACAAATGACAATGTGCCTGAATCTCTCTGTTATAGCGCCAGGATTTTCTTTCCCAAGATAAACTCTGTGCTTTTTTTGGCCTCTGAATAGGAAATTTATTTTCTCCCTTCCCTTTATTACTGTTTCTAGGCCTTTTTCTGTCTACTCTGGTGAACTACTGCACCGGGGACAGGCTCAGAGTTTACTGTAGATTTTATGTGCTATACTTTCTATTCCTCTTAACTTACTTAGCCCCGTGTCTGATGAGCTTTTCATTGTTAACTGGCACCTGCAGTGGCTATTTCTTTAAAAGATCTTGTGTTTGTTAGATGTTTTCTTAAAAGCTGGTGATTGTTGCTGAAAATAATCTGAGTTGTATGATTTTATGATCTATCCATGAATCATAGTCTTCTCATTGAAGAGATAGTTATGATGGGGTAACAAATTATATAGATTTATAGTAAAAAAAAATATAGATTTTTTTCTAATTTAAAAATCAAACCATCCAGATAAATTAATAAAGTTGGTAAGCACTAGTATTCATCAGGTGCTGGGTAATCTTTGTAGAAATTTCACAAAGATCTTCTTTTTTCATCCTTAGTAATTCTGGAATAAAAACAGCTCCTTAAATATAGGATTTTGGTAGATGGCATTTAAGAATTAGGAAAACATGTCAAATCCTGATAACTATATGGTTTGCGTGCCCATTTTATTTAAGAGTGAGAAAATGCTTTTAAAAAGTATTTGACAACTTGAAAAATTAAGCATCTTAGCCAATACCTGGTAGTGAGTAGCAGCAGTAGTGATAGTAGCTCTCATTATTTGAGCAGTTCCTCTGTGTCAGGGACTGTGCTGAGAACTTGATAGGGATTGCCTCATTTAGTTCTTACCACAATAAGCAGGTACTTATATTATCCCCATTTTAAAGATGAGAAAACTGAGGCTTAGGGAGGGTAACTTGCCCCAAATCACACAGTTTATATGTGGCAGAGCTGAGATTTCTGGTCTGGCTGCCCCCAAAGCCAGATGGTTCCCTGATTTGTCAATTTAGCAGTGGCTAATTTCTGCTTCTTGATCTGCTGTTTATGAGGGGACACTTGGAATAGGCTTTAATTTATTAGTAAACAAGTAAAGTATCAGAGCACACTCCAGAGAGCAGTGCAAAATCAAGGAAGTTGCTTGCCTGGCGTTTTAGGGAATAGCAGCAGCAGGGAAGTTCTGATGGGGAGAGTGGGAGTATCATCTGAGAACTTTGGACTTAGAACTTTGGGGAG
The DNA here is from genome assembly GCF_057802395.1 of Ceratotherium simum simum. Taxonomy (NCBI): domain Eukaryota; kingdom Metazoa; phylum Chordata; class Mammalia; order Perissodactyla; family Rhinocerotidae; genus Ceratotherium; species Ceratotherium simum. The sequence continues at coordinate 63,391,438 of NC_141904.1, forward strand.
AGGGGTGTGTGTGTGTGTGTATTCGGCCATGCAAGGATTCATTTAAAATCCACAGTGAACGTAATTTGTACGATGCATAGTGGAGAAATGGGTAACTCTCAGAAAGCAAATCCTAATAGTTTTTAGCTGAAACAGGTAAAAATAATGCAGAAATTTTTTGAACGTAACAGGGAAGTGGCATGTATACTAACCTTTTAGGACAGTGTCTTCAGCTAGGAAGATAAGTACAGCTGATATAACTTGTTATAATAATGCACTGAGATTCTGGTACTTCACAGATTTTCCAGGAGTCTTTCTTGTGAAAATTAGAATCACTATTTTTTACTGTCTGGCTCACCAAACCATTTTCTGGTTGATATTAAGTAGTTAAATTGATTGATCTGACCTCTCATTCTTTTTTTCCCATCTCTGCTTGTCTTATTGGTGGTGCTTCCCAAAAGGGAAATAGGTTACAGCAACAACAAAACTTCCCATCAGATGTTTTTCTTTGCTTTGGTCGTATTGCATTACTGTGGTCTTCCCTACGTGTGACACGACTGGCACAAGGCAAATGGGAGTTTGCTTGCAGGCCAGGCCAGCTTTCTCTTCCTGGCCGCAGAGCCCTGCCCGGCATCCTGTCTTTGCTCTGCACACAGTAGGTTCACGTTGTCTGTTGTCAGTGAGGGGACTGACAAGCAGTGGAGGGATCATGGAGAGACTCCTCAGCCATCCCCAGGAACTGGGAATTACCTGCTCAATAGCCTTTGGCAGGAATCTAGAGTTTTGAAATGGCTGTGACTAAAATTGGACATAATTTCGGTATTTGTTTGCTTTACAGGAAAAATAGGTCTTAATGAATATTTTAATGGTTTTCAAATAGTGCTGATTACTTTGAGAGGTCAGACTTTGATGCTTGTTTTCAGTAAAATTTAGCAGCCTCTGTTCAGAGACAGCTTTTCCTTCCATTTTAAAAAATAAGTTTTTATTTTTATTCCCAAATTCCCAGGAAATTTTAAGTGTTGTCAGTTTTATGAAAAGGTAATTAGGAAGTGAGTAGGGAATATGTCTTGCAAGCAGTTGGTTTGGCGTCATCACTCACATTCTTATTTGCCTGATGAAAATATCTCGTAATAAGACCCCTGTGTGTGCAGCCCCTCCCCAGCTTTCCCTGGAAGGCCTTGGCCGTAATTATGTCTATATCTGGGCACTGTCAGATGAAGACAGGAGCCAGAGTGGAAAAATTTGGGTAAGTTCTGACATACCCCTATTGCTTGAGGATTTTTGTACCAAGTTTTAAGACGCTGCCCAGGTGCCTACTTCTGTGGAGACATAGTAAGAGCTCGTGAGTTGATTTTGTTAAATATGGCTATTGAGTGCCGTATGGGGCACGGAAGAGTAGAGCAGTGCTGTTTCCAAGAACTGCTGAGGAATTAAAATGAAACACAGAGGGGTCTAGAAGAGGTTGGCCCTTAAAGCTGGAATCAATCAAATGTATAGTGAAAGTTCTAACTTCTTATTTCTACTGCTGATCTTACTGTTACTTACTTGTAAGCACCCCCTGAAAAAGTGGAGGGGAGAGCATTAAGCTTAATTACTCAAAATTGTAACTTAGCTGTGATAAAGGTTCTGTGAGCAGTAGCCGTGGATACCCATGTGTGGAATCTGCTTATAGGGTGTCTGGCCTTGACTAGGGTGTCAGGGAGGAAGAGCCCCTGAAGACCAGAGAGGGCACTCATGGACTTCTCTTGCTGCAGAAAACAAGCCAAATCTCTGGCCTGTGGCCACTGAGGGACTGATCTAGTGTCCCTTTTTCCTTATGGCCCTTTTGCCTTCTCTTCAGACAGAAGATACATCATTGCCATCTCTTTTTTTGCTTTCTTTTCAACGCTCTTGGCTGTATTTCTTCTGGTTTAGGTAGTCTCCTTTATATAACCACACCCTCTTTAAATTGTCCCTGTACCCTTCTAACTCTTACTTTAGGAGAAGAGCTCACGTTAAATCCTGTTCTCTTTTAATGTCTCCCATCTCATATCATAACATGGGTGACAAATGTAAATTGTGATATAAACTTGTGTCAAAGGAAAGAAAAGCCTTAAGTATGGAAGTGGAAGTAGACACATGAAGAACTAATGCATGGGCTTTGAAATCAGAGCTTCTCAAACTAAGTTTATTTGAGAAATTGGAGGCCCTTGAACCCCTTCATAGATATATGCAAATTATTGTCTGTATTTGCCTAAGTGCAGTTTTCTAGGGGAAGAGAATATACTTTTCAGCAGATATTCAAAGGCTTTCATGACCCAATGGTGTTCAGCACCGCGAATGAAAATACCCGAAGTCTTTTTATAAGATCATAGCAAGTCTCCATTATTATTTCACTTGTAGTTAAAGCATATTTTTTGTTCAAGTTCCCATGTTCAAGACAGTTTTTTTTTTAATTTCCTATTCAGTTTCTAAATTTTTTGCTTTTCTTAATTATTGCTTTCACAGCAGTATTGTTTTCTATAATTTTTATAAAAACATTTAGTATTCTGGCTGCTTAAGAGCCATAAGTGGGCCAGCCTGAGAAAACCATCTTTGTCATAGTGGTACCTTGTGGTATTTGTAATTGACCCTGTTTATAAATTAAGGGCAAATGAGGGACAGACTTTGGGACAGGAGGTGGCAGCTGGGATGATCTTTGTGAAACTCACATCTAATAGTGTTTGTTGTTGCTTAAATGACTTGCTCTTGCTTAATTGACTTCACTGATTCCCATTGCCCTTAGGGTAAAGAGAAAACTACTTAATATGGCTGATGGACAAGGTTCTATTTGCCTGGTGGCCACCACGTCCTCTTTGCTCCTTAGCTCTTCCCTCCTGGTTATGTGCTGTCTCTATGCACATCCTTTCCCCAGACACACTTCCCCTCCCCTGCTGCCTTCTTTCCCCTAACCCCTTTCCCCAACGGAAGGAACATTAACCCTCATCTCTTAGGTTTGAGCTTCAATATTAGTTCCTCAGGCAGCCTTGCTGGGCCTCTGGTTTGACTTTATGTCTGCAGCACGCTTTTTTGTGTTCAGCTGGAAGGAGATCTTCCCATGTCTTCAGTATAGCTCTGCCTAAGTGTTTGTTTTTAAACCTCTCATAGTATTTTGTATTATGAATATACTGTGGTTATTTAAACTCCACCTGTATAGATGGATAGTTAGGCTGTTGGCAGTTTTGCTGCTTTTACCAACAGTTACAGTTAAAGTACTTTTACAAGCTTCTTACCACTAGTGAAATTTTTATTTGTCTGCTTGTTTGTTTTGTAAACAAACAGACAAATTGAGGGTATATTTAAGTAGATAATGCCAAAATGCCCTCCAAAAAAGCTTTTCAAGTGTCAGAGGTCCATTTAGGTGACAGAAACGTATATTGATGGCTGGGGGCACAGTTCCTTTCTCTGGAGTCTGTCTCTCCTTCAGGAACTGGCAGATCCAACTTTTCTCCCTGTCTTCCTACTCCCCAAGTTTAGGGCTGTTGAAATTCTAGTCTTCTGTCTGTAGAAACTTAGAGCCCTGTGATTTGAAAATGCAGACTGACCTTCAAAGTGTTGTTGTTAAAGGAAGAATTAATTTTAGGCTTCCTGGTTATTATAATGTTCTTCATCTGAGAATCACAAAGTACCTGGGATATTTAATCCACACAAAATCTGAGGTACAGTTTTTGCCACCTTATTGTTGACTTTCTTCATCTACTCTGCCAGCCCTGGCCTCCACAGTCGCAAGCAAAGGTAAAAGCTGTTTCCTACCTCCCTCGAGAATGTCCATGATGAATGAACTGTACATTTCATAACAGGATTTGGGGTTGAATAAGGAACAGAATGTTAAGTGACTGCATAGTCTCAGCTACTTTTCTTTCACAAAAAAGGGGGAAATATAATTTCCCTGTGACTGTGGTGATCTCCCTTGTCCTCCCTCTTGATAAAATGATATTCTTTATTGGGTATTTAAATAAACCTGTGCAAAGTAGTTAGCGAACCTTTCTGGGGAGGGGGCAGTGGTTCCTGCTGAAGGGGTAATGAAGTTGATGCCTCACAGGTGTCTATTGGAGGGAGTGGCTAGTTGATTTTTTTTTTTATTAGTTTGTATAGTATTTATTTTAAGATAGCATCCTCAGTTTTCAAAAAAAAAAGATAATTGGAAGTTGGGTGGTCGATTCATTCACAAATTTTGCACTTGAAAAGCTGCTGATGTTCATCCTTATTTTCAGAACCATCAACTGCCCTAACTCCTTTGCAGCTAATGGCCAACACTACATTTGTACTGAGAGGCCAGGGACTAATTCCTCTAGGAGCTGGGGAAGTCTGAAAACCACCCCCGTGTGTCCTGTCCTTTCATATTTGCCTGTCAGCTGGCAGCCTCTCCCACCTGCCATAGCCTCTTCATTTCTGTCTACTGAGAGGCTGTGATTGAGTCTGGGCTTTTTGGCGCACTGTGTGTTGAAGTTTCGCCATTTCCAGGAAGAGAATTCACAGAAAGAATTGCCTGGTTCTCTGGGTTCTTGGGGGCAGGGGATGTTTTTGTTTGTCCTTATGGGAACCACTCTTTAAACAGTGGCTGGAGAAATCAGAAATCAGACAGTTATCCTACTTAAACACCTCTTTCCAGAGATGAGGATGGGATGGGGGAGCACTAGGAAAGAGATGGCCTGTGTGAAAGCTAGAAAGGGAATACTTTTGGATGGGAACTGGAGGAAGAGAGGGTGAAATGAGGAGTATTATGTCCTGGTGACTCAGTTCTTTAAGTACTTCCTCTTTGGGTTCCTGTAATCATACTAAGAGTTTTGCAGGGTGTTAATGCTTGTTGCACAGCAGCATCGCATTTCCTGGGTGACAATCTCTGCTCCATCACTTCCCCGCTGACCTTGGGCAAGGTATTTAACATCTCCTAGCCTCAGTTTCCTCACAAGTGGGCATGGATTAGAGTAGTGTTTCCCCTACAGGGCCATTTTGAGGGTGCTTTAATTAATGCAGGCTTTCTCAACCCCATTGTTACTGATATTTGGGGCCAGATAATTCTTTGTTGTGGGGGACTGACTGTTCTGTGCATTATAGGATGTTTAGCAGCATATCTGGACTCCACCACTGAATGCCACTAGCACCACTCACTCCAGTTGTGACAACTAAAAATGTCTCCAAACATTGCCAGTATCCCCTGGAGGGCAAAACTGCCCCCTACTGAGAACCACCACTTTAATGTATGTAAAAGCCCCTTGCTCAGTGCTTGGCATATAGGAATGTTGTTCAGTGTTTGATGCATAGGAGGTGCTTGATAAATGTTTGAATGAATGAGTATTGATGTTGCTGGTGTTATGCTTTTGAAGGAGTTCTAGCTCCTTCCTTAGAAATACATTATGGAGGAGATCCCTTATTGAGATTCTTGTGGCACTGCATTAACTAAATTCTTATGGGTGGCTACCAAGAGGAGCACTCCCTTCCTACCCTGAGTTTTACTGATATTCCACAGCAGCACCCATGAAGTGCCAGAGTAGCTATTCCTATATAGCCTTGATTCCAGGATGCCTGTTTTTCTCTTGCTTCAATATTTCTGAAATCAGAATGGATTATAAGTTAAAGAGCACATGATTTTTCCTCAAAGGCTGATATTGACACAACTTGATGGCAGCTTTGAAATTAAGGAATGTGGTGTTTCTGTGTATGTCTGGGCTTTGCACCTGGATTGGAAGCTCTGTGTGGGCAAAGGCTGTCTGACCGTGCCATTCATTCCTGGTACTCAGCACAGAGTCTCAAATGTTTGAATAGCCTGCACTTTCCGGTGTTCTATGATGATGCCCTTAAATGGCCTTTCGTAGGGTTTTGGACCGTCATACAGCTCAGGACGAAGAACAGTGCAGTCTCTCACTTGATGTCGGTGCCAACAGTGTTTTTTTCAGTAGTCCCTATTTTGCCCTTTCAGCAGTGTGTTTGAGTGGTTATTTGACTGTTTTACTGCATTTTGCTTGCTATGAAGATGAGTATACAGTACAAACTAGTTTTCCGACACTGGTGATAAGAAACATATGTCTCAAACTTTTACAAAAGGGTTGCATCATAAATACTTGTAACTTAGGCAAATTATACCATACAATGGCACAAAAGAGAAAAATAGTGTGGCTAATTTCACCAGTCTTTCAATGCATATTGCCCTGAAATATGCTTGAATGGGAGGTGTGAATCAACGTAAGTTGATTCCATGAGGAGAGGATATTGCTCACTGCTGTTATCCTGAAAGATAGTAGCATCCTGCAAGAGTGCTTTGAACATAGTAAGCACACAAATAATTATGGACTATTGATTGCTTTTCCTTTATATGGTCTCAGTTCCCACGAGTGTCTCAAAGTGTAAGCATCACATTATCCTGTGATTCTGGTGTTTAATTACATGGATTTTTTTCATACAATAAAGCCCCTAAACACAAGCCAACTATTTCATCTGGTAGAAACAGCCATCTGTTCTAACATTAGTGACACAACTGGCTGTGTAAGACTTACTGGTTGGGCTCTGTGTGGTGTCTGAGAAATTTTCAAGGATGATTTCAACTGACTTTAGAAACTTTAGAACCAACTGATTCCTCTCTTAAAGTGGAACTTCCCTGTCAAAATCTAGACAGATGAAAATCGTCAGGCATGCAGAAAACTCTGACATCAATTGTATGTTAGGTGGGCTTAAGCTGATCAAGGCACTGTTGTGTATACTTTTGAAGTGCTAGAAATACATCCCGGAGACTGAGTTTCAAAGGTGATATCTAATTAGAAATTTTGTGATTTGTGGTGCCAAGTACAGGATCCCAGAAATCTCCTGTTTGGCTTCCTCACATAAGGTTTTGTGTAGGAAAGTAGGGGACTGCGTATGGTAGGTTCTAGGTAAATATTTGTTGATAGAGTAACCTCAGATCTAAGATAATGAAAGAGATGAAGGTCTATCCTGGAATAGCGCTGGGTTTTTCTTCATTCATGATTCTACTCAGCCCATACTTTGTGCCTTTGACTGGTTGGTCAGTTTTGTAGTCTGCCCCTTTCCTTCCTGATTGAATATTCATGCTGTAGTAAAGAATGGAAACATTATCATCTTCTAATGACCTTAATCTGATTTGTAAGTGTTCTACAACTCATACCCATTTAAAAAAGGCAACAGGCCCCAGGATAAGAAATTTCAGAAAGGAGAGTTGAAAATGTTCCTGCTTTGGCCTAGTGTAATTATTTTTCCTGTTCGGTTGCCTAGGCAGGCTGCCAGAAGATAGGGGTACAAATTAATTAACCAACTGTTTGTAGAGATATGGCCATGTCATTACTGATAAGCATAGACGTAAATAAGGCAGTGTGTCGGTTGTTTTTTTGAAATGAGGGAGGACTGCAATATGTTAACTAAAATAAAATAGACCAGGGGCTTAGTGGGGCAAAAGTATAGTTTCTCTTAGTTTCCATTTATTAGCACATAAAGTTGTTTTTCCCTGTTGTTTTAAGTGCCTCCTGATGTGTTGAATGGGGGGAGAAAGTGTGAATTGTCATGTTAGTCTTTTACAAATATAGTTGAATGTTTTGTACCTCTGTTAAACATATTTGGATCCCACCCCTTCCCACTAAAATCATTTCCAATATGATTTTTTATACATTATAATTTAGGGTAATTGGGATTTATTAGGCCAATGGTGAATTTTAAGTAGCACTATGTATAAAGTAATGTATGTGAATAGTTTTGCCCAGACAAGTGTCTTAAAGTAAACAATTTTTATAATGTAAGAAGCTGTGTCAATTCTGTAAGGGCTGAATCTTTGTATTTCTAGTTTACTCCTCCCCAGAGATGACACTACTAGGCTCCTTAGTAAATACTTGTTGGGGGAAGGAATGAAGCTCTGTGACCAGTGACATGTCATTGCATGCTGGTTAAGAACTAGGATCTGGAGTCAACTAGATTTAACCTTTAACCCCAGCCCCACCTCTTGCCAGCTGTGTGATCTTGGGCCAGTTACTTAATCTTTCCACGCCTGTTTCCTCATTTGTAAACTTGGGCTAATAATAGTACCTATATCACAGGGTTGTGAGGATTACATAACATAAAGCATGTAAAGTACTTAGCACACTGTCTGGCCCAGTAAGTTTTCAATAAATGTTTGACACAGTGGCTCTTATTATTACAGTCATGTGTTGCATAACGATGTTTTGGTCAACAACAGACCACATATTATACAACTGTGCTCCCATAAGATTAGTACCATATAGCCTAGGGTTGTCGTAGGCTACACTGTCTAGATCTGTGTAAGTACTGTAGGGAAGGAAGAAATTTTCCTCTACCCTTCTAGCTTCTTCTGGCTGACCTAAGAATTAAATTGATGTGAGATAGATTAACAAGTGAAAAACAGAGGTTTAATGACATGTCTACATGGGAGAAACCCAGGAAAATAGAGTAACTCGCCAGAGTGGCCAAAGACCTCACCTTAAATACCATCTTCAACTAAAGACAAAAGAAGATGTTGGGGGTGGGGAGAGTTAGGGACTTCAAAGGGAAGGAAGGCAATTCACAGGTAGATGAAAAAAGAGCAAATGTTTGGTAAATAAATGTTTGGCCACACAAAAACAGAAGAACAGAGAAGGGAGCCCAACAAACAAGCTTTTCTAGGTTCCTCGCTGTCTACCACCTAGTTTATGTTGTGCTCAGGTGATAGCTCGCTTCCTGAGACAGGTTTTTTTATCTGAGTTCTTTTAGGCAGTTAAAGGAGAGGTAACAAGAAAAACTTTCTGAGTCTTTTGTTTCTTAAAAATCATCAGCCTAAGGTAATCCTCATGTTAAAGAGACACATTTTGGGGTGGCAAATTTTGTTCCCCTTCAGTACACTCTATGATGTTTGCACAACCACAAAATCAGCTAATGACACATTTCACACAAGTATGCCCGTCGTTAAGTGACTCATGACTGTATATTGTATTTTAAACATTTGCCTGACCTTTTACTTCAGAAGCACTCAAACAAACAAACAAACACCTGGGGAGAATTGGGTGTCTAACTTGAGGCATCACTCTGAACTGTGGCCATGCAGGGTGTTATCTGCCAACCACATCTGTTTGCATATGGTTGTGGTAAGTGAGCTTTGAGTACCTTGTTCAGGTGTGTTGACCAGTTTCCCCTGGAAGGACAAGGAGTGAAACTGTGAAGTCTGAAGAAGTAAAACTGAGATAAGAGAATGTGTAAAACTTGCTTGGTGAAAATATTGCCCCATTAGGTATTCTAGTTATTGAAACAGAAATGAGCTAACAGTCAAAACAAACTTGATATACTTTAAAATTTCCCAGTGGTAATAAACTGCACCTAATCTGTTTAAACAGAAAAAGCCTTTGTGGCATTAAGAGAGATTAGGAGTAGAAGTGATTAACCAGTAGCCAACGCTCCTCTTCCCCCTTTGTGTTCCCTTACAAATCTGTCCCTCCCCAAACCCAACTAGAAAAAGCAGCTGAACAAGTGAGTTTCCTGCATGAAGCAAGGCCTAACGGAAATGATTACAGAACTAAAAAAGTATGATTTTCAGAGAAGTTGGCGTTAAGACCAAAAGAACAGTTCGCACTTCAGGAACCTAGTCTGACCTATTCCCAGCTGTCTCCTAGGTCTGACCGTGTGCTGTCGACTGGGAGACACTCTAGTATTTACGGAATGAGCGGAGGCATGAACGAATGTGATTGATTTCAGTTGTGTTCATAGGCATCATTGAGAATATTAAATTGACATATATGTATGAGTGCAACAGAATCTTTTTAGACACAGGGAAGATTTATCTTTTATTGTAACTTCTTTTTAAATACAGCTGCCTTTGGGGAAAGCTTTAACTTGAGTGTAAGCAATGAGTAGTTGAAGACATTTATGTGTGGTTCTCATCGTTCTTGGAACCATTTTTTAATTCCTGGGTGAATTGAAGGTATAATATATATATGCCTTGCCTGTTTTTTTGTCTCTCTATTTTTTTTTCATATGCAGGAAATAATGTTTTAGGACTTGAATTATAAAACATTTCTCTAAAATTAGGGGAGAGTCTTCAAGATGATGGCTTCCTTGGTAGCTTCTTGGAAATCTCAGAGGCACCAAGATGTCAAACATCCCAAGTCTGTGTTCCTCATTCTCAGACCTGGCATTCTTCCAGGATTCCTTCTCAGAGACCAGTACCAGCCATCCATCCTGTTCTGCAGGACAGGAACTTGGCATCGTTCTCTGCACCACCCTTGTATCCAGGCCATTACTAAGTCATGTCAACAGTTCCTTCTGAATATCTCTGAATCTTTTCTGTGCCATCTCACTGCTATTCCCAAGTCAAAGCTACCCCACATCTCTCACCTGTACTATTGCAAACAGCAACTGACTGGCCTCCTCACTTCCACTTTTGAACTGCGGACCTCCCTTCTCCACACTGCAGTCTGAGCAATGTTGAAAATAATAATCTGATAATATTTATCCTCCATTAAAAGACTTCCAGTAAGCACTTCCAGATGGCAGAGTAAGGACCTCTGAAAATCTTCTCCTCTGTAAAAGCAATGAGAACACTGGCAAGAAATGTCAAAATTAACTTTTTCGGAATTCTGAACATTAATGGCTTACAGGATCTGTTGAGCATTTATGTAAGAAAAAGGGCTGAATCTCTGTACATACAGCAAACTTTGTGGTGTTTTAACTCACCGTATTCCTTCCCCCCTCAGCTCTACATTAACTTTGAAAACTAGCAGTCTGACAACTATGGTAGCTGTGAAAACCAGCTACTTAGAAGCCACCAGAGAGGACAGAATGAGTTTGGAGTTCCTTAAAGCCCTATCTCCAGAGAATTGACACTGTGTGAACTGTCTAGTAGCTCCCTAAAAAGCTCTGTTCTCAGAACCTGGCTTTATTTGAGCTGGCTCAGAGCTCACTCTGTGCCCTATCCCTAGGGTGTTTGTCAAGAAAAATTAGCGGCAATTATTGAACATCACAGTTGTCTGAGGTGGTGATACCAGTTGGGGGTAACAAGAGGCTGACCAAAAAACCAAATAGGAAACACTGGGGAATGAGATGTCATTTGGGAGCTTTAAAGAACTCCAACATATTCCTGGGAATCTAGAAAACCGTGTGTGTGTATATATATATATGTGCTGTACACGTCCACAAGAATGACCTGGGAAAGCCCTAATCTTTCACATCTGGCTGACCTTGAGACTCTATGTAAGCAGAAAGTGAAGACTAAGTTGTAAACTGCTTGCTAGAGCATTGAAAGCATGTGCCAACATACGCACAGAGCCTCTCAGCAAAGGCTGAGAGACTTATGGGTTCTCGATATTTAAGGAAATCCTTGTCCAATAATTAGAAAACCAAGCAGAGACTTGACTTAACCACACATAAAAAGAATACAGACTTACAAATTAGACCAGGAAAATCACTTGAAACAAACGAAAAGGACAGGTGGATCTAGTTTCCAGAGTTGCCACATTATATAACTTAAAATGTCCAATTCTCAACAAAAAATTACAAGACAAGCAAAAAAAAACAACAATATATGGTCCTTGTGCAGGGGAAAAACACAAAATGGCACCATGTTAAAGCAAAGCTTTTTATATACTGTTGAAATTAAGTTACTTTTATTCAAACTCTACATTGTTTGAAGTTAAGCTGTTAATTGTAATCCCCAGGACAACCATTAAGAAAATAACTTAAGGGGGAAGAAAAGTAAAAGAAAAAAGGGGTATTAAAAAGGTATACTTGTATATTCAATTTAACACAAAAGGATGCAGTAATAGAATAGAAGAACAAAAAAAGACAATACATAATAGAAAATAAATAGCAAAATCACAGACATAAATCCTACCTTATCAGTAATTACATTAAATGTTAATGGACTAAACACTAATTGGTAGGCACAAGTGGACACAGTGGATTAAAAAAAATCATGATCTAACAATATGCTGTCAGCAAGAGACATACTTTAGATTCAAAGTCAGAAATATGTTGAAAGTTAATGGAAAGATAGACCATGCAAACAGTAGTCAAAAGAGTTAGACTGACTATACAAATATCAGACAAAACAGACTTTTCTTTAAAAAATTGCCATTAGAGATGAAGGAAGACATTTTATAGTCATGAGTATGTCAATCCATCAGGAAGAAATAACAGTTATAAGCATACATGCACCTGAGAGCTTCAAAATATATGAAGCAAAAAGCTGACACTGAAAGGAGAAATGGACAATTCAGCAGTAATAGTTGGAGACTTCAGTAACTGCAAGAATGGATACAACAGCTAGGCAGAAGATCAACAAGGATGTAGAAGACTTGAAAAATATAAACCAACTAGACCTAACCAACAACAGCAGAATACACATTTTTCTCAAGCACACATGGAATATTCTCCAAAATCATATGTTAGGCCATAATAAAATAAACCTCAATAAATGCAAAAAGACTGAAATCATACAGGTACAAAGTATGTTCTCTAACCACAATAAAGTAAAATTAAAAATTAACAGTAGAAGGAAATTTGGGAAATACACAAACGTGGAAATTAAGCAACACACTCAAATAAGCAGTGGGTCAAAGAAGAAATCACAAGAGAAATTATAAAATACTTTGAAATTAATGAAAATGAAACACAACATACCAAAACTTATACACTGCAACTAAAGCAGTTCTTAAGGGAAAATTTATAGCTGTAAACAGCTATATTGAAAAGTAAGAGAGATCTCAAATTAATAACCTAACCTTCCACCTTAAGAAATGAGAGAAAGAAGAGCAAACTAAACACAAAACAAGCAGAAAGAAGACAAGAAACGTTAGAGTGGAAATAGATGAACTAGAGAATAGAAAAACAATACAGAAAATCAGTGAAACCAAAAGTTGGTACTTGAACAAGGTCAGAGTACTTTGCTTTTGGTAAAATTGACAAACCTTTAGCTAGATTTCACCATATTACTCTTATTAAAATCAGGAATTAAATAGGTGACATCACTACTGACCTTAGAGAAATAGAAAGGATTATAAGAGAATGCTGTGAACAACTGTATGCTAACACATTGGATAACCTAGATGAAAAGGACAAATTCCTATATACTGCCAAACTACCAAAACTGACTCAAGAAGAATTAGAAAATTTGAATAGACTTAGTACAAGAATTGGAATTAGTAACGTTAAAACTTCCCATGAAGGAAGCTCAGGCCCAGATGGCTTCACCAGTGGATTTTACTAAATGTATAAAGAATTAGCACCTGTCTTACACAAACTTTTCTAAAAAATAGAAAAAGAGGGAACTCTTCTCATTTCGTTGTGTGAGGCCAGTACCCTGATACCAAAAGTAAAGACATCACAAGAACTAAAAACTACAGACTAATATATTCAATATACATCATACAATATACATTTATTATATTCTACAATGTACAATATACTAAATATACATTTCAGCAACATACGTTTGAACAAATATGCTCAATATACGTTTGATAGATGGATTGGAGAAAGTCTGGATTACAATGATGTGAATAATTTCTCCAATATTGGTAATATTATTCCAGTTTCAGTCCAGATTGTATGATGCTCTATTTTCAGTGCTTCTCAAACATGCATATAAATCACCTGAGAATCTTGTTAAAATGTGCATTCTGATTTGGTAGGTCTGGGTTGGGGCCTGAAATTCTGTAATTCTAACCAAGTTCTTGGTGATAGAGGCTATTGGTCCATGGACCATACTTCTAGCAGCAAGACTTTACTTTTAGGATAAATATAGAGTTGGGTGTACCTTCTTCTTCATTGTGACTCTTAAGCCACAGTCTTATTAGAAAATGCATCTAAAGAGCATTTTCATTCTGACTTGAGGAATCTGAACCAAACTCAAGACACTTATTGTACTTTCATTATCTATTAAAAAGTCCTGGACCTTCTGGGGCATGTTTTTGGTAAGATGTTTAGACTTAATAAATATGAGCTAATTACATCTTATAACATCCTCTTAAGGTACTTATAAAAGATACAGATCTCTAGTTTGCTACATTCATCACAGCCACATGGCTGTTGGATAATACTCAGCTATACCATAAAGCAAATAAAATACTTAACATGCTGTGCCAACTGAAGGCAAGCCATTTAATTTTGGTTTACACATGTTCGTTACTAGTATATAGAAAGACAATTGATTTTTGTCTGTTGATCTTGTTCATAGACTGAATGTTGTATCCCCCCCCCCCCACCACCACCAAATTCAAGTTGAAACTTAATCCTCAAATGTGATGATTTTGGAAGAAGAGCCTTTGGCAAATGTTTAGGTCATGAGGGTGGAGCCCATGAAGGGGATCAGTGCCCTTATAATTATAAGAGGCTCCAGAGAGCTCCCTTGCGCCTTCCTCCATGTGGAGGACACAGTAAAAAGGCCACTATGAACCAGGAGGCAGGCTCTCACCAGGCATCAAATTTGCTGGCACCTGAATCTTGGACTTCCCAGCTTCCAGCATTGTGAGAAATAAATGTTTGTAAGCCACCCAGTCTGTGGTATTTCATTATAGCAACCTGAACAGACTAAGGCAATTTTGTATCCTGTGATCTTACTAAACTGGTAAATTCTAGGAGGTTTTTTATAGATTCCGTGTGATTTTCTGCATAAACCATCAGGTCATCTGCAAATAGGGACAGTTTTATTTCTTCCTTTCCAATCTGTATGCCTTTTATTTCCTCTTCTTGCCTTATTTCTGTGGCTAGAACTTCAGTACTATGCTGAATAGCAGTGATGAGAGTGAATGTCCTTGCCTTGTTTCTGATCTTACGAGGAAGCAGGCAGTCTTTCTCCATTAAGTATGATGAGGTAGGTTTTTTGGAAATGTTCTTGATGGTGTTAACTCTATTCCTAGTTATCTGGGGTGTGTTTTTGTTTTGTGTTGTTTTGTATCATGAATACTCTTTCTGTGTCAATTATTATGGTAGGATGATTTTTCTTCTTTAGCCTGTTAATATTGTGGATTACATTGTTTGGTTATGGCTTATTTGAAGTATCTTGTTTAGTTTCCAAGTGTTTGGAAATTTTCTTGTTATCTTTCTGTTACTGATTTCTAATTTGATTCCATTGTGGTCAGAGAACATACTTGGGATGATTTTAATTCTTTTAAATTTGTTGAGATTTTTTTTATGGCCCAAGATATGGTCTATATAAGGCTGACCATCTAAAAACATAAAAATAGGTCAACAGACAATGCCATTCCATAGTTACTGCTGTTCTTAGTTGTATGAGAGCCATGGGTTTTCTGCATACAAGATACCTGGCAGATATAGTGTTGCTGTATTGACTGCCTTTTGAACAAAAGAAGGCATGGTGTTCTTAACTGAGTCATGAGGTTATAACCGTAACCATAACAATAATGATAATAATAAAATTAACACTACTCTTTATTGAACCCTTATATACACTCTGCTTACTGTGTTTAGACAAACATAGAGCCAGGCGTTTTACATGAATTATCTCATTCAATCCAACAGTCTGCTGAGATAGATGCCATTGTTTTCACCATTTTTCAAGTGCAGAAACTGAATGTCTATAGGTTAAGTACCTGGCTTGAGGTAACCATACCCGTGAAGTGGTAAACTCTCTTACAGCCCACATCTTACCATAGGCTACAAGCTTAGTTGAATGGTAGTGATGCAGATAATATTCAGTAAGGATTTTGGCAGGCACTTCAACATTTAGAACACACGGCATTTCAGGCTTAGTTTCTGACTTGAAAGGTCAGAATTTTTTTTTTTTTCTTGTAAGGAGATCAGCCCTAAGCTAACATCTGCCAATCCTCCTCTATTTTTTTTTTTTTTTTTTTTTTGCTGAGGAAGACTGGCCCTGGGCTAACATCCGTGCCCATCTTCCTCCACTTTATATGGGACGCCGCCACAGCATGGCTTGCCAGGCAGTGCATCGGTGAGCGCCAGGGATCCGAACCGGCGAACCCCGGGCTGCCACAGCAGAGTGCACGCACTTAACCGCTTGCGCCACCGGCCTGGCCCTGAAAGGTCAGAATTTGCTGACAGTATTTTGAGTAGCTTAAGGTACACAGGAGACAGCCTATCATGTGTACTGCCATGTTGGTCACCTCTATAGCCCTACCTGCCTTCCCTAACCCAGGTTCCCTAGCATTTTGGTATTTGCCTCCTGTTCTAACCCAGATGCTATATCTTAATTTTAGTACAAGCAGTGACAACAATAGCTTGGTGGCTTTTACCTATGGAGGGTCACTATAAGGTTGACCATTTGTAATTAGTGATTAATAAATATTAGGACTATTTTTTTCTATCTCTTTGGTCCCTGGTTGCTTTTTTACTTGAAACATCTCATTTTTCTCTTTTTTTAATCTGATTTTTATTGACTGCTTTAATTCAGACAGGGGGCCAAATCATATACATTTTGGCAGCTTGTTAATTGGCCTTTTTTGTTCCTGGTTGGTTCCATCGTTTAATATCTTATGGTCAAAGGAAATTCCAGTTCCCTTTAATTATTGGAACTGAGGATATGAATTAGGGAGAAGTGTGTGTGGAGGGTGGAAATCAAATTTTATTTTATCCTTTCCCAGTTGAGATATTAAAGCTCATTTAACAGCAATTAAAAATGTTTTTTATATCATTGATCTTACTTTTGATTATCCAGAATTGAGAGTTACCATTTGAAATACATTTGGGACTGGCTATAGTAAAAGCTCAGTTATGTGCAGACCAGCCTTCCAGGTCTGTCAGGTTGCTTAGAAGTGTTTCATACACCAAAGGGGCTGAGAGTCCGGATATCTAAAGAAACTTTTGAGTAGCAATGAGAGCAGACAGTCCAGAGGTAGCCTCAGAAGTCTGCTGTCCAATGGGATGCCTTAGTTGGCTTTGATTAAAGAAGGCAGAAGAGCAGAGATTCCCTGGGAGAGGCAGAGAAGGCACTGAGCAGAGGAGAGGCTCATGTAGTGAGGTGGTGAAGAGCATGTACCTTGGAGTAGCCTACCTTCAATCCTAGCTCCTCCGCGTACTGGCTCTGTGCCTTAAGGCAGGTAATCTCCTTGTGCCCCGCTTGCCTTATCTTTCAAGTGGGGATAGCAACCGTGAGAGGTAGATGGTATTGTGAAGATCTAGTGAGTTAATACTTAGCATTGTACCTGGAACATAGGAAGTACCCACTAATTGCAAACTTTTATTATTTTTGTTATATGTATTAATGCTTCTCAGGGCTTTTTGGTGGTGGTGTCATTTTTGTTCACTGATAGACACCCAGTACCTGGAATAGTATCTAGGCACAGTAGACATTCAATACATGAATGAATGAATGATGTATAGAGAGTAATTGCCATGGTACCTGACACATAGTAAGTACTTAATACATAGTGTTATAAGAGATGGTGGTTGTAGACCAGCAGAGATTAGAAGCAGTGGCGAGTGTAACCCACTGACAATAAAAATAGAAATAATTATAATCGTAACAGGTAAGACAGATCTAGACATTGTCTGTGCCAGTCACAGTTGTAAGAGCTTTGTGTATACTAACTCACTTCGTCCTCATAACTACCCATTAAGGTAACTACTATTATCATCCCCATTTTACAGATGAGGATATTGAAGCAGAGGAACTTGCCCAGTGTCACACTCCTAGTTAGTGATGGTGTTGGGATTTGAACTCAGGAAGTCTGATCCAGAGGCCTTCCTTTTTTTTTTTTCTTTTTTTTTTTTTTGTGAGGAAGATCAGCCATGAGCTAACATCCATGCCAATCCTCCTCTTTTTGCTGAGGAAGACTGGCCCTGAGCTAACATCCGTGCCAATCTTCCTCCACTTTATGTGGGACGCTGCCACAGCATGGCCTGACAAGCGGTGCATTGGTGTGCAACCGGGATCCAAACCCGGGCCGCCAGCAGCGGAGCATGTGCACTTAACTGCTATGCCACGGGGCCAGCCCCCAAAGGGTTTTCTCAAATTCTTTTGTTGAGAACCTACTGTATGCCAGGCACTCTGTTGTGCAGACATGGCCCCCTCCCTCATGGAACTTACATCTTAGTAAGGGAGATAGCCAAAACACAAGTAACTAATGAGTGAAAAGAGAGAATTGTCTGAAAAGATAAGGTCCTGCTTTAAATCAGGTGATGGAATGTAAGCTGAGACCTGGAGCCAGCCAGGAAAAGCATTCCGCACAGAGGGAACAGGATTAGCAAAGGCCATCAGGTGGGAAAGTGGTTGGCGTAATTGTCAAGGAGATTAGAATTCTGGAGTGGAAAGTAGGAGGAGAGTGCCATGTCTCGAGGTTGCAGAGGTCAGGCAGGGCCTTCTGAGCGTTGGTTTTCATTCTGTCTACGTTGGAGAACCACTAAGGGGTTTAATCAGACCAGGTAACATTTGCGATTTAAAAAAATCATTGGTGGGCCGGCCCCGTGGCTTAGCAGTTAAGTGCGCTCGCTCTGCTGCTGGCGGCCCGGGTTCAGATCCCGGGCGCGCACCGATGCACCGCTTCTCCGGCCATGCTGAGGCCGCGTCCCACATACAGCAACTAGAAGGATGTGCAACTATGACATACAACTATCTACTGGGGCTTTGGGGGAAAAAAAATAAAATAAAATAATTAAAAAAAAAATGATTGGTTACTGTGTGTGTGGGGGGAGATGGAATACACAGAAGGGAGCACAGGTACTGTTTAGATCAAAGGCCAGAGGACAGTGATGGGGAAGATGACAAAAGATAGCTCACATTAGTAGTTTGCACTGTTCTGAGCATTTTATATATATTCATTAGTACCCACAGTAACCTATGAGGTAAGTACTATTACTTTACCCATGTATAAATGAGGAAACCAAGGTAAAAAGGCTAGTTAAGTGGCAGGGCTGGGATTTGAATGTAGCCAGTCTGGCTCAGAGGTTTGTGCCTTTAACTGCTAGGCACTATTGCCTTATCAAACTCAGTTCTTCCATCTGTGTCTCCCACCATTCACGCATCCACATTAGCTGCAGTGAGGAAGGAAGAAACTGTAGACCCATGTTTGGCTTCCTCCCTCTGCCTCACCCCCCATCTGTGGTCTCCTGAGCTCTTTGCAGGGTCTTTGAGAGCATGTCTTCAGTCTGCTTTCCCCCATCTTCATCACACAGGCACTTCCTGTCTCACTCGGACTTTTGCATCAGCCCTTGAGGACCACCCTCCCACTTTAGATAAGTCGATTTACACTCATGCCAGACTGACCTTTTGTATCACGTGGCTTCCTTGCTTAAGATCTTGGGTTCTCCCTGGCTTGCATGGTAGAGCTTAAACTGTGAAGCATGGGCCTTGATCCTCTGCAGAGAGAGCGCCAGCGAGTCTCCTCTGCCGCTCCCTTGCCTGTCATTGCTTGAGGGAGGACTGTGTGGTCAGCAGTAGGAGCACAAGACCACTTGAGAGTTAAGCTCACATTGTAAAATAGTTGCTCTTGGGTGTATATATCAATCTCCTGTGATTTTAATTAGTGAGAGCTGGGACTGTTGCAGCAGACATTTGTAGTGTTATATTTTGTGTTTTTGTTTCTTTTGCTAACATTTATTGAGTGTTTACTATGTGCTCAGCACTGAGTGCTCTCCATGGATTAGTTCATTTCATCTTCACAATAACAGTGTGAAATATGGGTCCTGTTAACTGTATTTTATAGATGAGGAAGCTGCAGTTCAGAGAGGTTAAATAATTTAACTATGTTGACATAGCTAGTAAGAGAGAGAATAGAAGACTTGAATCCAAGTAGTCTGACTCCAGAACTGCTCTTAGTTACTGCACTGCACACACTAGCAAAAGAGAATTTGCTAATATGCATATTAGACAATCAGACCCTGAAACATGAAATTTTACCAGAAACTGCCTCTAGGAATAGGATTGTGTGTTCAAGGGAAGCCTTCTTACCCTTGAACTTGAGTCTCACTGGGCATACCCAATTCTAGTGGATGACTGTGTCGTTAAATGACATAAAGGCACAGTTATAACCTTGACTTATGATGGCACCACAGAGACTTAATCTAATACTTCAGTTATTATCCATCAAATAATATTTAACACTTTCATTTGCTGCTTCCTTTCTGTCAAGTTAGATGTTGTTAGGCACTGTCACTAGAGCAGAAAACAAGACAAATGTGGAACTTAGTCTAGCGGGAGGAGATCAAGGCTCACACAGCTAGGTGGATACTTACAAACAGGAGATGGTGCTGTGTAGCAAGGCTAAGCCAGTGCTCTGAGAGCATGTAACAGGGTCCTGCCTACCCAGATCTCCAAGGAAGTGACATTGAGGCTGAGACAAAATGAAGTAAAGCAGCAAGCCAACAAGCCAGGTAAAGATCTGGAGGAAGTGATTTCCAGGCAGAGGGAACAGCAAGTGCCAGGGTACTGTGATAGAAGAGAGCATGGTATGCTCCAGGAACAAAACGAAGGCCAGAAGGGCCAGATGCAGAGATCCAGTGGGGAGAGAGGCAGGTCCAAGTTGTTCAAGGCCTTGTGGGCCAGGTCAGGGATCTTAGTTTTTAACCTAAGAGTAACTGGAAGCTATGGAAGACTTCCAAATGGCAGCCATTACTTCACAAACACAGCAAGAGCTCATGTCTCAGGATCTGTGCTAGGTAAGACAAGGGGTCCGCCATCAGACAGGGCTACAGAGGTGTCCACTTATAAATTACCATTCATAAATCATAAATGAGTGAGTGAAGGACTGTAACAGAGGTAGGAAGGTATGAGTAAGAGCACAGCAGAAACGGCATTGGAGCTGGTTCTTATTGAATGGTGGGAACTCCAGAAAGAAAAGAGAAAAGCTTTCCATGCTACAGGTACTGTTCTGGCCAAGAGGTAGGATTGTGGGAGAACACTGCAGGTTCTGAGAAAGCCGAGACAGTCTTGAGCCTGGAGCAGGTTGACTCAGACTGGAGAGATTGGAGGAGCCAGAGTTCTAGGGCCTTGCTTGCAGAGATGTAGGTCAGGGGTCCAAGCCCCACTTTGGAGCCAGCATAAGTCTTCAAGGAGAGGAATGGGATTATTGTTTTGTAGGTCCATGGCTTTGGCAGTAGAGTGGAGGAGGCTAAGGAAGGCAGAAACTCTGGACCTGTTAGGAGATCTGTCCTGGTGTGTGGAGGCCACCAGGCCCTGAGCTCTGGGCACTGGCCGTGGGAGTGGCATGGAGGAGGAAGATTCTGGCAGTGTTTCTGGGAGAATGTTGGGAATTGCCTGGACTTTTGAGCCCAACAGGCTTGGGTCAAATTTTGACTCTGCCACTTACTTGCTTGTGAGGTCTCAGTATCTGTGTGCCTTAGTTTCCTGAGCAATACAATGGAGGTATATAACTCCTATCTCACAGGCTGTAGGGCGACATTGAGTGAGTACTTCCTAGGGCCTTCTAAGGCTTTGCATGTATTAATTCTCTTAATCTTTCTACCCTGTGAAGTACCGGGTAAATTAGGTACTGTGATCATCACCATTTGACAAATGGAGACTGAAGTTCAAATAGGTTATAGCACTTGTCCAAGGTCATGTTGGAGTCAGAGTGATAGGGAGTGACCCACACTGTTAGCCGCTCTGCTTAAATACCTGTGATAGAGTAGCTAATTGAGGAGGGGGAGGGGGCAGCCCTTTGGAAAGATGACAGCTGAGCCAAGACCTAGTGTGAGAATGCACCAGGCATCTTTGAAGAGCAAGGGCAGAGCCTGGCTGAGAAAGAACTTTCTGGGTCTAAGGAGAGAATGGAGGTCATTGTGCCTGGAGCAGAGTGAGCCAAGGAGAGAGGAGCAAGGAATAAAGGAACAGAGTGAGAGGGAGGTGAGGGAGATGGACGAACATCTGGCAGGGCCTTGGGGGCTATGGTAAGGGCTGGGATTTTATTCCGAGAGGAGTGGGAAGCCACTGGAGAATTTTTATGGTAATGACGTGATCTGTTGGAGGACTTGAAAGAATCACTCTGGCAGCTGTGTGGAAGGGATTGTAGACCACCTAGGAGACTTCTTCCATAGTCCATTGGAAAGGTGCTGGTGTCAAGCTCTTACAGCAGTGGCCTAGATAATGAAGAGAGGAAGACAGAAATTTTAGAGTAGAGCTGACTGGACCTGCTGGTAGCCTGGAAGTGATGAAGGAAAGAAGAGTCAGAGATGACATCTGGGTTTTTAGTTTGAACAATTGAGGGGATGAATGGTGTCATTTATCCAAAAGGGGGAAAGTTTTTGGGGGTGGGGAACAGGGCAGAGTGGAAAGTTAAGTTCTCTTGGACATGCTTGTTCCGTTTGAGATGTATATAGCCATCCAGATGGCAGTGTCTAGTTGACAGTCAGATATGTGAGTCTAGACAGAGCTCAGGAGCCATCTGGGCTAGAGATAGAAATGTGGGAGTCATTGGCATGTAGAAGTTTGGGAGTGTGGGAGAAGGGAGACACCCAGGGTACTGCAAGGGTGAAATGCTTTGCTATAACACTCAAGTTTTGTTACTAGGTACAGACCTCGGAATGGGGATAGCAGCACCAAAGTATCTGAATACCTTCACTCCTGTTCAGGGTCTGGTTTCGGAGAGAGGGCCTTCATTCCGTGTGTGACTATGGAGTCTCTGCACACATGTGCTCATGTGTCCATGTACTTACATCCGTTCCTTCCTACTATGCTGGCCTGGGGTCTCCAGAGTATAGGATGGCCTAGATATGGGTGCTGGACTACTCACTAATTGGAAGATCGGGGCGACCTGAATCCTGAGAAAGATTTAGGGCTTACAAGCAATAGAATTCATTCTTTCAAATTAGTTCAGAGTCCGTGAGGTCAAGTACAATTTTAAAACTTTTCATTATTTTGAAGTATATAGTGGTTTAAGTTGTGTATTTAAAGTGTATCTTGTAAACTTTTTTTTAACTCAGTAGGAACTTGTTTTTATCAACTCTATTTTATTTTCTGTTGTAAAGCAAGCTTGGCATTTGGGCAAGTTCCATATGTTAATTTGTAGATGGGCTGGTTGTGAACTTACGCTTTAAAAATATTCAGAAACATACATACTGTCTTTCACAAAAATTATTTCATTTTCTCTGTTGCCACAACATTCCACACTCTGTTCCTGTTGCTAAGGCCTCTGGAATGTCCCAGTGCAGAAAAAGGATATAGAACGCCTTTTTTTCTTTTTGCTGAAGAAGACATTTTATTTAAATTATTTTGTATCCTCTAGGTTACTTCCAAATATGGATATTTGAAAATGAAGAATTTAGAAAGCTAAAATTAAAGTTGCTATATATTTTCCTAACAGGAACTCAGTATCATAAGGTAGCATCAACTGGATTTAAGTATACCATCTTTCTTTCCACAGGGATTCTGTGTGTGCATGCACACACGTGCACACACATGCAGGCTTTTTAGGGAGATGTGATATGCTAGTGAGAGATTAAGACTGAGTTCACAGATAGTGCAAAACTGAATTTGAGTCCTGGTTGTGCTTTCTTGCTGGGTGATATTAGATAAGTTCACATCTCCATCAGTAAAATGAGGGTTATATTTTAGGATAAACCATATAAAAAATGCTTAGCACAGGTCCTGGCACATAGTAGGCTCTCAGTAAATGCCAGCTGTTTATCATTATGGTTAGCATCATTACTGTCGTTATTAATTGCAGATGACCTTAAGTTTTGAGGAAATTGAAATTTTACACAAGTATAGATTGCTGATCCCTTACAGAATGACCCTAACTCTCTTAGTTTTATTAGTTTTCTAAGTCTCACAAAAGGATCAAAGGAATCAGGGCAAAAAAGAACGATTTTCTACATAAATGTCATTGTTGCCAGTTGAATTCTTAATACTTGAAAGAATTGGTACAGTTTTTAATTTTTTTAAAATGGCCCTCGCGCTCTGATGCTGGCGGCCCGGGTTCGGATCCCGGGCGCGCCCCAGGGCACCGCTTCTCCGTCCAACGCGAGGCCGAGTCCCACGTGCAGCAACTAGAAGGATGTGAACCTATGACATACAGCTATCTACTGGGGCTTTGGGGGGAAAAAAATGAATAAATAAAATCTTTAAAATGGCCCTATTTATAAAAGGCTTGGGGGGCTAGTCCCCAAAAGTATCTCATATCTGGCAAAGTGATATATTTTAAACAGTATTGCTTGACATTGAGTGCTGTGGGAAACCATACAAACCAGTACATTGCAGAGGCCTAAATCTAAACTGAGACTGCTTAGTTTAATGCTATTTTAACTACAATTTAATTAATAAAACTGAGTCGATTCATTAATCAAACTGTTGATTTGATATTTATAGGCATTTCATGCTTTTCAGCTGTAAATTATGAGTGTTTTCCCATTTCTGTAATTCACATTTTCCTTTTAATTGTCCTGTATCGGAGTTATTTAGCACAGAGGTATGTGGAACTTAAGGTAAACTACTTTAAATTTTTATTTTCAAAATGAAATGTCAGGGCCGGCCCGGTGGCATAGTGGTTAACTTCACACACTCTGCTTCGGCAGCCCGAGTTTTGCAGGTTCGGATCCAGGCGTGGACGTACACACTGCTCATCAAGCCACACTGTGGCAGGTGTCCCACATATAAAGTGGAGGACAATGGGCATGGATGTTAGCCCAGAGCCAATCTTCTTCAGCAAAAAGAGGATTGGCAACAGATGTTAGCTCAAGGCTAATCTTCCTCACCAAAAAAAAAAAAAAAAAAAGGAAAGGAAATGTGAAGAGACTGTAGCCATAGAAAATGGCTTATTACATGTTGATCATTATATGGATATAATATTTCCCCTTCTCCCATATATGCTATTTTTAACTCACTGTGGGCATGCTTTCAAGGAAAATAACACATTGTTTGGCTCTTATTTTTCATTAAATTATTAAGCTTAGTCACAGAAGTCAGCAGTCTACTAGAAGATTCTTATGTTATCTAATCAGTTTATGCAATCAAAGGTGTTCAGCCCTGACATTCTAACTTATTGGAGTTGGAATCTGGAAGGAATTTCTAGAAATCATATTCCTCTGGTCTTCAAGGACCAAATCCAAGCCATCATTATGAGTCAGAACTGAAACCCAGCTTAGACAAAGTACTTCAACTCTCTGTGAATCAGTTTCCTCCTCTTTCGAATAGGGTTATACTGGTATCTGCCTCAGTAGTTGTGAGGATAGAATGAGATAATAGCGCATAGAAACTGCTCAGTGCTGCTGCTGCATCCCCGAATCAGGTTGGTCCCTGGTATAGTTCAGATTTATAGCTAGCTATCTGTGCAATTCAGTGTAGTAGAAACTGTTTAAGAACATCTGAGCTATAGCCATGTGTAGATATTAGATCAATAATTTGATATTTTAGAGATTATCATCAGTTTACATCTCCTCAGGGCATTTTCTTTTTCTTTTAAAACCACTAGGATCACCCAAGCTAGAGAAAGTGTGAAATTAAATTTTACAGAAAAGAAAGCAGAGGCTAATTAGCTTTTTGGATCTTTTTCCCCCTTTAAACTTGGTATTTGGTCTACCAAAATATTTGCCTAATTGAAATGTGCTAATTATCTGTTCATTGCACATATTCTATGTAGCGCATATAGTGTAAAATACTTGCTTAAAATCACCTATTTTGAAACATTTAAAAGATTTAGATTCTGGATGTTAACTGTTAGCTCTGTTCCCTAGATTGTTGTTGATAATTAATTGTTCATGGTTAGGACTTTTTAGTTAACCATATATTACCAAGTACAAGTTACTTTCAGTTTTCATGTCTATGCAGATAGTTTAGTTTCACATTTGTGTTTTAAGTTAACTTCTTACTATAAAAAATCCAACTTGTATCTTACGCTATTCTAGTAACCAGACTGAGATTAATGTACGAACTGCTGTGTTTGTACTGAAGTTCCGTCTGTCCACTGGCATCAGTATGTAAGCAAAAGGACTAGAAGTTGTTGTGACCTGAAAAAAGAGTATAAAAATAATTTTCTTTGTATTAAATGCTGATGGAAACCAGCAATTTTACTCTTCAGTGAAACCTCTGCTTCCTTTCTTAACTGTTCCATGGAACTCAGAGACCAGATGGCTGGAATAGAATGCATAGTTAAACAAATGAAACCATTAGATAGTTCAGCTTTGTAAATTGGTAAGCATTGTATGTGGTTGCAGATTCTTCCCCATCACCCTTGGTAGAGTTCATCTAAAGTTGCTTTATTGTGTGACTATA
Source organism: Ceratotherium simum simum (assembly GCF_057802395.1). Classification (NCBI taxonomy): domain Eukaryota; kingdom Metazoa; phylum Chordata; class Mammalia; order Perissodactyla; family Rhinocerotidae; genus Ceratotherium; species Ceratotherium simum. The sequence continues at coordinate 63,417,536 of NC_141904.1, forward strand.
TTCATTGTTTGCATTTTAATAGATTTCTGTGTTTCACTTCATACTAATGATTTTTGGTGTGTTTTATTTTGAAGGGGTGTTTCTGTAAGCCTGATTTGATTTCTCTCTTAATAGTCATTATGTGCCACATCAGTTACTTTTAAACTGGTGTAACATTTGTCCTGGTGCACTTCATCATAAGGCAGCTCCTCTAGAAAGTATCGCCACCCCAAATGGTTTCATGTTCATCAGAACCGGATGAGCGAGTGATGCCTTCTTTCTCTGTTGCAGACATGCCAATATTTGGTCTCTGTCCAGCCCACGATGATTTCTACTTGGTGGTATGTAACGACTGTAATCAGGTTGTCAAACCGCAGGCCTTTCAATCACATTATGGTAAGTGCTTAACCATTTAAAAATCATTCTTAGAGGGTAAAAGGTAAAGCAGGATTAAACTGAAGGCCAGTGACAGGATAGGCAGGTTATAATATCCTTCCCCCTGTCAAGAAGCAGGCTTTCTAATTCATTGAATGGGTTAATGCCTGTCTGATGTTGGATTTTTTTCTTGAGTTTTATTGAAAGTGATGTGCATTTTCTGATTTTTATTGAAATTAGAGAAAAATGTATTTTATAAAATCACTTTTGAAATATTGCATAGTATAGTAAAAGATTTGTTTCCATCTATATCCCATGGCTGTGAATTTAGTGGATGGCAGAATTACACATACATACAAAGTATGGAGACATGGCTTTTTTAAAGGAAATGTGATTTTGAAATTTCCAGGTTCAGTAGTTCTAAGTCTGTCTTGATGTATGTTCTAATTTGAGAATATGGTGAAGCTCTGACATCTTCCCCATCAAAATGTACATGTACTTTAGAAGGAGGTATTGTGACTTCAGGGGTTTCCTCAGCCCCTGAGCCATCCCTGGGCTTCTAGGCTCCAAGCTTGTTATCTGGGTGTTTAATCATGGAATAATCCAAATAAGGTTGGTTTTCATTGTCATAATGCTACCTAAAGTGTTTAAAATAAAATTCTCATCATAAAACTTAGGGGTTTTTTTGTGTGTGAGGAAGATCAGCCCTGAGCTAACATCTGTTGCCAATCCTCCTCTTTTTTGCTGAGAAAGATTGGCCCTGGCCTAACATCCGTGCCCATCTTCCTCTACTTTATATGGGACGCCACCACAGCATGGCTTGACAGGCGGTGCGTTGGTGCGCACCTGGAATCTAAACCTGTGAACACTGGGCCACCAAAGCGGAGCACGCACACTTAACCACTGCGCCACCAGGCCGGCCCCAAAACTTAGTTTTATATCCAGTTTAGTAACAACTCAGATGTATTTTAGTGCCTACCTTGTTTCAGGCACTGGAGATACGGTGTGATTCCTACCTCCATGGAGTTTAAAATCTAGCTGGAGAGACAGGCAAAACTAACTAGACACATATTTTAAGTTATTTCCTCATTGTCTTCACTACTACAAATGCAAACTTGAGATAGAATGTTTAAGCAAAGCCTATGAAAAGGGGACCCTGGTGACCTGAGCCCTAAGTGATGAGAGCCACCCAAGCGACAATTAGAATAAGAGCATTTGAAACAGAGGGAAGAGCTGGTACCCAGGCCTGCAGAAGGCCAGTGTGGCTGGAGGTAGGTAGTGAAGGGAAGTAGAAACTAGAGAAGTCTGGCCTTGTAGGCAGGGACCCTGATCATGCACAGCCTTGTAGGCTAGAGTAAGAAGTTTGGAGGCATTGAAGGGTTTATGTAAGGGAGTAACACAGGCCCAGCCAGCCCTGGTGGTCAGTGGTTAAGATTTGGCGCTCTCACCGCCCCAGCTCAAGTTCGTTTCCCGGTCAGGGAACCACACCACCTGTCTGTCCATTGTCATACTGTGGCGACTGCGTGTTGCTGTGATGCTGGAAGCTATGCCACTGATATTTCAAATACCAGCAGGATCATCCATGGTGGACAGGTTTCAGTGGAGCTTCCAAACTAAGACAGACTAGGAAGAAGGACCTGGCTACCCACTTAAGAAAAAACTGGCCGTGAAAACCCTATGAATAGCAGTGTTGTCTGATATAGTGCTGGAATGTGAGAGGATGGTGCAAAAAGACCAAGCAGGGTTCCACTCTGCTGTACACAGGGTCGCTAGGAGTCAGAATCCATTCGACAACACTAACAGCAACCACACAGGCCCACCTCACTGGTTGATTTACTGAGAGTAGATTGTGGGAGAAGAGTAGAAGCAGAGCAAATAGTTCAGAGGCAAGAGATAGTAGACTAAGGCTAAGGTAGGGCAGGAGAGCTGGAGACAGCATAGCTTTGGGATACATTTTTAAAACTAGAACTTACAGGGCTTGCTGTCAGGACAGCAGTTGTTTTAAGAGTCACACTGTCATAATCAACATTCCACCATTTTTTCCCAAGGAATAAATCTTTTATGTAATCATAAAAAGGTTCTTTGAGTTTCTGCTTCTGGGTGAGGCCCTGGGGTAGGCACCAGAGTGAGTACAAAGATGAATAAGATATTGTCTCCCTGCTTAAGATTCTCAGAGGCTAGTATTGGAAAAGGCAGTTAGTCAATTGCCAAGTATTTTGGAGTTAAGGATTTTGAAGCCAGACTATACTGGATTTAAATCTAAACTTGGAGGAACCGTAGGTTAGTTCTTTGCCTTGAGCAAGTTTTCCAACCTCGGCTTCATTCTAATGTGGGAATGTTATAATGTGGGGATAGTAATAGCAACCTCATGGGTTCCCAGTGAGGAACATGAGTTCATTCTATGAAGCAACATGAGTAAAGCCCCTCATACAATGCCTGATACATACTAGGTATGAGAGAAAGATAAAGGTACAGCTCTAGGTACAGGAAGGTATGTGTCTAAAGTCATACAACAGCCCAAAGTCTTAAGAATAAAGAGGAATACAGATTGCTTCTTGATGAGTAACTCAGAGAAGACTTCTTAGAGAAAATAGCCTTCATGTTAGGCTATTCTGAAGAGTAGAATGGATTTTTTTTCCCGTGTGCAAATTTTTTCCCTCAATTTTTAGATACATAATACATGTCCATTGTGGAAAATGCAGAAGATGCTTTTTAAAAATCACCTGTAATTCCCTAAAATGAGAAGTGTTTTGATGGAGATAGACAGGGCTGCCACATAGAGCTGCACAGTTTGTGCACTGAACAGCCATATTTGGTGGCTCCAGGTTGGCAACAGGGGTGACGTGAGCAAGTGCAGAAGCAGGAAATTCCAGGCTGTCTGGAATATACTGCACGGAGTCTCTATTGGCTAGAGCCGATGTACCCACGTGTGGATGAGCTGTGTGCAAAGGCAGGCTGGGACTAGCTCAGAGAACCTCAGTGCTCATCAGACACCTCTGGCCTTGATGTGTGGGTGGGGACCTGCTGCAGGTTTTTTAGCACCAAACTGATGTGTCTTAGTGGTCCTCCAGAGGATTGATGGGCAAAGTGGATTGGAAGGGAGTGAGAGAGGAAACAGTAGTTTGAAAATAGCTGCAGTTTGGGTCAAGGCCCACTTAAAGGTGTCACCTCTTCCAGAGCTTCCAGAGCTTTCCTCAGGCGGAAAGGGGCCCTCTTTTTCCTCTCTTTCAGAAGCACTTCACTCAGTTGTTTCAGACATTTTATGGAGGTGATTTTCTTTATCTTCCTCTGTCTCTCTCATAGAATGTCAGTGTATTGGGGGTGGGAGCAGGGTGTCTTAAAATCATATTCCTATCCTTTTTCTCTACCAGTACCTAGCGTACACAGTGTCTTCTAATAAGATACTTTTTGAATGACAGGAATTGTGGTAACTTCAAATGTGTAAATGAGAAGGTATGAATGCAAGATTCACATACTCAGATGTCTTCTGTGGCTAGGCAGGAGATGCAACTGATAAAGCCACTGGGTGAGGGGGCTTTGGTCCCTCTAGTGGCAAGGGAAATATTAAGGCTGTGTAAGAGGGAAGAGAGTCCTGGCGGAAGGATATGAGGGCCAAGTGCTCTGAGAGGGATTTCGCTGGGCAGGAGTTCCCTCTTTGATGCAGCAGCCAAGGAGAAGACTGATGGAATGAGCACGAGGGTTGGAGATGGATAGGTATGTGGGGGTGGGGGCAAATGCATGAAGTGGAGGGAGGCACCATGTGATGGCCCTGGAGTGGTTTGGGAGTGATGCCTTGCTCACCTGGAGGGAAGGAGAGGTGGGCAGAGTCCCCAGGACCAAGAACCATTCCCAGTGCTGCCTGTGTTTCTTCTGTCTTTGGGGACAGAGATTGGAACAGGAAAGAGTATTTTTGGAACCCATTCTTTTTTTGTTGTAATTCCAGAAGGCCCATTCTTACATGTTTGTTTTCTAGAGTTAACACCAAAAAAAAGTTTTTCAAATTCAAAATCTTTCCAAGTGGCCATTACAGTTGGTTTATTACTATGGTAGGAAGAACCAATACCTGCCAAGGGAGGCCTTCTCCTTTCTTATCTTTTGATGAAATTGGTGAAAATGTGGTGGCAGTCTTCTGTGAATTCATCTGTTGCTGATGTTCATCTGTGACTTGTATGCTACACAATCCAACAGGCAGTTCCTTTAAAACCACTGCTGCCAGGACAGGGAAGGAAGCTACAATGGCAGCAAGGCTTGTCAGTCAGTTAATGGTGGTACTACTATTCTGAATTGGTGAGCAGTGGATAATACTTACCATCAGGAGTAGTAAGAGACCATATAATTTTTTGCTAGCCGAGCTGCCTTTTTTGGGAGTTAACAATTAACCAGGATTTCCATTTGAGCAGTGGTGGTGAGTAATTGTGGTGTCATTTTGGCATTTCTAGTTTCTTGTAGTCTGGTTGCTTTCATTGTATAGATTGCTTTCTTTCTTGGAATCTGCATAATAATACCATGCTTTCTTGGTGGTGTTTTAATGTTTTGAAATAGTTCAGCGTGCCTCATATTTCTCTTTAGTTACTCAGTATTTTTAAGAGCAAGATGTTTCTTACTGCTAATTTCAGATTTAAAAATATAATTTGAATCAGTAAATCCCCAACCTGCTGTGCATCTGAATCAAAGGGGAGCTTTCTAGGTGGGCCACTTTCTAAGGCCCACTCCAGAGCAGCTGGATGGGAATCTGCAGGGATAGGACCCAGGAACCTGCATTCTAAACAGCTCCCTAGGCTGATTCTGACCCCCAGCCTGGCCAGGATGCCTTGTACTCTCAGCAGATCCGTCCAGTCTGTCAGGGCTGCTGTTTTGTATTCCTGGTGCCTGGCATAGTGACTGACAGATCGGCACTCAGAGATTTGTTGAGTTTAGCAAGGATGGCACGAAAGGAGGACCCTGTTTTTTTGAACTGATTTTTAACTTTTTGTAGTATGTGCTAGAAATGTCATATTAATTGCCTCTAAAACTTTAAGTATGAAGGAGAGCTGAGATGGTGACGTTCCCTAGGGCCAGAAGCACCTTTCTTTTGAGGTTGTTTACCAGGTTGGGAATCTCAGTTGATCAGTTAGTAATAAATATGTTGGTCAGAAACTAGCTACTGAATAGCGTAAAATGTGTAGTCCTATTAACAGACATTTACTATGGATCTGAACAGGTAGGATTAGCTGATGACTTGTGGGGTGCCTCTAGGGTTCTGTGTTGAAAGAGCTTCCCAGGTGATTCTGATGAACTGTGTGCTTGCACTGTTCTGTGCTCTGCTGCTTCTCTTTGAGTTTGCTTATGAAGAAGACCTTAATTCCTCTCAACCTGTCTTATGCAGACATGGGGGGGGACAGTGATCTTAGGTGGATGAAATAAATGAGTGATGTTAATTCAGCTCAGCTCGGACAGGTGCCGAATTTAGAATCTCTATAATTAATTGAAACCCTGCTTGAATGTCAGCTGTTGAATGTTTGCCTCAGGTTAGTTAGGCTGGACCTACTTGGTCGTCTTTGGCTTAGCCCTGCGTCCCTGAGCAAGGCTTCTGTAGTCACATGTGCCTCTGCTGCCTTTTCCCAATTTTAATCAATTGGGTGCCATCTTTATGATTTGCTTACTTAATTCCACTTAATATTTTTCTTTAAATCAAACCACTTTTATTTAAATAAATCTTTTACAAAGAAAACCTTATGGGGCCAGCCCCATGGCTTAGCGGTTAAGTGCGTGCGCTCCGCTACTGGCGGCCCGGGTTCGGATCCCAGGCACGCACCGACGCACCGCTGGTCCAGCCACGCTGAGGCGGCGTCCCACATACAGCAACTAGAAGGATGTGCAGCTATGACATACAACTATCTACTGGGGCTTTGGGGAGAAAAAGGGAAAACAAAAAAAAAAGGAGGAGGATTGGCAATAGATGTTAGCTTAGGGCTGGTCTTCCTCAGCAAAAAGAGGAGGATTGGCATGGATGTTAGCTCAGGGCTGATCTTCCTTACAAAAAAAAAAAAAAAAAAAGAAAACCTTATTAGAATCATCAACAGGAAAACTAGTGTTGTTTGCATAGATGGTAAGTGTAAAAATAAATATAGTGTAAAGATGATTGACTTCTTTGTTGATGCTCTTGCTAGTGCCAGCTCTGAGCCCTGAGGTCTGCTTCCTTTGTTTGCCTAAAAACTAGCACGTTTTAGGCAAGTGTTATCCACATGGTAGCGTGATGTTATCAGAAGAATTGAAAGAGATTTGGAAAGGGAGTAAGTTTTCATTTTCAATTTAATGTTGTTAGTGATGGGAAATGATACCTACTCCATGTTTGGGAAACACCAGCTCAAGCTATTGGATTTGGTTTCCTCTGATATTTAGGGAACTATCTACTGAGGCCAACCCTTGCCCTAGGAAGTACCATCCCTAGGAAGCAGAATTCTCAAATCTCATGTTGATCTGCAAAAGGATCACAGATGAATACTCTTTGCTGTTTGTCAATTGATATTACATATTGAGCTCCTGCCCGTTGCTTTAAGTGGTATGTGAGTCTGAGCTCAGTGTAAAACATCTGCCCTTCTCTCAGACCTCTGTTCACAGATGGGATGTCATAAATCTGGCTTTTCTATAACTTTGTGAAAGTAGCTTTAGCAGAAACACTGCTGTGATCTTATAGCTTTCTCCACTTGCAGATATTATGAATCCTGTAAAATTAACAGCCACTCAACATTGCTTGGACTTAATGTTCCTTGAAGTGCACTGAGGTGGTTTGGATTCATTTAGATGCCAGCATAAATTATATTTTCTAAAATGTCATTTTCATCAGAGGATGAGTAAACAGAAATTACTCATACTTTTTTGAGGTAATTAATTGGTTTCAAAGAACATTAGTGTAAGAGCAATATGAGTCTTACTGTATGAGATCCAGTGGGCTGGTTCTGGCAAAAATGCTGATTCCCATGTTGACAACACTTCACATAGTTGGGACCAGTGGTTGCCATCATATAATTAAATTAATCTACATCACAAAGCAGAGGTTTTGCTGTTTAATAAAGAACACTCTCCCCCTTTTGCCGTCTGATTGACTTGGACATGGAAAGAACAGCTGCAGGTATTTTGAATGAGTTATTTTATTTGGCTATTAAGTAACTTTGTCTTTGGATAAAGAAGAAATGTTTCTTTTTTCTCTCTAGTGTGCTTGTTAAATTTGGCCACTAAATTTTTGTAATCTGGGCCTTTTTCTACTTTGAAACTTTCAGTGATAGTTAATCTTTTTAGGGCTGGCATTCATTTAAAAAGTCCACAGACTAATGATAATTTTTAATAGTGCTTGATGATTTGCAAAGCATTTTTGCATGTATCATCTTATTTCCTGTTCTTAGCGACCCACCAAATGGATGGTCTTATTCCGAGTTTACAGATCAAACTCCTAAATTAAATTTCATTCATACAGTTAAAATGTACCAGGCTGGGTTTTCTGGCTACTGATATCTATTTCTTTTGTGTATAATAAGGATGTATAGAGTTAAACCTAGAAAAAATATAGCAAATTCCACATGTCACAAAACTGTCATTAGTGACAGATGTTCTAGGTCAGGTAGAATTTTAAGTTTGCTTAGAGTAGCTGGGTCAGCATTGTAAACCCATTAACTCAGAAAGAACATTCAGTAATTCGAAGACGTAATGATAGTAGGTAGATATTTGATTTAGCATAGTCATTGGATTTCTCTTTGGCCTGTTCTACTTTATTTAACCCTAAATCGTAGCAGCTGTCCAAAGCCAAGCTCCTCCTCTTTTTGTTCCAACCTCATAACATTTTGTAGCTTCTTTAGAGAATTAGTTGGCATATTTATTTCTGTGGTCAGTAAAAAGATCGAAACTTGTTGCAGAGCGAAAAATAGTTCGCTCTTTTGCTTTGAGACACATTATGCCTTTCTCCAGCAGTCGAGGGCTGAGCCAGGGGAGGGAGCTAACCATAGCAGGCACATCACAATGTGAACAACGTCAAGGTGGACATTAGTTTAACTCTCGAAAGAAATTTCAAGTTGACCATTTGACCTAAGCTTCTTGTCACTGAATAGCATGATGTAAAATAAATGTAGTGAATTCAGTTACTCTTTCCCACAAGCCAAATTGTACTAATTAAAATTTTCAAATAACTTCAGTAGCATCAGATAAAGGACCACTCTGTCCCCAGCTAATATAATTTTATCTTTTTTCCCTTCTTATGTAATAAGCAGATATCTTTAAAATGGTGTTATTTATGCCATTTGTGAAAGCAACATTTTAATTTCTAATTATTAAATGTATTGATTTTTCCTCATCCTGAAATCTGTCCCCTTATTAATGTCGGTGCCTTTGGGGTTTCTTAAAAAAAAATAAACTGGCAATGACATTATTCATTGATTTAACAAATATTTATTGAGTACCTACTTTCTGCTCTAGGCATTGTTCTCCACTGAACTAGAAAAGTGGTATCTCTTTCGTGCGGGTTAGGGAAGGTAGAGCAAGAAAGACAAAATCAAGTAAAATAAAATTATTTCAAGTAGTGATAAATGCTGGGAATAATGTGAGAGAGAATGACTGGGGCAAGACACTTTAGATAAGGCCAAAGAAAACCGCTCTGAGGTGTTGATATTTAAGCTCAGTGATGAGAAAGAGCCAGCCATTTGAACATCTGGAGGACCAGTGTTCAACACAGAGGGAATAGCAAGTACAAAGATGCTGAGGTGGAAATGAGCTGGGCAGAAAGGCCAGTGAAGAGGTGGAAGAGCGGTGTGCAAGGGGGTGGGGGGTCCGGGTTGAGGCTGGAGAAAGGGGGGCTGGAGCCAGGTGATGCTGGGCCCTGCAAGCCGTGAAAGGATTAGGATTGGGCATGCAGTGCAGGCGATGCCAAGTCATTGGAGGATTTTGAGCAAGGAAGTGTCTTGATCTGATTTGTGGTTGCTCTATGGAGCATAGGGGGCAAGAGTGGGCTTTTTTTTGCACTAGTCTGGGTGAGAGCTGGATCAGGAGAGAAAGCTTAGATTAAGATTGCAGCAGCAGAGGCTGAGAGGTATGGATGCAATGGAAGTAGAATGCCAGCAGGGCCTGCTGATAGACTGGGGGTGAGGGATATGGGAAAAGAAGGGATGAGGGATGACTTATGGGTTTTTGGCTCATGCAGCTGGATGAATTTACCTAGTTTATGGATCATAGGGTGGTTCTTTCAATTTGTATATAGGCTTTTTTCACTTTTTATAATGAGATGTACTGACTTGAATGAAAGCCTTGATGTACTATATTGAGTCTTGAGACGTTTTCTAAAGCTTGTAGGGGTAGAAGATAGTTATTGCACTGATGCTGAACTTTGGGATCATTTATTCTTTTCAGTTTTGTTTTTTTGGGTTTTTTTAGTGGGACAGTAATCTAGTCCTATAAGCCAGGAAACATGAGAGGATATGTACACTTTCCTGCTGTCATTTGGATAACAAAAACTTACTGATTAAAAAACAAATCACGTATTTTGATTTTTTTCGTTACTAACTTAGTAATATACATTGTAAAAGAAAAACATGAACCAACAACAGGAGGGTAAGTATGCATTCAGAGTGGGTGAAGCTCCTCCTTCTTACTTTTCAGGGCTACAGTTTGACATATACCCTTGAAGGTTTCTAGACCCTAGACAAAGTAATATTTGGCTGCTTACTTTTTGTTCCCATGTTCACACATGTGAAAAATTAGATTTGTTATGAATTTATTTTTTTAACTTAATCTGTCTTATTTTTTCATGTTACTGCATATTACTCTACTTCCTTCTTTTTAAAGACTACCTATTATTTCACTTCATTATTGTATTTAAGTTAATTTAACCAGTTTTCTATTGATGGACGTTTAGTTTTTCAGTGTTGTGTTATCACAGGCAGCGCTTTAAAGACCATTCTTCTTTGGGACTGTCTGTCAGTATTTCAGTGTATTGATTCTCCACATGGAGGCTGGTCATAGGTGCCCTCCAGGTTAGTACTACAATGATTTAATGAACTACTTCAACAGTTCTGATTTTGTCACCAGAATAAGGCAGTGAAAATAGGAGTTTCTAGCAGCATCAGTAAATAAATAAATAGTATTCACCAATGCTACTCTGGACTTATCTGCTACATATAGAAATCATTAGCTGTGCTTCAGATTTTAAAGGGGACATTTCAGGATGTAAATCCATATTTTAGTATATTTGCTAAAAGATGTTTTTCCAAACAATCATTTCACAAGACTAATTTGTATATTGCCTAGTTAAGATACACACACACCTGCTATTTCAACCCTGTTAGGCTGTGGTCTTACATATGACCAGAAGAGGGAGTTTTTATAGCTTCTTTATGCTGAAGCACCTACTACCTGGCTGGGACAATTCCTCCCTTACATGTGCTAGTCCAAGCCCGTAAACGGACTGGTTTGGGGCAAGGGGGCAATGGCTACATTGAGCTGTTTCCTTCCTCATTCCACATGGTGTGTATAAAAATCCCAGTCTTTAGATTTACTTCTACATTTTGTTTTTAAGACAAGTTCTCAAATCGAACTTTAAAGAAATTTTATACCTTTTCCTCTTGTGTGTTTGAAAGTTTAAAAAGAGAGATCAGGGAAGGTAATTATCTCAATTTAAAATAAGTTAAAATACAAGCAGTAAGTCCCTAATCACACATGGTAGGGTTTTGATTTGTAGTCTCCTAGGGTCAAAAATAAACTCTGGAATGAAATTTGTTTCATTGCCTCTTATGCTTGATATTTTTAAAAGATTGTTAGAATTCCTAGTACTGAAGATTTGGGCTTTAGAAAGTTAGAATGTTGTTTGGCCAGAGAGTTTGATTCTTACTGTGCTCAGCTGTGCTGCTTGAATCTCGGTCAGTTTAGCCAAACAAGTGAAATGGGTGCCATAATCAGGATACACTTTTTTGATGTAGTGCCGGAATTTCATGCTGTTTAGATTTTTCTTCAGCTCCCTTCACAGTGCACTTTTTATAACAAAAACTTGTCAGTTTCTTTATGGATTTTTCGATTGACACAGGAATATATTAAATATATACACCCATCATATATTTTTACATAGATACACAAATGTAATAATCTCAAACACGCTATTTTCAGTTCAGCCTACTTTTTTCTTATTTCATTGGCTCCTTCTGCCTTCCCACCTTCTCCAACTGTTAACAGTCCTCTGCTCTATAAACCGTCTATGTAACTTGGTACATTCTTAGTACATAACTTAGTATACATCTATTTTTTTTTTTTCCTAATGCTCATAACTCTAGATAGGCACATATAATCCCGTGTTTTATTAGTAGGGGCTTTTGGTCATAGTTTTACAAAAAGTGCATCCTGTTATGCACACTTCTACTTCTTTTCTACTCAACAGTACCACACGGAAATCCATTCATGGCCCAGGATAACAGGGATCCCTTCTTTTAATGGTTGCTTACTGTTCTAAGGTGTGGCTGTGCGGTAGCTTCCACAGCCAGGCCTTCTGTCTGTGGACATACACTTTGTTTCCTGCTTTTTGCCTCTGTGAACAAGGCAGCAGTAACTACCCTGCTACATATGTCCTTAGCTCCTGGTGGTTTTGTTTCTGTGGGATAGAGTCACAGGAAGGGATTCCTGGGTCAGAAAGGATATTTATTTTGCATTGTCAGTAGCTGCTTCTAGATTGTTTTCCAAAAAGGCTGTAATACTTTATATTTCTGCTAGCCATGGATAACAGTATCACCACCAGCAGTAGGTGTTTTATTTATTTTTATTAAACTTCCATTTCTTTTTCTAAAGCCTCTTATAGTGTTTTACACACACATACACAAATGTGATTAATTGTAATTTGACTTGGAAGTAAATTTCTCAAACAAGTGCAAACTTTTTTACTGCCAATGTAGCATGTATCTTCTGAGTTTTGAATAATAGTTAATGATATGGGGCAAAGAGATCTTTCAAAATGAGTGATGATTTTTTAAAATATTCATTTAAACAATTACAGGCAATTTTCCTGGCATCTATGGGAAATTTGTATTCATTCTGTATGGAATTTACCTTAGGAAAGAAATCCAGTTCTGTTAGGCTGGGATTCCTCTCTGCAAAATGTGTAGCCTCCTGGAGGATGACAGTTTTTGGTGAGATTAATTGCAGGGCCAGTGAAAAACTATTGTCAGTTTTATTTCTGATCTCATTATCCTCCTTGGATTTGGTCTGATTGGTCACCTTTTAACAGTGTTCACTTTGTGTATCAAATAATGACCGGGCTGAGGTCAGACCATAGTTAACACAAAGCCCATGTAAATCAGGCCATGAGGTTATACTTTATTTGCCTGCCTTTGAACAATTGGAACAGCTGAAAAGGGACACACACGTGAAGTGTGGCCAAGCTCTGAAGAGCCGTACGCTGAAAGATCAGATGATGCCAGCCAGAGGACGGCTGCTGCATGGTATTAGCCCCCAAGGTGAATTATCCCCATTTAAACTTCATCTCCCACCTCTTCTAATCCAGCATGAGTACCTAATGAGCACTGGATAATAACACAGCAACATTTCTTGGTAAAGCTAATCAGATTCTGGATAGCAGGCTTCCAGGCCCACAGCTGAATGAATTGCTTGGTATTTCCAAGTTTGAAAATACTTTCTCCCCCTTTCAAGTGCTCCTTGGCAGCAGGTGAGGAATGTTAAAGCTCCTGTAAGTGCCAATTAAGGCCAATTATAACTCGCCCAGCCTGCTGAGACAGTGAAGTGGAGTTAGTGGAGACTTGTGCTCCTGTAAACTGGAGAACTGGCTACCACTGGTGACAGGAACACCGTATTTCCTAACTGCCAGCAGCTTGTTTGTTGCCCTACAGAACACCAAATGACACCTCTGCTGGCTTCTCAGGAATTTTATTTAGGAAATCCCAAGATTTGTTGGGGACTTCTCTGATTTCTCTAACAGAAACTGCTGTCTTGCTCTTACTCTTCCTTTCTTTCAAATGATGTCCACCGTCTAATTTCTCCTTGTTTCTAATCAAAATAGCTAACAGTTATTGAGCATTTAAAATGTGCTGGGCACTGCATTACCTGTGTCACCCCCTTTACTCCTCACCGCAGCCCTGAGGTGGAGGCAGTATTAGCGCTTCTCAGGGGAAGACAAAGAGTCTTGCCAAAGGCTACCCAACTGAAAGTGCTGCGACTGTGGGCTGGCTGCCCCTTGAACCCAAGCCTTTGCTGCCCCTCCTAGCTGCTGCTGGTTTGCTTGTTTGCTGTGAGCAGGCTGATTCACAGAAGAATTTGTGTCAGTTCAGGACTCCCTTTGTGCAACCAGAGTAAAATTGATGAGTGCGCACCATCCACACCATGGCCGATACCTATAATTTTTGGTCTGTAAGGCATGGATGTTAACTCTATTAAAATGGTATTTTAGTCTGTAGTCTTTTTTTAGTTTGTAGTCTGTTTATTTTTTCATAAGAAAAAAGAAATGTGACCATGTCCCCAGACCTACACACTTATATATGAGCCATCATTGAGAGACTTTATATCAAAATAAACTTTATTTGGATAGGATATTGGGAAATGGTGTGAAGAAAATAATAATAATGCTTTCCAAGCAGAACAAAGTGGTATTTGCTTAAGCATTTCACTGAGGGCGTTGAGAAGCATATGTGTGTGTTTGAAAGTTTAAGCTTTATGCCCCGTTTTTGTGTATATTATTGTGCAAAATTATATTTGCCTGGCTTATACTATCATTCATCCCTTTTTTGATGTCTTAAAATAAATTTAAATTGTTTCTCTCTTGTTTATATATGAAAGTAAATGTAGATGTATATTTGTAGCATTTAAAAATATTTGCTGAGGGCCGGCCCCGTGGCTTAGCAGTTAAGTGCGTGCGCTCTGCTACTGGTGGCCCGGGTTCGGATCCTGGGAGCACACCAACGTACTGCTTCTCCGGCCATGCTGAGGCCGTGTCCCACATACAGCAACTAGAAGGATGTGCAGCTATGACATACAACTATCTACTGGGGCTTTGGGGAAAAAAAAAAGGAGGAGGATTGGCAATAGATGTTAGCTCAGAGCCAGTCTTCCTCAGCAAAAAGAGGAGGATTAGCATGGATCTTAGCTGGGGGCTGATCTTCCTCACAAAAAAAAAAAAAAAGTTTGCTGAAAATGACCCTGGTTTTCGTCAGGATTACGGAAGGATTTGGTTCTCATAACTGTCATGGATTGACTGGTTCTTGTAATGATTTTTTCCCTACTTGCCCTATCACCTTCTACAAGGGGAACATTAGAAAGGCAAGCGTTTGTGCTGGCAGGCCAGCAAGGACTCGGGTGTCTGTTCGGATAGGTGCAGTGATGTGGAACTGAGACTTAGTCTGAGAAAGGGCCTCTTCTGCTGGTTCTCTTTGGCGACTGATGGCATCAAGGAGACTCCTCAGCCGCCCTTTGTTCAGTTGAACAGTGCTAAGACCTGTTGCAGTCAGGTAGTACTGCCATGGAGTTTTTTCTTGTAGCTTAAGAAGACCTGCAATGAATTAACCTAAAATTCTAATTTTTGCTAGTTGACTTTTGAAAGATTTGCTTATCCTCTGCTTCTAAGGCCTGCTCATGGCGCTTTCCTTGTATTCTTCTGGTGTCTCTTAAGGACCACCATAGTTTTGCATTGTTTGAAGGTGACTGTAAGAAATCTGGGGGAAAAAGTAGATTTCAGAAAACCCTCTAGATCTTAATATTGCTGTCATGGTTAGTATCTGAAGGCTTGCTGTGAAAATAAGGCAGTGTGGCTCCTATTCTTTGGTTTTAGAGTAAATTTAGAATTTGTGTCTGGTTTAATAGAAGCCATTTCTAAGCCTCACAACTCTTTTCCACCCCTTCCAAGCCAAATCTTTTCTGTATATGTAATTCATAACTGTTGCCAAATATTCTGTATGAGGTGATGGGATTCTGTAGAGGAATTTCCCCCTTCCTTTTGACATTTAAAAGTGTTCATTTTGAACTGTCAGGCTTCTGAGTCTATTTATGTGTGCAGCCTTTATTATTATAAAACTCAGATCAGTTGGCCATATTTTCCACGTCTGTCTGACAGGAAGATTTGGGGATTGACAGGAGGGGGAGTAGATCTGGGTGAGTGTAACAGGGCTGACGTAGGGAGACAGCCAGACCAGGAAGATGCCATTTACAAAGAGCCACTTAGAGAAGTTTTTGGATTAAAAGTATAAAGTTTTTTGGATAAAAGCTGTAGTCAGTCATCCAATGATTGAACACCAAACCGGACAATCTGGTAAATATTCTTTTGAAATTAGATATATTTCACAAATATTCACAGAAAGTTGGTTAAGATTTTTGTTACTTGATTTAGGAAGGAAAAGTAAGCTTAGATATAACAAATTTTAATTTTTTTGAAGTGTAGATCATGGGGAAATAAAATGTGGAGAAAAGCTGCTGATATTTATAGACGTGTGTAACTTTAAAACTTCTAGGTCTGTCAAGGCTTAAGATGTAGGCTGTATAATGAATCGTGTAAATTTTATAATATACCTAGTAGTAGCAGTGTTAGTTTAAAGGTATTCAGAAAAATCAAGGTGTGACTAATTCAGATTTTCACAGGTTAAATTTGTAAATTGCATCTTCCCCAGTTTTGGCAAGTTGCCTTTGAAATAGAAGGATTAATTTACACCAGCCAGGACGCCTCGTATGACCATATTAGATGAAATTAGACTCCACCCCTTGTTTTCTGTTGATCTGCCAGGACCTTTGTAATTCAAGTGCTTTTACAGTAGTAGCAAATGTTACATAAGACCAAACATGGAGCATATTTGGAGTTGGTGGGCAGACCCAAATCATGATGCAAGCCTGCAGTAGCAAGTGTGCAATGAAGCACAACCAAATTGTGTGAATGGAAGGTAACAAGAAGCCTCTCCAGAACAGCCCTTCCTCCGCACGAGGGCTGAAAGCGCCACTGGGTAAGTTTTCAGAGGCAGTTTTCAGAGGCTGGGCTTGGCTCGGGGCCCAGTTCTGGACGAGCTTGCTTGCGGAAGGTGGGTTAGGTCTTTGCTAACATTACATTAGAACCAAGCGGAGCGGGAAGAGTTCGTGCAGGCCTCTTTCCTCCTGGCGTTTGTCCTGCCCTGCCAGCATGCCGGGAGCTGTACGTTGCTGAAGTGGTGGAGGGAGAGAGCTCTGCAGAGCTAGTGGATCAGAGTGGGTAATCACAACAAGAGGGATTAGCCACTGCAAGCTGTCCACAGGAGCCATTCCAAAATGTCATTTGAGTGATCCGGACAAAGTTCAGACGCAGACAGGAGTTGAGTTTGCTATTAACTCCAACAAAATGCTGAGGTTTGCACCAAACAGTTCTCCTATCGCAAAACAGAGAGAGCGTTGGTTACGTCGCTCTCTAAAAATGGAGGAACGTTGTAACATGCTTTAACTGTTTGTTTTTTTATCTCACTTGTGGTAAGTGAGGTTTCATGACAGGCAGTTCACAGTGTTTCCTGTAGAATGTGTTTGAAAGCTGTTTTGTCAGATACTTCAAATCCACAGCAAAGTTTCAAACAGAACACACTGTGTCAAGAGAAAGAACAACTTCAAAATACAAACAGTAACCCTGAGAAGTCATTCAGTAACTTAAATTGAGTGTATAAAAATTTAATTATGGAATGACTGCCAGAAAAAACGATTTTTTTCGATTGTGTTATTAAGGTACCCAGTACAGCGAAGCTGAATTTTCTTGGGTGGATTGGGAGGCTGTTTTCAAAGTTACCTTAACTGTCTCATGCCTTGTCTACAAGCAGGAAGTGAGGTGACAGTTGAGTTCTCATTTCATGCTTTCTGTAACAATGAGCCTGACCGGATGGTTTTAATTGAGGTTAAAATTTAGCTACCATTTTGAAGGACTTTAAATATAAACAAATCTTAAACCTTTATTCAAATTGCTGTTAATTCCCTAAAATTGATTTTTCTAAAAACTCGGTGTCGGTTTTAGTCTTACTGGTTCTGGTTTCATTTTTGAATATTACTTCTGCTGTTTATTAGTTTACAGCCCCAGCCTACAGGTGGGGCAGATACTGTTTCTCTCTTCAGAAAAAATAAACTTGTGCTGCAAACCCATTGAAAACATTGGCATTGTTAGGTAGTGAATCACCCATTCCTTATTAATAGTGCTTAATGAAGGAAGGTTTGGGGCTGTGTTCTGAGTTTGAGGTTCTTGGTGTCATTCCCATGTTCATGGTCTTCTCCCCTCCCCCCTCCAGAATAAAGAGAAATAAAAAGGATACAAAACTGGTGGAAAATAGCAGTAAGGCTGTGACTTACAAACTCGGCACAGCACTTCGTGCTGTCACTCCATTGCACCCAGGACTTGCTGTTCCTTTTTGGCCTGGGAAGACAGTGCTCCCTGTGGGGTTTCCTGCACAAAAGTTTTCATTAAAAAAATAATAATAATAAACAAAGCAAAAGCAAACAAAAAGAGGACTCCTCTAATTTGAGTTGCCAGGTTCCTTTAATTCTCTCTCCCTCTACCCTTGTGTGTGTGTAAAAATTGGATTGGAGTGGTAAAGGCGTAGTTGTTGTGTTTTTGGGTTTGTTTTTTTTTTTTTTTTTTTGGTGAGGAAGATTAATTAGCCCTGAGCTAACATCCGATGTCAGTCCTCCTCTTTTGCTGAGGAAGATTGGCCCTGGGCTAACATCCGTGCCCATCTTCCTCTGCTTTATATGGGATGCACCAACAGCATGGCTTGACAAGCGGTGCATCACTTGCGCCCAGGATCCGAACCCGCGAACCCCAGGCCGACAAACTGGAGCATGTGAACTTAACCACTGCACCACCGGGCGGTCCCCCATAGTTTTTGTTTTTTTGTTTTTTTTTTTCTTTTTTTAATTCCCTTTCCGAATTTTGATGATAACCTTGTATAACCTTGTATCTTTCATTTGGGAAAAACTGTGACCCAGACCCAAAATGTGACTGCAGAGATGCTTGTGTAAGGACTGAGTATGGTAATGCTTGAACTGCACATGGTATAGCAAATTTGAAGGCTAAACTTATAATGGTAAATCACTGAACTTATAGGATGCTTTTTCCCCTAACAGATACAGAATTAAATCAGAAGTAGCTGGAGACCGATCGATTTTAGGTTTTGGCTGTTTTTTTCTTCTCACATGTTGATACCTGAGGAATACAAATATTTTAAATCAGTGATGAGATGGGAAGGAGACGGGGAAGCGAATTTTGGAGAAATGCTGTGCATCACTCAAGATAGTGAGATCATGTTTGTTTCAGGCAAGATGATTGCTTGCTGCACTCTGTCAGTATCCTTTGGGTAACACTGTCCTTCCTGAGGACAGCAGAGAGAGTTCCTTATGACTGTTAGTAAGTAGAAGTGTCAGCCAGCATGTCATTCATTGCATGATATCTCGTAGTCAGAAATGGTGGCAGCAGGATCTCAGAGGTGGCGGAGTTGGTTGACTGTCTTTTGTTCAAGGCGATGGCAGCCTTTTCCCCAAAGGTGCTTTCACTAAAAACATCTGTGTGTGTCTGAAATCGTGATGATAACCCTCAGTTCAAAGTCTGCACCTTGAAAACAGTTCCAGGAGCTTAGGAAGGGACCTGTCAAGGAAATAAATTGGTCACTCAGACCATTCAGTTTTCCTTAAAACAAGCCGTCTTATGACAGTGATTACAAAGAAATAATGGTATACTCACAACTGAAATAATCAACTGTTATACCATTCAGTACCCCCTCTTTTTCTCTATTATTCCATCTCCTTTAATGTCATATTTGGATTTTTTTTAAGCCACTTTAAAAATGTTTGCAAAGAGCTACAAGTTAAGATAGCAGGGGAGGGATACCCCCACGTGTTCAATAAGTTTTTCATATTTCTCACATACTTGAAAGCAAAGTCCAGAAAGAACAGTCCTCATGGAAAGAATTCCTGGCAAGAGGATTATTTGAGGTTGCCATATTTCTGCTGCTTTCTTAGCAGCATTATTTACAATCAATTCACGACTGTCCCTTCCCCCACCGGAGTCGAAGTCCTTCTCCCTTGTAATCTGCCCTTTGTGATCTGTTCTCTTTCATGCAGCCAGTGTGAATGGGGATGCTGCAGTGTGCGCCCTGCCCAGAGACGTGGAAATGCCAAGAGACCCGGAATACTTTAGTGGGGCTTTTATTTCTGTCATAAAGCACTGACTTGAAGAGCCTGATAATTTGATTATAGACCTTTGGTGAAAAGTTGTTTCAAGTGGCCCAAGTGCTGTAAATGACTCTCTTTTCTGCACTTTCCCCTTATGTTTTAATTTAAAAGCACCTCCGCATTAGGGGGAGGAGAAATGCATTTGGCAGAAGTCGCAGTTGGAGACTAATTTGTTAGGGCAGCCAGTGTTGAAATCTTCCTTTTCAGTTAAATCTCTCTGGTGTAAATGATGCCGAGTGCTTTGTGATAAAGACTTTTTCTTCCTCACTGTTTTCCAGTGCCATTTGTAACCCACCTAAGCATGCTCTGAGGCTGCCTCCGAGCTCCAGTCCTGGCTAATTGGGCTTTGAGGTACTGTGTGTCAGAGGTCAGCTCTGGATTCCCCAACTTGAGATTTCAATGTTCCAGGGACTCTCCCATTGATTTGCTTCCTTTTTAGCATTAGACCACACCCATCTCTCTCTGTAGTAGTCTAATCAAGTGCCTGGGGACCCTAAAGAAGTTGTGAGAAGACATCGTTAAATGCTTTATGTCCACACATAGTCCATGGTGTGACTTTAAATGGTATGCCAAGTGTTATTTTAATAGTTATTAGGAAAAAAATAGGTAACTACTATGTCAAATCCAAGGTCATGGTTTCACAGATATTGCTTAGGATAATGCTACGTTAGCTATGCCTGGCCAGCCACTAAGCTGACTGAATTTTGAAAAATATATTAAGTAAACAATAGCCTAGATAACGTGCAGAGACGACAAAAGATCCAGAATGTGATTCAGTTTTGAATGTCAGAAGTTTAGGGAAAACATTGACGTGGGGCCGGCCCGGTGGCTTATCGGTTAAGTGCGCGCGCTCCGCTACTGGCGGCCCGGGTTTGGATCCCGGGCGCGCACCGACGCACCGCTTCTCCGGCCATGCTGAGGCCGCGTCCCACATACAGCAACTAGAAGGATGTGCAACTATGGCGTACAACTATCTACTGGGGGGCTTTGGGGAAAAAGAGGAGGATTGGCGATGGATGTTGGCTCAGAGCCGGTCTTTCTCAGCAAAAAGAGGAGGATTAGCGTGGATGTTAGCTCAGGGCTGATCTCCCTCACAAACGAAAAAAGAAAAACATTGATGTGGAGCAAAGTAAATGTGTAAGGAGAAGTTCTGAGATTTAACAAAAATATGCAGTCTTGATTTATAGTCTGCCTCAGGTCCTGATGCTTCTTAGGATGTCATAATCCTTATGAAAGACTAGTGATGCCAATTGACACCTCACCAGTTGTGTTTGGTGGCCTGAAAGTGAAGTATTTGACAGTTTGGGTTAATTGGGAGCTCTATAATAGCACATTGCAGTTATTTTTCAACCTGGATATCAAAATAAACAATTAATTCTGTGAAGGGACTACTTAATGACTGACTGAGAGTTTCTAAACTGAGCTTTTTGCTGTATGTAATTATTAGTTGCTATGCCTGGCCGAAGGATCTGTACATGTTTACCTGAGTTTTATATTGTATAGCCGTGTATAAGCTTGATTATTGGAAATCCTTGCTTTAAATGGGAGCAGTTGTAGAGTATTAGTGGAATGGGGCTGTCAGAGATCCCATGAAATCATACATTCCTTGAAGTGTAGATTAGTATTTCTCATAAGGCCTTTCTGTGCAGAGTACATGCTCACTTTAACCTTAGCTGACTGAATCCATTCAAAAGTGTGAGTTTCATTAAGAGAAAAATTTGTGAGTTTTAGAAATCATTACTTTGATAATTTGCCCAAAATTTCCACCCTTGGATCCATAAACTGAATTTGAGAGTTTACCTTCACTTTATTCCGTTTTACCTCCAGTTCTTTCTGAGTGACTCAATTCTATCAGGAAAATGAGCCAACTTTTTATTTATAAAATAATTTTAGCTTGGATCAGCATCCTTTTTGGTTGGTGTGAATTTATTCATTTTTAAATGAATTCTAAAAGTTATTTCTCTGAGCTCTTATCTGAGAAGAGCTTAGTGTCTTCCTGGACTGACATATAAACTAAATATGTAAACTAAATCTTTACCACACTGGAGAAGATAACTTAAAGTGGGTTTGGTTTGTTCTTAAGTGATTTCTGCCGGCTTTGATAATCAGCAGGTCTTTCTCACATAAGTCTGTAACTGCAGTCAGCTGAACTAACTCTGTCTTACTCCCTGTTAAGTTCCCAGTACCGGGTCTAGAGTCGGCCCTGGGCTGCAGGCTCTACAGCTCTCTGTCATTTAATCCCCAGTAGCCTTGCAAGGTAGGCTTGACAGATGGAGAGGCAGCCAGAGTGGATGTTGTCAGGTCTTTGCCCAAGGTCACTTGGCAGAGCAAGGATTTGAACCCATCTATCTGTCTCTGACTCCAAAGTTCTTTCCCTTTCAGGTGATCTATGAAAGTATTTTTATTTTACTTTGGATTCTGTTCAGGCTGGTTGGTTACTCAGTTAGCCCACATCAAGACTGTGCCTGACAGCCCTGAGCCTCTGCTGGGAAGGCAACCATGACCGACCAGAGCGTGACGAGAAGCATACGTAATCGTGTTGGTCACTGGGGGCCAGCCTAATCCTATAGAACAGGTATTTGCTGCTCCTCCCAATGGTTCTTTGTAGAACATATTCATCTGGGAACTTTGTAAGGTGATTCTTTTTAGCCAAGCCAGAAAGATAGCCCTGACTGGCACTTTCTACCAAAATTTAC
This sequence comes from Ceratotherium simum simum, assembly GCF_057802395.1. Lineage (NCBI taxonomy): Eukaryota > Metazoa > Chordata > Mammalia > Perissodactyla > Rhinocerotidae > Ceratotherium > Ceratotherium simum. Next base: position 63,439,753 of record NC_141904.1, read on the forward strand.
TCTTTAAACCATCTTTGATGTTTTAAGACCCCCCTGAACAAGAAAAAAAATTCTACACTGTCTGACACCCATAGCTGATCTTTAGGATAGCAACTCCCAAAACGGAAAGATGAAATCCACAACAACCTGGTTTCCCTTAAGCAGATTCTGGATCCCTACCCCAAAGTTACCAAAATTCTGTCTCAACCTTGTTGTATGTTCAGCCTCTGCAGCCTTTTGCGCTAATAGTTAGCATGCTTTTGCTGAGCTCTTGGGAAGATGGGCTTCTTACTGATATGTGCCGCAACCCTCACCTTCACCCCTCCCTTCTGCCTGCCTTTGGACCATGTATTATGGCTTGCTAATAACGCCACTTAACGGCAGGTGGATTGTACTGTGGTCTAGCCTGGATGCTGGAATCAGCCTGCCTGGGATGACATCCCTACTCTGCCTCTTAACTAGCTGTGTGATGTTGGGCAACCAGCTTATGTCCTTTAAAGCCTTAGCTTCCTCATCTGGAAAGTGTGGATCGTAACAGTATCTGCTTTGTAGGATGATGGTCAAGACTGTATGGGATAATCCCTGCAAGTTCTATAGCGCGGTGCCTGACGTGGGTTTCTGCCGAATAAACAGTATTAGCTGTTGTTGTTGTTGAAGGTGAGACTTCTCATCAGTCAGTTGTTTGGATTATAAAAGATTAGAAAAAGGGTTAATAAAATACAAGACAAGAGCCATGAGTAAAAACAGTTCTTTGGGGGTTTTTTTAGTAGCTGTTAGTCACTCTTACCTACTCTTGCATGATGCCTATTGAGAATGGGACAAATTGATACTATGCTCATAAATGAAAATATGTTTTGCTTTATTTTGGCATGTGTGAAATTGAAGCCAGAACACCAAATGAAATTTCTCTTTTTTTAAAGTTTGTATTTGATAACCACATAAACCATATTCATTATAGAAAAACAATATGCAAAAGTTTTTCAAAAATAGACTTATAATCCCAGGGATAACCACTTAAAAATTTTTTTGACATATGTTCTTCCAGATTTTTTTCAAGCATGAGTGATTTGAGGATCTGAGGTTACAGTTTGCTTTAACTGCTTTTTGGGTTTGTGCCTTAACGTTGACACTTGTGCATTATAAATTATTTTTAGTTATTTTCAAAGCAATATTTATTTATGACTTAAAAAGATCTAATTATTTGCTTTGAACTCCTTTTTGGTTTGTACCTGGGTGTGAATACTTACATATTTTTTAAAATCTCAGCGTGAATCCCAAATTACAAGCTCAGTATTCTTGGTTGCTTTCCATTTTGGAACACTTGAAGAAAGTTGTCCTGTCCCCTACCCTCCCCGGTATCCTGCCCTTGCCTTCACTGTTGCATGTTCAAGCCACAAGGGGGAGGAAAGCCTGGTGCATCCATCTCTGGCTCTCTCTCTCTCTCTGCCTCTTATCTCCACATCTGTCTGCCCAGCTCCCCTACACACACACACACACACACACACACACACACAGCCATGTCTGTCTTTCTCTGTCTCTGCTTTGTTTTCCCCCTGTGTCTGTATTTGTCTGTGTGTTGGTCTGCCTATCTCTCTTTCTTGCTGGAGCCATTCAAAGTGCCCTCCTCATTTAGGGACAGAGTGTGCTTTCTCTGGGCTGGTGCCAGACCCTGGAGAGAGGAGTGCTTTGAAAACTCAACTTGGACTCCTCACCACACCACATTGCAGTTATGCTTAGCATCTGGCCACGAGTTTGTCCACTTAATATAAGGTCCCTAACCCTACCCATAACTTGCCCATTTCTCTTTTGATCTAAGAACAAACACTTTTTTTAAGCTGGGAGCCCAGTTTAAAATCTTATGAAACATAAGGGCCCACAGTGAAAGGATGAGGAAAGTCCAACTCAACTATAATTAAATTGGGTTTTTCCTCTTTGCTTTCTCATGAAGGGAAAGCCAGATGCCACCCTTTCCAGAGAATAAGTTACCAGACCATAATATGAAGGAACAACTTAATTCAGCAGCATGACAAGGATTTGAGCTGGCACTTTTCAGCCAAAATCTCAGTTACATACATACACAGTCTGTTTCAAGTTTTAGTGAATGAGAGAAATTCACATGATAGATTGCCATTCTTAGTTTTTAAATAGCTTTTAATATTGCAGTAGAAAACACAATTTTTTTGAAATGTTATTGATACATCAGCTAACTTTTAATCTTAGAAAGCTTTGAATCTTGATTTTCTAGTGCGAAATCCCATATCAAGAGTTAATAGATAAGAAAAGAAGCATTAACTGAAGAAAACGGGGAGAATGGACTGTGATGGGAATAGAAAATTGAAAGGACAAGCTTGAAGTTACAGTCAGTTCTGCTATAACAGAACACGCATTCCTAAAATATTACTGCACTTTGCAAAATTACGCAATAAAAACCACGTGAGACTCATTGGGAAAATGGGGTTATGGACACAACACTCAGAGCTTCATCAGTGACACGTACAAAAAGATAGGAACCTAACAAAAGTGGTAACACAGTTTTACGTGGATTAAAGAGTTAATACATAAATACTAGAATAAATATAACAGTTTACCTTGAAAACAACCTGACATTTGCTTCTGAAAGTAGATGTTGGAAAGGTTGCAGCTCGTGAGGTGTCGTGATGTGGTGGAAGGAAGGTTATCTGAAGTAGAGGGAGTGTTGTAGCACCAGATGTGGATGGTGTGGCTCCTAACATACATGGTGACCTGAGGTGAATGGTGGGTGTTTGCGGGGGGTGGGGGGTGGGGGGGGTGTTCCCATGGGCCTCAGTTCAGCTGGGTGTAGTTTTCTGCATTCACCTAGTGCTTCTTGCAGATGAAATCTTGCAAAAAGCAAATGCAAAATTTCATTATGCCCAGTGTTCCTTAATATATCAATGACTTTGAAGTAAATATATGTTCTCAAAACAAGCATTGTAGTAGAACTGACTGCATTTAATTAGATTGAGAATTTTATTTATATCTTTTGATATCAAGAGAAATACATCACATTTACTGTGAGACACTGCTTGAGAATTCTGATACACTCCTTTTCCTACTCTCTGGGTATTTCTTAGAAGGCAAAGTTCTAGTTGGGGTTTTTCCCCCTCTTTATACCACAGACATGGTATTATTCCTTTAGCATACTGCCACCAGGGGTACACAAGATGATTTTTGTGGATGAACACGAATGATTATTTTAATGTTAATATTAATTATTTTACTGTATATCCAAATATATATATAAGCTTGTCTATATATTGTTATATTGTTTTATACATATATATATATATATATATATAACAAACCTATTGTTTCAGGGATACTGTTGTCTTGGAAAAGTAGCTCTCAACTGAGGGTGGTGCCCTGCTTCACACTGGGCCATCTGAAACTGGATTGGGGGTAGTTTCAGGTTGCCCCTGGCAGAGGGGCACCAGTGGTGATTAAGGAGTGGGTACCAAAAATTCTAACTATCCTGAAATCCTGTATAAGAATTGTCCTGTCCAGGGGCCGGCCAGGTGGCGTAGTGGTTAAGTTCGTGCACTCCACTTTGGTGGCCCAGGGGTCACCGGTTCAGATCCTGGGCGCAGACCTACACACCACTCATCAAGCCGTGCTGAGGCGGCGTCCCGCATAGAGCAACTGGAAGGATGTACAACTATGACATACAACTATCTACCGGGGCTTTGGGAAGAAAAAAATAGGAAATGGAGGAAGATTGGCAACAGATGTTAGCTCAGGGTCAATCTTCCTCATAAAAAAAAAAAAAAACGGACTGTCCTGTCCAAAATACCAATAATGTCCCCATGAGAGACTGGTTAGTATTAGATTAAAGAGGAAGAGGGAACAGTAGAGTTGATAATTTAAATTAAAATGTAGAGTAAAAATAGTATATCATGTGGCTTTGGTAAGAACAGTGAAAATAGTGCACAGGTGATGGAAGTTTGGGAAATGCTAGTTGAGGACAAGTAGTAGCAGTGAGCTTCATTTACCAAACCCTGATATATAGTGCCATGTGCCAGGCCATGTTCTCAGTGTTGCACAGATGTTAACTTATTCAGCCATGGTTAATGGTTCTTGAGGCATTAGCCTAGTCTAAGACAGACTCGCAACCTTGGCTGCACAGGAGAATCACACAAGGGAGCTTGTAAAAGTCTGGATGCCCAGGCCACATCCCAAACCAGTTAAATCAGACTCTCTGAGGGCATCGGTATTTTTTAAGTTCATCAGGTTATGCCAGTGTGTAGCCAACGTTGAGAACCGCTGGTCTAGGGCCATTTGAAAATCACTCCTCTTCCAAGAAAGCTGTACTGATTGTCAAATGTTAATTGAAGGCCTACTCTGTGCCAGGCCTTACAGGGGCAGGTGACCGAGACATGACTCAGGGAAGCTCCGCCATCCAAGGCAGGTAGCAGAACTGGAAACAGATTTTTACAGTCCTGGCTGACAAGTGCTGATGCTCGGAAGTATATTCAGAATGTTTGGGTATCACAGAGGAGAGAGAAACGAAATTAAAAAAAAAAAAAAAACCCTCAGATGCCAAATTAGGAAAATTATTAAACTTATTTTAGTTTTGGGCTGGCCCCGTGGCTTAGCGGTTAAGTGCGCACGCTCCGCTGCTGGCGGCCCGGGTTTGGATCCCGGGCACGCACAGACGCACCGCTTCTCTGGCCATGCTGAGGCCGCGTCCCACGTACAGCAACTAGAAGGATGTGCAACTATGACATGCAACTATCTACTGGGGCTTTGGGAGGAAAACAAATAAATAAATAAAATCTTTAAAAAAAAACAACTTATTTTAGTTTTCCCTTTATTACACACTGTCAAGGACAAGAAAAAAAGCAACAGGCACTTATAAATCACTATCATTTTAGCCTTCCTAACTTGGTTGTGGCTTTTATGTGATCTAGTTAGAGAATTTGAATTTTGTCTGTAGATAGCATGATAATTTTGTCCTGGTATAGAGCGGGTTCTTAAGTACCTCATAAAGCGTCATTGAACTAATGTCCTGGGAATAAGTCGTCACAGCTTCACGGAGAGGCTCGGGACTGGTATAAAAAGACCTTTAGAAATCAACCATTTAGGCGATGCTTGTAGTCGGTGATTCTAATATGCTTAATTTTTTAAATACTCTCATAGCTTCCATATTGTGATAAGTAAATGTTGGATCACATACATTTTAAAACTTAGAGTTAAGCAAATGTGTCATTTTAAATTACAGGTTTAATTAAAGGCAGCCAGTGAGCTATCATCACAAGATACTTAAGTAGACAAAGTTACTAAATAATTTACTTGTTTCTAATGGTAACATTCTTCAACAGCTCTCGATTTATTTAGTATGTATTGCCTCACTCTGAGAAAACCTGATTCTCCAGCAGAGTTAGACCTATTTTCAGTTAAACCTGTGTAGTCTGTACTTAACCACGAATTTACTTCCTTTAAAAAACAGGCATAGCTATTTGTGGTATTTTTGTCTTGCGCCTTTGGCATCTTAGTGGTGTGAACCGGAGCTATGCCATCTGTAGTCAAGTGAGATTATTAAAAAAAGGGAGTGAAATGATTCACTGGAAAATTTCAGCGCAGATTCTTAAGGAACGATAAGATAACCCTAGAAACATTCTTATTTAGTGTCATATGCTTGTGGGTAGTGACCGAAAAAAAAATCAAAGTACAACTTGTTTCTTAACATTTTGCTATTTTGAAAATTGGAGAGGTACTATGCTAGAAAGGAAGACAGAATTCCAGGTGATGTCAGTTAGCAAAGCTCTGCAGATGAATGAATAATTTTCTTCTCTCTGACTGCAAGTTGGAGCCAGTGAGGTTCATTTCTAGCCTGTAAAACCCAGTCTTCTCAGGGTTAGAATAGTTGTTAAATTTCTTAATGGCTATATGTATGATAAACTTCTTTATGCTGAGATGTTTGCTAAGCAGAAGGAGCAGTTCCTGGAATCCCAAATAAGTCTGTGAAGCCCAGATAAGCCACTTCTGGAAGCTGCTGAGTTTAATGTCTTTTCACTTAGTGATGCATATTTGAACCTAAACGTATTGATTTCAGGGGACTCCTCCAGGGTTCCGTTGGAGACTTGCCTGAAACACAGTGTCTCTCTTTTTTTTGCCTTTGTTTTCCTTTTCAGAAAGAAGACACAGCTCATCCAGCAAGCCTTCGTTGGCCGTTCCTCCCACTTCAGTATTTTCCTTCTTCCCTTCTCTGTCCAAAAGCAAAGGAGGCAGTGGAAGTGGAAGCAGCCGTTCTTCCAGTGGAGGTGTTCTAAGCGCATCCTCATTAAGTTCCAAGTTGTTGAAATCACCCAAAGAGAAACTGCAGCTCAGGGGGAACACCAGGCCAATGCATCCCATTCAACAAAGTAGAGTCCCCCCTGGTAGAATGTGAGTATGGCCAAGAGGGTTCTTAAAGCTTACCTGCTGGCAGTGCAACTGTGTACACCAGTAGCATCGGAGAGTATCTGAATAATGTGAAAGGGAGCCCACTTTGGGGAAAACTCAAATATATGTTGTTGTTTCGTTTTGTTTCTCTGTCATATCTTGGGCGACTTTACAGAGTAATAATAGCAATAATAATATTAATAATACTTACTGATCCTTTATTGTATGCCAGCTACTGATAGCTCTCTATATAGAGCATATTGTCATTTAATAAATTATTGCAACAACCCTATGAAATAGGTATTGTTGTTATCCCTGTTTTCCAGATAAGGAGAAGGAAGCGTAATGAGGTTGAGAAGCTTTAGCCAAAGGTCCCTCAAGTCAAACAGGCCTGGGTTCAGATTCCACCTCTGTCACTTCCTAGCTGCAGGGCCTTGGACAAGGCACCATTTCTCTTGGAGGCTAAGAATAGCAGTCACTGTGCAGGGTTATTGGAGGAGGAGAGTTAATGTATTTGAGTCAAGCACCTAGCAAAATGTGTGGCCCACAGGAGACAGTAAATGAACGGATGCTGGTGCTTCTGCTGCTGCTGTTGATAATAGTAAGAATAAAAAAGGTGAAGAGATTCCCAGACACTGTTCTAGGATTTTCTGGGACCTGCAAAGCAAATAGGAAAGCAATTCTTCCTCCCCCCAGTCTTGGGTTCCCATCACAGCAGTGATGAAGGTAGACTGGAAAAAGTTCACACCCACCAGGCAAGGCTTTGGCAAGGTTCCACGGGGGATCTGTAAGTTGGCAGGCTTCTTGTGGTCACGTGAGGGAGCAGCCGTGCACTCCCATAGAAACATATCTTGCCTGGTCATGGCATTCCTCAGCCTTGGTGGCGGGTGACTTTTCCCTGGCCTGCCTCCCTTTTGGAGGTTATGCTACACATCTCAGTCCCAAAGTCTGATAACCTGGTTAATCTCAGGGCAGCGTTTGGCACCTGCTACTGCTCAAGGACTTGCCAGCTGGGAGAGGCCATAGCGTCTTGCAGTATCTCTGCTGCTGTCAGGCTGTCCCAGGTTCCAGGTACAGCTGTTTGGGGCTGTTTGTCCTGGTTGCTAAGCCCCCAGCTTCTGCTCATCAGTCAGAAGTGCAAGTACAGCAAACTTGGCTTTCATTCCCGGAGCTGTCTGAAAGCCAAAGAAAATGCCAGTGCAGTGTGTAAGTCACTCGCCAGCTTAACAGCTGTTAGAGCACTGACTCCACTGAATAAAGTTTATAAAACCTCATCAGTTCAAGTCTTCTTTATTTGGAGCTGGGCTTTAGAGGGGGACCAGGCCAAGTGTTAGCTTCACACCAACATTTGCCACCCAAATGATAGTGTCAGTAGGATTCCAAGAGAAATCAGTTCTTTGTTAGTGGCACAGGTATTCAGTGCTCACCAGCTGTGTGCTAGGCACTTAATATTCTGAGCTCCTATCATAGAAACCTTTTTCAGGGCCTGGAATTATCACTTCACTGACATATCACACACTAATTAAACATTGGTCTTCCTCACTGACAGAAGTAGAGAGCCTCTTCTTGTATTGTTAGGCGATGTATCCTTAGGCTCGTTTGAGTTGTTACAGGTCCTTAGTGACATTTCTTGGAAGTATTCTCTAATTCCAATTGTTCTTTTTTCTGCTCAGTTTGCTTTGTTTTGATGGATCCTTTCTTAAACAGTTCTCAGAAGATATTTTCTAAAGGTCCTGCAGCTTGTCTTTGGTTCTTTTAGACCTTTTCATATTTTGCTTCTTACAGGAATTGCATTGGGTATCAGGTCTAAATCTCCCATAGGCTCATGTGTAAGATTGTTCTGGAATGAAAGACCAGGTAAATTTGATGGTTCACTGGAGCTTTTTGCCTCACCAGAAGGGCTTATAGACTGAATAAATGTGAACCTTACTGAGTTTTCCAGATGATCCTAACAAATATTCAGAAGGTGCCTTTGGGAGCCTACCTCTGTGCAGTGCACGGGTAGACCCAGGCTCTGCCTTCATCCGTCTGGTTCAGCATTCACCTGGGGCCGCTCTGGCACTCAGGTGCTGATATTCTCTCTTCCCCTACAACAGCATGACACCCTCTGTCAAAGTGGAGAAGATTCATCCGAAGATGGATGGCACACTACTGAAATCTGCGGTGGGGCCAACCTGTCCTGCTACTGTCAGTTCCTCAGTCAAGCCTGGCCTTAACTGCCCCTCAATACCAAAGCCAACCTTGCCTTCGCCTGGACAGATCCTGAATGGTAAAGGGCTTCCTGCACCACCCACTCTGGAAAAGAAGTCTGAAGATAATTCCAATAACAGGAAATTTTTAAATAAGAGATTATCAGGTAACTTCACATTTTCTCTCTTAATGTTTCTCTGTGTATTAATTGGGGATTCACAGGGGAGCAAATGAACCGCTGTCTACAAGTCCTCCTTTTAAAACTGATCAACTCCAGCTTTAGGAGGAAGTTCCTTAAGTGGTATGCTTGACCTCTTCACTCTTGATTTTAAAGTGCATGTGTGTGTGTAAGTAATGTAAAAATAGCTTTCTAGTGGTGTATGTCTGAATGGAGTAATGCAGTAATGCTGACGAAAACAGTCTGTTTCCTGTCATCTGATGGCAGTAGTCCCACACTCTCTTTGTGATGTCACCGCTTCTCTGCAGTGCTCACATTTATTGATAATGTGGTAGATTTTATTCAAGTTACAAGTAGTCTGTTTTGAGATTTCTTCCATTTTCTTATTTACAAAATAAATGAAAGAGTGTTTGGTGAGCCTATTGTCATCTCTCTGTGCTCTTGACAGAAAGAGAGTTTGATCCTGACATACACTGTGGGGTCATTGATCTTGACACCAAGAAGCCCTGCACCCGGTCTTTGACATGCAAGGTAGGTGTCCTCCTGGACAGAGCTGAATGTTCTGGTAAGCACAGGGAACTGGGATTGTAAATGAGGGAATAACTTGGTTTTGATGAAGAAAGCCTCAAGTTCAGAAAATGTGAAGTCTGTTATTATGACCTGCAATCTTGAGAGGTTTTGTTTCCAGTGAGCAGTGTTGTATCCAGGAAATAGTGTTCTTTCCTAATCAATCTGTTGTTTTCAAAAGACTTTTAAAATTTCATAGAAATTTAATATGAGAAGCTACCCTTTACTGTGGTTTAAATTGTGCTGACTTAGAACAAGTTCAGAAATTTCCCTTGCATATATATGAATATTCTTAAAATATTTATGTAATCTGTGGTTCTTAAATTTTAAAGAGCCACTTTAAAAAAGCTGACTTAGAAATTTTAAGCCTGACTTTGAAGCCTTATTTTTCTAGGTTTGAAAAAAATACTAGATAATATGCAATCTAATTTATATATAAGCTAAGAAAATGTAATATGCTCCTTTCTGTCCTGAGATTTCCTTTAAAATGCCAGTATGCTAATAAGAAGGTGGGATGCTTGCTGTAAAATAGAGGTTGTTGATGTCAGGGTGGCATCAGTGGACCTTTTACATAGATGAGCATATATGTTTATGTGCATTTCTCTGGACAGTGACCCCCACTATCCTTCAGAAGGGTTCAAGAATTACTAAGAGTCATTGCTTTGAAGTATGCAATTTAAAAACCCTTGTTTGGGAGGAGGGGGTAAAAATTATAAAAACTAGTGTTATCTTCTAAAAATTAATAAAATTGTTGGTGTATTATTTTAAATTTTACCAAAGATTATGTTTGAATAAAGGACTTCAGGCTGCACTCTAGCCCCTATGCAGTGGAGGCATGTTATCATCTTCAGAAATGGGAAATCTTATTTTAATTTAAATTTCTAATTTAGTTTTAGTGTGTAGATTTTCTTCAACAGTTGTTCTGAATCTTTCGGGGAAAGGGTTTGGTCAAGACCACCTTTAAATATCTAATTTTTTTAAAAAATCATAATCCTCTTCCCAGAGGAAAAAACATATTATATGCACATATGTATTCTGAATTTTGCATTTTATCTCACGGGTTGATGGACATTCCCACCTCAGTCCCACTCTTGAATCTCTTATGTTAAAAATTCCTCTCCCAGAACAAAAGTTGGTTTTGTTTTATACGGTATTAATTGAACACATATAGTGGTGTGTCATTGTTTGAAGATAGCCATTGGAGCTCTGTAGAATTGTGTCCCTGTCAGCTGCCCCTAAGGGAACTTGTGAAAGCATGCCTCAGGCGTGCTCCACAGCATGCTCAGAACTTGCCATCCTCTCTCTGCTCTCTTCCTGCCTACCTGACTCTCAGTAACATGGGTTTCTCAGTATTGCGGTACCTATGGTCAATGAAGCATGCTTGCTTTATCCGAGATGCTCTTGTTAAATCATGTATGAGGCATGCTGGTGAACCAAAAGCTTTTATCAACCCAGAATCTGCAAGGAGTGGTTTGACCAGCCTTCTTCCTGAACCTTTATTGATGGGTGAACTGACTTTACGTGGATCCTGCATTTTTCTCCCATCTTCCTTTTCAAATCGTGTGTGCTCTCCATGTGTTCTATTAAGGGTGTCATGATTGTGGCACAGTGTTAAGCCTGTCGTCCCATTAATACATATCTTCAGGCCTGGCGTCATGAGTTCAGCATAGAACTGGCAGAAAATGCAGATCTCAGCAGGACTACCCTCTCACAAAATGTGCTTCTGTTCTCCTGTGTTGTTGTGCTTCTCCCTTTTCCTGCCTCTGCTGTGGCCTGAATCTCTTAAGCTGTAGAGGGCTAAATACCCTCAAGTGCCCCTGCCGAATGTCCCCCAGGTTGCTGCCCAGGTCTCTCCTGTCTTAGACTTAGAACGTTATCCGTTCTCTTCACTTTCTGGGGATCTGCTGCTGCCCATTCCTATCACTCCTTCCTTGTTGTCTGCCTGCCACCCTCACAGTCCCCTCCTCACTGCCTCATCTGTCTAGTGTTCTGTTTGATGTCCTCTGTGCCTGCCATGCAAATGGCTTTGAACTCCAGTAGCCTTGTCCATTCAGTCATTGTAGAAATTATTATTGCATACATCTGTGAGCACAGGCCTCATTCCAGGTCCCAGAGGACACAGGCTTTACAAAGTCAAGGCATGATCTCTACCCTTGTGGGGCTTACAGTTTAATGAAAGAGATGGCGATTAATCTGATAATCATTCAAATAAGCATAAAGTTACCACTGATGAGTAACAAAAAGGAGGGAGGCCTGTGTTAGGAGAGCCTTCAGCAGGGGCGTTGGGCCAGGGAAGCCTCCTTTGCCATAGGAATACTGGGCTGAAATCCGTTATGATTTATCCAGGCAAAGAGGGGTGAGGGAGGCAGAGGAAACGTGTGAAGGCTCTGTGATGGGGCAGAACAAGTACCTTAGGCGCTGAGAGGCAGCCAGGAGGCAGAACAGAAGGAGGAGGAGGCACTTGGTACCAAAGGAGCAGGGAGCACAGGAGTTAGAGTGTGCTGGGCTAGAAGCCTAGTTACACAGTCAGCCCTTCTCCTGTGAGCCTTGGGCAGCCCCTGAAGAGTTCTGATGGGGCAGGGGGCGTCAGATTTGTGTTTGGAACGTTCTTCAGAGCTCAGTGGAAATCTTGTTTACCCTGCAGACTGAGCTGGGGAAGTACTGAGAGTCTGCCTACTTTCTTCGCTTGGATTTGTGGGCTAAGCACCAGGAGACATTCAAAGATGAGGAGAGGCTTCTGTATTTATCTGGAAAGAGAGGCAGGTGGACTGGTGACATTATATGTTCATTTGATCATTCAACACATATTGGAGAGCCATTCTTTTTATATACTTCCAGTTTGAAGCATTTATTGCATGCTGGTACAGTACTGAACAAAACAGTATTTTGTCTTCATTTAGGTGACTTTCTCATGGGTATGTTACATATTAAATAAAATTAAGTAAAAATTTTAAAAGAAGCTAAGCACATTTATCTACCTGTCTGCACCAGGTTAGAGTTTAGGTGAGCATAGTTTGCAATATGTCTAGTAAGGAGATAGGTGATGTTATTGAATTTCAAAAGGACATTAGAAGCCTACTCTTAAACCCCTTAAATTGTAGCAAACATGTAAACTTGAAGAGCAATACATTTGTATAATGTGTAGGAGCATGAACACACAGAAAGTATTGTTTGCAGTATTTTGTAACATAAAAGAGAGAAGGAACTGTGTAGATGAATTCACTTGTATTTGGGATATGATAGGTGGCCACTGTAGTTAGTGTCTCCTTGTGTTTTGTATAGACTGAGACCCCAGCAGTATGGACCTGTCAGGTTAACTTGACTTTATCTTCTTCCAGGAATAGTATTAGCCCCAAGTGAGCCTTTAAAAACACCAAACCAGCAATTATCAAATGCGTTGGGAGTATGGACATTTTCTTATAAGATGTGCTTCAGCCACGGGTTTCTATTAGTTGCCCTTTTAAGGAAAGCACTGCTCTAATTTGACCTTTCTTTTTCTCAGTGTGTCCATTTCCAAATTCTGAAATTAGACCTTGTCTTAAGATCCAAGAGTTCTGTCTGTCCCGTTTTCTTCATTTCCAGAGCGAGGGTCTGTTTATAGGAATTCACTCTGCTTCATGTCTCTCCCAGTTCACAGCCCTCCTTCCCTCGACCTTATGTTCTTTCCTTCTCTCAGGTCTTCCTCGCCCGTGCAGTCCCCGTCTCCAGGATGCTGTGAGCCACTTTCTCTTGTTACGTGGCATCCTCACTGGAATAGAGAGCAACAGTTGTGTTTAATTTTTACTCTCTGGCAGTTGCTGACAAAAGACTTTCTGATACATATTTTATGGAATAAGTGTTTCTTCCCTTTTAACATTCAAACCTCCAAATGGCCCAAAGAAGACTCAGAGCATGAGTACCTGTCACCTGTTTGTTTCTACTGTTTGCCGCTCCGTTACAAACCAAGTGGCACAGCTAACATTCCTTCTTTCTCCTGGTGGAAATAACATCACCGAGTTCTCATACATTTGGAGCCTGGAATATGTGCTTCTAGCTAAAGAAAAGAGATCTTCCTCATGATTTTTAGCTTATCAAATGCTGAGCAGCCTTTGACTATGCTAATGACTGCTTTTTTTATTGGTAATGGTGTTTTTGGATATATAACAGAGAAAAGAATATTACGATTCCTCAGTTTCTGTATTTTTTTGATCCGTAGACACATCCTTTAACCCAGCGGAGAGCTGTCCAGGGTAGGAGAAAACGATTTGATCTGTTATTAGCCGAGCACAAAAACAAAACCAGGGAAAAGGAATCGATTCGCCATCCGGACTCTCAGCAACCAACGCAGCCTCTCAGGGACCCGCATCCCACCCCTCCTAGAACTTCACAGGAGCCACACCAAAACTCGCATGGAGTGATTCCTTCCGAATCAAAGCCTTTCGTAGCTAGTAAACCTAAACCTCACACCCCCAGTCTTCCAAGGTAAGCCAAGTCCTCCGATTCTTTCTCCCTCCTTCACAGAACAGACTTGCAATCATTGTACAAGCCCAGTGCAGTCATGATGTCGAGGAATGAACGTCAGGCTCACTATGGAGATATTTTCCAATTGGGTCTTACTATAAGAAAAAAATTGTTGAGTTCATCACTAAGTTTCAACCAAGGCTCGTCTTGGCCAAATGCAAGCAGCAGAACAATGCTAGAATTATCTGCCCCACCCCTGCTCAACGTAAGGTGTCGCTTACCCATTGAATAGGGCCAAAACTTGGGTCATGCCTGCAGGTTAGTGATTGGAACATTTCACCTGGCTTTGGCAGCAATTTCCCATTCATTTTTCTTGCTTCTTGCAAAATACAGCAGTGGGAATCCTTGCTGGGGACAGGCTTTCAGCCTGAGTTTTTACAGCATTCATTTATCAACATGTTTTTTCATTCATTCATTTGGGACTTTGCCCTAAGCATGGATTAGGCATTTTAGCCATTTAGTAAGCAGTGGATCAAAGGGTTTTACCAAGAACTTAGCATACACATACCTCACAGACAGTGATGGTGGACTGAATATATGTATGTTTGTGCTTGTATATTTAACCAAGTTGAAGTAAAGGACTTTGTACCCAATTTCCAGAGGGAAAGGAAAGAGAAAGGCATAGAGAATAAAGGCCTTTGGCATCAAGGGCTTCTGCTCAGGAATGTGCCAACCCTTTGTTGCTGCTTTTTAACCTTCCACCCTCACGTGTCTGATCCTTGAAATGCTCGCCTGAGCGGGGGAAACTCAAGTATGTGCTTGAGCCTATCCCAATGTAAGCCCTCTGATTTCTGAGCAACACGCTGAAGGAGTGCTCGGAGGAGGCTCCCCAGAATGTGGCCAGGCCCGGCCATCGATTCCTTAGCAAGTCTTTTCTTTGGCAGTCTTTTCATTGAAGTTTTTCCATCTGTGAAAAAAGTAAGCTTAGTTCTGTATATGTAGGAAAAACACATTACCGTCCTTCAGTAACAGGCTCTAGATTATCCACGCAGAGTGGTAATGCTGCCGTGGTCTTGCATCACCTCCTGTCCCTCTTAGGCTATTTTAGAGCACTTTGCCAGTTATCTCATTATTATCTTAGTAACCCAAATCCAAGTGCAATTTGAAGAGGAATCAAAGAAAGAATTCTCTTAAGTTCCACATATATTTCCCTTTTCTTGGAGGAGATTAGAAGGAGGACCTGAGCCACCCAAGTGGCTGTAGAAAAGAGAACTAGGTCTGAGCTACCTTTGGTTAAATGGGCAGACAGCTCCATTTGACATCGTGCAGTTCAGGAGTGAGGTTACTTCATTCCCGGGCCACCTGGAGCAGCATGTTTGCCCAGTGCTGGTGGTGGACCTCAGACCTCCCTAAGTGGTTTTGGATCCGTTGTTGTATCTGAGTTAAGGCGGCTGATTCCCAGACGTGTGATCTGATCGGTGCTGCACTTTCTACTCACCAAGGCCTCCAGGCTGCCCTGCTCAGCAAGGTGGGAGTGCCCCCATTGACCCTCCTCCAGTCCATGAATCTCCACACCCTCCCCTGCCTGCCACTGAGCCAGCTTCTCGGTTATCCAGTGAGGAGGGAGAAGGCGATGACAAAGAAGAGTCTGTTGAAAAACTGGACTGTCATTATTCAGGTCATCATCCTCAGCCAGCATCTGTAAGTTCCACATCCACCCCGCGTTGACCCTCCCCACACAGCAGGGACAGGGCACTGCAGGGGGGCGCGCCAGGGAGCTTGGCATGCCCGTACATGTGGGACGTGGTCGAGGTATGAGAGCAGCTCAGAACAGGGCGTTCCAGAGGCGGCATGCACCCTGTCCGGGGACGTCTCATGCTTTTCCCTTTCTTCTCATGACACTCAGGTCTAGGCATTGTCATGCTCATGCTTCACAGCCTATGTTACTCAGAGTAAGCTCTGTCTTTGACGGTTAGCTCCGTTCCTGAAGGAGAGAGCCCTCGCCGGGTGTGTCGTGTCAAAGTCAGCAAGCACATGCGATTGTGCTCTCTTTTGCAGTTTTGCACATTCGGGAGCCGGCAGATTGGAAGAGGCTATTACGTGTTTGATTCCAGGTGGAACCGGCTTCGCTGCGCCCTCAACCTCATGGTGGAGAAGCATCTGAACGCGCAGCTGTGGAGGTGAGTGCCTGTGCCACCACCTCTGGGGTGGGCAGAGGGGACTGACTCCTCAGTGCTGCATCCTCTGTATTTCTTATGAGAGTGATTGAATGAAGATAAGCTTATCTAAAATGAAACCATGGCCTTGGACTCATCCTGAGAAGAAGGCCTTTCATCATTCATTCATTCATTCACTCTTTCATTAAATGCCATTAAATGTGTCTTCTTCTGGGTGCTGGGGTTCAGGCAGAGGAACTCCCACATGTGGGGAGCTCACATTCTAGTTGGGGGGAGAAACACAAAAACCAATAAATAGAAAATAGAGATTATAGCTTGTCATAAGGGAGATAATGGATGCAGTGATAATCACTAACACTGAGAGCTTACTTAATGCCAGGCAGCTTATTAAATGTATTTAATTTTCACAATTCGCTGTGTCAGGTGACCTGGATTATCCCTATTTTCGAGATAATGAAACTGAGAAACAAGACTGCACAGCAAGGTAGTGGTAGGGCCAGGATTTGGACCCAGAAGCGGTTTGGTTCCAGACAAAGAGCTGAGATGGGAAAATAACAGGACAGAGGGATTCAGGGAAAGCCTCTCTGAAGAGGCTGCCCTTGGACTGAGATGGATGGATGAGAAAGAGCAGCCACACAGGTAATGGGGAGGAGTGGGTTCCAGGCCGAAGGAACCACATTTATAAAGGTCTTGAGTCAGAAAAGAATGTGACTTGTTTGAGAAACAGCAGGAAAGCAAGCATGGTACAAGATGAGATCCGAGAGCACAGCAGAGGCCAGGTGACACTGGAATGGGTGCTGAGTACAGTGGGGAGGTGTTGAGGGTTTTAGGTAGAGGAGCCGTGTACTCTGATAGACAGTTTAAGATAAGATGATCATCTTGTGTGGCATTATGTATGCTAGTGTTTCCCAAACAGGATTTTAAGTGAAACGAGTTCCGTGGCCAGGAAGGTTTAGCTCAGCCTCTTCTGAAGTAAAATAGTTTTTATTACTGCAGGACTTCTCAGAGCCTTTAATGGGCACTGTCCAGTGTAGCTCTCAAAGCAGGGAGTATCATGTATAATGTAGAATGTCTCCCAAGCTCTTTTGACCTGGGAACCTTTTTTAGGGGAGCATCTTGGGAAACTAGTTTTTGGTGGAACCTCCTTTGGGAAACATTGAGCTTTGCTAAAGGGGCCTAGCCAGTAATCCACAGATCATTCCAGATCCTCTGTTTTAGGCATCATTTACTAGTGCCTCCTTGAATGGACTCTGCCAGTACATCCATTTGCCTCCCTGCCTTGGTTTCCTAATAACGTCAGAGGCCTTGGATAGTCCACAATCCAAAGAACCATCTCCATGATCATTAGTAGGACTTGGATTTGTTCACTAGGAAAACCAGACCCAGGGCAGTGTTATTCTGCTTTTCTGTTTCACATTTCTTTCTGGTTCTTGCTAGATAAAGAGGCCCCTGTTCCTTCTTAATGAAGGAACTTTGTCCCTTTCCAAAGACAGACTCAGGGCAGTGGTTTGTTGGGCCTCACGGGGTCTCTCCACATCAGAACACCCTAAGATACGTGAAATCTCAGCTTCTTATTTCTTCAGACTACCCGGCGGGACTTGGAGAGCTCACTAAACCATTGGTGTAGTGTACTCCTAAGAGTTCAGAAGGGTCCTCAGAATATTTTATCCCATTATATTGATACGTGGCTTATGACCAGCAGTTTGGGTGAAGATGATTTTGGTTCCTAGTGGCTTGTGTGGAGAGGTTTTCCTCTCTGTGCTGTGCACTTTGAAGAAGCAGGGTCGTGAGATTGACGGCACTGTCTCTCTCTATTCTCTCAGAGGCTGACTGCCTCATCAGTCACCTGCTCCCGGCGAGGAGGACACCATTCCTTTCTGTTAACATGACCTTTGGTTTTAAAAAAGTCAATACAGCAGAGACAGATGTGTTGTTCAGTGATGAGCTGGCACACAGGCCTGGGGCAGGCAGGAGCTTGGAGACAGGTGCCGGGCCTGGTGCTCGAGGAAATGCTCCCTGACACAGGAGTGAGGTAGGCCGACTCAGGTAGCCCCTGAGATTTGCTAGGAGTGGCTCAGCACTTCTCAGCCAGAGGAGAACTGTTCTCAGGTAGCATCTTTGAGGCACCCAAGAAAACCCTGCAAGTGGTCCGGGTTCCATCCTACTGGCTCAGCCAAGAGTCCTCCCTCCCAGGAAGAGCCCCAGTTTCGGCAGCACTGTTCCAGGCCCCTTACCCTTTTGTTGCTTATTGTGGTTAATCTTGGGGTAAGTGGAGGTGAGATTTGAGTATGACAGTGAAATGTGTCATCTTCAGGGTGTAGAGTCTCCGGACAGTGGTGAAATTAGACCAGCCTTCCTCTGGAGCATGGCCATGACCCAAAAGGCCGTTTCTAAGCTCCTGTGATTTCTGTCAACTGCTTGCCCACTGTTGATTTGGGATCACTATTCCACATCCTCTAAGGAGGGGCTGGGATGGTTATCAAAGGGTTTTTTGGTTTTGGGGTGTTTCTGTAATTTTTTAGATTGATAATAAATTCACTTGGCAAAAAAAAAAAAAAGAATATAAAGAGGTATACAGTGAAAAGTTTTAGTCCCTCTGTCCCCCACCCTCCTGTTTCCCACCCAACCCCCACAGATGGAAGCATTTTTGTAAGTTGCTTATATATCTTTACAGAGTTTATTTATGCAAACACCGGTCAATGTATGACTACATATTGTTTCTTTGTCTCTTTATGCAAAAGGTGATGAATGACTTAAAAGAGCGTTTTTAAGAGGAACCAGTAACAGTCTAGAGAGATCACATGCCTTCCCCTATGGAAGCCTTTTCCTTTTCCCAGGATTTGGTTCCAGCAGCCTGGTCTTTAGGCTCTGTCTTCCTAAGCCACCTGGTGGCCACAAGAAGCCACTGCACCCAGTGAGCAGGAGCACCTGTACTTGGTTTAGAGCAGGGCTTCTCCAAGGTGCCAGTGCCCAGGACTCGCTTGAAATACAGATTCTGATGAAGTAGGTCTGTGGTGGGGCCCAGGGACTCGGCGTTTCTAATAAGCCTCTCCGGTAATATCACTGCTCGTCCTCCATGAGTACCACGGGGTTAGAGCCTGGGTTCTCAGTCTTGGCTTCGTGTTGGAATCTCCTGGAGAGATTTAGAAATTACTATTGTCTGGGCCCCACCCCCCAGGGATTCTAGTATAGTCGCTCTGGGTGGGGCCTCAACTCCACAGGTGATTCTAATGTGGAGCCAAAGTTGGGCAGCCACAGTTGGGAAGCGCTGACTTGGGGCCCGAGCTATACTCTTGAATGGGAGTTTTAAAGCTGGTGCAAACAAGTGCAGTAATTAATTCCTTTTATTAATACCTGTAGTTCTTCTTTAAAAGCTTCTGAAAGCACTTTGCCTGCTGTCTGGGCTCTCTCACGTGAAAGATGAGGAACTGGAGCCCCAGCTGGAGTGGTGACCGGATCAGCCAGAGCCTCCCCAGGAAGTCAGGAGCAGGGCAGTCTTGGCACCTGCCTTCCAGTCAGGCCATTTTCTGTTTCGCCACCTCAGTGTGAATTCTGCCATAGGGGTTTTTGTTTAAAGATTTTATTTATTTATTTTTCCCCAAAGCCCCAGTAGATAGTTGTGTGTCATAGCTGCACATCCTTCTAGTTGCTGTATGTGGGACGTGGCCTCAGCATGGCCGGAGAAGCAGCGCGTCGGTGCGTGCCCGGGATCCGAACCCGGGTCGCCAGCAGTGGAGCGCGCTCACTTAACCACCAAGCCACGGGGCCGGCCCTGCCGTAGGGGTTTTTGAAATGTTGATGCTGTCACATTTTAAAATCAGAGCCAAAATAAAAGGGGGGCCTTCCTGGTTTGACTATTTGAATGGCTCCCT
The DNA here is from genome assembly GCF_057802395.1 of Ceratotherium simum simum. Lineage (NCBI taxonomy): Eukaryota > Metazoa > Chordata > Mammalia > Perissodactyla > Rhinocerotidae > Ceratotherium > Ceratotherium simum. Next base: position 63,459,555 of record NC_141904.1, read on the forward strand.
TACCCCAGATGGATACCCTGCCCGGACATTATAAACAGAATACATTGTTCCAGCACTGTGACCGGAAATCCCCTGAGATCTGGGGGCTTCGTTCCCTTGCACAGTCATTCAAGCCAGTGGTTAGGACCTAGCAATTGTTATTAACTAGCTGTGCCCTTCCTTTTTCCTCATTTGTTCATGAATTCTTTCAATGTTTATTGAGTGCCTTCCTTCTATATTCCAGGCTCTGTGCTGGGGACTGGGGTCATGATGGTAAATAAGCTATGGATTGTTCCATCTACAAAGAAATTAGACAGTGATCAGCAATCACAGAGGGAAACCACCCTGAGTCCTCCGAGGTCTAGAAACAGGAGGCAGTGCAAGTCCGTGGGGGACTGAGCAGGTCGGGATGGTCAGGACAGATTACGTAAGTGATGATGAGCTAAGACTAAGGGATGAAGAGAAGCTGGGGTAAGAGTGTTCTAGGCAGAAGATATACAGAGTCTGTGTCATGGCCTGTTCTCCGAACTTAAGATATAGAGCAGCGGCTGGAATCAGGGAAGTGGGAATGGTGGATGGGAGGGGCGATATGAAGCTGGAGCAGTAGCAGCAGGCGAGGTGCACAGGACTTGCCAGACCATTATTCTGTATATCCTGCGAGCCCCAGGAAGTCATTAAAGAATTTGAAGGAGACAGAACTGGCTCTGCATTTCAGAGTGATCCCTCTGACGGGTGTGCTTCTCAGTGGCAGAGGCGAAGGGGTGTCCATATGAAAGTTTCCATGAGTGGCTATGGTAAATATTACCCACTGCCCTCTCCTTTTTTGCAGGAAAATCCCGCCAGTGCCCAGTACCACATCACCTGTCTCCACACGTGTTCCTCACCGGACAAACTCTGTGCCGACATCACAATGTGGGGTCAGTTATCTGGCAGCAGCCACCATGTCTACATCCCCAGTCCTGCTCTCGTCCACCTACATCTCCCCAAATAACAAATCGGTACCAGCTCATGGAACCACATTAAATGCACAGCCTGCCGCTTCCGGGGCAATGGATCCTGTGTGCAGTATGCAATCCAGACAAGTGTCCTCTTCATCCTCATCCCCTTCCACGCCCTCAGGCCTTTCCTCAGTGCCCTCCTCCCCCATGTCCAGGAAACCTCAGAAGTTGAAATCCAGCAAGTCTTTAAGACCCAAGGAGTCTTCTGGTAACAGCACTAACTGTCACAACGCCAGTAGCAGTACCAGCGGTGGCTCAGGAAAGAAACGCAAAAACAGTTCCCCACTGTTAGTTCACTCTTCCTCCTCCTTCTCCTCCTCTTCTTCTCATTCCATGGAGTCTTTTAGGAAAAACTGTGTCGCTCACTCTGGGCCTCCCTACCCCTCAACGGTAACAGCTTCGCATGGCATCGGCCTCAACTGTGTGGCAAATAAAGCGAACTTGGTGAGTGTCCGGCACGACCAGTCAGGGAGGGGCCCCCCCGGCGGGAGCCCCGCTGAATCCATCAAGAGAATGAGTGTGATGGTGAACAGCAGTGATTCCACGCTTTCTCTTGGCCCGTTCATTCACCAGTCCAGCGAACTGCCTGTCAACTCCCACGGCAGTTATTCACACTCGCACACTCCTCTTGACAAACTCATAGGAAAGAAAAGAAAGTGCTCGCCCGGCTCGAGCAGCGTCAACAACAACAGCAGCAAACCCACAAAGGTTGCCAAATTGCCAGCCATGAACAATGTCCACGTGAAACACACAGGCACCAGCCCAGGGACACAAGGACTGACCAACAGTTCCCTCCTTCATCAGGTAGGAAATGGACTGTGAGCCCTGTGGGGATGCGCATTTCCTCTCCTCAAGGTCTGTCGCCAGCCGGGAGATCTGTGTGGTTGGGGTTGATTGGTTTGCCTGTAACAAATGTCCAGCCTCATGGTGTCCTTTAAAAAGAGGAAGAGTTCATGGCCATATGAAGGTAACAAAGGCTCCTCTCTGCCCGAATTGCTGATGACTTGGAAGATGCTCCTGGGTGAGGAAACCACAGAGGTGCACTTGAGCAGACAGGGCTGCGGAAACCACCCTGCGTGACAGCACAATCCCTCTCTGTAGCCAACGAGCATAGTCCCTGGGGGACAGTGTGTGTCCTGTGATGCTGTGCAGGAGGGAAGCAGGCTGTGTTTCCTGGAGAGCAGTTTTCTAGTATGTTCCTCTGAAGAAAGATGGGCTAAAATCAAACTGATGTAGAGAAAGATGATTTAAATTTTAAAAAGCAAGAGCTTTTAATATTTTTCCCATCAAGGAATTTCAGATTTTCTGGTTAACTCTCTCCCTATAACTATTTTCTTCTCCAAGTTTTCCAGGAAAGCCTGAAAACAGCATTAAGGATAGGCATCGCAGAAGACTAAAATCTCATTGAGGTTAATAGATTAAAGAGAAGTCTGAACGCGAGCCCATTTGTAGAGAAGTGACTCACTAGGTGTGGGGCTCTCTCTCACTATGAATCTCTATCTTTCCCCCATGTTCCACGGTTCCTGTCTTCTCCCAGCCCTCTCTCCTGTGGCCGTCTCTTCCAGCTTCCTTTGCTCTAACTTCCAGCTCCTCTCTCATCTTGTTATCTCATTCATCAGGATATCTTCTCCCCTTGCTTACAAGCAGGAATTTCAGCAGCATCACCCCAGAGCCCTGATTTAAAATGTGAAGCCCATTTTTGTTTGTTTCTTTTCCTTCCTCATCTTCAGAACTTAACTCAAATGCCAGGTTAGGACTTTTTCAGAAAATACCAAGAGGTTTCTTACTGTGATATAATTTCCCTCCAATATCTGTGTGAATTAATACCCAATGCCAAAGATATGGGGAAAATAATTATCCATGAATTTAAATAGCAAGCGCTCAAATTCTTCTGTTGCAGCCTCACATCCGTATGGGCTGTTTTCTGTTTGGCTCTTTGAGCAGGGGGTTCCTGGACAAGTGAAAATGTGCTTTTATTTCCTGGTTTGTAGTTACTCATGATAGTTTATGATGAGCATAAAAATGCAATGCAAACAGCACAAGAAATGGTAGACCCATCCCTTAAAAACTCCCTTCTGAATGGAGTTTCGTGATTCTCCGGGAACTCCGCAGGAGGGGTGTTCCACTGCGTTCTGATGCCCACATTTGTATTACTGAGCGCACTCTGTCTTCGTGTAGACGCGGCTGCAGACCTTACCGCCCACAGTAACAGGAGAGGAAGAGGCTGGGTGGGCGCAGCTGAGAGGAACAGTGTCTGTGGAAAATTGGGGAGTGGGAGCCCCGTCTACATGGAGCAGCTGTTCCCAGAAACTTGTTACCACTTTCAAAGGGAAACTGCAAATCTGGACTTGCATGAGAAATGCGGCCATTTTTTTAAGCTGTGTAGTTTTTTGTTGTGTATTTTAATCTGGTATAGCCCACACATCTATTGGCTAAGTTGGGCTCATGAGCTACCAGTTTGCCACCTCTGATTTCCACCATCTGCGGGGGACTATATCCCACTAGGACCGACAGCCTAAGTTTGGGTTCTGTTCCTTAAAATTAATTTCAACTTGTTTGTATTTGAGAAAGATTTCCTCTGTGCAGTGGAATACTTTTTATTATGCTTCACAAATCCTAGGGGGGACCCCTGGCTAGAGATCAGAGGATCGGCAAACCCCCAAAAAAAGCGTAGCATAGTTTTGTGTCTGTGCTCGTTTATCTGGAAGAGGAATCCTATAGCTTTCATCAGAATCTCAAAGGGACCCAGGACTCCAAAATGCTTTAAAGAATGCTGCTCTTAGAAAAGTAGGGACCTCAACTCGCTGTGCTGTTCCTTCTGGAGCTGATTTTAAAACAGATAACTGAGCTGGTTGAAGCTCCCTAAACAAGAGAATGCAGTGGGACATGCTGGGAAGCCTAGGAGATGGGGCTGGGCAGCCACATCCTCCCCCCTTCCCCCCGCCAGTCTGTTCGTAGCCTCTGCCACCAAGGACTTAAAAATAGCTCCCTGTGGGACAGTGAGGGCCAAGGCTCCCTCTCCCCGCAGAGCACTGCCTCGGATGTGAGCTCTCACACCTGTGTGTGCCAGCCCATTTGACCTTGTTCACTTCTCAGTTGACAACCTGGAATGCCTTCAAGGAAACAAAATCAGTAAATAAAACCAAAAGGCAAACACGTAAGCCTTTTCTCTAAGCTAGAAACCTGGCCTTGCATCTCTTCTAGACAATTTTCTAAAAGTCAGGCTTTTAGAATGGTTGTGCTCAAGGGCAGTGAAGGCTTTTGGAAAGCTAAGGGCAAATTCTGTAGCTGACTGCTCCTGGGATTACCCGGTCAGTGGAGACGTCAGTGGTGTGTGGCCTTTGGAATATTCTTGCTTAGTTAGCATCAGCGCAGCGCAGTGTACAACCGCTGACTTACCTTTTCATTGTCTCCCCACCCCTCTTTTTTGAAAGCCAAAGGCACGTCCCTGACAGCTGAAAATAGTCCTGGGAGGAATAATCTGGACACTTTTGACGACAAGTTACACCTCCACTCAGCACTCTGGACTCCACGATGCCTTTGAGTCTGTTTTCCCAACCTCCTGTGGGCCTCAAGGGTAGAAATCTGCCGGGCTGTTGTTTTAACGAGGATTTCCCTGAAGCTATGTCTGTAGCAGTGAGTACTCATAAAGGACACTGGATCAAGTTCAGCCACCGAGTTTCTTTTCTCAGTGTTACAGTGGTCTGGACTCCTTGCTACCAATCTGTGAGAAGTTGTGTTTTGTCTTGTAACTTGCAGTATATCACGGAGCCACTCTTCCAGGAGATTGGCTGGGCGAAAGAATGTTTCAGCAAGAGCGTTACTGTAGACTTTTCTCCCTCCCTCCTTTCCCCACCTCAGTTCCCTTTTTCCACTGTCTTCTGTAGGTCCCTCTCCAGCAGTTAGGCACCTTAAATGGAGACACCTTCCAGAGGAGAGCAGAGCTGCGGCCTGAGCAACCCTCTGGAGAAGGGGATCTGTCGTTTGGTTTTTATCAACGTTCCAGGAGTGGAATGTGGATGTTAGCGCAAGGCACCATGACAAAATAGCCTGTAATTTTGCCCAGCCTTTTTGCAAGTAATTTGGGATAAGAAGCTGTCAGAAGTTTCTAACTTAAAAACTGGTTTAAAGCCATTGATGCCCAGAGAGCAAGTATATACCATATTAGAGGCTTACTTTTCATGGTATAAAAGCAATTCTGTGTGACTTTTTTAAAAAGAAAATGCAAATGAAAACTAGTTTTGTTAATGGAAAGCCAAATTTTGGTGGGAGGGGGTGGATGAAATCACTACAGGGGGAAACATTTTTCCAAGATTTCCAAAGAAATGGAATTTTTTTATCCTTTAAGTTTTCATGTTAAACAGTATGGCAGATTGGGTTGATTGTCCTGCCCAGTCTCCTATTTTCAAAGATTTTTTTTATTTATTTTATTTTTCCCCCCAAAGCCCCAGTGGATAGTTGTGTGTCGT